>NC_086097.1:26410022-27027356 GCF_963921235.1 Mobula hypostoma
TTCATCGAAACATACAGTGCAGATGTGTCATTTTCATCGATGACAAACTGATGAGGACGTGCTGAAGGCATCCCGCAAGTGTCTCCTGGCTTCCGGCATCAACATAGCATATCCACAGCTCACTAAACCCGAACGCATACATCTTTGAAACTAAATCACCCAGGGGAAACACATGCAGTCATGGGGGAGAACATACAAACTCCTTACAGATAGTGGGAGCACTGAACCAAGATAGTTGGCACTGTGCAACCATACTACCCCTCCACTCACAAGTACGAGCTTTTAGAAAAATGCTCATCAGGTATATTAGGAAATTGGGGCAGGGAAAGATAGAAAGTCATGGAAGAATATCTCACAACAATGCTTTCCACACTGTATCAAGGCAGTTATTTGAATTTGTTAATACGGGTGAAATCAAATCTGGATTTTGAGCACACACATCATCTACACAACACAAGAAAGCTTTGATTCTTTGGCTGATATATCTGGCTGCAAGAAATGCTCAAGGGAAATGGGGTTACAATTAGGGAAGTAACTGTGGGAGAAAAATAAGGAAAGGATTAGGGAAGTAATAATAGGTTGGGGGGTCACGAAGAGGTTAAAATTAGAGAAGTAACAGTGTGGACTTGTCAAACAGAGAGTGATTTGGATTAGAGAAGTTAATATTCGGGAGCTGAAGCTCCTCACATCCAACAGAACACTAAGTTCAAAGTCAAAGTAAGTTAATTATCAAAGTATGTATATGTTACTATATGATTTATTTTCTTGCGGGCATTCACAGTAGAACAAAGAAATACAACAGAATCAATGCATGCAAAGACTTACAATCAATGAGCAAAAGAAGGCAATCTGCGCAAATACAAAAACAAATAGATAGACAAGTAAAGAAATAAATAGTACTGAGAACATAAGTTGTAGAATCCTTGAAAGTAGTCCATAGTTGTGGAACCAATTCAGAGTTATCTACATGGTAATAACTGTTCCTGAACTTGGTGGTGTGGGTCCCTATGACAGCAGCAAGAGGAGAGCATGGCCTGGATGACTGAGGTTCTTGATGATGGCTGTTGCTTTTTTGTGGCAGCACTCCTTGTAAATGTGCTCAATTGTGGGGAGGGCTTTGTCTGTGATGGTCACTGGCCATGTACGTCGTGAGATAGCTTCACGTCAAGCCTTGCATTAGGGCTAGATATAGTCTGGTTGCCTCTACATCCACACTGCATCTGCACTGACAAGAGAAAATCTACAGATGCTGGAAATCCAAAGCTACACACAGAAAATGCTGGAGGAACTTAGCAGGCCAGGCAGCATCTATGGAAAAGGAACTGATAACATTTCGGGCCGAGACTGTCTTCAATGTTTCGTGGGCTGCTTTGTACCTCCACTGACCCGTCCCAAACAGAAGCGGTCTGTTCCAGTGTAGTGTGCAAGACAACTCTTCGAGTTCATTTTGTGCCATCACACGTGTAGTTGCAGATCTGATAGGAGTAATTTGTAAGGGAACAGATTTGCAATTATATAGTACAGTACACACTGACATCCCAAAGCATTTCACAGCCATTCAATTAACTTTGAACTATATTCACTGTTATAATGCAGAGAATGGGTTAGCAAATTTGTGAGTGAAACACTGACATGCCATGCAAATTATTCTTTATGCTTTTAAAAATGTTGCCAGATCATTCCATTATTTTCGAAAACACTACTGATCTATAACGAAGACAGTGATATGACTAAGGAATGGAGAGGGTGAAAAAGACAATCTTTGTATTTAGACATGTCACAGTTGCTTCATTAATTCTGAGGCTTTCTATCATTAATAGATCATCCTGAGGTTGCATCAGTTGGTAACACAAACGCCGCATTTCACTGTATGTTTCAATGTACATGTAAATTAATCTGAAATCACATTTCAAAAGTTTAGACTATTAACTGCTGTTTGTTTAAAATGGCTTCTGTGATAAACATCGACCAAACCTCTATCAGTGCACTGTTATAGCCACAACAGACACATGGCTGAGAGACGGGCAGGATTGGCAGCTTAGTGTTCCAGGATGCAGATATGACCGAGGCAATACTAGTAGTGAGATCACTCCAGTTGACATACGAGACAGCGGTAAGCAAGCAGGGTCTGTAGCTTTAAAAACAAGAGAGAATCTGCAGATGCTGGAAACTCAAGCGACACACACAAAATGCTGAAGGAATTCAGCAGGCTAGGCAGCATCAATGGAAAAAGGTACAGTCGACCTTACAGTCGTCTCGGCCCAAAATGTCGACAGTATTTTTTTCCATAGATGCTGCCTGGCCTGCTGAGTACCTCCAGAATTTTGTGTGTGTTGTGGGGGCGTAGCTTTTTCGAAAAAGGAGATGTGACAGCAAAGTTCAAAGTTGAAGTTCAAAGTAAGTTTATCATCAAAGTATGTATGTGACCACATACAGCCCTGAGATTCATTTTCCTGAGGACATTCATATTAAATACAAGAATCACAATAGAATCAACGAAAGCCCACACCCAACAGGAGGGACAACCAATGTGCAAAAGACAACAAACTGTTCAAATACAAAAAGAAAAAAAAAATAAATAAACGATAAATATTGAGAACATAAGATGAAGAGTCCTCGAAAAGCGAGTCCATAGATTGTGGAAACAGTTCAGTGATCAGGTGAGTGAAAAGCTACTTCGAGGTGGCATTCTCGGGGAAAACCAGCCAGTGAGGCCGTATCAGTAAAGCTTAGAAACAACAAGAATGAGGGGAGACCTTATTAAAGTACATCAAATAATAAAAGGACCAAGATAGAGTGGACGTGGCGAGAACGTTTTCTATGGTGAATGAGTCAAGGACCAAAAGGCACTGTCTTTAGAACAGAGATGAGGAGAATTACCTTAGTCAAAGTCAAAGGGTGGTGAATCTGTTGAATTCACTGGCACTGATGTCTCTGAAGGCCAAGTCGTCGGGTATATTTAAAGCGGAGGTTGATAGGTTCTTGATTAATTAGGGCATCAAAGGTTTTGAGGAGAAGGCAAGAGAATGGGGAAACTAAATTGGCCATGATGGAATGGTGGAGCAGACTTGATGGGCTGAACAGCCTAATTCTGCTCCTATGTCTTACGGTCAATCTAGTGGAGCTGTATTATAGAACTCCCACCTACCCAAAATTTAGCTGGAATCTGAGAAGCAGGTGTGTAGGGGAATTGCTCATAATTGTAAAAATAATAGGGTTGTATTAGCAGGAGATTTTAATTTCCCCAGTACAGACTGGGCTACCCTGAGTGTTAAAGATCTGGACAGGATTTGTGAAATGTGTCCAGGAGAGTTTCTATAGTTAATACATAAGAGGAACAAGCAACCCTCCTACTCGTGAAGGTGCAGTACTGGACCTCCTGTTAGGAAACGAGGCAGGGCAGGTAACTGATGTGGCATTCAGGAAGCACTTTGGCTCTAGTCACCATAACCCTATTAGTCTTATTTAAGACAGTGATGGAAAATGATAGGACAGGTCCACAGGCTAGGGCCCTAAACAGCAAATTCTGAGGAAATTCGACAGGATCTAGTAGAGGTTGACTGGGTGAGCCTGTGGGAAGGAAAGGAATGATTAGCAAGTAGGAGGATTTTGAGGGGTGTGACAGCAAGTTTCCAGGAGCAGCATGCACAGGGATTGATCAGTAAATCTGCAGATGACATGAAATTAGGAGGTGTTGCTGATGGTGAAGTAGATTATCAGCCATTACAAGGGTGATTTTGATCACTTAGGGACGTGGACCGAAGAGTGGGAAATGGATTTCAAAACAGCCAAGTATGAGGTGATCCATTTTGGAAAATCAGACCAACATCGGACCTGTGCTATAATTGGCAGCGCATCTGGGAGTGCAAAACTACAGAGGGACTAGGAGAACATGTGCATAACTCATTGTAATTGGCATTACAGGTAGACAGGGCATGTTGGCCTTCGTTAGTCAGGGCAATGAGTATAGGAGCTGGGACACTATACTGCAGTTGTAAAAGTCATTGATGAGACTGCAATTTAAGTACTGTGTACAGATTTGGTCACCATACTACAGTAAAGATCTGACTAAACTGGAAAGAGTGTTGAAAAAAATTACAGATCTGCGCCAGGACTAGGAGGACCTGGGTTATAGAGATATGCTAGCAAGGCTTGGTCTTTATTCCTTTGGAGTATAGGAGAAAGAACGGCGACCTTATGGAGGCTTATAAAATTATGAGGTGCATAGATAATGGGTAACAGTGCCTTTCCAAGGGTTGGGGAATCAAGAATTAGAGGGCACAGGTCTAATGTGAGGGGATAGGATTTAACAGGAACCTGAGAGGCAATGTTGTCATACAGAGTTGTCAGTATATGATTAGATTAGATTATGAGAACACTCAGTCCTCTTTTATTGTCATTTAGAAATGCATACATGCATTAAAAAATGATACAATGTTTTTCCGGAGTGATATCGCAGAAAACAGGACAAATCAAAGACTAACACTGACAGAACCACATAATTATAACATATAGTTACAGCAGTGCAAAGCAATACCATAATTTGATGAAGAACAAACCATGGGCACGGTAAAAAAGGAGCCTCAAAGTCCCCGAGTCGATCGACTCCCCGATAGCAGGCGGCAAAAGGGAGAAACTCCCTGCCATAAACCTCCAGGCACCATCAACTTGCCGACGCCTGAGCTACCAGAGGAGGTGGTTCAGGCAGGTACAATAGTATTAATTAAGAAGCACTTGAATAGGTACATGGTGAATCAGAATCAGATTTAATATCACCAGCATATGTTGTGAAATCTGTTAACTTAGTGGCAGCAATACAATGCTGTACATGAGAATACAGAAAAAAAGTAAATCAATTTCAGTAAGTATATATATGTATATTAAATAGTTAAATTAAAAATAGTGCAAAAACAGAAATAATAAACAAGTGAGGCAGTGTTCATGGGTTCAATGTCCATTTAGGAATCTGATGGCAGAGGGGAAGAAGCTGTAGTGGCGGGTCTCAGAGAGCTATGGACCGAATGCAGGAAATTGGGACTACCTGGCTGGGCACCATGGTCAGCATGGACTTGTCAGGCCGAAGGGCCTGTATCCCACAGGATAGCACCGGGGGAATGATACAGGAGTGGGAATACAGTACATTACTATGTGACTGACAGATGGAAATAGTACTAGGTACATGAAGTCCCATGCTGATGATGGCAGAGGAGGAATGGTTGCCAATTCTCAGTCTCAAATATAAAAACAATGGCATCCATAAAAATTAACGTCACTTGTGCATTGCCCAGGTTATGTAATCCTTTAAAAAGATTCTTTGTGTAATCGGGCTCACTCCCATCAATGATTGCTTTCAATTTCTTGATAGCAAATCATTATTGGATTGAGCAAAGATCAATACTGGAGAATTGTGCAGTGGATCTCATGAACCTCATCAATCTATACAAACTGCTTATAACATTACAGACAGCACTAGAAAACTGGTGAATAATATGACTTAAAAGCACTTAGAGATGTGTATGTTTAAGCATAATGTACCATCTGGTCAATTGGAACTCAACATGTATGCTCTCAAAGGAAAGCAACTGTTGGGGTTCAAAACATGAGAGCCAAATGTTTTCTCCTCAGCCAGCAGATGATGCCAGTGTCTGTTCTGAATGTGTAACTGGTGAACATTGAATAGAAGTTTAATGTTGCCATTACACAGTGAATCACAACTGCAAAACGTTCAAAGTTTCAGCCTATTTACACGAGACACTAAAGGTGGCAGTTGCAATATGAACTAACAGGTAATGATATTTGAAGGATTTCATAATACAAGATTCACCATGAGTCCTGATGAAGGGTCTCGGCCCAAAAAGTCAACTGTTTATTCATTTGCATAGATGCTGACTGACCTGCTGAGTTCTTCCAGCATTTTGTGTGGGTACCTCAAGATATCCAGCATCTGCAGAATCGCTTATGTTTATCTTCAAATTATCTTGTACTACCGTCAAGGAGGAGGTACAAGAGCCTGAAGACCTAAAGTCAACAATTCAGAGGCAACTTCCTTCCCCTGCATTATCAGATTTCTGAATGCCACGAGCACTACCTCATTATTCCTTTTTAATTACACTATTTATTTCGTAATTTATTATAATTTATAGATCCTTACACTGTACTGCTGCTGCAAAGCAACACACTTCATGTCATATAAGACAGCAATAATAAACCTGATTCTGATTATGGGCTGTAAAATTATGCTCTAGTGTAATTTTATGCTGGTCGCCATCCACCACAAAAGGCGGGATTTCCTGATGGCTACTAACTTCAATTTGACTTCCCATTCTGACATATTGGTCCATGGCCCGTCCTACTGGCATGATGAGGCCACACTCAAGCTGGAGGAGCAACACCTTATAACCTACCTGTGTAGCCTCCAACCTGATGACATCAACACTGATTTCTCCAACTTCGGGTAATTTCTCTCCCACCCCTCCTTCTCACTTTTTCCATTCCTCATTCTGGTTCTCCTTCACTCCTTTTCTTCTCCTCACTTGCCTATCACCTCCCTCTAGTCCCCTCCTTCTTCCCTCTCTCCCTTGGTCAACTGTTCTCCATCAGATTGTTCCTGATGTTGGGAAAGTCTGGAATGAGGGGTCACAGTTTGAGGATAAATGGGAAGCCTTTTAGGACCGAGATTACCAAAAACTTCTTCACACAGAGAGTGGTGAATCTGTGGAATTCTCTGCCACAGGAAACAGTTGAGGCCAGTTCATTGACTATATTTAAGAGGGAGTTAGATATGGCCCTTGTGGCTAGAGGGATCAGGGGGTATGGAGGGAAGGCTGGTACAGGGTTCTGAGTTGGATGATCAGCCATGATTGTACTGAATGGTGGTGCAGGCTCAAAGGGCCGAATGGCCTACTCCTGCACCTATTTTCTATGTTTCTTTTTCAGCCCTTTACCTCTTCCAGCTATCACCTGCCAGCTTCTTACTTCATCCCCTTGTCACCACCCACCTTCTCCCTCACCTAACCTATCACCTGCCAGCTTGTACTCCTCCTCCCTCTGCCTTATTCTGGCTTCATTCCCCTCCCTTTCCAGTCCTGATGAAGGGTCACAGCCCGAGACATCAATTGTTTGTTCCCCTCCATTGGTGCTGCCTGACTTGCTGAGTTCCTCTAGCATCTTGTGTGCGTCCTCTAGATTTTCAGGATTCACACAATCTCTTGTGTTTATAATAAACCTGTTTCTGATTCTGATTATGGGCCTGAGAAATTATGCACTAATGTAACTTTGTGCTAGTGACCTGAATGGAAAGGAAGTGAAAAATAGCACCACCAACAGAAGAAACAAAACCAAAATTCACTGATCTCAGACATCCCACCCTGCAAAAACTCATTTCAGGGAGGTAGCACCATCAATTTGCGGGAGACTTCCGGGAGAGGTGGGATGTCTGCAATAGAGTAGCTCCTTAGCAGCTGGCCAGCTAGTTTAAATAATGTTAGCTATGCTAATGAACGAATAACACCTGTTAAACTCACCTCAACATGTCTTTTACAGTCTTAACCCACCACGGGCAATAGAAAAGTCACTGTTGCAAACAATGCAGCGAGCAACACTGTCATTATTTTGACCCCTATTAGGCAGCGGTACACTTTAATGTAGTCTGGGGTGACGTACGTTTTATATTTTGTTTGGAACACTCTGCCATGGCGTGGTCTCGCTCGCGCTCTCTCTCTCTCATGGTCGCTCGCGCGCTCTCAAGCGCTCTCGCTTGCTTTCTCTCTCGCTCGCTCTCTCTCACGCGCACTCTCACGCTCACTCTCTCTTGCTCTCATGGTCTCTCTCTTGCTTGCTCTCAAAAAATTGATTTCCGTGATATTGTATATAATTTGCAGGCATCAGGGAACCACTATTAATATGCCGGACACTCCCAGAACTTCCGGGAGAGGTGGGATGTCTGTGATCTCTTAAATCAGCCACACTTTAACATACATAAAAAATGCTGGTGAATGCAGCAAGCCAGGCAGCATCTATAGGAAGAGGTGCTATAGATGCTGCCTGGCCTGCTGCATTCATCAGCATTTTTTATGTGTGTTGCTTGAATTTTCAGCATCTGCAGATTTCCTAGTGTTTACAGATTAACATACCTAGTATTAACTGATTAATATAAATTTGTAGCTTTAGCTGGACACAATCCTCAACTCTAACTGCAGAATAACGGAAGTGCATCGTATTGCTAGCCTGGAAAAAACCTCGAATTTAGTACCAATGGCGAGATTTTATCAGTGTGCATCACCACCACTTTGACAAGAATGAAAATTCCCCTGGTCTTCCATGAATAATGCATTGCCATCTTTCACTCTCCATAAATGGTTGTAAACACAAAATAATCTGGAGATGCTGTTGTCAAAGGAACACTCACAATGCACTGGAGGAACTCAGCAGGTCAGTCAGCATCAGTTGAAAAGATTAGTCGACGTTTCGGGCCAAAACCCTTCGTCAGGACTGAAGGAAAAACTTTGGGGAGGATTTGAAGAATGCTGGTAGTCGAAAAAAACAATAATTTGAAAGACAAAGGGGTGGGGGAAGGGAAGCAGGCAGGTGATTGGCAGGAGAACAATGCGCAGTAGTAGAAGGAGGCGGAACTATGAGGGAGGTGGAGGGAATTACCGGAAGTTGGAGAATTCTATGTTCATACCAAGGGGCTGGAGACTACCTAGACAGTATACGAGGTGTTGCTCCTCCAACCTGAGTTTAGCCTCATCACGGCAGTAGAGGAGGCCACGTATGGACATATCTGAATGGCAATGGGAAGCAGAGTTAAAGTGGGTGGCTACCGGGAGATCCTGTCTGTCGTGGCGGACAGAGTGGAGGTGCTCGACGAAGCGGTCCCCCAATCTGCGTCGGGTTTCACTGATGTAGAGGAGGCCGCACCGGGAGCACCGGATGCAATAGATGACCCCAAAAGATTCGCAAGTTAAGTGTTGCCTCACCTGGAAGGACTGTTTGGGGCCCTGAATGGTGGCAAGAGAGGAGGTGTAGGGACAGGTGTAGCACTTACGCTTACAGGGATAAGTGCCAGGTGGGAGGTACAACACCTTGTATTCTGTCTGGGTAGCCTCCAGACTGATGCCATGAACATCGATTTCTTGAACTTCCTGTAATGCCCACTCCATCTTCACCATTCCCCACCATTCCCCATCCCCTTTTCCCTCTCTCACCTCATCTCCTTGCCTGCCCATCGCCTCCCACTGGTGCTCCTCCCCCTTTTCTTTCTTCCATGGCCTTCTGTCCTCTCCTATGAGACCCCCATTTCTCCAGTGCTGTATCTCTTTCACCAATCAACTTCCCAGCTATTTAATTCATCCCTCCCCCTCCTGGTTTCACCTATCACCTTGCATTTCTCTCTTCTCTCCCCCACCTTTTAAATCTGCCCGTCTTTTTTTCTCCAGTCCTGCCGAAGGGTCTTGGTCCAAAACGTTGACTGCACTTTTTCCATAGATGCTGCCTGGCCTGCTGAGCTCCTCCAGCATTTTGCGTGTGTTGCTTAATATTTAAAATCTTATCTTTAAACAAGTGACCTTCAGAAACTAATCAGCTGAAGGGCTTGTTTTAATGCTGCAGTGCTCTATAATCCTATGACCTCCCTGAACTGGCCCAGAGGAAGAATAGAGACCAGAGAGAAGCAGAGATGGGGCCAGAGATCCTGCGAACTTCAACTGCGAGTGACTTGCCTACAACGTTGTCTGATCAACAATGGCTCACTGCTATAGCATCCTATAGCATGGGATAGGCAATTTCTATACAGTACTATCAAAATCTAAGCAGGTTCCTGGAAAAAAGAGCCAGTACAACAATCAAGAGAATGCCCAATGTATAGCAGAAATCTGAAGAAACAAGTATGTGTATTCTTGTCAATTACCCAGCATCCGAAATAGATAAATGAGTTGTAAGATGTTGCAAAGAATGAAGGAATAATAAAAGGGAAGATGCAGGAGAAAGAAAAAACAATGTTGCAAGGTAAACATAATGGGAAAACAAAAACACAAAAGATAGCTCTAAAATGGGGTGTAACTGAAAAAAGCCGAATCATTTCGAAATTGTTCAATTTAGTTTTGAATCCAAAAGTCCGTAATTAAAAGATGAGGTATTATGCTTTAAGCTCACAGCTAAGCTACATAGGAAAATAGTACAGCAGCAGATGTTAGACTAAGAGTGGAACAGAAATCTAATGTGATACGTAGTTAGAATCTCAGGATCATACTTGTAAACTGAAGGATCAATGATTAACTTCATTCGCTAATACATGTACACATATTATGAACTTACTGTAGTGTATTGCCACATTAGGCAACAAAAAGAACAATATTCAACAATTATAAGAATAATTATATTTTTAAAAATTAGAGGTTATGGTACGGATACAGAATGGAGATGTCTCATAAAGTTGCAGAGTTATGTTAATATTTCAAACACTTAATAAACAAAATCATGAGAAATATGGAAAAAAATAACTCCCCAAAGTTTTTCATTTTGGGGGACAAAGTTATAAATTCCCATATACTTCAAAGATTTAATGGTGGCATTGGGGTTACATAATAACAATGACTTTGGGAAAGTTCTCACAAATGTCCTGTTTATTTCAACCCTTATTCATTAGATTCTGATATATTTATCAGACGTACATGTAAACAGAGAGTGAAAAGTCTTGTTTGCGTTAACAACCAACACACTTAAGGACGTGCTGGGGCCAGCCTGCAAATGTCATCACACATTCCGGTGCCAGCATAACATGCCCACAACACTCGGCAGAACAACAATGAACACAAGAAGCAACAAAGTAACAACAGCAAAACTAGCCCCTTTCCTTCCCATCCACACACACTGGACAGTCCTCCAACTGCAGGACAGGCATCCAGTCTTAAACTTGGGCCAAACTGGCCTCGACCTCCGATTGACACCCAGACTAGGTGATGTCAGAACCCCGAACTTCAGGATCAAACGCTGGGTGCGCCAACTCACTTATCATTTAAGTTGCAAACACAAGGATATCTGCAGATGCTGGAAATTCAAGCATCTGTCCTGACAAAGGGTTTCAGCCCAAAACGTCACCTGTACCTCTTCCTATAGATGCTGCCTCCCTGCTGAGTTCCACCAGTGTTTTTTGTGTGTTGCTATCATTTTAGTTGGTTTATTTGGCAAGGGCTCATGACTACAGCTCCTATATTTGATTCCCCAGCAACACAGTACATTGATAAATACAGACAGATTAGATTTATGATTTCCATTGGAAAATACCATGTAATTTAAGTATTTCCAGCACAATTCTAACCTCCTGAATACATGTTAAAATTAATTAATAGTCCTCTAAAATGATTGAAATACATTTTAGTGAAACTTGTCGCACTTGAGCCCTCACTCAATCTGAATTTACTGGAACTGCAGCTTGTTCTCAGGCTGGGGACCTCGACATTAGACAAGTCAGCAAGCGTCTATGTTAATATGAGTAATTCACCCCAAGTGTTCAATGTTGCAATAATGAGAACTTTCACTGTGCAACTCAAGTAGTATACAGGCTGATCTTGGATTAGGCATAGGTTCCATTCCAGAGAACTGTCTTTCATCCTATTTTACTTTGAAACAGAAATATCTTTTCGGGATCTACCCATATTGCATTATTCTACAAGCACCATAATTCTTTCATTAAATAATCACCCACAATTAAATTAATGGAACATATACTCAGAGGCCACTTCATTAGGTACACCACTTGTTAATGCAAATATCAACTCAGCCAATTATGTGGCAACAACTGAATGCACAGAGGCATGCAGACATGGTCAAGAGGTTTAATTGTTGTTGATACCAAATGTGAGAATGTGGATGAAATGTGATCTAAGTGATTTTGACTGTGGAATGATTGTTGGTGCCAGATGGGGTGGTTTGAGTATCTCAAACTGCTGATCTCCTGGAATTTTCATGCACACTAGTCTCTAGAGTTTACAGAAAATGGTGCAAAACACACAAAAAAAAATCCAGTGAGTGACAGTTCTGTGGGCGAAAATATCTTGTCTAGGAAAGAGGTCAGAGGAGAATGACCAGACTGGTTCAAGCTGACAGGAAGGGAACACTAACTCAAATAACCACTCATTACAACAGTGGCATGCTGAAGAGCATCTCTGAAAGCACATGTCGAACCTTGAACTGGATGGGCTACAGCAGCAGACAACCACGAATATGCACTCAGTCACCACTTAATTAGGTATAAGGTAACTAATGAAGTGGCCACTGAGTGTATACTGTATCTAGTCATTAATAAACACCATGAAACATTTTATTATTAACTTAAAAATTCTTTAAAATGTATGGAGAATTTAGTAGTTTGATTTCTGAAAGTCAAATCACTCGTAACTCGGGGAACCCCTATACAACACTTCTTTGTTTTTCCAGAAAAACCAAATTTCAAAAGTTAAATTTCAATTTTGGAATGGCACAATTCATTGTTCTATCTTGAACCAAAAGTACTGGAATCATAACAAATACACAAGGAGAAAGGTTTGCTGCCATGGAAGGGGTTTGAGGAGGCTCATGTGGGACATAAAACAGTACTGACTGCCTACAAGAAACTTTACACTCTGTAATCTGACAGCCAATCCAGAAATGCTTAACCCTTTCTCTGGCTGCAGTCTCAGCCAACAATACATCTTCTCTCAGAGCTTGGATCATCTCCACAACCAACATCCCAATCTCTGCGTTGGCTTTGCAGGTGTGTCAGCAAAGTGTTCCAGAGCAAGGAGACACATCTCTAGTGAGCTTTACTCCATCAGTAGCTGCTCGCCCATAAATTACATCGAAAGGTGGAAAAATATGGGGGGGCGCTAGTGCGCATGTGTATGGATTAGACATGTTTGGTCAGTGCTCCTCTCCGAGACCTCGATAAAATTACTATTATACCATGTTTTATTCATTCGTAGGACAACAGTGTATGTCTAAACTAAGTGACTGGAAAAGTTTGACAATGCCGAAGGCAAATAAAGCCAAGACTACCGACTGCCAAACTACCGAAGTTAGTGCTAACAACGGGTCGGTCAAGAACTTCTCCGCATCTGAGATACCGCCAGATAAAACTTACGCCATGTGCAAGGAATTTGGTCAGGAGATTTCTGAGTCAGTTCTGCGCGGCATTAACAACCGCTTTGATGTTTTTTGAGGCGCTTGTGGCCTCCCAAGCTGACTTACAAGCCCGTGTGGCTAATCAAAAACTAACCACAAGTGACCTTGAAACACACGTGCAAGAGCTTGAAGTTAAGTATTCAGAGCTAATGAGACAAAATAGCCAGCTTGAAGCTAGTGCATGACTTAGAGGCTCGTTCCCAGAGACATAATATAGTCATAGTCATACTTTATTGATCCCAGGGGAAATTGGTTTTCGTTACAGTTGCTCCATAAATAATAAATAGTAATAGAACCATAAATAGTTAAATAGTAATGTGTAAATTATGCAAGTAAATTATGAAATAAATCCAAGACCAGCCTATTGGCTCAGGGTGTCTGACTCTCCAAGGGAGGAGTTGTAAAGTTTGATGGCCACAAGCAGGAATGACTTCCTATGACGCTCTGTGCTGCATCTCGGTGGAATGAGTCTCTGGCTGAATGTACTCTTGTGCCCACCCAGTACATTATGTAGTGGATGGGAGACACTGACCAAGACGGCATGCAACTTAGACAGCATCCTCTTTTCAGACACCACCGTGAGAGAGTCCAGTTCCATCCTCACAACATCACTGGCCTTACGAATGAGTTTGTTGAATCTGTTGGTGTCTGCTACCCTCAGCCTGCTGCCCAGCACACAACAGCAAATGTGATAGCACTGGCCACCACAGACTTGTAGAACATCCTCAGCATAATATTAAGATTGTAGGGATACAAGAGGGTGAGGAGGATGGTAATCCTCCTGAATTTGTTTCCAGACTGATTCCCAAGTTGCTCAGGGAAGAGCATTTCCCATATCCGGTTAAAGTCGATCGCGCGCATTGCTCTCTCCAGCCAAAGTCAGCTGCTGGCGCTAAACCGCGCACCATCTTGGCACGTATCCATCACTTTCAAGTGAAAGAGCTGATCCTGCGCCACAGCAGACTACAACTCGTGGAGTAAAAGGGAAGTAAGGTCTTGATCTTCCCGGACTATACTAAAGAGGTGATGACTCAACGTCGTGCCTTTCGTGATGTACTGCAAACTCTGCGCGATGGAGGAATCAAGCACACCCTGCGGTATCCGGCTAGGCTCTATATTTACCATCAAGATGGTAGAGTGCTTAAAGTATATGACGACCCGATAAAAGCAGCACAATTCTTGGAAAGAAATAATGCACTCAAAAGGGAGTAGATATATTGACACTGTTTATTCAGCTTATATTTGTGCCGGTTTCCATATCGGGATGAGGGGAGGGACTTGCCTGTTATATGTAGTTTTGCAATGTTGTATGCCGCACTGGGATTTAATTGCAGAGAATGTTCTAAATATTTTTGTTATTATAAAGGTTACATTTGAGTTGGTGTCATGAATGTTCAGCTTCCGGTGCAGACACTGGATAACTCACCCCAGCCCTAATAGCATTTGTTTAACGGTATTATATAATTTGTGTTATAAATTTTCTTGGGGGGGGGGGGGTTGTGATAATTGTGTAATGTTAGTTACCTGCCCAGCAGCTCCTTTTGGGATGGAAATGGGAAACCATGTGTCTGGTTTAGGGAGGCACGAAGGGGGGTGGGTTAGGGTGTGTGTTGTTTCTGTTTATAGCTCAGACATGCCTTTTTTGGTGTATGTTGTGTTCTTATGAGGTTGCCAGTTATTTTGCATTGTTTACTAAGTTTGTGCTCAACTCTAATAATCTCTTTTTTTATTCTCATATGCAGAGGCCCTGCAGTAGAATGCAGCTGGGGGGGTAAAGATATTACAACATTCTCGCGGAATGTTAAGGGCCTTGGTCATGTTGTTATGAGGGATAAAGTTTTTAGACATCTCAAATCTCTATCTGCAGATGTGATTTTTCTAAAGGAAACCCATATCAAAGTAACTGAGCAACGCAAATTGAGATCTAGCTGGATATCGCAGGTTCACCAGTCACCATTTACTTTTCATCCCCGTGGTGTTGCTATCCTCTTTAGGAAAAATATTCCATTTCAACTCACTTCCATGACCACAGATCCTCTCAGCAGGTTTATTATGATCTCTGGCACCGTTAATTCGTTTCCGCTAACCTTCCTTAATATTTATGGTCCAAACACAGACGAGCCAAATTTTTTTAGGAAAGTTTTTGATTTACTTCCGGATGCCAGTAATTCAAATATAATAATCGGCGGTGACTTGAATTGCTACCTGGATCCATATTTAGATAGATTGTCCTCCCACCCACCCTCAAATATTGTGTCAGTGCAGGTCCTAAATAATTTGATTAGATCTAGGAATTTAGTAGGTATTTGGCGAGTTCAACATCCCACCGACAAGGACTATTCTTATTATTCTCATGTACACAAATCTTATAGTAGAATAGACTATTTTTTGGTTGACTCTCATTTAATATCTCGTGTTACCAATACAAAATATCATAATAGATTAATTTCTGACCATAGCCCCTTGACAATGTCCCTAAGTCTCTCCCCTTCCAAACAAATCTATTCCTGGCATTTTAACCCCTCCCTACTCGCTAATAAGAAATTTATAGAATATATCACCACTAGATTAAAAGATTCTATAGAAATTAACGATAACAGCGAGGTGTCAGATTCCACACTCTGGGAGACATTAAAAGTTGTAATTCGTGGGTCACTCATACCAACAATAAGAGAAAAACAACTCAGATTTCTAGGACACATCATGCGGAAAGATGAGCTAGATGCTCTCTGGAAAGATCCAGGGGAGCAAACCTAGAGGAAGACCTCAGCTTATGTACATCAAAAGCCTAGCCGGGTGGCTACACATCGAGGAAATGGAAGTCATTCAAAGAACGAAGGATAGATCTATATGGAAAACCATGGTTACCAACATCCGCATCGGATATGGTACCTAGACAGACAGACAGAATTCGTGGGTATACAATTTCATATGAATCCGCTGCTAAGTGGGAGAGAGAAGGGCGATTATTAGAGATTGAGAATATTCTCCCAACCCTCGAAGCGACGTACCAGGCTTCGAAATCCTCTGAAGATTATAATAAAGTAATGAAGCTTAAATATGAGTACAACTGTATCCTGGGTAGTCAAATAAATAACCTCCTCTTAAAATTAAGACAAAAGCATTTTGAAATGGGGGACAAGCCTGAGGGGCTCCTGGCACGGCAGCTCAGGGGTGCCCAGGCCCTAAGGTCAATTCATTGCATTAGGTCGAGGGCAGGTACCCTGTTAACTAACCCCAAGGAGATAAATGACTGTTTTAAAGAACTTTACAGCGAACTCTACACCTCTAAATGCAATGCCACTCAATCTGATTTGAATGACTTTTTTGATTCTCTTGCAATGCCGAGACTTAGTGACGCTGCTAGGGAGGACTTAGATTCTGACTTCACATTGGAAGAAATAACTTCTGCCATTAAGTCATTTCCGTCCGGCAAGGCTGCTGGGCCGGATGGATTTGGCTGTAAATTTTATAAGAAATTCTGTGATATCCTTGCCCCACTTCTCCTCAGAATGATATCTTGCTCTGAGAGAGATAAAGCCTTACCTAGGACATTGTATGAGGCTAACATTTCCCTCATTTTAAAGAAAGATAAAGAGGAAACAGACCCGGCCAGCTATAGGCCCATTGCACTTCAGAATTTCGATAGAAAGGTAATTACTAAAATGCTGGCTAACCAACTAAATAAGTATTCGTCATCTATCGATCATCCTGATCAGACAGGATTTGTCCCGGGTAGGTTCTCTTTTTCCAATGTCAGTTGCCTCCTTAATACTATCTACACTGATCATAGGAAAGCTAATGGGGCAGCAATTTTATCCCTTGATGCACAAAAGGCTTTTGACCAGATTGAGTGGCCTTACATGTTTGAGTCACTGTACAGGTTTGGGTTCGGGGAGTCATTTGTATTTTGGGTAAAACTGATATATGCCAGCCCAATATGCTCTATCATAACTAATGGAGACAATTCAACTCTGTTTCCCCTACACCGTTCAGTCCAGCAGGGGTGCCCTCTCTCGCCGGCCCTTTTTGCCGTCGCGGTAGAGCCCCTTGCCCTAAAAATAAGAAGTCACCCAAATGTTCTGGGTTTGAAAGTGGGAGGTATTGAAACACTTATTAGTTTATATGCCAATGATGTCATACTCTACTTACAAAACTCAGAAAAGTCAGTCCCTCTTCTTCTAGATTTAGTCACCTCTTTTGGCAGACTATCGGGATACTCAATCAATTGGACAAAAAGTGACTTTGTGCCCCTCTCCAACGACTACACGCGGGGTTTTTTGGCAAGTGTCCCATTCAAAGTAGTTAAAGATCACTTTACTTATCTCGGTTTGACAATCCCCAAAGATCCTAAATTAATATTCAAACTAAACTTCGCAGAGTTTATTTCAAAACTTAAACAGAATATAGAATATAGAATATAGAAAGTTGGAAAACCCTACCTCTGTCCATGATTGGTCGCATAAATTCAATTAAAATGGTTTCCCTTCCGAGGTTTCTCTATCTTTGTCAAAATCTCCCCATTTTTCTTACATCAGCTTTCTTTAAAGAATTGGACTCTATCATATTGTCTTATATCTGGAATTATAAGAAACATAGGATTTCAAAAATTCATTTACAAAAGCCCTAGTCTGAAGGAGGGCTGGGATTACCTGTATTCAGATACTATTATTGGGCTGTCAATGCTAGGGCTTTAATGGTTTGGCAACAGGGGGCTCCGGATAATGTAGCCCCTGGGGCTCCCTTGTGGCTATGTATGGAGTCTAACTCTGTTGTCAATTCCTCCTTGCCAGCCATGCTGTTCTCTAAGTTAGAGAAGCCTGGGACTTCAAAAAGTTTGAGTTTTGTTTTGAAAAATTCCATCAGAATTCTAAATCAGATTAGGAGCGTTCTGAATTTACCAGAGATCTCTGTACAAACACCAATCTGTTTCAATCACTCCTTTGTACCCTGATGGTCAGATAAAACCTACCATGCTTGGAGAGAGAAGGGTCTAGTTTCTATTGAAGACCTGTACATAGAGGGACGGTTTGCAACATTTAGTCTGCTGAAAGAGAAATTTGAGCTGCCTCATTTGCTTTTTTTTCATTATTTACAAATTAGACACTACATTCAATCTAAGATTTGCAACTTCAAAATCCTACCAGGGAAACACATGTTTCTTGATATTTTAAAGAACCCTCCTGACTCCAGGCATCTCGTTTTTAAGTTTGTACGTTAGTTTGATAATTGCACTGTAGCGTCTACTGTGAAGATTAGAGACGCCTGGAGAGAGGAGTTGGGCATTGAATTATCTGAAGCTGCCTGGAATAAGTGTTTGTCTATAATACAGGCTTGTTCTGTTAACAGCAGGCACCAAATGATCCAGTTTAAAGTTGTCCACCGTCTCCATTACTCTAAACTTAGATTGCACAGGATTTACTCTTCTGTCTCACCAATGTGTGATAGATGCCAAGGGACGGAAGCCACGTTGTCACACACCTTTTGGTTTTGCCCATTATTGACTGGATTTTGGTCCAAAATATTCGACTGGTACTCAAAGGCCTATAAAAGATCCTTCCCCTTGGAAGCTGGTCTCGCTATATTTGGCTGCTCGCAATCTACTATTTGTTTCCCTGCAGCCATACAACAGTCTCTGCTGCTGGGGATGATTGTTGCCAAAAGACTTATCTTGAGGGAATGGAAATCACCTTCTCCCCCTTCCTTTCGGAGATGGATGGCTGATACGGTCTCAGTCATACAGATGGAAAAACTTAGGTTCTTGAGAACCAGTTCAATTAAAAATTTTTCGGCTATCTGGGATCCATTTCTTGCCTACCTGGACGAGGCCGGGGGATGGATGAGCAATTTCCCCCCAGCTGATTCCTCACGGCCCTCATTTGAGATTTAATGTTTAGTATTTTTGAGCACTTTGTACAATAGGTATCCCTCTAATGTTATGTCTTTTATATTGCTTATTTCTTTTTTATACATGTCTGAGCTGGTATGTTTTTGTTGATTTCATTGTTCTTTTTGAAAATTTTGAAAATAAAGTATTAAAAAAAGGTGGAAAATATGTGCTAGCAAATGCAGGAGTAGAAAAAATTGGCTCTTCATTCTTGCAGGGGAGGTGAAGTCACTAAACAGTTATTTTATTTATTCTTCTCCATTGCACTCTATATCCCAATTCATAGAGCACTACAGAACAGAAATGGGCTCTTCGGCCCATCCAGTCCAAACTATTATTCTGCTCCTGGACTGCAGCCCTCCATACCACTCCCATCCATGTACTTATCCACATGTGTCTTAAATGTTCAAGTCCAACCTTCACCAGCCTCTTCCGCAGGCAACTTGCTCCATATTCTCATCACCCTCTGAGTGAAGAAATTCCCTTCCATATTCCTCTTAAATATTTCACCTTTACCTTTAACCCCTGACCTCTAGTTCAGTGGGAAAAGCCTGCTCGCATTTAACCTATCTATACCCCTCATAATTTTGCACACCTCTATCAAATCTCTCCTCATTCTCCTACACTCCAGGGAATAAAGCCCTAACCTAATGTTGACCTTCTGAATTCTGTTTATCAATAAATTAAAAATGGTGGGATGTCCAATCACACTAAACAGGAATTGTGGGAATACTTCACAACTAGCTATACTTTATTGTCGCCAAACAATTGGTACTAGAACGTACAATCATCACAGCGATATTTGATTCTGCGCTTCACACTCCCTGGATTACAAATATTAAATATTAAAAATATTAAACATAGTTAAAATTAGAAATACTAAAAATTTAAATTATAAATCATAAATAGAAAATAGAAAAATGGGAAGTAAGGCAGTGCAAAAAAACCAAGAGGCAGGTCCGGATATATGGAGGGTATGGCCCAGATCCGGGTCAGGATCCGTTCAGCGGTCTTATCACAGTTGGAAAGAAGCTGTTCCCAAATCTGGCCATACGAGTCTTCAAGGTCCTGAACCTTCTCCCAGAGGGAAGAGGGTCAAAAAGCCTGTTGGCTTGGTGGGTCATGTCCTTGATTATCCTGGCAGCGTGTGATGTAAAGTGAGTCCACGGACGGTAGATTGGTTTGTGTGATGCGCTGAGCCGTGTTCACGATCTTCTGCAGCTTCTTTCGGTCTTGGACAGGACAACTTCCATATCAGGTTGTGATGCACCCTAGAAGAATGCTTTCTATGGTGCATCTATAAAAATAGATAGCATCATAGAGCACAGATTAAGGTTCTGTGTTGTACTATGACACTTTATGGAGTGTCATATAATGTCACAGAGCAACATGACACTATTACTCTAGTGCTAATGAGTCCTTTCCGACCCAACTAGTCCCAATTTCCAGTGAGTCCAGCAAATTCCTATACACCCAACAATGAAAAATCAAGCTGAAACTAAAATAGAGCTTACTTTCAGCACAGATAAGATGGGCTGAAGGGCCTATTGCCGTGCCCTATGACTATGCTCCGAATCGTATACATTGATTTATTTTAATTAAAGTAGTCCAAGTTTATACAGTCTTGATTGAAATTAAAACTGCATGGCTATGATTTATTGCAAGAAGCCTTCCAGATTTATTTCTTTTTCACAGTCTCTCTGTCACAAGATAACCTTTAATTGGAACAGTATGTAGAAGAAAAAGACCACTGTCCACAATCACCTTGTTCTTCAGTTAGCTGTCAGGATGCACAAGTGCAACTACTCCCAACTCTTCCACTACACACTGCAGCAGGGGGACTGGTCTCTTGCCACTCTCTTAACAGGCAAGACAATGGCTGAAACCAAGCATTAGCAATAAAGCAAACACAAGGAAATCTGCAGATGCTGGAATTTCAAGCAACATACATAAAAGTTGCTGGTGAACGCAGCAGGCCAGGCAGCATCTCTAGGAAGAGGTGCAGTTGACGTTTCGGGCCAAGACCCTTCGTGACGAAGGGTCTCGGCCTGAAACGTCGACGGTACCTCTTCCTATAGATGCTGCCTGGCTTGCTGCGTACACCAGCAACTTTTATGTGTGTTATTAGCAATAAAGTCAACTATTGGCATCAATCCAGCCTCTTTGACTAGTTACAGAATCAAAATCAGATATAGGTTTATTATCACTGATATCTGTCAAGAAATGAGTTGTTTTGCAGCAGCAGTACATACTACAAATTACAATATATGCATTTCAAAGAGAGAACAAAAATACTGAGGTAAGGTTCACGGACCGTTCAGAAATCTGACGGCAGAGGAGAAGAAGCTTTTCCTAAAACATTTAGTGTGTGTTTTCAGGCTCCTGAATCTTCTTCCTGATAGTAGTGACGAGAAGAGGGTGGTGGGGATCTTTAATGATGGATGCCTCCTTTTTGAGGCATCACCTTTTGAAGATGTCCTTAATTTTGGGGAGAGCAATGCCCATGATGGAAATTTAAAACAATAGTTGAGAATCAAAGTTAAAACTGTCAAATATCATTATTTAATCAGAACAAGATCAGCAGATGCAATGATTACATCACTAAAAACTGCAGCTGCTGAACATGAACTTTGATTTGATTTTGATTTTCATTTGTAACTAAATGTTACTGCTCAGTTTAAGTACTGCAAAAAAAGTCTAGGGATGAATAATAAGCAAAACAAGGAGGAAAAGGAGGAAATCTTGCAAAAATATTGGTTCTTTTACTACACACTATTGCTAATCCATTTAGTAATATAAAGTACTTTTTTTAAAAAGAAGTACTCAGTTCATACCATTTAACTGAGAGATATTAAAGTGCATGATACAACTGGATAATAATGCTGAAAACAGCGGGAGGAGAGAACGCAGCGCACCACACGTGCACAGCCCTCCGGTGAAAAATGATATTGTATCCGTTAAATAGGGGCCGTGGACAATTCTGATTTGATGGAGAGGGACGTGAAAGCACAGAGGAACATCTGGAGAAATTTCTGAAACGCTCGTTCGCTGCTGTCGTTACTGCGTGGTCGGGAATCTTTCGGAGGGTAGGCCTCAAAATCCCCGGCTTTGCCTGCTGTTGGCGACTGAGATTGAGGTCGAATTGCTCAGACAGAGATGGCGCTCAGTACTCGGTGTCGGACAGCTGATCAGAGCTCAAAGTTTTCGGATGACTCAGAGTCGGACTGTGGCCGGCATGGCAGGGAGAGTTTTTCTTCCTTCTCCCGTCTGCGTGAGATGAGGGACATTTGAGAGACTTTGAACTTTTACTGTGCTCATGGACTTCTTCATCAAGTTATGGTATTGTTGCACTGTTGTAACTATATGTTATAATTATGTGGTTTTGTCAGTTTTTTCATTCTTGGTCTGTCCTGTATTTTGTGATATCACACCAGAGGAAATATCGTATCATTTCTTAATGCATGCATTACTAAATGACAATAAAAGAGGACTGCGTGTCTTCATAGTCTAATTAATACACTTAACAAGCAACAGTTTTTGATAATTTCTTACAGCATATGGAAGTACATAGAAGATATTTTATTAAGCATAATACAAAATTAATGGCACTACAACAGTCAATTCTGTGGTCTGATATTAAATCCAAGACACATGTTTCTAAATGACAGAGCAGAAGTTTACTCTAAAAATTAACAATATTTACTTGTGCAGGCTTACAGATCTGTAAACAATCCTCTCAAGGTATAAACTTCAGCAGATGGTAGAGATCTGGTTTTCTGTCCATGAATATGCTGGAATTGAAGAAACAAGGGGCACCACCAAACTGTGAAACATGATTTTAAATCAACCATATGGACAAGACTGCCTATTTAAGAGTGGGATGAGTTATAACAAAATAACTTGCTATTCGTTGTCCGTTTGGGAATGGCTTTAAAAACTGCACCTTCTCCACCACCGCCTCAGGGCGGCATGGTCATGTTTGCAGCAGCAGCTGGAAGACTGGGGTTTGATACCTGCCGCTGCCTGTAAGGAATTTATACGTTCTCCCCGCGACCATGCGGGTTTCTTATGGGTGCTCTGGTTTCCACCCATATTCCAAAGACATACAATTAGGGTAGACTAGTTGAAGGCATACTACGTTAGCACCAAAAGCCTGGTGACACTTGTGGGCTGCCCTAGCACATCCTCGCTGATTTGATTTGATGCAAAAATGAAGCACTTCACTGTATGTTTCTACATACATGTGATAAATAAAGCTAATCTTTAATCCTCCTTCACTCCCCTTGCATAGCCATACTTTTTACCCAATCCATTTTATCACTGAATTATATACCATTTACCTCATTAACTCTGAAAGAAAATGTTTGCTGTAGAAAATTACATTGAAGCTCCTAGCATTCCAGGTTTGAAAATTCTCCATTATTGCGGAATAAATGGTGGTTGATTTGTGTGAGAAATTAGCTCAAATGGGAAGATTAATAATCCTACTGCTTTACAGAAACACTATTTTTTCAAGAACTTTTACTGTTTAATGCCAAGGGTTTGACTGTACATACATCACAAGCACTCCAATTTTACGTTTTCTCCCCACCCCCCCAACCAATGTATTCTAGCTTTACTGAATCCCATTTTGTTTTAATCTTCCAGAGAAAGCTGACCACAAACTGTCATTTCCGATAAAGCACGTTCCTGTGGGTATTTACAAAGATGATGTGATGGTAGGGGGAATGGCTTGGAGTGGGCAGGGGAAGAAATAACAAGCAAAAAGCATAGACAATTCTCGAGACAAAAAGAAGGCTGAAAGTCGGCTGAAGTCATATGGGGAAAATGTTGTCAAGGCAATGGTGTATTTCCACATGCTAACGGCCTGTCCATTTGCCAGGCGACAAAACAGAACTCGTGATGCAACTGCACCTGTCTCAGCTATGTGTTGCTATGACAACCTTCCAGCTTCCATGGTTACCACAACGCTAATCACCTAGCGAGGCAGATGTACGGCATTCTCCTTCTAAACCCAGCTGTGCATTCAAATCTCCACTTTGATGACTGACGGACTAAGCATGTGATGGAATGTGCTTTAACCCAGTAACAAGACAATACATTCCCCCATCGTCCTGCTCCAAAACAGCTGCTGACTGAAACCAGATATCACCACGCGGAGTTTCAACACAGGCCAAAAGATATAGGAGCAGAATTAGGCCATTCAGCCCATCAAGAATGCTCCGCCACTCAATGACTGATTTATCATTACTCTCAACCACATTCTCCTGCCCTCCCTACGTAACCATTGATGCCCTTACAACCTACCACCTCCACCATAAATATACCCAATAACTTGGCCTCCACAGCCATCTGTGGCAACATATTCTACAGATTCACCACCCCCAGCTAAAGAAATTCCTCCTCATCTCTGTTCTAAAGGGATGCCCTTGTATTCTGAGGCTGTGCCCTCTGGTCATAGACTCCCCCACTATCAGAAACATCCTCTCCACCTCTGTTCTATCAAGGCCTTTCAATATTTGGTAGGTTTCAATGAGATCTCTCTTCATTCTTCTAAATTCCAGTGAGTACAGGCCCAGAGCTATCAAATGCTTCTTGTATGTTAATCTTTTCATTCCCAGGATCATTCTCATAAGCTTCCTCTTGACCTTCTCCAATGCCAGCACATCCTCTCTCAGATAAGGGGCCCAACATTGCTCACTATACTCCAAATGTGGTCTGACCAATACCTTATAAAGCTTCAGCTTCTGATCTCTTACTTGTACACTCATAGGTAAGAGCAAATATTTCATGCCCCCACCCTCCCCATTCTAGTCGCTCAAGCAATGCAAGTCTGATTCGCGTCCACTTCCCCCACCTTCATTTCTGAGCACCTGAGTAAACGTGACACCACACTGACATGCTTACCTGTGATATCCCCTCGGGGAAGTTGGAGGCGTGTTAAAAACATGAGAGTAGGGATGATAGGGCGTCTTTTTCAATGCTTGAATAAGGTTTTGTCTGTATTCTGGATCTATACACCACAAGGAGCCCTTCCCAATACTCTGCAGGAACAAAGAAAACAAAGGGTCATAAATAGCACATTTCAAAAGTTAATACAGCCATGCAATAATCTATTTTCCAAATGCTGCATTAAAAATACACATACATTTTGTTTAAGAGAAAGCACTTGTGAATATTAACAACTTCCAGGTGTGTAAAGAAGGAGGTTAGGCTTAAACAAATTGGTAAAATCCATGTCAGTGTAATTCATAAACTATGGAAATTCTGCAGGTGGAAATCCCGAACAACACACAAAGGCTGGAGGAGCTCAGCGGATCAGGCAGCATCTATGGAGGTGAATAAACAGTTGACGTAGTTGACGTTTCAGCCCAAGACTCTTCATCAGGACTGGAAAGGTGGGGGGGGGGGGCGCAGAGGCCAGTATAATAAGAAGGTGGGGGAAGAGGAAGGAATACAAAGCTGGCAGGTGATAGGTGAGACCAGGTGAGGGGAAGTGGGTGGGTGGGGAAGCAGGTATGAAATAAGAAGCTAGCAGGTGCTAGGTGGAAGAGATAAAGGACTTAAAGAAGGAAGAATCTGATTGGAGAGGACAGTGGACCATGGGAGAAGGAAGGAGGAAGGGAATCAGAGGGAGGTGATAGGCAGGAGAAGAGAAGGGGTAATGGGGCAATCAGAATGGGGAATGGAAAAACTCAACATTTATTCCCCTCCATAGATGCAGCCTGACTTGCTGAGTTCCTTTCAGTGTTTTGTGCGTGTTGCAAGTCAATGTAATTGTTGAGTGATGACACAAGGGACTGCAGATGCTGGAATCTGGAGCAAGAAACAGACTGCTAGAGGTACTGTACTCAGCGGGCTGAGCAGCATCTATGGAGGCAAAGGGATGGTTGGCATTTCGACAGTGTCCTGACCCTAAACGTTAACCATCCCTTCCCTCTGCAGATGCTGCCTGACCCATTGAGTTCTTCCAGCAACTTGTTTATTGCTAAACGTAACTGTTCTTTACACACAGCGCAGCTCACACTGATATCTGTGCAACAGTGGGTCTCTGCCAACATTCAATACCTGCTTAGGTTAACATACTACATGACAGGTTTTCCAACAGACAAACAGAAAACTCTTGTGCTCTTCCAAGTATTGCTGTTCTCTATGAAGCACACTTCAAGGATCAGTTTTATTTTCCACATACGTTCAAGTCTTGGGCACAGCAGGAAACAAAATTAAAACAATATTCAACATTAAGAATAAAGAATCATATAAAAAGTAACGTCAGAGGTTTATTGGCATAATTTGTCTTCGCGTTTCCAATAGCAAAGTGATGAGCTCATCCTAGTAGTTGCATTCCATGTCCTTTGAAGTTACACCGCTGGCTGGCAAAAGAGGTTCACTTTGTTACTGTCTATTATTTGACTTATTTATTTAGAGATGGAAAAGCCCCTTCTGGAAGCCCCATTGCCCAGCAACCCACCGCTTTAACCCTAGCTGAATCATGGTACAATTTGCAATGACCAATTAACCTACATCCCTGGACTGTGGGAGGCAACCGGAGCACCCGGAGGAAAACTACGCGTACATGGGAAGGAATGTACAAACTTGTGTTTAAGGCAGCTTGCAAGTGTCAACACACATTTCGGCACCAACAGGCAAGTACTTCTGTGACTGAGAGTGAGACCTCAGAATGGTATGTCGCCTCCCTGGTGCCAGAGTTAGAGATGCCTTGGACCAGGTAGAGCATTCTGATCGGGCAGGAGAGCAGCCACTGTTACCAATGATGTAGGTAAAAAGAGTGATGACATCCTCACTGGAATTGAACTCTGAACTCTGACACCTCAAGCTGTAAAAGTGTTGTACTTCTTAAACACCCTTTATTGTTTATCCAAAGGTGGATAGTCATTGCCCTTGGTGAATTACTGCTTTCCTTGGAGTCAAAGTTGTTCAGCACAGAAACAAGCTCTTTGACTCACGATGTCCATGCCAACTTTTTTGCCCATCTATATTCATCCTATTTGATTAGGTCTATGGAGTCCCTTCCTTCTGCACCAGCTCTTTAGCTGCACAGTTACTGCCCCCTCCTCTTATTCTATCTTCACTAGCACGTGACACAAATAGCAATCTTGAGATCACGATCCTAGAGATCCTGCCTTTTAAGCTTCTACGTAACTCAAGCTCACTTAGCAGGACCTCATCCCTCTTTTTACCTACAGCATTGATAACAATGGCTGCTCTCCTGCCCGATCAGAATGTTCTACCTGATCCAAGGCATCTCTAACTCTGGCACCAGGGAGGCGACATACCATTCTGAAGTCTCACTCTCAGTCAGAGAAGCACTTGCCTGTTGGTGCCGGAATGTGTGTCAATGCTTGCAAGCTGCCTTAAGCACAAGTTTAGGCTGTGTTGGTTGTTAACATAAATGACACATTTCACGGTATGTTTCGATGTACATGTGATAAATAAAATAAAACTAAATTTGAATATTCCCTGGACATTTCTCCCCTCTGCTGTTTAGCAGAACTAACTGTAGTGTTACAAGCCAGCCCTATTGCTGTTTTTCTCTCTAAGGCCATTCCTTCCCAACTGTATCCAAAATGGAAACCCAATGACTTGGCCTCCACAGCCATCCGTGGCAATGAATTCCACAGATTCACTCCCCTCTAGCTAAAGAAATTCCTCCTCTTATGGTTATGGACCAAATGTAGCCAAATGGGACTTGCAGGGAGGAGGATGTGGTTGGCATGGACCAGTTGGGTAAAAGAGCCTCACTCTATAACACCATGTGGGTTGTAATATTTTACAAAACGGATTTTTTTAAAAATGAAACTTTGATATTGCTAGTGGCACCATCAACAACGATCACAGAAAACATTGGGGAAAAGCCTTTAATGAGCAGCAAGGAATCCCACTGAGAGGGTTTGATTATGCTGGCAAAAATGTCCTGCAAATGGAGGAAATGGCAGTGATTGCTTTTGACTGCCGGTAGAAACAGTAATCAGCCAAGCTTCTGTATGCCAGTAATGTGGTCTTGATAAGTGCAAAGACGTCGGGCAAGAAAATTTCAATAAGTAAATGACTGAAAGTGGTGCTGAGGAAGAATAACCAACAAACAAGCCTGCCTAAGAAGAGGCAAAGATGCTGGTTCCAAGTAACAAACTTTGCCCTTAAATGGCCTTCTTGATTCACATGTTTGTCCACATACATCTTAAATGCTTCCACCACTCTCTCAGGCAGTATGTTACAAGCACCTTCTGAGTGAATTTTTTTCTTCATACCTCCTGCAGACTTCCTTTTCCTAACCTTAAAGCTATGCCCTCCAGTTCTTAATGTCTCTGTTATGGGGAAAAATGTATTGCCATCTACATTTTAACTTTATACATCATAAGTTTGTTTCCGCACTCAAATCACCCCTCCGCCTCCATTGCTTCATGGGAAAAAAAATTCTCAGCCTATCCAGACTTTCCTCATAACCAAAATGCTCTTATTTTCAGTAACATCCAAGTGAATCTCCTCTGTGCTCTCTCTAGATCTGTAACAGAGATGAGAAGGAACTTCTTTAGTCAGAGGTTGGTGAGACTCCAGAATTCATTGCCACAGACAGCAGTGGAAGCCAAGTCATTGGGTATATTTAAAGTTGAGTTTGACAGTTTCTTGATTAGTAAAGGTGTCGAAGGTTACGGGGTGAAGGCTGAATGGGGTTGAGAGGGATAATAAATCAGCCATGATTCAATGACAGAGCAGACTTGATAGGCTAAATGGCTAAATTTTGCTCTTACATCTCAAGGTCTTATGGTCTCATTAAGTCTATGACATTTGCACTCTCCATGCTTGGGTATCTCAACTCATTAACATTTCACTGTGTGGTCATATGACTTATTTCTGTAATGCAACATTGCAATACTCTAATTATTTATATTAAACTTAAACATTTCAATTTGGTTAAACACAACATCAAGAGTACGTTTATATTAGAACTGTATGGCCATATCATCATTTGCTTATACAATTTTGGAATTAGTTTGCAAAGCGGAAGTGTCACAACTTTTTTATTTCCAGAGTCAGCAAGATGCCATCTTGTATCTGCTAATGCCTGCAGCTGATGAACTATTTTTGCTCACTGTATCAACTGAGTGTTTGAGGAAAACTACTGAAGGTCCCTTCTTGATCTCTGTTTAATGACGCCTGGTAGAAATAGCACAAAGTGTACTAGGCAAAAATTGGCAGTCAATATCAAGCCTAGTGCATTTTTGGAGAATAAATGACATCCACTTAAACTGCAGAATCAGCCAACACTTTCAGGAAAAAAAGGCAGATAGAGAAATGAAAGCAAACAAATGTGAACACAGTAAGGATGAATATAATTAGCTGTTGTGACACATCAAGTCTTTGCCTGCCAGATGGCTCAAGAGGGACAGCAAAAAAATGGTGTGGTCACAATCCATAACTTTTTCTAAGTGTACCAAAATAGATTCAATAGGCTGAATCTATGGAATTGCCACAAACTACTGTGAAGGCCACGTCATCGGCTATATTTAAAGTGGAGGCTGATAGGTTCTTGATTATAAGAGCCTCAAAAGCAATGGGGAGAAAGTAGAAGAATGGAGTTGAGAGGGCAAATAAATCCTCCATGATGGAATGACAGAGCAGACCCAATGGGCCGAATGGCCTGTTTCTGCTCTCGTGTTTTATGGGCTTTTGAAATATGTACTAACAGAGAACTATGCGCATTGGGGCACAAGTTAAAATTCCAGCAATCTATTATGAATATCTTTGCTGGTTTTATGTAGATCTAGAATCACCCTATCATCGAATGTCATTTGTCAATACAAAACTGTTAATTTCTCAGGCTTTTCATCTTCCCTTGTTAATTCACTTTACAACAAAGCTTTTAAATTATAGGCAATGAAGGTGCATATTTAAAGTCATGAATACGTGCAAATTGCTGGAAGAACTCAGCAGGTCAGACAGCATCGATGGATGGGAATAAACAGTTGACTTTTCGTCAGGTCCTGTTGAAATTCATCTGCTGCCTGATCTGCTGAGTTCTTCCAGGCATTTTGTGTGTGTGGTTCAAGATTTCCAGCATCTGATTAATCTTGTTTTGTTTATTTAATGTCAAGAAGCCAATATGAGCAATGTCCCAGCTTTGAATGTAATCCCCACTAATGTATATAAAGATCTTCAACAGTCACACCACATGATCAACCTTGTGAAATAACAGCAACAGATCTGCACAATGCAGAATCATTTACTTTAAGTTTCTCAACATGACTGTTTCTTCTGAAGCAACACAACATGGATGAAAGTGCAATTTCAGTGAAATAGAGTTATAATGTACTTATCACAACTGAATTTGGAAAACTTGCTGTACAATTGAAACTTTTGTCTTTCTAAAGTTGAGTACTAATTGCTTATGATACTTGGGGCTAGATAAAACCATGTAAAAAAATCATGGTGATAAATTTAGAAATTTAAAGCAATACAGTATGAATATTAAAGCACTTTAGGTACAATATTACCTTCAGTATTCTAACATTAGTATGAAAAGTAAGACTGGTGGCAGTCAGTACAAGATCGGGGTTGATTAGAATGTAATCAAAAGTGGTGCAGCAGTCCTGAGAAAACAAATATAATTAATAAGTATTAAATTCTTGCTTTTCCCTAACTAGGTTTATTGGCCTGATGAGTTGTACCACCCAGGGTACTTAGATACATGTCATTAAGCTGCAGATTGCAAACACAATTAAAGTAATGATTTTAAACTTGTTAATACAAGCCGAAGGTATAAATCATTTATGGGCACCATTCATGTGGCACAGCAAAAGACGGTATTGTGCCAATCACTTTCTTTCACTTCAGACTGCTCCATCAGGATCAGCAACAGTTATCACCCTTCAACCATCAGGCTCCTGAAGCAGCATGGATAACTTCACTCACGTCAACTCTGAACTGATCCCACAACCTACACACTTACTTTCAAAGACTCGAGAACCACATTCTCAATATTATTTATGTACTATTTATTTATTACCATTTGTCCTTTTTGTATTTGCTGTTTCCCTTTTTTTACAAATTGGTTGTTTGTCAGCCTTTGTGTGTAGGTTTTCGTCAATCCTATTGGATTTCTTTGCTCTCCTGTGAATGCCCGCAAGAGATTAATCTCAGGGTGGTATATGATGCAATATACCTACTTTGATAATAAATTTATTTTGGGCTTTGATATCTAGTCAGTTATCCATTTCACATGTACAGCAGTGCAAAGGCCAGAGGTACTAAAGCCAATTTAAATTTCCGAATGCATTTTTAACAGTGGAAAAATCAATAATATTTAAGGCCACTTTCTTAATGATTTACCAATGTATGAGAAGACAGCTGGCACACTACTCCAGAAATTCATCCAACCCCAAAAGTCAATAGTGTTTTCAATCATCAAAAAAAAATGTGGATTATACATCTATTTCCATAGTAACGCAGTCGTTCCAAGCAAATGTTCTTTGAATCTCAGCAAACAGATATCAAACTCTGAATGTGGCTTCCATGTCTGCCATTACTCCATATACTTAATCACATTTACTACTTTGCAAGTGTATTGCTTTTATTATTTCTTTCAAAAGGATTAAATAGATACAGACAAACAGTTTGGATGAAGGCTACAGTCAACTTCTTATTGAAATTACAACCTTCAGAGAGGAGGTACAACCTTCAGAGAGGAGGTACAGGAGCCTAAAAACACACACTCCAAATTTTTAGAATTGCTTCTGCAGCTCTGCCATCAAATTTCTCAATGGACAATGAATACTATCACACTACATGTCAAAGTTCCTGAAGGTGAGTCTCGGCCCGAAACTGTTTACTCTTTTCCATAGATGCTGCCTGGTCTGCTGAGTTCCTCCAGCATTTTGTGTGTTGCTTGTAATTTGATCCAAGTGACTTTGTGGAATGATTGTTGATGCCAAATAGGGTGGTTTGATTATCTTAAAAACAGTTGATCTCACATTCAACAGTCTCTATAATTTACAGAGATTGGTGTTTGTAAAAAAAAAATCCAGTGAGCGGCTTTTCTGTGGGCGAAAGTGCCTTGTTAATGAGGGAGGTCAGAGGGGAACGGCCGGGAGAGTTCAAGTAGACAGGAAGGCAACAGCAAATTAAATAACCATGCGTTACAACAGTTGGTGTGCAGAAGAGCATCTCTGAATGCACAAAACGTCAAAACTTGAAGTGGATAGGCTACAGAAACAAAAGACCACATCAGGTTTAACTGCTGTACATAATAAAGTAGCCAATGAGTGCACGTCTCATACTGTAATTTATAATACATATGATGCAATTCATCGCATTGCTGTCACTTACTTGCACTACTTCTCTTTCTTTACATGCAGTGGATTCCGATTAAATGGGGCATATCAGGAGCAGTACATTTTGTCCCAATTAAGAGGCTGCCTCAATTAGCTGAAGTTTCATTGAAATATAAACCCCATTTCCAGAAAAGTTGGGATATTTTCCAAAATGCAATAAAAACAAAAATCTGTGATACGTTAATTCACATGAACCTTTATTTAACTGACAAAAGTACGAAGAAAAGATTTTCAACAGTCTTACAGATCTACTTAATTGTATTTTGTAAACGTACACAAATTTAGAATTTGATAGTCATGGTCATACTTCATTGATCCCGGGGGAAATTGGTTTTTGTTACAGTTGCTCCATAAATAATAAGTAGTAATAGAACCATAAATAGTTAGATAGTAATATGCAAATTATGCCAGTAAATTATGAAATAAATCCAGGAGCAGCCTATTGGTTCAGGGTGTCTGACCCTCCAAGGGAGGAGTTGTAAAGTTTGATGGCCACAGGCAGGAATGACTTCCTATGACGCTCAGTGCCGCATCTCAGTGGAATGAGTCTCTGGCTGAATGTACTCCTGTGCCCACCCAGTACATTATGTAGTGGATGGGAGACATTGTCCAAGATGGCATGCAACTTAGTATGGCTGCAACACACCACATAAGTTGGGACAGAGGCATGTTTACCATTGGGTTATATCACCTTTCCTTTTAGTAACACTTTTTAATCATTTTGGAACTGAGGATACTAATAGTAGTGGATTTGCAATTGGAAATTTTGTCCATTCTTGCTTGATATAAGACTTCAGCTGTTCAACAGTCCGTGGTCTCCGTTGTCTGATTCTCCTCTTCATGATGCACCATACATTTTCAATAGGAGATAGATCTGGACTGGCAGCAGGCCAGTCAAGCACACGCACTCTGTGTCTACAAAGCCACGCTGTTATAGCCCATGCAGAATGTGGTCTGGCATTGTCCTGCTGAAAAAAGCATGGACGTCCCGGGAAGAGACGTCGCCTTGATGGCAACATATGTCTCTCTAAAATCCTCAGAGTCAATGGTACCTTCACATACATGCAACTCACCCATGCCGTGGGCACTGATACACCCCCATACCATCACAGATGCTGGCTTTTGCACCTTTCGCTGATAACAATCTGGATGGTCGTTTTCATCTTTGGCACGGAGAACTCGACGCCAGTTTTTTCCAAAAAACTAGCTGAAATGTGGACTCATCTGACCACAGCACACTGTTCCACAGTCTTTCGGTCCATCTGAGATGAGCTCAGGCCCAGAGAACTCGCCGGCGTTTCTGCATAGAGTTGATGTATGGCTTCCTCCTTGCGTAATACAGTTTCAAGTTGCATTTCTGGATGCAGCGACTGACTGTGTTGAGTGACAATGGTTTTACGAAGTACTCCCGAGCCCAGGTGGATATAATTGTCACAGCAGCATGACGATTTCTTAGGCAGTGCCGCCTGAGGGCTCGAAGATCATGCGCATTCAACAGTGGTTTCCGACCTTGCCCTTTACGCACTGAGATGTCTCTGAATTCTCTGAATCTTTTCACAATATTATGTACTGCAGATGTTGAAAGACCTAAATTCTCTGCAATCTTGCGTTGAGAAATGTTCCTTTTGAACTGACTAACAATTCTCTCACGAATTTTGGCACAAAGGGGTGAGCCACGACCCATCCTTGCTTGCAAAGACTGAGCCTTTGATGGACGCTACTTTTATACCCAGTCAGGATACCTCACCTGCTACCAATTAGCCTGCTTAATGTGGAGTCTTCCAAACCGGTGTTACTTGAATATTCTGTGCACTTTTCAATCTTATTTTAACTCTGTCCCAACTTTTGTTGAGTGTGTTGCAGCCATCAAATTCTAAATTTGTGTATGTTTACAAAATACAATTAAGTTGGTCAGTAAAACTATTGAAAATCTTTTCTTTGTACTTTTGTCAGTTAAATAAAGGTTCACGTAAATTAACATATCACAGATTTTTGTTTTTACTGCATTTTGGAAAATATCCCAACTTTTCTGGAAATGGGGTTTGTAGTTAAAAAGGTATTAAAAAAAGGCAAAATGAGTAACAAATAATGTACTTAAATGAAATACAGAATAAATCAGAATACCACCCAATAGTACTACATTACTAGAAAACCATTAGTTCATAATAGTTATCGACAGAGGAATTCATCTGGTGTATACAATGAAACACAAGCACAATTATGAAGAAAACATGGCAGCGCCTCGACTCCTTGGGAATTTGTGAAGATTCAGCATGACATCTAAAACTTTGACAAACTTCTGTGGATGTGTGGTGGACAGTGTGTTGACAGACTGCGTCACACCCTGTCATAGGAAAATTAATGCCATTGTACTGAAAATCCTACAATAAGTAGTGGATGCAGCCCAGTCCATCACGGGTAAAGCCCTCCTCACCACTCAGCACATCTACATGAAATGTAGTTGCAGGAAAGCAGCATCCATCATGAGGGACCTCCATCAACCAGGTCATGCTCTCTTCTCGCTGCAGCCATCAGGAAGAAGGTACAGGAACCTCAGGACTCACACCCCCAGGTTCAGGACCAGTTGTTGCCCCCTCAGGCATTAGGCTCTTGAACGAAGGGGTGTTGACTTTATTTGGCTTCACATACCCATCATTGAAATGTTCCCACAACCTATGGACTCACTTTTGAAGATTCATCTCATGTTCTTGATATTTATCACTTATTTATTTATTATTATTATTTCTTTCTTTTTGTATTTGCACAGTTTGCTGTCTTTAGCACACTGGGTACAGTCTTTCATTGATTCCATTATGGTTATTGTTCTATTATGGATTTATTGAGTATGCCTGGAACAAAATTAATCTCAGGGTTGTGCACGGTGACATATATGTACTTCGATAATAAATTTACTTTGAACAAAATCTGCGCAGACACATAGTGCAAATAATGGACAGCCTTCATACAATGCTTTCAATGACTGCATCATCCAAATCATTACTTTCATTGTAACATTCAAGATGATTGCTGATACCTTCAAATCCTTTGTAGTACCTAACTTGTTAAAGTAGTGAGATCATTTTATTTTCACTCACGGACGTTTCTGGCATCTCCAAGCCTGAATGTTTGAAACCACAGTGAAAACAACTTGGAATTCCCTTAACTGCTTATTTCTTGCCAACTTTCAGTGACAAAAACCACTGCTTTTTGAACACAAACACATGCAACCAACGTAATTTAAAAACTGTTCACTCTAAGCATGGTGTTGCATCTAATAGCCACACAAGTGCTTGCACTGACGCTAGTTAGAATCTATTCGTTAACAGCCTCCTGTCCCAGTTAAGCAGCATAGAGCTCCAAACAAACACAGGGAATCCTGACAATTTTCTCAAATAGATTTTTTTTTCCTTTAAAAGTTGTCCCAAGTAAGTGAATGCTCCAATTAGTCAGAATTCATTGTATATTTCTCATTATAATTTGTAACTTTTATGTCTTGCACTGTACAAAAGAAATCTCACAACATAGGTTAGTGATAATAAACCTGTTTATGACTTTGAAATGTAGACCTATTCAACAAATAGAATTTATAACACAGAAGCCATTCAACTCACTAGGTTTACATAGTTGTTAATGCACAACCTAATCCACAATCTTATCCAACCAACACAGCCACTCATGTCTTAGCAACACACACAAAATACTGGAGAAACTCCACAAGTCACGGAGTATCTATGGAGAGGAATGAACAGCCAATTCTCCTCCATAGATGCTGCCTGACTGGCTGATTTCCCTCACTACTGTGTGTGTGTTACCCTTCTCCTTTATCTGCTTGTGCAGCATTTCTTTAAATGCATCTGTTTTAACCATCTCCTATGACATTAAATTCCACATTCTCACTTCTCTTTAGTTAAAGAAGTTTATCCCAAATGCTCTGATGACCATTTTATAGTGATAATCTCTCATTATGTTCTTCTCCATGTGGGAAATTCCACTTTACCAAAATGTTTCATCATTTTCAGATCTATCCTCAAGACCACCACCTACTTTTTTCAGCTGTGAATTACTATACTTTACCACCACTCGGCTTACTGTTTGAAGGCAGCTAGCAATTCATTCTGCTACTCATGCCCTGACCTCATGTTGTCTGACCTTAGTTGTGGTTTAATGGGGTCACTTTCCCAAGCCTTTTGAATATCTAGAGAGAGATCACAACTACTACATCATCATTACCTACTCTATTATGTCTTCAAAAATGCAACAATTTTTTCCTTTTAAAATCCACTCTGTTTAATAATATATTTTTCATTTACACAATTATTTTATTCTCTCCTGGAGTCGTGATTCCATTATTTTTCCTACCAACAAATTGAAGCTGACTCATTCATAATTCCTCGGACGTGCACTAATCCTTTTTAAATATATGTATCAAATTACTATCCACTAGTCCTTTGGCAATACACCTCTTTCCAAAGTATTACACATGACAATGACTTTGCTATCTCATCCCTGCTTCTACTAAAATGCGTAGATGCAATCTAATCAGACTGGTAGTTGGTTTATCCTCTGTGTGGTTGTTCAGTTTATTTAATATTTTTCTTGCTTTTTTTTCTTTCCTTCAAACACATTCATTTATTGCTCATCAACTATTACCATGTCCACCCAATCCATCCCCCAGTAAACACTTAAGCTGATACTTAATCTATTTCTGAATAATGATTTAATATTCAACCATCTCCTCTCTTTCCCTTATTGGCCTTATTCCAGTATACTCCTATCCCAATCTCTATTTTATTTATGTATTTGCAAATTATTTTACAAGTTTGTTTACAGACATATACACAAGATGGAGGGGAGTGAGGGTTTGATCAGATTAATTGCCTGGAGGAAGAAATATTTAAGATGGTGTAGTTAGAAGGGAACTTTTGGAAAAGCCACTTTCAGGATGTGTAGCATCTACGATATTCTCCCTGCTCACTTCTTTGTCCTGGACACATACAACTGTAATCTTTTACACATCAGTTGTTTGTCTTTGTGTGTAGATTTTTATTGATTCTATTGGGTTTCTTTGTACCTACTACAAATATCCGCAAGAAAGTGAATCTCAGGGTAGTATATGGTGCCAGATACCTAATAAAGTGATCACTGAGTGTATGTTTGTGGTCTTCTGTTGCTTCAGCCATCCACTTCAAAGTTCAAAGTGCAATGCATTCAGAGATACTCTTCTGCACACCACTGTTGTAATACATATAAAAGTTGCTGGTGAACGCAGCAGGCCAGGCAGCACCTCTTCCTAGAGATGCTGCCTGGCCTGCGTCCTGACGAAGGGTCTCGGCCTGAAACGTCGACTGCACCTCTTCCTAGAGATGCTGCCTGGCCTGCTGCGTTCACCAGCAACTTTTGTGTGTTGCTTGAATTTCCAGCATCTGCAGAATTCCTGTTGTTTACTGTTGTAATACGTGGTTATTTGAATTACTGTCGCCTTCCTGTCAGCTTGAACCAGTCCAGCCATTCTTTGCTGACCTCTCTCATTAATAAGGCACTTTCTCCCAAAGAACTGCTGCCTCATGGATGTATTTTGTTTTTCGCACTGTTGTACGTGGAAATCCCAGGATGTCATCAAGAGGGACTCAAATCACTACATCTGACACCAACAATCATTCCACAATCAAAGTCATTTAGATCACATTTCTTCCCAATTCTGATGTTTGGTCTGAACAACAACTGAACCTTTTGACTACGCCTGCGTGCTTTTATACATTGAATTGCTGTCATGTGATTCGCTGTTTAGATAATGTATTAGCGATGTGTACAAGCATACTTAATAAATTGGTCACTGAGTGTATATGAATAGGAAAGTCAGCACGGACTTGAAAAGGGAAGGTCATGCTTCACCATCATTATTGAGTTCTTTGAAAGAGTAGATCAGTGTAATGAATTGGATGTAATGTACGCAGTTTTTCAAAAATCATTTGGTATCAGTGGTCAAAGTGTGTGGAATTGGGGTCAAGGAGCAGAATGAACAGAGAAGTGGCATTCAGACAAAGTAGCCACTCAGACTGGCAGGAAGAGAATTAGTTGCTTTGGAACTCCTGTGGTTCATAGTTTGTATCAATGATTTAAAATCTAATGTGCAATATCCGAATGGCAGCAAATGTAGAGTAATAGTTAAAAATGAATCCGAAACTGCTGATCTCCTGGGATTTTCATACACAACAGTCTCTACAATTTACAGAGAATAGTGTGAAAACATCCAATGAGCAGCAGTTCTGTGGGCAAAAATGCCTTGTTAATAAGAGTTCAGAGGAGAATGGCCAGACTAGTTCAAGCTGACAGGAAGGTGACCGCATCTCAAATAATCACGCATTCCAACAGTGGTGTGCGGAAGAGCATCCCCGATCAAGTCAGTCGCTTTTTATTGTCATTTCAACCATAAACTGCTGGTACAGTACACAGTAAAAATGAAACAACGTTCTTCCAGGACCATGGTGCTACATGAAGCAACACAAAAACTACACTAGACTAAGTGAGACAACACAAGGCTACACTAGACTACGTAAGACAACACAAAAACTACACTAGACTACAGACCTACACAGGACTACATAAAGTGCACAAACCAGTGCAGGGCAGAACAATAAATAATAAACAAGACAATAGGCACAGTAGAGGACAAATTACAATATAATAATAAATGATGTAGATGTCAGTCTAGACTCTGAGTATTAAGGAGTCTGATGGCTTGGGGGAAGAAACTGCTGCACAGTCTGGTCATGAGAGCCCGAATGCTTCGGTACCTTTTGCCAGATGGCAGGAGGGAGAAGAGTTTGTGTGAGGGGTGCGTGGGGGTCCTTCACAATGCTGTTGGCTTTACAGATGCAGCGTGTGGTGTAAATGTGTGTAATGGTGGGAAGAGAGACCCTGATGATCTTCTCAGCTGACCTCACTACCTGCTGCAGGGTCTTGTGATCTGAGATGGTGAAATTCCCGAACAAGGCAGTGATGCAGCTGCTCAGGATGCTCTCGGTACATCTCTATAGAATGTGGTGAGGATGGGGGCGGGGGGTGGGAGATGGACTTTCCTCAGCCTTCACAGAAAGTAGAGACGCTGCTGTGCTTTCTTGGCTATGGAGCTGGTGTTGAGGGACCAGGTGAGATTCTCCGCCAGGTGCTCTTAACAATCTCTACGGAGGAGCCGAGGATCACACAACACGTCAAACCTTGAAGTGGATGGGCTACACCAGCAAGCGGAAGGCCACACCAAGTTTCTCTCCTGTACTTAAATGAAGTGGCTACTGAATGTATTTTTAGTTTCTAGATAGTTCTGTATTACATCTTTGAGAAATGACTCAAAGCTAATTTACCTATAACTTTCTGTTAATTATAGCTCTGATGTTAGATAGTGGTTGAATGTCCCTCTGCCAGTTCTTTGACACCATTTCCTTCCTAAGTCATTTCTTTATTGTTTCTGAACATAGTTGGTTGCATGAATTCCAAAGCACTTAATATTTAGAAGTCTATGGGTTGCAGCTTTGACCCACGCATCATTTCAGGAACAGCTTCTTCCCCTCCACCATCAGATTTCTGAACCGTCAATGAAACCCATGGACACTACCTCACTATTTTTGCTCTCTTTTCTCACTACTTACTTATGTTTTATATACTGAACATTTCTTATTGTAACTTATTGTATATTTTACATATTGTAGTGTACTGCTGCTGCAAAACAACAAATTTCAGGACATATGTCAGTGATAATAAGTATGATTCTGATTGAACTTACTCAACAACTGAGCCACAACAGTTCTCCTGGGTAGAGAATTCCAGAGACAAACAACTCACAGTTAAAAAAAAAAAGTCCTCTAAAATCAGTCTGAATGACCCATTCCCTGTTTTGGGACTGACTCCTACTTCAAGCCACTCCTGTAGGGAACTTCACCCTACATGAACTCTGTCAAGCCTTTAAGAATGTTGTGTGTTTCAATAAGATCACCTTTCACTTCTCTGGCCATCCTCATCACAAAGAAGGCATAACAGTAAATCTTAATTTCTTAGATGTTTGCGTAGATTTGGCATGTCACCTAAAGCTTTGACAAACTTCCATAGATGCACAGTGGAGAGTATCCTAACTGGTTGTATCACAGCCTGATAGGGAAACACCAATGGACAGGAATGAAAAAGCCCACAGACAGTGGTTCATAAAGCCCAGTCCATCACAGAGAAAGCCCTCCCACAATTGAGCACATTTACATGGAGCGCTGACACAAGAAAGCAGCATCCATCATCAATAACCCAGTCATCCATGTCACACTCCCTTCTTGCTACTACCATTGAGCAGGAGATACAGGAGCCTAAGATCCCACACCACCAGGTTCAAGAACAGTTATTATCCTTCAATCATCAGGCTCTTGAATTGGTGTGGATAACGACTCTGAACTGATTCCACAACCTACAGACTCACTTTCTAGGACTCTACAACATAGGTTCCCAGAATTATTGTTTTTAAATTTGCACAATTTGTCTTCTTTTGCACAGTGGTTCTTTGTCAGTCTTTGTTTATGCATAGTTTTTCATCAAATCTGTTGCATTTCTTTATTTTTCCTGTAAATGCCTGCAAGAAAATGAATCTCAGGGTAGTAAATGGTAACATATATGCACCTTGATAATAAATTTAATTTGACCTTGACTTCTTCTAAGACAATCCCAGCCAGGATCAGTTTGGTGGAGATCTTTGAACTCTGCTGCAGGTACATTGTTGCTTCAGTATGAGAACAGATTCATGCTGTAGCAGATGCAGGATCACCAGGCTTCAATATAATTGCAGATATTTTTACTTTTTACACTAAGGATAATTTCAAATACAGGCCGATATAACCTTTGCCTTCCTAACACTTGCTGGACCTGTATATTTCTTTCAGTGATTCAGGCACTCATACCATTCAACCTCTCATCGATTAAAATTCCACCATTCCAATCTCGTTCTATCAAAGTCTTTGACCGCACATTTTCTGAATTAATTAAAGATGAGTATCACTGAGGTCACCTTCTCTAACACTGCACAACACCTCCACTGCTTCTGTACCTGCTCTCTTGGTACTATTCTGTGCCAGTTGGCAAGCTCCATGTCAAAACCAAAAATCTAAAGTATCCATAATCCAATTGGAAACTCAGAAGAAATTCCTTCCCCAAAAGTAAGACTGAAAGATGTAACTTATTGCACAATGATTAAAAGAAATAGCAATGATCGATTGGTATCCGTATAGTATTGTCATATGCAGCAAGATACTGTACAGCGAGAAGCTTGTCTTGCATGCTGTTTATACAGATCAAGTCATTACACAGCAACACTCAAAATGCTGGAGGAACTTAGCAGGACAGGCAGCATCTATGGAAGAATAAACAGTTGATGTTTCAGGCTGAGACCCTTCATCAGAACTGGAAAGGAATGGGGAAGAAATTCAGTAGAAGGAGGTGGGGGAGGAGGCAGTGCGAGGTTTACAAGCTAGAAGGTGATAGGCGAAGTCAAGTGAGGGGGGAGGTGGGTGGATGAGGGGGGGGATCAGTGTGAAGCTTGCAGATGATAGAGGGAAGAGGTAAAGGGTTTACGAAGAAGGAATCTGATAGGAGGGAAGAAGAAGCACCAAAGTTTATTGTGCACTGTATGTGCATGTTAGAGAAAGTAATATATGGGTATGTTGACAGAAAATGAAAAGGACATTTGCAAAGAAAACGCAAAGCAGCTGAGCTGAACGGTCTGTTTCTCTTCTGTACACTTTGAAAGCTCCAACTGTTCACTCGGAATCCTATTCCGACTCTGATCATGTGTCTAAATGTAAGAACAAATTTGTGACACCAATTTAAGAATCCACATTGAATCATGCCTTGCACTGCAGGACTGTATAATTTGAATGCATACTAAAGAATATGACTCAATATAACATAATTTCGGCCGATTCAGATCAAATAACAGACGGAAACAGAAAATAGTTACTTGCTGTATATGCAATTTATCTGAAGTTCTACCATTGATTGAAAAAATATCAGCTACAGTGACTGAAAAAACACTTGAAACCCACTGATTAAATACCAAGATCTCTTTCCCACTAGAAAACGATGCTCTGGATTAGAAACACAAGAAAATCTGCAGATGCAGGAAATTCAAAGCAACAAACGCTCACTTTATTATCAAAGTATGTATGTAGAATACAACTCTGAGATTCTGAGCCTGAAACGCTGACTGTTCACTATTTTCCACAGATGCTGCCTGGCCTGCTGGGATCCTCCAGCATTTTGTATGTGTTGCTCTGGATTAAATCAGTAATAGAACAAATGTTACAGTTTTGATGTAAAATTGAAGCTAAAACAACACTGATGGTGTAAGCAACATTTAAAAGTTAATTCATATATTACACACAGTATTTTACCATAAAAATATGAAAAATGGCATATGGTGTCAATATAATTTTTATATTTTCTTTGCCATTGTGCAACCGATCGACAGGTGACGCATAGCCACTGCTCTACATACCGTCCTTACACATCTGGAGAAGAAGGATGCTTATGTGAGAATGCTGTTCTTAGATACAGTTCAGCATTCAACACCATAGTTCCATCTAGGCTCGACATGAAGCTCAGAGACCTCGGCCTTGACCCTGCCTTGTGTAGCTGGATCATGGACTTCCTGTCAGATCACCGGCAGGTGGTAAAAGTGGGCTCCTTCACCTCCAACCCTCTGATTCTCAATACAGGAGCCCCCCAGGGCTGCATACTGAGTCAAGTCAGGTCAAGTCAAGTCACTTTTTATTGTCAGTTCGACCATAACTGCTGGCACAGTACACAGTAAAAACGAGACGACGTTTTTCAGGACCATGGTGCTACATGAAACAATACAAAAACTACACTGAACTACATAAAACAACACAAAAACTACAGTAGACTACAGACCTACCCAGAACTGCATAAAGTGCACAAAACAGTGCAGGCATTACAATAAATAATAAACATTCCCCTCCTTTACTCCCTGTATACTCATGATAGTATTGCCACCCACAGCCCTGATCTGTTAATTAAATTTGCCGACGACACTACATTGACTGGCTTTATCTCAAACAATAACGAAGTGGAAGATGTCATCTCTGACACAGTGGTGTCAATAAAACAATCTCTCCCTCAATGTCGCAAAAACAAAGGAGCTGGTTGTGGACTACGGGAGGAATGGAGACGGGCTAACCCCTATTGACATCAATAGATCTGGGGCTGAGAGGGTAAATAGCTTTAAGTTCCTCGGCATAAACATCAACGAGAACATCACGTGGTCTGTACACACCAGCTGTGTGGTAAAAAAGGCACAACAGTGCCTCTTTCACCTCAGATAGTTCAGGAAGTTTGGTATGGGCCCCCAAATCCTAAGAAGTTTCTATAGGGGAACAATTGAGAGCATCCTGACTGGCTGCATCACTTCCTGGTATGGGAACTGTATTTCCCTCAATCACAGGACTCTGCAGAGAGTGGTACGGACAGCCCAGTGCATCTGTAGATGTGAACTTCCCACTATTCAGGACATTTACAAAGACAGGTGTATATAAAGGGCCTGTAGGATTATTGGGGACCTGAGTCACCCCACCCAGAATCTATTCCAGCTGCTACCATCCGGGAAGCTGTACCGCAGCATAAAAGCCAGGACAAACAGGTTCTGGGACAGCTTCTTCCACCAGGCTATCAGACTGATGAACTCATGCTGACTTGAGTGTACTCTGTATTACATTTACTGTCCTATTTATTATAAATCGCTATGATTGCACATTCAGATGGAGATGTAACGTAAACATTTTTACTCCTCGTGTATGTGAAGGATGTAAGAAAAAAAGTCAATTCAAATTCAAATTCAAGATGAATTTTTGGCTGAGAATCGTGAAAGATAGAAACAGAGCCTATTGATAAATAATCAGCTTAGCTGGCAGAAATGTAACTTATTATTTTATATAAGGTCACTAACTCATCTGCTGAGTGATCATAGATTATCCATATTTCAATGAAACAAATTATTCTCCACATTATAATGAACATAAATGGCAAAGCAGCAAAATTATGACCTCAACATTCCCATAGTTTAATCTGAAGTAAAAGACAGAAGAGACTATGATAGTTGCAACAGTAGTGTGTTCTGGGACACATTATATATAAAAGGAATGAGGAGGTAAAACCAAGCACTTTGTGTGGGCAACATTATTTTCCATCTAAGATTTACTCATTTCTCTTCAACTGCACGTCCAGTGCACTACGAGACTTCCTTCTGCTACAACTAGCAGTCTTACTACTTTAACCTTACTGAGATAATGTATGCAGCTTGACCTTGCACTCTCCTGATACCAGAGACTGCATTCTTTACTGTTTACTAAATTACCGAGACCTGGTTTATATGCTGAATACTTAGGCAGGAGTTGATATGCTTCATCACCAAGATCTCAAACATTTCATGGCTGTGGATGTAAGTGCTACTGGACGTCCTCTTTAAGCATCAGTATAACCGAAGCCTGCTTGAAACAGATGAACACTCCAGCCAGTTGATCAGCACAGGTATTTAGTACTTGGCCAGGAACCCCATCCTAGCAGGAAAATAATGTGCCCACCTGAAGTGCTTGATTTTACCTCCTCATTTCTTTTATATGTAAATATGCCCCAGAACTCACTACTGTTACAACCATCACCACCTCTTCTGGCTTGTATTCCTGATCAAACTATGGAACTGCTCAGTTCATATTCTTGCTGCGGGCTTCAACTACACTGGTGCCTAGGAAGAGTTTGGTAACCTGCCTCAATGATTATTGTCCAGTCGCACTTACATCCACTGTGTTGAAACGTATCAGCTCCTGCCTGAGAAGTGACTTGGATCTGCTCCGATTTGCCTACCAGAGCAATAGGTCCAAAGCAGGTGCCATTTCATTGGCTCTTCACTCAACCCTGGAACATCTGGACAGCAAAGAAGTATACATCAGGATGCTCTTTATTGACTACAGCTCAGCATTCAATACCATCATCCCCTCAAAACTAATCAATAAGATCCAAGACTTGGCCTCTATAGTGCAATTGGATCTTTGATTTTCTCACTTGCAGACCCCAGTCAGTTCAGACTGGCAACAACATCGCCTCCACGATCTCCATCAGCAAAGCTGCACCACAAGGCTGTGAGTCTAACCCCCTGCTCTACTCACTTTGCACTTACGACTGTGTGGCTAAGCACTGCTCCAATGCCATATTCAAGTTTGCTGATGACACCACTGCCGTAGGCTGAATCAAAGGTGGTGATGAATCAGCATATAGGAGGGAGATTTGGGAATTTGGTTGAGTGATGCTACAACTCTTACTCAGTGTCAGCAAGACCAAGGAACTGATTATAGACTTCAGGAGAAGAAATCCAGCAGTCCATGAGCCAGTCCCTCACTGGAGGATCAGAGGTGGAGAAGATCAGCAACTTTAAATTCTAAGGTGTTACTATTTCGGAGGGACCTGTCCTGGGCCCAGTACATAAGTACAATTATGAAGAAAGCACATCAGCACCTCTACTCTACTTCCTTGGTAGTTTGCAGAGATTCAGCACAATATCCAAAACTTTGACAAATGTTTATACTTTTCAATGTCTCTAAACTTCTATAGCTATGCTGTTGAGAGTATATTGACTGGGTACATCAGAGCTTGGTATGGAAACACCAATGCCCTTGAAAAGAAAATCTTACAAAAAGTACTGGATATGGCCAGTGCATCACGGGTAATACCCACACAACCCTCAGCACATCTACATGAAACGCTGTTTCAGGAATGCAGCATCTATTGTTACAGACCCACATCACCCAGGTTATACTCCCTTTTCATCAGTAAGAAGGTACAAGAGCCTCAGGACTGATACCACAAGGTTCAGGAACAATTACTACCCCTCAACCTGTCAGGGGATAACTTCACTCACCCCATCATTGAAATGTTTCCACAACCAATGGACTCACTTTCAAGGACTCTTCATCACATGTTCTCAATATTTATTACTTATTTATTTATATTATTGTTTCTTCTTTTTGCATTTCCACAGTTTGGTGTCTTCTGCACTCTAGTTGAATGCCCTAGTTGGGCAGTGCTTTGTTGATACTGTTATGGTTATTATTCTATAGACTTGCTGAATATGTCCACAGGAAAATGAATCTGAGGGTTGTATATGGTGACATATATATACTTTGACAATAACATTGAACTTTGAGCCAAAAGAGATGAGGGAGATCTTAAATAGATTTTTTGCATCTATATTTACCTGGGACATGGACACAGAGTCTACAGAAGTAAGACAAAAAAGCAGTAAGGTCATGGACAGTATACAGATTACAGTGCTGCCTTGCTGCAAAACAGGGTGCATAACTCCCCAGGGCCTGACAATGTGTTCCCTCAGACCTTCTGGGAGACTAGTGTAGAACTTGCAGGGGCCCTGGCAGAGATGTGTACAACATCCCCAGCCATGGGTGAGGTGCCAGAGGTTTGGTGGATAGCTAATGCTGCTCTGCTGTTTAAGAAAGGCTCTAAGAATAAACCAGAGAATTATAGACCAATGAGCCTGACATCAGTAATGGGGACATTATTAGATGGTATCCGAAGAAACCAGATATATGAGTATGTGGATAGGTAGGGATAGTCAGAATGGCTTTGTGGATGGTAGGTCGTGTCTAACCAATCTTATAAAGTTTTTTTGAGGAAGTTGCCAGGAAAGTTGATGAAGGCAAGGCAGTGGGCACTGTCTACATGGACTTCCATCAAGGCACGTGGAAAGGTTCCACAGGGTCACAAACATCCGGTCACTTCGCATTCAAGATGAGGTCGTAAATTGGATGAAACATTGGCTTTGCGGGAGAAGCCAGAGAGTGGTAGTAGATGGTTTCCTCTCTGACTGGAGACCTGTGACTAATGGAGTGCCGCAGGGATCGGTGCTGGGTCTGTTATTGTTTCTCATCTGTATCAACAATCTGGATGATAATGTGGTTAACTGGATCAGCAAATTTGTGGATGACAACAAGATTGGGGGTGTAGTGGACAGCGAGGAAGTCTGTCAAAGCCTGCAGTGGGATCTGGACCAGCTGGAAAAATGGACTGAAAAATAGCAGATGGAATTTAATGCAGACATCTGTGAGTGTTGCACTTTGGGAGGACCAACTTGTGTCTTACAGAGTGAGTGGTTCGGCACTGAGGAGTGCGGTAGAACAAAGGGATCTGGGAATGCAGGTCCATAATTCATTGAAAGTGGCGTCACAGGTAGATAGGGTCATAAAAGATGTATTTGGCACATTGGCCTTTATAGATCAAAGCAATGAATATAGGAGTTGGGATGTTATGTTGAAATTGTATAAGACACTGGTGAGGCCTAATTTGGAGTATTGTGTGTAGTTTTGATCACCTACCTACAGGAAAGACGTAAATAAGATTGACAGAGTACAGAGAAGATTTACAAGGATGTTGCCAGGTCTAGAGGACCTGAGTTATATGGAAAGAGTGAATAGATTAGAACTTGGAGGGGAGATTTGATAGAGGCATACAAAATTATGAGGGGTATATATATGGTAAATGCAAGCAGGTTTTTCCACTGAGGATGGGTGAGACTACAACTAGAAGTCATGAGCTAAGGGTGAAAGGTGAAATGTTTAATGGGAATATGAGGGAAAAGCTCTTCACTCGGAAGGTGGTGAGAATGTGGAAAGAGCTGCCAGCACAGGAGGTGGATGTGATTTTGATTTCAACATTTAGGAGCAGTTTGAATAGGTACATGGATAGGAGGGGTATACAGGGTTATGGTCTGGGTGCATGTCGACAGGTCTAGGCAGTTTAAATGGTTCAGCGTGGGCTAGATCAGCTGAAGAGCCTGTTTCTGTGCTGTGTTCCTATAACTCTGTGTAAACAGCTCTTCTGATACCAGGGACTGCATTCTTTAGGGTTTACGAAGCTACCAAGACTTGGCTGAAATGCTCAATAGATGGTCACTCAGCTTTTATTTAGTCTGCTGATTAACTTAATGATTTGCTGATGCTAACTGATATCTCCTAAATGGCATGCAAAAACCAGTAAGATAAAAGCATGAATCAATAAATCGCAATAGCTATTGTCCTTGGACAATTTACAATTTATACTTCATCTAAGTTAATCACACGATACTGCAGAGGAAGGTTATAAATTCATCCACACACTTTATCGGAGTTACCAAAAATGCATACTAAATTACCAGCAAGGTGAACATAACATATTTGTAAATTGGCCATTTGATATCAGTTGAATGGCTTTTTAATCCTTCCCATTGTGGTCATGAAGAGTTAGAAAAGAGGAATGCTTTTCATCATCTATTTTTGTACTAATTATTGGATTTTTAATGTATATTTCTGAATGAAATTTATAGTAATTTTTATGTCTTGCTAATTTTTACTGCTAATGCAGAAAAAATTTCATGACATATATCATTGATAACAAACCTGATTCTGATTCTGATATTTAGCCGAAGTGTATCAATAAAACATTATGGAGAGGATTGGACTGCTCATGAAAGCAGCCAGATGGAGACCTTATCTGTGCAGGGAAATGTTAGAGGCAAAGAGAAAGAATGTAAATCAGGGACAAAGAAGTTAACACAAAAAAAATCAGTAAAGATGACAGAGGGGAGAAACAAAGACAAAAGCCAAAATGAAAAATATGGAGAATGAATTGAGGAAAAAAATGAAAGTGAAATCATCATAGTAGTGCAATGCTTTACAACATCTATTCAATACTCCACAGAGCTAGACATGTAATGAATTGTTTTGTAGTGCAGTCCGTGTCATATGGTCTTTGCTGTACTGTTCATGGCTTTAGGATCCAGTTCCACTGAAAAAATAGAACAAGGCTAGCTACTTAAAAAAATCCCACTGTCTATATATATTATTAAACTGATCAAATTAAAATTGATCAACGCACTCAAAGATTCAAAGTACAATTATCAAAGTACGTATGCAGTATACAACCCTGAGATTTGTTTTAATACCCTGCCTTAAAATCACCTAATTCACTGTGGGGAGCAAAAGAAAATTGGTAACCCAAATATGAACGATAGATGGGGTGCCACAGTAGCGCAGCGGTTAGCACAGCTCAGGGCTTCGGAGCTCGTTCAATTTCAATGTCACCCGTAAGGAGTCTGTACATTCTCCAGATGGAATGCAGGGCTTTCCCTGGGTCTTCCAATTCCTTCCCACAGTCCAAAGGCATAGCGGGTAGTAGGTTAATTGGTCATTGTAAATTGTACCGTTATTAGGCTACGGTTAAATCAGGGGTTGCTGGGCAGTACAGCTCAAAGGGCCAAAAGGGCCAAAACCGTGGTGCATCACTAAATAAAATAAAAATCAAACAAAATTTAATAAGTAAAAAATCCAAACTCTTAAGTTGGTCTGTAATGTGCAACTCCAAATACAAGTACAAACTATTAAACTGATGTATCATTGAAAAAAAAGAGCTGCACTTAGAAGCTCCCTGGGAACATTGCTAAACATTAACGCTGGTAGGGAAGCATTAAAATGATCCCGTTGTGGGTTAAACATCTTGGGCCAAAGGGCCTGTACTGTGCAATACTGTTCTATGTTCTATATTAAGATGTCCACAATTTGATATGAAGGGTTGCTCTCTACGTCCCCTCATGCTACATCACCCCACCGACGTCTGCCCTATCAACACCCACCTTCCATCACCATCATAATGAATCATTAACTTTTCAGTATGTACACTCGCATTCTTCTAAACTCCTGTTTATTTACTCCATAAACAACTTACACTAGTTTTCAGCTGCAATACTACACTTGGCCACTTTATTGCTTGTTAATGCAAATATCTAATCAGCCAATTATGTGGCAACAACTCAATGCATAGAAGCATGTAGACATGGTCAAGAGGCTCAGTTGTTGTTCAGACCAGTCAACTATTCAACTCTCAGTGATGAACAAAACAATGGAAGCCATTGTCAACATGGCCACCAAATGCATTTACTTATCAATGGCCAATGGGGGTATCATCAGACCTCATCAAATCATTGATTAAAAAGCTAAATTCTACAGGTTAAAGATTAGTTTTTATTTGTCATATGTACAAAAAAACATTGAAACCTACAGTGAAGTACATCATTTGTGTCAACGACCAACATAGTCCGAGATGTGCTGGGAGCAGCCCTTGTGCTTCTGGCACCAACACAGCATGCCCACAACTTACTCCCTAATGCGTACATCTTTGTAGGAGGAAACTGGAGTACCCAGAGAAAACCCAGACAGTCACGGGGGAACATACAAACTCCTTACAGACAGTAGCCAGAATTAAACCTCGATCGTCCAATCACTGTAAGTGTTGCACTAACTGCTACATTACCGTACTACCTTGATTGGATAGGTGGAAGAGGTAAAGGGCTGAAGAAGGGCATTAACTGCTGATCTGGAAGGCAATGACAAGATCTCAAAAATAATATTAAAAAGACTGCAGAAGTCTTCACTGCTCATTACAAAGCATGATGTGTCATGAGACATGTTCAAAACTGGTAAAGAAATGCAAACTCTTGGAATAAGATCTACAAAAAGTCATTCTAAAGTAGATACTGAGACTAGACTGTTCAAATATGTCAAAGGTATAAAATGCCACCAGTAATTATTTGTTTTGGAGAAACATATGTTGGTTAATTAACTTTCACTAGCACTGCCAAGAATTCACAATCTAGAAAACTTTATGGAAATCATTTTCACACTTAAGAAATATTGCAAAGCTACGTCCATTCCATCACAAAACAATGCTGAAAACTAATTCGCGCCTTTATATCAAATAGACTGGATTACTGTAATGTACTTTTTACTGGCCTTCTGAAGCAATCTAATGACAAACTTCAACTCCTTCAGAATGCCGCTGTTAAGACTTCTAACTAAAACCAGGATGAGGGAGCATATCACTCCCATCTTAAATACTCTATATTGGCTTCCTGTATCTTATAGAATTGATTTTAAAGTTTTCTTACTTATTTTTAAATTTCTTAATGGTCTGGGACTGGCATACATAGCAAAGTCACTTTTGTTTTATGTTTCTGCTCAAGCTCTCTGGTCTTTTTCTGCCGGTTTCTGAAATTTAAAGTCTCCCTGTGAAGATATTTGGCAGATCAGCTTTTTTTTAAAACTACACTCCTAAACCGTGGAACTCGATACCTAAAACTATAAGGGATGCAGATTCAGTTGACGCTTATAAATGCCAGCTCAAAATCTATTTATTTAACCTTGCTCTGAACTAACATCATTGTGGATTTTATTTTCATGTTTGCTCTTTATCCCATTGTAAAGTACTTTTAACTACATTGTTTGTAATGATAAGTTATTATCATTATCTGCCTGTTTATGACCTGCTTGTCAAAATCTGGGACCAGCTGAACTCAGGGACACTCTTCAAAAAGGGTGACAAAGCTGACTGCAGAAATTATAGAGGCATCTCCCTCAACTCTACTACAGGAAAGGTACTCACCTGAATTTTATGTGACTGGCTCTTACCTCTGGCAGAAGATCTCCTGCCTGAGTCTCAGTGTGACTTCTGTCCAGCCTGAACATCTGACATAATTTTCACAGCATGTCAATTGCAGGAGAAAGCCCGGGAACAAAATCTCCCACTTTATATGGCCTTCATACAGCTTACAAAAGCATTTGACTCTGTAAATCATCCTGCTGAAGGGCCTCGGCCCAAAACGTCGACTGTACTTTTTTCCATAGATGCTGCCTGGCCCACTGAGTTCCTCCAGCATTTCATGTGTCGCTGTAAGTCATCCTGCCCTTTGGCAGTTACTGTCCAAAATTGAGTGCCTGGAGAAATACTTCAAAATCCTTCACAATGATATGAGTGCAACAGTCATCATTCTGAAACAACACCTTTTAAGGTTGAGACCAGGGTCAAACATGTGTGCATCATTGCTCCAAGTCTGTTTGCCATTTTCATTGCAACCATTCTTCACTTCAGTGGCCAAGAGCTCCCACAGGAGCCCAGTTTCACTACAGGATGGATGGGGAGCTTATTAACCATAACAGGTTCAAGACAAAGAGCAAGGTACCATCATGGAGCTCCACTATGCAAATGACAATGCCATGGTAGCTCACTCTGAAGAGGATCTGCAGTGCATAATGGATGCTTTTGCCAGTGCATACAAGCTCCTGGCACTTGACCTAAACATCAAGAAAACCAAGTCCTGCACCTACCTACTCCAGATCAAGCTCCTAAACCTCCAACCATCTAAGTTGACAACATCCCTCTGGAGAACACTGATCATTTCCCATATCTTAGCAGCCTTCTTTCTTCAAGAGCCAACATTGACCTTGAAATAAAACGCAGAATAGACTGTGCAAGTGGAGCTTCTGCCAGGCTGAGAAAGATCAGGATATCAAGACTAACACTAAGCTTCTGGTCTATAAAGCCACAGTCCTCCCCTCCTTGCAATATGGACCGGAGTCATGGACAACATACCACAGGCACATAAAATCCCCAGAAACTTGCCATCAAAGATGCCTCCGAAAGATTCTGAGGGTTAGCTGGAAGAACAGGCATACTAATTCCAGCATCCTGGTGGACGCTAACATTAACTCCATAGCCACCATCATGACTCAACACCAATTGCAGTTGGTTGGCCATATCATTTGTATGGCTGACTCCAGCCTCCCTAAGCAATTGCAGTTCGGCCAACTCGAGGATGCAAAGCACACTCCTGGAGGGCAGAAAAAGTGGTTCAAGGACAATATCAAGACCCACCTGAGGAAATGCCGCATCAACCTGAATGGACGGGAGAAATTAACACAAGATAGGGAAAGCTGGAGAAGGACTGTCTATGAGGGGACTGTACAGCTCAAAGAACAGCTTCACGGTGCCGCTGAGACTAAGCAGCTTCAACATGACAGGAGACTGGGAAAGGCCCAACCAGCTACATCACCACCCCTTCAATGACCTACACCTGCCAACACTGCAATAGGACTTGTGGATCACGGATCAGCCTCTTCAGTCATCTCAAGACCCACAACTGACCAGATCAAGCACCAGGGAATCATACTTGACTACGGGTGATCGCTGATGATGATTATTATTATCTAACAAACTTATCACTAAAGCTGGTCCATACGCTTAAGGCTGTCTCTGGCTTCATTATTTAAGTGCATTATAACAAGGAAGGTTGGTGAGGGAGATGTGGCTGGTCAATGTGGAATAAGAGATCATTGCTGAAGTAGCTGAATACCAATCAAAAAACAAGAACTATGCCTAAACTCTTTTATCCTCCTCTAACAAGTGTCGCTGAGACCAAATACAGCTCTCTTCCTCTGAGTCTGCAGTAAACCAGACTGGAATCAAACCTACATGCAGCTGAGACATACTACGTCAAATTCAAGAAAACTCTAGGCTCTTTGGCCTCAATTAAATCAAAATGTCCATAGAAATAGGTATATTGCACTCACCAGCAATATAAGTTGCTACAATAAATAGCATCAGAACAGGAATCAGGTTTATTATCACTGACATATGTCATGAAATGTGTTGTTATGAAGCAGCAGTACAGGGCAATACATAGAAATTACTATGTTACAATCACAAATATTTTAAAAGATAAGATGTACAAAAAGAGGTTGTGTTCATCGTCCATTCACAGATCTGATGGCGGAGGGGAAGAAGCTGCTCCTGAAATACAGTAGTGATTATGTGTCTTCAGTCTCTTGTTCCACCTCCCAGATGATAACAAAGAGAAGAGAGCATGTCCTGGATGGTGAGGGTCCTTAGTGATGAAGGCATCACCTATTGAAAATGTCCTCAATGGTGGGGAGACTAGTGTCAAGATGGATATTAACACATGCACTGAAAAATATTGTTCTCAAAAACTGTATAACCTAACGCTGAAGGTGCACTGGTGTACAAATCCCAAACCTCATCACCTACTAAGCATACTGAACAGTTTTAGGAAAATACCTTTCTTGAGTTGGCTTTCTTGGAATTTCTATTTAAATTTGTAACACTAATTCTCACATCAGTACTGCTTATCCCACTGCTCAACTCTCTCCACACTCATGACAGTGTGCCCAGGCACAGCTCAAACTCTATCTATAAATCTGCAGGAGCCACCACTGTTGGGAGGCCAAATCTCAGATGGCGGCAAGGAAGCATACTAGAGCAAAATAGATCCACTAGATACCTAACACTCAATGTGAGCAAGACAAAGAAACCGATCATGGACTTCAGGAAGGGCAAGTCAGGAGAACACTTACCAGCTTCATTGCAGAGAGCGCGAGAACCTGCAAGTTCTTGGGTGTCAGCATATTGATGCAATCAGGACAAAGGCACACCATCAGCTATGCTTCATGTGGAGCTTGAGGACATTAGATATGTCATCAAAGACTCTTGCACAATTATACATATGTACAGTGGAGAGCATTCTAACTAATTGCATCACAGTCTGGTATGGAGCCTCCAATGCACAGGAATGGAAGATTTGCCAGCTCCATTACAGGCACAATCCTCCCCACGATCAAGGGAATCTTCAAAAGGCAGGGCCTCAAAAAGATGCCATCCACCATTATGGACCCTTACCATCTGGGACATGCCCTCTTCTCATTACTGCCATTGTGGAGGGGGTACAGGAGCTTGAAGACATATGCTCAACAATTTTCTTCTCTGCCATCAGATTTTGAACTATCCATGAACACTACCTTATTATTTATTTTTTGCACTACTTGTTTTGCAATTTATAATAATGTCCTTGCCAAAAGCAAAACAGTTCACGCTATACTAATCAGTGATATTAAACCTGCTTCTGAAAATAAATTAAAAATTTGAAACCTTATATTATCCAGTAATTAAGTACAATGCTATCAATTTCACTGCTTTAAGTTCAATGAAAATATGAACAAACATGAAAATACAGATAGAGCAAGTAGCCGTTTCAAAAACAGATTAGGGAGGGCAAGCTGACCACTCCTCACTGTATACAGTACACACGGCTCCTCTTCCCTTTCAAACCAATTTTTACAGGAGCACAATCCAGAGCAGAGTTCCGTGAAAGGTTGCCAGGGGTTCCGCGGGAGATCACGATAAAAAACATCACGCGATTTTTTTTTTAACTTCACACGATGCTAGCGCTCACAGTGGCAGGCAGTGACTGAGCAGCCTCATTAACAATCTCATTAGAAGACTCTCAGCCCAGTAAGGCAGTGTGCAGTAGGGCCATGTTTATTTGTTTTTGACTGGATACAGAGGAGGCCATCGATAATTGGTGAGCACTGTATTGCATGGAGGGGAGAATGGTAAGCTGATGAGCGTGAAATGCATTTTCCGAGCATTGAATGGACTCACCTAAATTGGGCTGTGATGTCAGCCTCCCCCTCGCAAATTACCTCCCCCAATTACCCCTCAGAAAACAGCATTGACAATTATTTTTGGATTATTATATCTATAACCTACTGATCACGCTAACATACCGTGAGCTACAGATATAATTTTTTACGCAGGGTTTCCCTGAGACCTGAAAATTATTTCAAGGGTTCCTCCAGGGCAAAAAGGTTGAGAAAGGCTGATCAGCTGCATCACCATCTAGTATGGGAATTGCAAGGCAACTAACCACAAGTCCCTACAAAGGACAGTGAGAACAGCTGAGGGGATCAGTGGGGTTTCTCTTCCACCCATTAAAGATATTTATTAGGAGCGCTGTGTACGCGGAGACCTTAGCATTGTCAACGATCCCTCCCATCCATCCAACAATCTCTTTGACTCCATCAGGCAGGAGATACCATAGCATTAGGATAAGAACTGTTAGGAATGGAAGCAGCTTCTTCCACAGGTTGTAAGACTACTGAACTCCCAGCCACCATCCCGGTCTCATCACAAATGAAGTACAAGTAGCGTTTTACTCTTCACTTTTTAAACTTGTGTCATAAATGCACCATATTATTTGTTCATTTACTATATTACTTCATGGGTTACGTGTGTGAGTTATTTGTACTGTGTTGTGCACCTTGATCCAGAGAAACGTTGCTTCATTTGGTGATATACATGTGTACGGTTGAATGACAATAAACTAAACTTGAACTTGAATTACATTCTACCATGGCAAATTTTATTATTTAAACTGAGTGAAAGGTATGGCCATTGACAAGTCCTCCCACCAAATATTTGAATCCCATGTGGCCACTTTATTAGGTACACCTGCTCGTGAATGCAAATATCTAATCAGCCCATTGTGTAGCAGCAACTCAAAGTATAAAAGCACGCAGACATGGTCAAGAAGTTCAGTTGTTGGTCAGATCAAACATCAGAATGGGAAAGAAATGTGGTCTAAGTGACTTTGACCCTGGAATGATGGTTGGTTCCAGACGGGGTGGTTTGAATATCTCGGAAACTGCTGATCTCCTGGGATTCTCAACTACCAACTTTCCTGTTGCCACCACAGATGCTGCCTGACACACCAAGCTCCTCCAATTTGTTTTTGCTAGCATAATGCACACCACATTTAGATCAAATTACTAGAATTTTCTTTTATTTAACATTAAGCACCTGGCAAATAAACACTAGCATTTAAAGCAGTACATTTATGCATGCATATGTTTTATATATATGTGTCTATACGATGTACAAGGGTACTGTCCTCATATCTCAAATGTGTGTCATGAAAGCACAGATAGGTAAAAATTGTGATAAATACCTCAAGTAAGTATTGGCTTTACCTGCTGAAATTATTAAAACCAAACTCTGCCAATCTCAAAGCATCATTATAAGGATGCAGAGATTGAATGTTGAGAAGTGATTATAAAAATTGAGCACATTCTAACAGGCAAAGACGTTGCAGCACGATATGGACTATTTTTAAGGATTTTATACAAAGAAGAATGATGTAAATCACGACATCTTATTTCATTTTGGCCAGAACATCAGAACTAGGGACTTCATCAATGCTGGGAGAGTGGCAGTGGCAAATCAGAAAGAAATCTGCAGATGAAAATTATTCGAAGTGAAAAGACTATCTGTGATATATACCGGATAGTCTCTCTAGGGAGAGACTGGAAACATTTAGCATTTATTGACTCAAATGCAAATTTAATAGAATATCTTCTAGAAAATAACACTTTGAAATTCAAGTAACATGACAATTGATGAGCACGCTTAGAAAGACCAGGCAACTTTGGACCAACTGATACTGGGTGAGAGTAGAACTCGAGGTCATGGGTGAAAGGGTGAAAGGTGAAATGTTTAAGAGGAACATGAGGGGGAACTTCACTCAGAGGATGGTGAGAGTGTGGAACAAACTCCCTGCTATCGTGGTGGATGAGGCTTCAATTTCAACATTTAGGAGAAATGTGGACAGGTACATAGATGGAGGGGTATGGATGGTTTCAGCACAACTTTTCGAAGATAAGAGGCCCAAAACTGCTCACAATACCCCAAGTGAGACCTCATCAGTGCTTTGCATAGTCTCAACATTACATCCTTGCTTTTATATTCTAGTCCTCTTGAAATGAATGCTCATCCTTAATAATCGACTCCAGTATCTGCCCAACCACTGAGGTCAGACTAACTGGCCTATAGTTTCCTTTCTTCTGCTTCTCTTTCTTATTGAAGAGACATCCAACACATCTTTCTTTTTAGTGTTAACACACACAAGGATATTCCCATTACCCCCTCTGAAATCTGCAACTACAATTCTGTTCCCTTAACTAATACAGATGAGAAGTATTCACCCACATTCTTGACTCCACACACAGACTGCCCCTTTAGACCTGAATGACCCTATTCTTTCCCTTTTTACTCTCTTGTTCCAAATATACAGGTTGAGCACCCCTTATCCTAAATGCTTGGGACTGGAAGTGTTTCGGATTTCAGATGTTTCAGATTTTGGAATATATAATGAGGTAGCTTGGGATTGCCATCATTCCAATTTTGAACTTGTACGCTTCTGATAAGCAGTCTTTGTCTTGCAATTGTTCATGTACTTAACAGTAAAAATAATTACATATCATTAATATAATGAAAATATAATGCGTGCATGATAACAAAAGCAGCACAGCAGCAGCGGGAGAATACCTGAATCAGCTGTTGAACAACAACAAACAACGACAGGCTTTCAGTCTCTGCCTATGATGTCGTGTTTTGATGAAAACCTATTTATTTTTTATTAGGTTTTATGTAAGGTATAAAAACAATCAGCACTGTAGACTTGTTCTGGTGATTAATTTTTGTCCGTGTTGATCTTCACAAACTCATCAATTAATTTCTCTGCTGCTTTGTGATTAGCAGATGCTTTATCTCTAAAATTTTTTAATTCTTTAAAAACTTAATGCCATGCTTTTTCTTAAATTTCTGCAAATAGCTGACTGAATATTCTTAATTACCTTCAATTTTCAGTTCATCATGATAGACCTTTGCGTGTTTCATGATCTGCATACTGTTAAGCGGTATATGTTCACTCCAAAGCTGATGAATCCATTCTTTCAATACACGATCGAGATCTTCATTTTTCACTTTACGCGGCGTTTTTCTATTTTTCATTAACTTCTGCTCATTACATATGTGAGGTCACTTCCCAGAACTGTCTGTGGTGTGCAGAGACCTGCACATCGCCTGGGAACCTTCCCGGTACCCTGCGGAATTCTCCATTTGTGACGTCATGTCAGCCCTCAAAACTATTTCAGATTTTGGAGGATTTCAAGATTTTGGAATTTCAAACAAGGGGTACTCTACTTGTACTGATAAAATGCCTGTCTGTTAGTGATGTTCTGTGGCCCCTTTTTGTCCTGTAAATTTCTTAAGTACCTTCCAACATAGTCTACAGTCCTGAAAGGCTTTTCATGTTCGCAGTAATCTATATATGCCACATTTGCCCTTTTTGTAAACTCTCACTCTTCCAAGTGGTTAAGGCATTTGACTTGCGATCTGAAGGTCGTGAGTTCGAGCCCCAGCCGAGGCAGCTTGTTGTATCCTTGAGCAAGGCACTTAATCACACAGTGCTCTGCGACAATACTGGTGCCAAACTGTATCAGCCCTTGCCCTTCCCTTGGACAACATCGGTGTCATGGAGAGGGGAGACTTGAAGCATGGGCAACTACTGGTCTTCCACACAAACTTACCCAGGCCTGCGCCCTGCAGAGTGAAGACTTTCCAGGTGCAGATCCATGGTCTCACAAGACTAACGGATGCCTTTAATTTATTTAATTTAACTCTTCCTCAACATCCACCATTCCCTGGACCTTACCTTTCACTTTTATAGGAACAGTTTGGTCCCAAACCCATTATTTCACATGCTGGATGTACATTTATCCATAAGTAGCTACTCCCAGCTTTCCTTTACCAGATCTAGTCATACAACAATAAAATCTGCATTTCTCCAATTCAGGACTTTATTTCCAAGTCACTGTTATCACTTCCCTTAATTACCTTAAAACTTAGCATTATCACCACTTATCCCAAAATATCCACAGATACCTGAAGTACCTATCAGCCTCATTCCCTCATAGTCATAGAGCACCGAAACAGGCCCTTCAGCCCACCTAGGCCAGGCAGGTTTGTGTTTCTACCTTGTCCCATTGACTCATGCACCTGGATCATTGTCCTTTATACACTGCCCATCCATGTCCTTATCCAAACTTCTCTGGAATATTGAGATTGAACCCACAATCACCACTTCCACTGGCAGCTCATCCCACGCTCTCACCACCCCCTGAATGAAGAAGCTCCCCCTCATGTTCCCCTTAAACATTTCAGCTTTTACTCTTAACCCATGACCCCTAGTTGTAGTCTCACCCAACCTCAGTGAAACAAGCCTGTTTGCATTTACCCTATCTATACTCATAATTTTGTATTCCTCTATCAAGTCTCCCCTCATTCTCCTACAATTCAGGGAAATAAAGTCTTGGCCTATTCAACTTTTCCCTTTAACTATATATTAAGTTCATAAGTGTATAGGAAAGAGTATGATATCATTTACATTTATTGCGAAGTCAAATAATGAGGGGAATGGATTTTTAAAAAGCAGAAGAAATCATTATCAGAATCAAGTTTATTATCACTGACATATATCCTAAAATTAGCACTATTTATTAATTTGCATACACACATGTATACATACATATCATAATACACACACACACACACAGTGTATAAGTTATGCAAAAAAGAGACCAAAAATAGTGAGGTAGTATTTATAGGTCCATGGACCATTCAGAAATCTGTTGGTGGAGGGGAAGAAACTGAACCTAACACTACGAGTGTGTGTCTTCAGGCTCCTGTGCCTCCTCCCTGGATGAATTAGAGGGTGATGAGGAAAAGATCATTCAGGAAACAGGGTGTGGATCACTGCCTGAAATGGTTGTGACAAAATTGCTCTTCATATTTAAAAGGTGGATGGGTTTGTACTCGAGAGGAATGAACAGCTGCGATTAAACTGGGTAGTTCCTTTTCAACCATCATGAACACAAAAGCCCAGAAGGTATCCTTGCATTTTAAATTTACCATGACTCTTTCGCTTTCAATAAGATCATGATTGATCTAATTCTTTACTTGAATTTCACTTTCCACAATTCAGAGTTCTCTGAGTAAGTATTCTACTTCATCTCAAACTTAAACTGTTGAGCTCTTCCACTGAAATTATACCTCTTTAGTTCACATTGTCAAAGAATCAAAGAGATTCAGCGTGGAAACAAGCACACAGCCCTCTCGGGTCACACTGACCACATACAACATCAAAACAGCTGGCCAATCATTTCCATGCCAACCAATATGTCTGTGCCTTGGTAAACAACGTACTTCACTGTATTCTTCTATGTACATGTGATAAATATCTGAATCTGAGAACAGCCATTGCCAGACCCCACCAATAGCCAGCCAGGGTGCAGACCTAAAACCAACACCTCAGCAATGGGCAGCCACACTTCTTGACCCAGCCTGCTCTCCGAGGAAGCTTTGAGGACAAGGTCACAGTTTCATTACTACTGGAGTGTGAAGTTCCCACGTGGCTGCATGTAGAATCAGCCAGTGTCTTTGCTAGGTATACACTTGTGTGTATACCTCTCTGGAACACGAAGTACGATTATGAGATCATAAGATATAAGAGCAGAGTTAGGCTATTTGGCTGATCGAGTCCAGAGTCCACCATTTGATCATGGCTGATTTGACATCCGTCTCAAACCCATTCTCCCACCTTACGCCCATAACCTAAGATGTCCTTGCCAATCAAGTTCCTGTCAATCTCTGCTTTAAATATACCCAGTGACTTGGCCTCCACATCCAACTATGGCAATGAATTCCACAGATTCACCACCCTTTGGCTAATCACTCTTCTGTAGGGTAGCACTATATACTTAATGTTGCAATTATCACTTTAAGCATCAGCGGGCATTAGTGATAACCATCATAACCGACTTCGTTAGAGCCTATTTCTGTGGAAAAGCTACAGCAGGGGTTCTGGAGCAACATTCACAAAATTCTGAAGGAACTCAGCAGGTCAGGCAGCATCTAAGGAGAGGAATAAACAGGCGACAAGATATGAATAGAGTTGTTAAGTGTGATTCAATGTTTCTCAGGCATCTCTAAAGGGGGGGAAGAGAGGGAGAGAGGAAGGGGGGAGAGAGGAAGGGGGAAGAGAGGAAGGGGGAAGAGAGGAAGAGGGAGGAGGGGGAGTGGGGAGTGGAATCTACCATATGCATAAGCAAACCAACCATCCTATTAAACTCCACCTATCCCATCTGTGGCAAAGACTATGCATTTCACAACAGACTAATAAGGCATTTTGGAACCCACAGAACTGAAGTGAAAACCAGTTATCCTTGACCCCAAAGGACTGTCCAAGAAGAGAATGAATTATACAAAATTCAGTTTAACTGCTCAATACAAACTTTGTGAGACACTGTGTATCTGTCACAAATCTGATGTTAGGATCCACTTTAACGATGAGATTTCATTCCTCTTACATTGTGGTTGAATTATAAACTGACATCACAAAAATCTATTTTCTGTGCAACCTTACACAAGTTAAAAGGAATTCTGCTTATGTGAATTAAATAGTTTAGAAACTGATCTGTTGGGTACTCTGATTGACCAAACATAAATAACTTGAATTAATAATTCCATCAGACATACAATTCCCATTATCAAAAAGCTTTCAAAACTTCCAAAAAGTTTGTTGCTAACAAACATTGTTGAAACAGATGGTCTGGTCACTATCTAATTCCTTTTTCTAGAATCCTGGTGTGCATAGATTGGCTAATGTCTTTCCAATGGGTCTGTTATGAAACATTGGTTGAGTGGATTTAGAGATTATGGCTACAGACATTCACTTCAAGAGCTGTGTTTCAATAACACAATTGCCCTCAAATGACTAATACAGTTTCTATATGCTAATTAAAATAAGATGATCCACTCAAGAGTTTTGCAACAACATCTAATGATTGCTTTTTGCAATTTCTACAATTCAGAAGGCATGTAAAATATTTATATACATATGTGATACCTTTTGTTTTAAAGATTAGCCTTATTTGTTACACGTCATATTAGTACCATGCAGATCTTCTCCAAGGATCATCAACTTGTCACAGTAGTGTGTCTTGTGAGTTCCTGAGATCCCAAGAGCAATGTAGCCTGGTAGGGTCACTCAAGGAAGTAAAGTCAAGGGGGAGGTTCCAGACAAAGACTGATCCAAACCAGACCTCAACAGTGGAGATGACAAAAGATGACCAAAAGACATTAGAGCAGATTTAGTCCATCTGGCCCATCGAGTCTGCTCCACCATTTGATCATATCTGATCCACTTCCCTCTCAACCACATTTTCCTGCCTTCTCCTGTAAATCTTTCATGCCCTCCAAGTACACAACACCCACCCATTCTGCTTTGTCTATCCTGTTTGTTATGACTTCAAAGAATTCCAACAGATTTGTCAGGGAAGATTTTCCCTCAAGGAAACCATGCTGACTTTGGCCTATTTTATCATGTGCCTCCACGTACCCTGAAACCTTATCTTTAATAATTGACTCCAACATCTTTCCAACCACTGAGGTTAGGCTAACTGGCCTACAACTTCCTTTCTTTTGCTACCCTCCCTTCTCAAAGAGTGGAGTGACATTTTTCCAGTCCTCCAGAACCATGCCACAATCTAGTGATTCTTGAATGATCATTACTTAAGCCCCCACAATCTCTTCAGCCACCTCTTTCAGAACTCATGGCTGTTGTCCATCTGCTTTGGGTGATTTATTTGCCTTCAGACCTTTCAGCTTCCTAAGCATCTTCTCTCTTATAATAACAACTGCACTCACTCTGTTCCTGACACTCTCAAATATCCGGCATACTGCTAGTGTCTTCCACAGTAAAGACCAATGCAAAATACTTATTTAGTTTGCCTGCCATTTCCTTGTGCCCCATTACTATCTCCTCAGCATCATTTTCCAGCAGTGCAATATCTATTCTCACCTCTCTTTTACTCTTTACATAGCTGGAAAAAAATTTTGGTGTCCTCTTTTGATATTATTGGCTAGTTTACTTTCATATTTCATAGAAACATAGAAAACCTACAGCACAATACAGCCCCTTCAGCCCACAAAGCTGCGCTGAACAAGTCCTTACTTTAGAAATTAACTAGGATTACCAACATACCTTTATTTTTCTAAGCTCCGCGTACCTATCCAGGAGTCTCTTAAAAGACCCTATCATATCCACCTCCACCACCGTTGCCGGCAGCCCATTCCACTCACTCACCACTCTCTACGTAAAAAACTTAACCCTGACATTTTCTCTGTACCTACTTTCAAGCACCTTAAAACTGTGCCCTCTCGTGCTAGCCATTACAGTCCTGGAAAAAAGCCTCTGACTATCCACATGATCAATGCCTCTCATCATCTTATACACCTCTATCAGGTCACCTCTCATCCTCTGTCGCTCCAAGGAGAAAAGGCCGAGTTCACTCAACCTATTCTCATAGGGCATGCTCCCCAATCCAAGCAACATCCTTGTAAATTTTCTCTGCACCCTTTCTATGGTTTCCACATTCTTCCTGTAGTGAAGCGACCAGAACTGAGCACAGTACTCCAGTGGGGTCTGACCAGGGTCCTATATAGCTGCAACATTACCACTCAGCTCTTAATCTCAATCCCACAATTGATGAAGGTCAATGCACCATATGCCTTCTTAACCACACAGTCAACCTGCGCAGCAGCTTTGCACGTCCTGTGGACTCGGACCCCAAGGTCCCTCTGATCCTCCACACTGCCAAGAGTCTTACCATTAATACTTTATTCTGCCATCATATTTGATCTATCAAAATGAACCAGCTCACACTTATCTGGGTTGAGCTCCATCTGCCACTTCTCAACCCAGTTTTGCATCCTATCAATGTCCCGCTGTAACCTCTGACAGCCCTCCACACGATCCACAACACCCCCAACCTTTGTGTCATCAGCAAATTTACTAACCCATCCCTCCACTTCCTCATCCAGGTCATTTATAAAAATCATGAAGAGCAGGGATCCCAGAACAGATCCCTGAGGCACAGCACTGGTCACCAATTCCATGAAGAATATGACCCGTCTACAACCACTCTTTGCCTTCTCTGGGCAAGCCAGTTCTGGATCCACAAAGCAATGTCCCCTTGGATCCCATGCCTCCTTACTTTCTTAATAAGCCTTGCATGGGGTACCTTGTCAAATGCCTTGTTGAAATCCATATACACTATATCTACTGCTCTTCCTTCATCAATGTGTTTAGTCACATCCTCAAAAAATTCAATCAGGCTCGTAAGGCACGACCGGCCTTTGATAAAGCCATGCTGACTATTCCTAATCATATTATGCATCTCCAAATATTCATAAGTCCTGCCTCTCAGGATCTTCTCCATCAACTTACCAACCATTGAAGTAAGACTCACTGGTCTATAATTTCCTGGGCTATCTCTACTCCCTTTCTTGAATAAAGTAACAACATCTGCAACTCTCCAATCCTCTGGAACCTCTCCCGTCCCCATTGATGATGCAAAGATCATCTCCAGAGGCTCAGCAATCTCCTCCCTTGCCTCCCACAGGAGCCTGAGGTACATCTCGTCCGGTTCCAGTGACTTATCCAACTGGATGCTTTCCAAAAGCTCCAGCACATCCTCTTCCTTAATATCTACATGTTCAACTGTTTCCGTCTGCTGTAAGTCATCCCTACAATCACCAAAGTCCTTTCCCATAGTGAATACTGAAGCAAAGTATTCATTAAGTACCTCTGCTGTCTCCTCCGGTTCCATACACACTTTTCCACTGTCACACTTGATTGGTCCTATTCTCTCAAGTCATATCCTCTTGGTCTTCACATACTTGTAGAATGTCTTGGGGTTTTCCTTAATCCTGCTCGCCAAGGCCTTCTCATGGCCCTTTCTGGCTCTCCAAATTTCATTCTTAAGCTCCTTCCTGCTAGCCTTATAATCTTCTAGATCTCTATCATTACCTAGTTTTTTGAACCTTTCGTAAACTCTTCTTTTCTTTTTGACTAGATTTACAACAGCCTTTGTACACTACGGTGCCTGTACCCTCCATCATTTCACTGTCCTATTGGAACGTACCTATGCAGAACTCCACGCAAATATTCCCTGAACATTTGCCACATTTCTTCTGTACGTTTCCCTGAGAACATCTGTTTCCAATTTATGCTTCCAAGTTCCTGCCTGATAGCCTCATAGTTACCCTTACTCCAATTAAACGCTTTCCTAACTTGTCTGTTCCTATCCCTCTCCAAACCTGTGGTAAAGGAGATAGAATTGTGATCACTATCTCCAAAATGCTCTCCCACTGAGAGACCTGACACCTGTCCAGGTTCATTTCCCAATACCAGATCAAGTACATCTCTCCTCTTGTGAACTTATGTATATATTTCATCTTTTCACTCCTTACGGCTTTTTTAGTCGCCATCTGATGGTTTTTAAAAGCTTCCCAATCCTCTAACTTCTCACTAATATTTGCTCTATTGTATGCCCTCTCTTTCCCTTTTATGTTGGCACTGACTTCCCTTTCCAGCCATGGTTGTGTCATCCTACCTTTGGAAGACTTCTTCTTCGGCATGCATCTATCTTGCACCTTCTGAATTAACTCCAGCCATTTGCAGTTCTACTCATGTCACCTTTCAGCTCCTCGCTCATGCCCCTGTAATTCCCCATACTCAACTATAATACTTCTACATCTGACTTTAGCTTCTCCCTCTCATATTGCAGGGTGAATTCTATCAAGATGATGACACATCACAACAGCAGTGAAAATGGAGGAAGGCTGCAGCAGCGAACGACTCCCAGTGGAGACCTGCACTCCATGCCACTGGACCCTAGCTCCGATCAGTCAAGGACTGTATAGTGGCTGCCTGCGCATCAGCCTCCCCACTTTAAACAAAGTCACACGCAGGCATTCTTCATTAAGGAAATCCACCCTACCATCTCACTAAGTGGACCTGTCTTTACAACCACCTGAGGGTCCACCAATAGACAACTCCTTAGGAGAACATTATACAAACTCGAGTGATCGCACTACTATAATCATACAGTAAGATAATACAAAATCTGGTTCATGTTTAATATAAGCATCTAGCCAGTTCAAAGTCCTTTGTCATTGTTTTGTTTAACAAAATGAAAACGCAAAGTCAGAATGCAATAGCACAAAATGTGTGTCTGTCAATTCAGAAATAATGTTCAAGGCTTCCTCAAAAATGTAATGTATGGTTCACCTTTCACAAAATGTACAATTTCAAGGAGCTGCCTGATGGAAGTGAGCAACCACTGTTCTCCACACAGTGACAGCCAAATACAGATAATCCTTGATAAATCACTGCTTAAGCTTCATCTGGAGTTGAGAGTCTAATTCTGGTCACCACTATTTATGAAGGTTGACAGCGCTTTGAAGAGAGTACACAGAGAGAAGAATTACTAGCAGGATTGAGTTGAAGTTATAAAGAGCTGGAAGGTAGGACTGCTGTACTTAGAGCAGAAAAGGCAAAGAAGAGACTTAATGGTGTTTCATACTGCATAAAGCAGATTTAGTTATCACATATACATTGATACATACAGTGAAGTGCCATTTGCAGTAACAACCGACATACTTGAGTATGCGCTGGGGCGGGCCGTGAGTGTCACCACACATTTCATAGCGTGCCCATCGTGTTCAGCAGAACAACACAGGCAACAACAGTAGAACAGGCTCCTTTCCCATCCACATTCTCTCTCTCACACACACACACACACACACACAGACCTCCAATCCCAGAACAGGCTGCCTCCATTCCCCGAACAGGCTGCCTCCATTCCCCAACCACCAGCCCTTGGCCCTGGACTTTCAGAATCACAGACATCCCAACCCTTCAGCCACCACTCCCAGCACAGTAACTCTCGCAAAGTCTTGACAAGATCTCCTCCGATTTTACCCTCTTTTGCAAACCGAGTTAATTCCCCCAACACTGACAAAAAAGCCTCCAGCAAATTTCTACAGATGTACTGTAGGGAGCATTCTAACTGGTTGCAAAACCGTCTGGTATGGAGATACCAATGCACAGGATTGGAAATTCTTGAAAGGGTTATAAACTCAGCAAGCTCCATCATGGGCACTAGTCTTCCAGCAACAAGGACATCTTCAAAAGGTGATGTCTTGAAAGGGCGGCACCCATCATTAAGGGCCCTCACCAACCAGAACATGTCTTTCCATTACTACCATCAGAGAGGTGGTACAGGAGCCTGAGAACACACAGTCAACATTTTAGGAACAGCTACTTCCCCTCTACCATTAGTTTTTCTCAAGGTCCATGAACCCAAGAACATCGTGATTTTTGTCACTGATAGTTGGTGAGTAATAACGAGCAAGACAATTCAGAACTGTTTTGCTTACTGCAGTTTCAAGCACCCAGGCTTGGAGATGTTGGGAACGGCCAGGAGTGAAAGTGAAACAACACACATAAAATACTGGAGGAACTCAGCAGGCTAGACAGTGTCTATGGAAAGAGTACAGTTGACATTTCAGGCCGAGACCCTTCAGCAGGACTGGAGAAAAAGAAGATGAGCAGTCAGAGTAGGAAGGTGGAGGGGAGCAGCACTTTGTATGTGTTGCTTGGATTTCCAGCATCTGCAGATTTTTTTCTTGCTTATGATAGGAGTGAAAATGAAACGAGTTCACTACTTCAGCAGGTTAGAAACTCGGAAGAATTCAAAAGTATCGACAATCATCTTGAATGCTATTTAAAAACTAATCGCTCTAAGCACGGTGTAGATGTCTAACAGCCACGCAAGTGCACGTGACTGATAGTAGTTAGAAACTGTTCAGCAACAGCTTCCTGCCCTGATTAAGCTACATTGTTTCCCAAATAAACGAAGGGAATCATGGCTATTTTCTCAATTTAGTTTTTGTTTTTTTTAAAAAGAATTTTCCCAAAGAAATGGCCATCCAGATGAACCGATAACCCTATCAACTGGAATCCACTATATTTATTTATTTTTGCGATTATGGTATATCAGAATCAGATTTATTATCACCGCCATGTGATGTGCAAATTTGTTAGCAGCAGTAGTACAATGCAATACATAATCTAGCAGAGAAAAAATTAATAATAAATAGGTAAATTAATTATGGTATATGTATATTGAATAGATTTTTTTAAATGTGCAAAAACAGAAATACTCTATATTAAAAAGAAGTGAGGTAGTGTCTAAAGATTCAATGTTCCTTTAGGAATCGGACGGCAGAGGGGAAGAAGCTGTTCCTGAATCACTGAGTGTGTGCCTTCAGGCTTCTGTACCTCCTACCTGATGGTAACAGTGAAAAAAAGGCATGCCCTGGGTGCTGGAGGTCCTTAATAATGGACGCTGCCTTTCTGAGACACCGCTCCCTGAAGATGTCCTGGGTACTTTGTAGGCTAGTACCCAAAATGGAGCTGACTAGATTTACAACCTTCTGCAGCTTCTTTCGGTCCTGTGCAGTAGCCCCTCCATACCAGACAGTGATGCAGCCTGTCAGAATGCTCTCCATGGTACAACTATAAATGTTTTTCAGTGTATTTGTTGACATGCTAAATCTCTTAACTCCTAATAAAGTATAGCTGCTGCTTTGCCTTCTTTATAACTAGATTGATATGTTGGGACCAGGTTAGATCCTCAGAGATCTTGACACCCAGGAACTTGAAACTGCTCACTCTCTCCACTTCTGATCCCTCTATGAGGATTGGTATGTGTTCCTTCGTCTTACCCTTCCTGAAGTCCACAATCAGCTCTTTCGTCTTACTGACATTGAGTGCCAGGTTGTTGCTGCGGCACCACTCCACTAGTTGGCATATCTCACTCCTGTACCCACTCTCGTCACCAGCTGAGATCCTACCAACATTGGTTGTATCGTCAGCAAATTTATAGATGGCATTCGAGCTATGCCTAGCCACACAGTCATGTGTATATAGAGAGTAGATCAGTGGGCTAAGCACACAGTGAGGAGGAAATGTTAACACAGTTAGGAAGTTGAGGATTCAATTGCAGAGAGAGGTACAGAGGCCCAGGTTCTGTAACTTCTCAATCAGGATTGTGGGAATGATGGTATTAAATGCTGAGTTATAGTCGATGAACAGCATTCTGAAGTAGGTGTTTGTGCTGTCTAGGTGGTCTAAAGCCGTGTGAAGAGCCATTGAGATTGCATCTGCCGCTAACCTATTGTGACGATAGGCAAATTGCAATGGGTCCAGATCCTTGCTGAGGCAGGAGTTCAGTCCAGTCATGACCAATCTCTCAAAGCATTTCATCACTATTGATGTGAGTACTACTGGGAGATAGTCATTAAGGCAGTGAAAATGGAGACCACAGGGTCATCAGGTGCAGCAAGGATCTTCACAGCTGTAGTTCTGTTCTCACTTTCAAAGCGGGCATAGAAGGCGTTGAGTTCATCTGGTAGTGAAGCATTGCTGCCATTCATACTGTTGGGCTTCACTTTGTAGGAAGTAATGTCTTGCAGACCCTGCCAGAGTTGCCGTGCATCCCATGTCGCCTCCAACCTCGTTCAAAATTGTCTCTTCGCCCTTGAAATAGCCTCCGCAAATCATACCTGGTTTACTGGTTTAGGCCTGGGTCACTAGACTTGAATACCACAGATCTAGCCTTCAGCAGACGATGCACCTCCTGGTTCTGACACGGCTTTTGGTTTGGGAATGTACAGTAAGTCTTTGTGGGCAGACACTCATCCAGGTTCGAAGATGAATCCCTGAATACAGTCCGAATCACCGATTCAAAGCAGTCCTGTAGGCACTCCTGTGCTTCCCTTGTCCAAACCTTCTTGGTCCTCACTACTGGTGCTATAGTCTTCAGTCTCTGCCTATACTCAGGGAGTAGAAGTACAGCCAGGTGATCAGACTTCCCGAAGTGAGGATGTGGAATAGCACGGTAGGCATTCTTGATGGTGGTGTAAGAATGGTCCAGTGTGTTGTTCCCTCTGGTATTGCAAGTGATCTGTTGATGGTAATTGCTTAGTGATTTTTTCAGACTGGCCTGGTTAAAATCTCCCAAAATGATGGTGAAGATGTTAGGGTGTGCTGTTTCGTGCATGTTGATCCCATTGCTCAGATCATCTAAAGCCTGCTTGACATTGACCTGAGGTGGAATGTAAATTGCTACCAAAATGACCCCAGAGAACTCCCAGGGTAGGTAAAAAAGGACAGCACTTAACTGCTAGATATTCCAGGTCAGGTGAGCAGAATTGGGACAGCACTGATATGTTTGTGCACCAAGAAGAGTTGATCATGAGGCATACTTCTGCACCTCTGCTTTTGACTCTAAAGAACTATCCCGACGGTGTAATCTGCCAATCTGAATCGCTGCATCTGATATGGAAGGGGTTAACCAGGATTCCGTGAAACAAAGGACACACGCGATCCTAATGTCCCTCTGATTCAGCCCCCGGTTCTGAAATCATCAATTTTATATCTCATATATTGCACTGTGCTGATGCCACAAAGCAACAAATTTCATGACGTACCTCAGTGATAGTAAACCTAATTCTGATTCTGACCTTTACCATTGGCTGCCCTGACCTTATGCATTGGAATTTTCTTACTAAACCTAAATGGAAGAGAATACAAAAAGTGGTGGATACAACCCAGTCCATCACAGGCAAAGTTCTCCCATCACTGAACAAGTTGACAAGAGGAGCTGCCATAAAATGCAGCATCGACCATCAAGGGCCCACATTATCCAGGCCATGCCCTCTTATTGCTGGTGCTATCAGGCAGCAGATACAGGAGCCTCAGGTCACACACCACCAGTTTCAGGAAGAGTTATCACCCTACAAACATCAGGCTCCTGATCAGTGTGGATAACATCACTCACCTCAGCAGTGAACTGATTTCACAACCTATGGATTTGCTTTCAAGGACTCAACAATTCATGCTCTCGGTATAATTATTTCATTATCTATCGGCTATTTATTTATGTTAGTTGTAGTGTTTGCAAATTTTGTCTTCTTTTGCACATTGCTTGTTTGTCAGTCTTTGTGTGTAGTTCTTCATTGATTCTATTGTACTTATTTGTTCTACTGTGAGTGCCTGTAAGAAAATGAATCTCAGGGTAGTATATGGTGACAAATACGTACTTTAATCATGGATTTACCTTGAAATTTTGCAACCTGGAATTTGCTGTGCAAATAAGATCACACATTAATGCATGCAAACTGCACGGCAAATCTCAGATGACAAATATGTAAAACTGTGGGTGCTAATGGATGCCCCATCAAACAAAGCCTCAATATATTGCAAGAACATCAATAATAAAGATTCAAACCCACTAAAAAATTCTGGTGGACCAAGCAGAGAATTCATATATTCAAGTATTGTCCAGCATCATACAAAAGGATTAATTTGGATCGCCGTTCCATCCACCCACTTGATTTCAATTCCATTTCTACCTTGTAATAATCTAACCATCTTACCTTAATGATTATTCAGTGAGATCACCTGCTTTCTGTGGGATAGCTTCACAATTTTACCACCCACTCAAGTGAAGGAGGGAAAATACCTACATTAATAATTTATTTGAATGAATTCAAGACAGGAAGGAACACTATTTGTTTTCAATACAGCACAATAATTCAAAGAAAGCAAAATCAGAATGATATTCATCCTAGTCTTTACAAAGAACACTTAAGTCAGCCCATTCTGATTATCATCCCATTTGTTTATGTAGCAATAAAGTGTCAAACATCCCAATCATCTCTGAAGTTCCGTAGGTAACACAGCTATTTGGTTATCTAGTCACGACAGAATTGGAACTATTGTTCATGAGCCACTTGCCAAACTTGTTCTGCATGACCTAGTACCTTCAACCATACTTATAAAACAAATATGTATTCAACTCGTCGGAAGGACACTATTGTTGATAGTTGGTCCAACATCTTCCACAAGTCAGAGATAATATTTTCTTCTTACGTTTCGTTATATTTGAATATAGAGCATCTTGACACCACAAATTTGTCACTTAAAAATAAAAATGAGTCAATTCACTGTTCTTATTCTGAACCTCAGGAATTAGCCTTACTGCTTTCCAATCCTCATTAGCAGGATGCATTACACCATTCAAAGTAGCTCCTAGCAAATAGTTACACCTTATACTATAAATATCTACACAATAACAATTTACCTTAGCAACAACCAGTGATAACAATTTACTGAGTACAGACAAATTCCACTGAACCACTCACTGTATGACCTATTCATTTAATACTTCGTATTTTCCTGAGAAACAACTGTGCTCGAGGCCGCTCAGTTGCTCCAAGTGTGAAAAGGGATATACTAAGCCTTCCAATTTTCTACAACACCAGCAAATTCACACTGAGCAGAAAGTTTAAATGCAAGTCCTCCCCGTATGTGGGTGGCTGGTGGGAAAAAGGCTTGTTCAAGTTAAATTTATTATCAAAGTACACATATGTCACCATATACAACCCTGAGATTCATTTTCTTGGGGGCATAATCAATAAATCTAAAGAATAATAACCATAACAGAATCATTGAAAGACCTCACCACCTTGGGTGCTCAGTCAGTGTGCAAGAGACAACAAACTGTGCAAATCCAAAAAGAAAGAAAGAAAGAAAGAAAGGAAGGAAGGAAGGAAGGGAGGGAGGGAGGGAGAAAGAGAGAAAGAGAGAGAGAGAAAAAAGAGAAAGAAAGAAAGAGAGAAAGAGAGAAAGAAAGAAAGAAAGATATTGAGAATATGAGATGAAGAGTCCTTGAAAGTGAGTCCATTGGTTGTGGGAACATTTCAAGGGTATGGAAGTGAAGTTACCCCTTTGGTTCAACAGCCTGATGGTTGAAGGATAATAACTTCTTGAACCTGGTGCTGAGAGTCCTGAAGCTCATGTACCTGCTTCCTGATGGCAGCAGCAAGAAGTGGGCACGTGCTGGGTGGTGGGGGTCCCCGATGACGGATGCTGCTTTCCTGTGACAGTGTTTCACGTAGATGTGCTCAGTGGTAGGGAGGACCGTTTTGCTGTCTTTGGTTTGTTACATGTTGAGTTTGGTTCTGTTGTGTTCTGTGTTGTTCTGCCAAGCATTGTGAATATGCACTGTTGGTGCCAGAATATGTGGCAACACTTGAGGGCTGTCCTTAAGTACATCCTTATTGGCTGTTAATGCCAACGCACATTTCTCTCTACGATTCCACATACATCAAATAAATAATTCTAATCTGATAAATCTGAGATTAAAAGATGATCTGAGCATAGAAGCTAACTGCAAAGAGCGTGTGATGTGATTTCTCAAGGACTCAATGCCAAATCCCCACTACTACCTGCAACATGCCAGGAAGTCCTTCAGTGGGAACGTACACAGTGGAAACAATTTCCCTTAACTAAAATTAATCAACCACAACCACGGTTGAGCATTGTCTACTGAAATGCAACACAGCAGCTGTGTCAAGCATATGGGAGGACTCCAAATCAGTTAACAATATGTTGAGCAGGAATAAGTACAGGTTCAGTACTGCTTATCCAAAATGCCTGAGGCCAGAAACGTTTTGGATTTTGATTTTTTTCGGATTTTGGAATATATAATGAGATAGCTTGGGATTGCCATCATTCCCAACTCTGAATTTATGTGCTACTGGTAAGATATCTTTGTCTTACACTTGTTCATCACACATATGTACTTATGGTAAAAATCATACAATACCATTAATATAATGTGTGCAGGATAACAAAAGCAGCACAACAGCATCAGGAGAATACCTGAATTGGAAATAGGTCAAAAGGATGCTAAACCAAAATGTAAACAACTATCTCCATCCTTATTTAAAATTATCAGAGGAAGAGATAGGGCAAATGCAAGCAAGCTGTTTCCACTGAGGTTGGTTGAGACAAGAACTAGAGGGCATAGGTTAAGGGTAAAAGGTGAAATATTTAAGGAGACCCTAAGGGGTCTTCACTCAGAATGTGGTGCAATTATGGAATGAGATGCCAGTGGAAGTGGTGGATGAGGGTTCGATTTCAGCATTTAAGACCAGTTCGCATAAGTACATAGAATGGTCCAGGGGCAGGTCGATGGGACTGGGCAGAGTAAGAATGTGCATAGACAAGATGGGCCAATGGGTTTGTTCCTCTGTTGTAGTGCTATATGACTCTACAACCATGACTCTTTTATTCACCATTATTAGGTCAATAAACTGGGCTTCACAAAGCAGGATGTTACTGGGGAACAATAACCACAAGAATTCAAAGTGTTTCAGGCCAACATATCCTTCCATGCACGTTGGGAATCTTAAACATTCAATACCCATGTCAAAACTCAAATGAACAAGAAAACTGCCTCTGGATGGCATGTTGAGCACTTAGGTTCTGAAGCAGATTGTGACAAAATTACAATCTAGCCCAATATTTACATTAAAGCTCCAAATGCCAACAGAACTTGCCTCTACTGCATGTTATTGCATGAAGCTGCATGTTATGATCCATTCTGCAATTGAGCCCCACCCACCAAGAAAGCAATCCAACTGTACAAGAACAATGGGCACAGTTTAGCATTTTATAGAAATTTCTGTAACAAGTGCACAAATGGCAAGGCCAATATCCCCACATCCAAACTACTTTGAAAGTGTTGACAGTGGCCCACCTCAGAATCAGGTTTATCATCACTGACATATATTGTGAAATGTGTTGTTTTGCAGATACAGTACAGTGGAATACATAATACACTATAAATTACAATAATAATTAGTGCAAAAAAAGAGCAAAAATAACGAGGCCATGTTCATGGTTTTACAAGCAATTCAGAAATCTGATGGCAGAGGGGGAGAAGCTGTTCCTAAAATGTTGTGTGTGTGCCATCTTCTCTGATGGTAGTAATGACAAGAGAGAATTCCTGGGAGGTGAGGTGGCCCTTAGTAATGGATGTCGAGGCATCAGCTTTTGAAACTGTCCTTGATGGTGGAGAGGCTAATTCCCAAGTTGAAGCTGGTTGATTCTACAACCCTCTAAGTGAATTTCCACCTTTTTGAAACACCATACTCACATTGATGATGATGCTACTGAAATGCTTTTCCGTTGGGTTTTCAGGATTTTATTCAAATAACAAAGAAGGAACCCTGATCATTCTCCAAGTGTAGCTTGGCTCATAACTTGGAAGGGATGTGGAGAGGCTGCAAGTTTTCTGCTCTTGTCCATCTCATAACCGGATGTCACAAATAAAATCATAGTAAAAAAAAAAAGAACCCCCTAGCAAGTACATTTTACTCTCCAAATTACAGTATGTTCTCCAGCTTCTTCCCCAGAACCCTTAAGCTTTCCTTCTTTCAAGTACCAGTGCAATTCCCTACTGAAAGTGGAAAAGGAAGCTGCATGCAAAACCTTTTTTCAGCAATGAACTGCAGATCAACAATACTTATGGATTTTCTCTCCACAGAGGCTGCCTGGCCTGCTGAGTGTTTCCAACATATTGTGTGTCAGATTTCCAGCATCAATAATTCCTTGCTTTTCCATTTCAGGACTATTCACTGAATAGGATCATTTTTTGCTCTCACGTTACCTTATACGAAGTTCTTTCTTACCCCCTAGATTCTTCTATTGATGGAAATCTCTTTTTCCTTCACAGACTCTCCACATCCTTAATGACTTTATATATTTGTATAATGGTTCATTATAGGAAGAATGTGGAAGCTTTAAAGAGGGCGCAGGGGAGATTTACCAAGATGCTGTCTGGATTAGAGAGCTTGTCTTATGGTATGGCATTCTCTCTCTGAAGTGAAGGAGGGTGAGAGGTAACTTGGTAGAGGTGACAAAATGATAAGAGGAAGATATCGAGTGGAGAGCCAGGGACTTTTTCCCTCAGGGCCGAAATGGCTGATACTAAGGAACATAATCTTAAGGTAACGGTGGATGGGATGCCAGAAGTAAGCTTTTTTTTAAATTACAGAGAGTGGTGAATGTGTGGAGGATAGGGCTAGATTGATCCTCGTCTAGTTTAAAAGACTGCACGACCTCGTGGGCTGAAGGGCCTGTACTGTGCAGTATTGTCTACGTACACCTCTACAAGTCACTCTCTCCTTTAAATATGACATTTCAGTTTCATCATACAGCATGGAAACAGGCTCTTTGGATCAATGGTCCACTCTGACCAAGGTTGCCCACACAACCTAGCCCAATCTCCAAGCATTTCGCCCATATCCTTCTAAAGCTTTCCTATTCCCGAACCGAACCTGGCCGACTGCCTTCTAAAAGTTGTTAGGGCACGTGACTCAATCACTTCCTCTGGCAGCTCATTCCACATACATACCATTCTTCATGCCCCTCAATTTTCTATTTAATCTTTTCTTTCCCATCTTAAACCCAAGCAATTCTGCAGATGCTGGAAATCTTGAGTAACACACACAAACTGCTGGAGTAACTCAACGAGTCAGGGAACATCTATGGATGGGAAAAAAAGCCATTGATGTTTCATGCTGAGACCCTCTTTAGTTATTGTTTCCCCAACCGTGGGGAAAAAGACTAAGTGCAGATGACAGACCCTACCTACATCCTGGTCTATTTTTTTAAATGCAGTTTCTCATTTTCACTAAATCTCTTCTGCAAAGAATGCAGATCCTTTCAATCTGAACTGCACAAAATACTCCAGCTGAGGCCAAACCTATGTGTGAAAGTGCAGACGACAGAGTCTTGATAATCCTGTATTTTGAAGTACAGATATTATGTTAGGAATCTTCAATCTTACACTCAGTCCTTTTCACACTTTGAACAATACAGAACAGATACAGGACTTTCGGCTCAATAGGTCCATGATGACCACAGTACCCACCCATCTCATCCCAATTTCCTGCAGTTTGCTTTGGATGTCATGCTGGCGCAGTGGTTAGTGCAACACTTTACAGTAGCCAGCTACAAGATCAGGGTTCAACTCCCACTGCAGTCTACAAGGAGTTTATACGTTTGCCCTGTGACAAGAGTTCCTCTGAGTACTCCAGTTTCCTCTCATATGCCAAGATGTATGGGTTCGGGTCAATGAGTTGTGAGCATGCTACGTTGGTGCCAGAAGCATGGCATCACTTGCGAGTAGTCCAGAACAATCTTTGCTGATTGGATTTGACAACAAATAAAACACATTTTACTTTGTGTTTCAATGTACATGTGACAAATAAAGCTGATCTTTTTCATATCCTTCTGAGCCCCACCCCTCAATTCACCTACCCAAGTTCTAAAGACTTGTTTACCAAAACTATTCATCATCTTGTTACATTGGAGAATCATAAAGGATTGGTACAGGTCAACCTTCACTAATCCGGCACCATTGGGACCTGAGGAGTGAGGAGTGCCGGATTAGTGAAAACGCCGAATTACAGAAGGATCAAACTAAGCATAATCAGTGCTGGATTATCGAAGGAACCAGATTACAGGTAGTCGGATTAGTGAAGGTCGAATGTATGTTATTGAGTGGGTGCTCTAAGAATAACTGTGCACACAGACCGTTGTGATCATTATTTCTGCTTGAATTATAATTATTGCATATTCCATTTGAACTGGCTGCATTTTTTGCTAAGAAAATTATTGGTGAAAGCGCACCTACTAATTAAGTTTTCCTCATAGATTTCTCCAATTCTTCACATTTACAATCAAAGCAAAAGAGTTCAATTTTATGTTTGACACTCATCTCCTACCACAGAAACATATGTATCAATTTTGTGGTGGTTTAGAAGGAAGAGCAATCAATTATCCATCAAAGCTTTCTATGCTTGCAAACTTTATTAATATTTCAAGGAAAGTTGCAGTTCTAAAAGAACACAGAGCCAAGATACGCTAGAACTGAAGTTTTAGCACTTGTTCTCAACTATATCAAGTAAGTATTATGTGGCATGATTTATTTCTTGTCCCTTTCTGTTTCACTGCACAGGACAATTTGGGTCAGATAAATAGTATGTGATAGGAGAGAATTCTAGGGTCACTTAGCCAAGAAAAGCTGAGCTGAGGCATTATAAGGAATTGGCCAGACGGCACTTAGAATATGGTAAGCAGTTTTGGGTGCCTTATCTAAGAAAGGATGTGCTGGCATTGGAGAGGATCCAGAGGAGGTTCACAAGAATGATCTCAGGATGAAATGGTTAATGTATGAGGAGCATTTATTGGCTCTGGGCCCATACTCACTGGAATTGAGAGGAGTGGGGGGGGGGGACATAATTGAAACCTATTGAATACTGTACTGCAAAGCCTAGAGAGAGTAGACATGAAGGGATGTTCCCTGTAGTGAAGGAGTGTAAGATCAGAGGGTACAGCCTCAGAATTCAAGGACATGCCTTTAGAACAGAGATAAGGAGGAATTTTTTAAGCCACAGTGTGGTGAATCTATGGAATTCAGTGCCACAGATGACTGTGAAGGCCAAGTCATTGAATATATTAAAGAAGAAGCTGACAGCTTCTTGATTAAAGTTGCTGGTGAACGCAGCATCTCTAGGAAGAGGTACAGTCAACGTTTCGGGCCAAGATCCTTCGACGCAGACTGGGAGATCGGTTCGCTGAACATCTACACTCTGTCCGCTGGAGAAAGCAGGATCTCCTAGTGGCCACACATTTTAATTCCACGTCCCATTCCCATTCTGATATGTCTATCCATGGCCTCCTCTACTGTAAAGATGAAGCCACACTCAGGTTGGAGGAACAATACCTTATATTCCGTCTGGGTAGCCTCCAACCTGATGGCACCAGCAACTTTGATGTGTGTTGCTTGAATTTCCAGCATCTGCAGATTTCATCGTGTTTGAGCTTCTTGATTAGTCAGACTGTCAAAGGTTGCGGGAAGAAAGCAGAATAACAGGGTTGAGAGGGTTAATAAATCAGCCATGATGGAATGGCAGAGCAGACTCAATGGGCCTAATAGGCTAACTCTTCGCCTATCTCTTAAGGTCTTATGGTCTAATTATTTAAATTCAAACATAGATATACAGCACAATTAGATCTATTTTTTAAACCTTTTTTTTGGAAAGATATTAACAAAGAATCAGTAAAGGACAGATTATTAGTTGGCTACAAATAAGAGAGAATCTGCAGATGCTGGAAATCCAAGCAATACACTCAGCAGGCCAGGCAGCACCTATGGAAAAAAGTACAGTCGACGCTTCGGGCTGAGACCCTTTGGCAGGCTAGTCATTTAGAATAGAAGTGCCTGGCTGAGGTATGACATTGTCAGTTGGAGATTCATATTACTTTATTTACCATAAGTACATCAAAACACACAGAGAAATAGGCGTTTGCGTTAACAACCACCACAATGCAAGATTGTGCTGGGGGCAGCCCGCAACTGGTGCCACGCATTGTGGCGCCAACAAAACCTACCCACAATGTTCAACAGAACAAACAAGCTCCACATTCCAGCACCAACATAGCACGCTCGCAATGTCTGGCAGAGTACACAAGCAACCAATATCAACTGAATAGCAACAAAACAACATCAAAACAAGCGCCTTACCTCCCACCCACCAATTCAATTCCCGTTCATTAAAATTATTAGTAAACCAGAATTGGCTTGATCAAAATGTTAATAACTGGAAGCACTCTTCACAAGTCCTAAACTATCAGAGACAACAGTTCTGTAACATACAATTCAAGTTGTATAAAACTTAGCAAATTAAAAGCCATGAAATTAAAATGTTCTTTACAATATAGAAATAAAACTTGCTAAGGTAGCAAAGGTGAGAAATTGTTTCTCAAATAGAAATGATCAGTATTAGTATGTTTATTTTTCTTGACACATATTAATGGCCTGGACCTGAGATCCAGAATACATATGAAAATATTTGAATGGGACCAAGGAAAAGTAAGTTCAGTTGCATTGATATAAAAGAAACATTACTGTTCAGGAGCGGTGAAGGGTCTTGGCTCAAAATGTTGACAATAGTCTTTTCCATAGACGCTGCCTGGCCTGCTAAGTTCCTCCAGCATTTTGTGTATGTTGCTTGTTATTCAGGAGCAGCAGGTATGCGTAAATAGGGTTTTGATAGATGTATTAAAAATAATTGAGGACTTTAAAAGGGTAAAACCACAGAGAAAAATTCCAATAGCAATTTTGAGGGTAATTGGCAAAAAAAAAACAGGAACAACATGATGACTTTTTTTTAAATAGAGACTCAAATCCACCTAAAACACCTCGGCTGAATGTTGGGAAACAAAACCAGAAGTCATGTTCAGAACAGAATTCAAGATTGTTTAAAGTAATTTTCAGTACACAAGGGTAAAGGAGAACAAATAGTTGTTACTCTGGATCTGATGCAACACAAAAAAAAACACAGTAAGATAAAAAACATAACAAAAATTAAAAACACAGTAAATATAAATACACCATGCTGTAATTGTTATGTGGTTATATTGCAGGTCGGTGGGACTAGCTGAGAGAAAGCATTCGGCACGGACTAGAAGGGTCGAGATGACCTGTTTCCGTGCTGTAATTGTCATATGGTTATAAGATAGTGAATATATATAGATTGATTGTATGTCCATAAAGTGACACTCGGCACATGTGTGTCTGTACATAAGGTGACTCTGATAGGAAATGATAAAATAGTGGTGGAGGGGTGGGTTAGTAGTTGGAGGTGTTGATCAGCCTTACTGCTTGGGGAAAGTACAGTTTTTGAGTCTGGTGGTCCTAGCTTGGATGCTACATAGCCTCCTCCCTGATGGGAGTGGGACAAACAATCCATGAACAGAGCGAGTGGGATCCTGCTTGGTGTACTGCCCCTTTTCCAGAACATTTCTGTACACACGTCATTGATGTTGGTGATGTGTTGGACAGTTTTGACTACCTATTGTAGAGCTTTCAGGTCCTCCACAGTGCAGTTTCCATACCATGCAGTGATGTAACACGTTAAGGTGCTCTCTGCTGTGCATCTTAGAAGGACGTGAGTATAGATGTGGATAGTCCAAGCTCTCTCCAACCTCTTCGGAAAGTAGAGATGTTGGTGAGTTTTCCTGGTTGTGTAAGATATTTTCTGGGACCATGAGAGGTTGTGCGAGATGTGCACTCCCAGCAGTTTGAAAATGAGCTACCAGCGGAGGTGATGGATGTGTGTTTGATTTCAACGTTTCAGAGAAATTTAGATAGGTGCATGGATGGGAGAGGTATGGAGGGCTATGGTCTGGGTGCAGCTCAGTCGGACCACAGGCAGATTAATAGTTCAGCATAGACTAGATAGGCTGAAAGGCTTCTTTCTGTGACATAGTGTTCCATGACCCTATAAAGTCATATCTAACTTTAGCTTCTCTCTCTACACAACAAACGCTGAATTGCCAGCAGTTTAAACCTGTTCACAAATTCACACATAATGTAGAGGACTGAAAAAGGATGAATGAAAAGGCAGCGTTTTTGACTGGGGACCATTCACAGAGTGGCACAATTCAAACTCCAATAATTGGTAACTGCACAGCAAGAGGTGGGAAAACTCATGCAAGTGTTGATCTTCTCAGCGATGACAAGTGATAATACAAAACTAATAGCATTTTTCACACACAGCCACCTCATCAGTTACATTTGTACTGAGCCAAGAAGACTCAAATATAGATCAGTGTTATTACATTGGTACTTTTCTCAAGAAAACAAAATGACATTTACAAGCTCAAAGCAGACAGAGGGAGCCGGAATGAAGCCAAGCCCATTTGTTTCTATGAGTGCAAAACCACCACTGGATTTTAAAAACATTCAAATATTTGAGTACTTGGCCATTCTGATGAGTTCATTCAACAAATTATTATAATTGCTGTTACATTCACAAATTGCCACAAATTCTGCAGATGCACACACAAAATGCTGGAGGAACACAGTAAGTCAAGCAGTATCTATGGAAGGGAACGACCAGTTGACGTTTCAGGCCAAGACTATTCATCAGGACAATGAAGGATCTTGGTCCAAAACATTTCTGAAAACTGAAATGTTTCCGAAACTAGCAATTTTAATAATGCCTCAATATGCAAGAAACATCAACTGATTTACAACTGACATTCCCAAAGATCTATCCCACAATTAAATGAATTATTTCTGCTATCCACTGTCAATGCACTAGAGCATTGATATATATACAAAAAATCTTTTTTCAAAATCTGATACTCTTGACTGCACCCGACACATTTTTGTAACACAAGTGCACCAAAGTACACACCAAGTTCAAATCACCAAGAGATAAAAGCAAAAAATTTGATTTATATAACACCTTTCACCACTTTTAGAATACAGAGCATTCGGGGACAATCAATGAAATGGCAAGTGCAGTTACAAATCTAACGTTAGAACACAGAACAGACCAACCTGTCTACACTGACCATGATGCCAAATTCAACTAATCCTATTTGCATACATGTGCCCCATATACCTCTCTGGAACACAGAACAGTACAGCACAGTATAGGCCTTTAGTCAGAATGCTGTGCTGACCTATTAACCGATTCCAAGATCCATCCAACCTTTTCCTCCACAGGTCTCCATTTTTCTTTCATCCATGTGCCCATCCAAGAGTCTCTTAAATGTCCCGATGTACCTGCCTCCACCACCGCAGGAAGTGTGTTCCATTCATCTCTCACTCCCTGTATAAAAAGACCTAGCTCTGACATCCCCCCTATACTGTGCTCCGATCACCTTAAAATTAAGCATCCTCATGTCAGCCATTTCCACCTGGGACAAATTCTCTGGCTGTCCACTCAATCTATGCCTATTATCATCTTGTATACCATCAAATCACCAATGAGACCATTTAGACATAGGCCACTTGTACCATCGAGTCTGCTCCGCCATTCCATCATGGCTAATTTATTATCTCTCTCAACTCCATTCCCCAGCCATCTTGACATAACTTCTGACACCCTGACTAATTAAGAAGCTATCAACCTCTGCTTTAAATAGACCCACTGACTTGGCCTCCACACCCATCAGTGGCAATGAATTCCACAGATTCACCACCCTCTGGAAAAAGAAAATCCTCCTCACCTCTGTTCTAAATGGACATCCCCCTAGACCATGGGTTCCCAACCTTTTTATGCCATAGACCCCTACCATTAACTGAGGGGGTCCGTGGAACCTCTTCACTAGACTGCCATCTGTTCCAAGACTCACCCAGTAGAGGAAAAACTGTCCCTACATCCATTCTATCCAGACCTTTCAATATTTGATAGGTTTCAATGGGATAGCATCCCCCCCCCCCCCAAATTCTGCCAAACTCCGGAAATTACAGACTCAAAGCCAGCAAACGGGGCTCATACATTAATCTTTTCATTCTCAGAATTATTTTCGTGAACCTCCTCTGAACTCTCTCCAATGCCAGCACAACCTGCACGTTAACCTTTAGGGAATCCTGCATAAAGACTCCCAAGTCCTTTTGCACCTCTGATTTCTGAATTTTCTCCCCATTTACAAAATAGTCTACATCTTTAATCCTACCAAAGTGCACGACCATACACTTCTCCACACTACATTCCATCTGCCACTTCTTTCCCCATTCTCCCAACCCAAGTCCTTCTGCAGACTCCCTGCTTCCTCAACATTACTTGTTCCTCCACCTACCTTCATATCGTCTGCAAACTTGGCCACAAAGCCATCAATTCCACCATCCAAATCGTCCACATATAACGTTAAAAGCAACGGGCCCTACACCAACCCCTGCGGAACACCACTACTCACCAGCAGTGAACCAGAAAAGGCCCCATTTATTCACACTCTTTGCCCCCTGCCAGTCAGCCAGTCTTCTATCCATGCTAGTATTTTTCCTGTCATCCCAAGGGCTGGTCATACCATAGGAGATAGGAGAATTAGAATGTTCGGCCCTTCATTATGCCTGATCCATTTCCCTCTGAGCCCCATTCTCCTGCCTTCTTCCCACAACCCATCACACCCTGACTAACCAAGAACCTATCAACATCTGCCCTAAATATACCCAAAGACATGGCCTCCACAGCCACTTGTAGCAACTAATCTCACAGATTCACCACTCTCTGGCTAAAAAAATTCCTCATCTCTGTTCTAAATGGAAGTCCCTCCATTCTGAGGCAGTGCCCTCTGGTCCTAGACTTCCCCAATATAGGAAACATCCTTTCCACATCCACTCCATCTAGGCTTTTCAACATTTAAGAGGTTTCAATGAGATCTTCCCTCAGTTTTCTCAATTCCTGCAAGTACAGGCCCAGAGTCATTAAGCGCTCTTTATACAATAATCTTTCATTCATGGAATCATCTTTGTGAACCTCCTCTGAAAGCTCTCCAATATCACCACATCCTTTCTTAGATAAATGGCCCAAAACTGCTCACAATACTCCAAGTGAGGCCTCACCAGTGCTTTATAAAGCCTCAACTTTATATCCTTGCTCTTACATTCTAGTCCTCTCAAAACCAATGCTAACATTACATTTGCCTTCCTTACCACTGACTCAGCCTGCAAATTAACCTTTAGGGAATCCTGCATGAAGACTCCCAAATCTATTTGTACCTCAGATTTTTGAATTTCTGCCCATTTCTAATATAGTTTTCGCTTTTGCCCTTCTGCATGTTAGCATGACGATACACTTCCCGACACTATATTTCACCTGACACTTCTTTGCCCATTCTCCTAATCTGTCTATGTCCTTCTGCAGCCTCCCTGCTTCCTCAACACTACCTGCCCCTTCACCTATCTTCGTATCATCCATTATCTCCACCTATCTTCGTATCATCCACTCTCTCTACCTATCTTCGTATCATCCACTCTCTCCACCTACCTTTGTATCATCCACTCTCTCCACTTATCTTTGTATCATCCACTCTCTCCACCTATCTTTGTATCATCCACTCTCTCCATCTATCTTTGTATCATCCACTCTCTCCACCTATCTCTGTATCATCCACTCTCTCCACCTATCTCTGTATCATCCACTCTCTCCACTTATCTTCGTATCATCCACTCTCTCCACCTATCTCTGTATCATCCACTCTCTCCACTTATCTTCGTATCATCCACTCTCTCCACCTATCTCTGTATCATCCACTCTCTCCACTCATCTTCGTATCATCCACTCTCTCCACCTATCTTTGTATCGTCCACAAACTTGGTCACAAAGCCATCAACCCCGTCATCCAAATCACTGACACCACTAGTCACTGGCAGCCAACCAGAAAAGGCTCCATTTATTCCCACTCTTTGCCTCCTGCTAATCAGCCAATTCTGTATCCATGCTAGTAACTCTCCTGTAATATCACGAGCTCTTATCTTGTTAAGCAGCCTTATGTGCAGCAGCTTGTCAAAGGCCTTCTGAAAATCCAAGTGTACAACATACGTCAATTCTCCTTTGTCTCTTCTTTGTCCATCCTGCTTGTTATTTCCTCAAAAAATTCCAACAGATTATCAAGTAAGATTTTTCCTTAAGGAAACCATGCTGACTTTCTCTATTTTATCATGTACCTCCAAGTACTCCAAAACCCCATCCTTAAAAATCGATTCCAACATCTTCCCAACCACTGAAGTCAGGCTAACTGGCCCATAATTTCCTTTTGTCTGCCTCCTTCCCTTTTTGAAGAGTGGAGTGACATTTGTAATTTTCCAGTCCTCCAGGACCTTTGCAGAAGCTAGTGATTGTTGAAAGATCATTACTCATACACCTCTCAACCTCCTTCGCTCCAAAGAGAAAATCCCTTGCTTGCTCAACCTATCCTCATTAGACATGCACTCTAATCCAAGCAACATCCTGGTAAAATTTCTCTGCACCCTCTCTAAAGCTTCCACAATCTTCCTCTAATAAGGTGACTAGAATGAACCACAATACGCCAAGTATGGTCTAACCAGAGTTTTAAACAGCTGTAATATTACTCTGCAGCAATTTAAATTCAATCCCCCAACTAATGGAGAACACATCAAATGCCTTCTTAATTACCCTATCAATTTGTGCAGCAACTTTGAGTAATCTATGGAAGTGGACCCCTCTGTTCCTCCACACTGCTAAGAATCCTGCTATTAACCCTATATTCTGCATTCAAGTTCAACCTTCCAAAGTGAATTACTTCACACTTTTGCAGACTGTATTCTATCTACCACTTCTCAGCACAGCTCTGTATTCAGCCAATGTCCTGCTGTAACCAATAACAACCTTCTACACTATCCACAACATTGCCAATCTTAGTGTTAACTGCAAACTTAATAACATAACCTTGATCTGCTCCATTGCTTTGGGTGTTCACACATTCTATCTAAATGCCTCTTAATTATCGAAACATGGCTGCCAATATAAATACAGTAGGAAAAAAAGTAATAAAAATCTAACAATCTCTTTTCATAGTGTTGAGAGATGGATATCTACTAACTAGGGTACATAAGATAACAAAACTGTGTTATGGAGTCGTTACGGACCCTCCAAGGCTCCTGCTTGCTTGCATTTCATCCACGGCTAGTAATGTTCAAGATTGAATGTGAATTTATTATCAAAGTCATATGTGTCACCATAGACTACCCTGAGATTCATTTTCTTGCAGGTATTTACAGTAGATACAAAAGAAACAATAGAATAAATTAAAAACTACACACAAAGACTAACAAAGAATCAATGCGCAAAAGAAGACAAACTGTGCTAATGCAAAAAAAAAGACAAGACAGATTAGATAGATAGATAGTGAGATCATGAGTTGTCGAGTCTTTGAAAGTATAAGTTATGGAATCAGTTCACAGTTGAGGTGAGTGTGAAGTTATCTATGCTGGTTTAGAAGCCTGATGGTTGAAGGGTAGTAACTGTTCCTGAACCGGATGCTGCAGTAACTGCTTCCCCATGGCAGCAGCAAGAAGAGAGTGTGGCCTGGATGATGGGAGTGCTTGATGGTGGGTGTTGCTTTCTTGTGGTAATGCTCCTTGTAGATGTGCACAATGGTGGAGAGAGCTTTTCCTGTGACCAACTGGCCTCTATCCACTACTTTTACTAAGTTTTTCCATTATGGACACTGGTGTTTCCATACGCTAAATAACCAAACAATGGTGCTTGTTTACAACATCAATACGGGAAGATTTATGTTTCTAAATTTAACATTTCACTGATGAAATGAATTGGGGTACTGATTTTTTCCCACCACAATAACCACAGACACCCTGCCATCATTATTTAAGGACTTACACCTACATGGATAACTTCACTCACCTCAACTCTGAACTGACTCCACTACCTACAGATTTACTTTTAAGAACACTGCAACTCATGTTCTATGCATCAGTCTTTTTTATTTGCACGTTGCTTGTTGCCAGTCTTTACGTGTAGCTTTTCATAAATTCTATTGTATTTCATCATTTTCCTGTAAATGCCTGCAGATAAATGAATCACAAGGCCATATATAGTGACATGCAGGTACTCTGATAATAAATTTACTGTGACTTTCACTTTCCACAATGGCGAGAAATTGCTAATCCTGTAAGATCCAACAGTATTTAGTAATTTTTTGTGGGCCACTATGTCAGAGGCAGCCACAAAAATCCAAATACATCACAGCCCTTTTCAAAAACACACATACAGTGCAGACATCCCACCCTGCAAAAACTCATTTCAGGGAGGTAGCACCACCGTTTCAGGGAGGTAGCACCCCCACCCCCCGCAACCCTATATTCCACCCCCCCCCCCCGGTCAACCTCGAAGGGTGTATGTAATACTTTGTTTAGTGATTTTGTCTAATCTGTAAACCAAGTTGGGTCTATGCAGAAAATGTGACATTAAAATATGTACTTATATTATTATGTTTATTCTATTACAACTTTAAGCAAGTTTGGCCTCATCACATAGGACATCAATAGCGTAGCTCCTTAGCAGCCAGCCAGCTAGTTTAAATAACGTTAGCTACGCTAATGAACGAATGACACCTGTTAAAGTCACCTCAACATGTCTTTTACATTTTAACCCACCATGGGCAACAGAAAAGTCATTGTTGCAAACAGCACAGCGAGCAACACTGTCATTATTTTTCAGGTCGACTGTAAAGCCTGTCCACAGAGAAAACTGATAGGTCTACTTAGCACGAAGAGAGACCAATCAGGACTCTCACTCTCGCTCTCCCTCTCAAAAAAATTGACTTGAGGGATATTGTATATAAATTCCGGGCATCAGGGAGCCGCTATCAATATGCGGGAGAGTCTCTGAACTTCCAGGAGAGGTGGGATGTCTGACAGTGGCATGCAGAAGTTTGGGCACCCCTGGTCAAAATTTCTGTTACTGTGAATAGTTCAGTGAGTAGAAGATCAAATGATCTACAAAAGTCATAAAGTTAAAGATGAAACATTCTTTCCAACAGTTTTAAGCAAGATTAGTGTATTATTTTTTGTTTTGTACAATTTTAGAGTGAAGAAAAGGAAGGGAGCACCATGCAAAAGTCTGGGCACCCCAGGAGATTTGAGCTCTCAGATAAGCTCTCAGACCTTAATTAGTTTGTTAGGGCTATGGCTTGTTCACAATCATCATTAGGAAAGGCCAGGTAATGCTAATTTCAAAGCTTTATAAATACCCTGACTCCTCGAACCTTGTCCCAACAATCAGCAGCCATGGGCTCCTCTAAGCAGCTGCCTAGCACTCTCAAAATGAAAATAAATGATGCTCACAAAGCAGGAGAAGGCTATAAGAAGATAGCAAAGCGTTTTCAGGTAGCCGTTTCCTCAGTTCGTAATGTAATTAAGAAATGGCAGTTAACAGGAACAGTGGAAGTCAAGTTGAGGTCTGGAAGACCAAGAAAACTTCCCGAGAGAACTGCTCATAGGATTGCTAGAAAGGCAAATCAAAATCCCCGTTTGACTGCAAAAGACCTTCAGGAAGGTTTAGCAGACTCTGGAGTGGTGGTACACTGTTCTACTGTGCAGCAACACCTGCACAACTATGACCTTCATAGAAGAGTCATCAGAAGAAGACATTTCCTGCATCCTCACCACAAAATTCAGCATCAGAAGTTTGCAAAGAAACATCTAAACAAGCCTGATGCATTTTGGAAACAAGTCCTGTGGACGGATGAAGTTAAAATAGAACTTTTTGGCCGCAATGAGCAAAGGTATGTTTGAAGAAAAAACGGTGCAGAATTTCATGAAAAGAACACCTCTCCAACTGTTAAGCATGGGGGTGGATCGATCATGCTTTGGGCTTGTGTTGCAGCCAGTGGCACGGGGAACATTTCACTGGTAAAGGGAAGAATGAATTCGATTAAATACCAGAAAATTCTGGAAGCAAACATCACACGGCCTGTAAAAAAGCTGAAGATGAAAAGAGGATGGCTTCTACAACAGGATAATTATCCTAAGCACACCTCAAAATCCACAATGGACTACCTCAAGAAGCGCAAGCTGAAGGTTTTGCCATGGCCCTCACAGTCCCCCGACCTAAACATCATCGAAAACCTGTGTAGAGACCTCAAAAGAGCAGTGCATGCAAGATGGCCCAAAAATCTCACAGAACTAGGAGCTTTTTGCAAGGAAGAATGGGTGAAAATCCCCCAAACAAGAATTGAAAGACTCTTAGCTGGTTACAGAAAGCGTTTACAAGCTGTGATACTTGCCATAGGGGGTGTTACTAAGTACTAACCATGCAGGGTGCCCAAACTTTTGCTTCGGGCCCTTTTCCTTTTCTGTTACTTTGAGACTGTAAAAGATGGAAATAAAAAAGTAATCTTGCTTAAAATATTAAAGAAATGTGTCATCTTTAGCTTTATGCCTTTTGGAAATCAGTTCATCTTTTACTCGCTTAGCTATTCACAGTAACAAAAATTTTGACCAGGGTGCCCAAACTTCTGCATCCCACTGTATAATGCTGGAGGAACTCAGCAGGTCAGGCAGCATCTATAGAGAAGAAGCAGTCGATATTTTGGACTGGCACTTTTCATCAGGACTGGAAAGGAAGGGGGCAGTAGTCAGAATGGGGGGGGGAGTAGAGGAGGGAGGAGTATAAGCTGGCAGGTGATAGGTGAGATCACATTGAGGATGGGAGGGGGGAGGAGATACTACAACCTACACTGATTCTAACTAATTACTTTTTCATCGTGTTCTATTTAGCTCACAGAAATACCCATGAAAAAAAGAATAATTAAGCCAAGACTGCTCGGTCAACAATAGGAGTTTTATTTAAAGTAGCAACTGCTGAAATGTATTTCCTTTCTCAAGATTAGGAAGAATAGAAAGGGAAATGATTTTTCTCTAGAGAGCAAAACTGCTGTTGACCACTAGTGTGGATAATTTCACGCACTCAATACTGAACTGATTCCACAACCTAAGGACTCACTGTCAGGGACAGTACCACTCATGTTCTCTGGTTCATTTTTTACTATTTTTTTTTGTATTTATAGCATGTCTTCTTTTGTACACAGGTTGCTTGTCCGTGGTTTTTCATTGATTCCATTATGTTTCTTTCTATCTATTGTGAATGCCTGCTAGAAAATGAATCTTAGGTGACATAGACATAATTTGATAGTCCAACTGCCCAATGCAGAAAAGCGATCTCTTCTATCTCCAGGCCCAAACAATGTTTTTTTAATGCTCTTTAATCTCCCTTCCTGGTAAGGCAGAATATTACCAAAGACAAAGTGACATACCACATCCCCTGAAGGTTTATAGAGCCATAGAACACCACAAATACTAAGAGGAAGAAATCGGCATACCACCAATTTGAAATCCAGCACTGCATGGACACTTGATTTATGGAATGTGAATCAACTAGGTCTAATGCCACTCCTATTCTGAGAGGAGACAGGTTGACAGATCACTGCTTTGTCACTATGGCAACTGTTTGCTTTTTGTATCAACTGAACAGCATTGCTATGGTAATACATATACAAGAAAGAAATTCCTCTCCAAAGCTGAATAGCAGATGGCAATGAATTCAAATTCACATGCATAGGTTCAATGAACGTTGGACTCTCAGAAAAACTTGCTCTTCCACATGCACTGTCCATGTCAAGAGCAGCCTTGACCCCAGAGGCTTAAAATCTGACTCCCTTCAGAAGCGACAAGAGAAATGACTTCAATGTTTCTGGTACATATTAATAAAAAATATTTCAGTGAAATTCATCTTGATAATTTCAGCATTTGATTGGTGCCAAAATGGTTAGCCCACTCATTGGTGAGCCCCTCCAACCAGTTGCCTTCAAACCTGATGCTGATGATGTACAATTACTCCGCCACAATTAGTTCAAAAACAGTCTACCTAATTACCGGCACAAAGTAAGTATCCAATGCCCACAAATCCTCAGCAGCAGTCAAATATTATTAAAGAATAGATCAGCTTTACTATGTCGCAGGTACATCGAAACATACAATGAAATGTTTTATTTGCGTTAATGACCAACACAATCCGAATATGCACTGGAAGGCAGCCTGCAAGTGTCGCCATGATTCCGGTGCCAGTAGAGCACGCCCAAAACTTACTAACCCTTACTAATCTGTAGTTCTTTGACATGTGGGAGGAAACCGGAGCACCCAGAGGAAACCCACACAGTCACGGGGAGAACATACAAATGCTTTACAGACAGTGGTGGGAATTGAACACTGATTGCTGTCGTTGTAAAGCGTTGGCTCACTGTGCTGCCCGCAATGCATTATCATAAGCATGATATCTGTACTATACATTAACACTGCTTTTCTCTCAATATGCCAAAACTGGATTGTCGGAGTTAAGGATAATCTATAGAGTATTTGCTAAGACTGTCACTAATTTAATTTTTTTGTGAACAAGGTGAACTACAGGGCAAGAGGCAATGTGATTAAAACTGAGGATAAAAGGGATGGAGGTCAGCAGTAAAAGATTGAAAAGAATAGTCCAGCATTATCTTTTAATAGTACTGATGAAATAAAAGTTTTCAAGGAAGGTAAAAATAAAGATTTAGATTATTTATCTTACCAGTTTTACTTCTATTTTTTTCCCCAAAGGATTGTTGTTGCCTGTATTGTTCTGCCGAGCAATGTGAGCATGCTGTGTTGGCACAGGAATGTGCCGTGACATTTGAAGGCTGCCCCCCCCCATATCTTTAGGCTATGTTCATTGTTAATGCAAATTACATAATTCACTGTATGTTCTGATCTACATGTGATAAATAAATGAATGGATTTTACTAATATTTAATGGATTTATTTCAGCAACTGTAGTATTTTGCTTTTAGTTCACTTTTATGCAGTGGACTTGAAATTTTGGAGAAAGTTTAGTCTGCAGTTGCAAGTAAAACCAGTAAATCTATAGGAAGACTGGATCAGTACTGATCATGTACTTAATTTGGAAGCACATACTATATAAATTTTCCTTTGGTATTAGCAACCCATTCTTTCAATTTGACTCCATCACAAGCAGTATAGTGTCATACAGTAGCATGCAAAAGTTTGAGCACCCCTGGTCAAAATTTCTGTTACTGTGAATAGCTAAGCGAGTAAAAGACGAACTGATTTCCAAAAGGCATAAAGTTAAAGATGACACATTTCTTTAATATTTTAAGCAAGATTACTTTTTTATTTCCATCTTTTACAGTTTCAAATTAACAAAAAAGGAAAAGGGCCCGAAGCAAAAGTTTGGGCACCCTGCAAGGTCAGTACTTTGTAACACCCCCTATGATAAGTATCACAGCTTGTAAATGCTTTCTGTAGCCAGCAAAGAGTCTTTCAATTCTTGTTTGGGGGATTTTCGCCCATTCTTCCTTGCAAAAGGCTTCTAGTTCTGTAAAAATTCTTGGGCCGTCTTGCATGCACTGCTCTTTTGAGGTCTATCCACAGATTTTCGATGATGTTTAAGTCAGGTGAGGGCCATGGCAAAACCTTCAGCTTGTGCCTCTTGAGGTAGTCCATTGTGGATTTTGAGATGTATTTAGGATCATTATCCTGTTGTAGAAGCATTCCCCTTTTCATCTTCAGCTCTTTTACAGATGGTGTGATGTTTGCTTCCAGAATCTTCTGGTATTTAATTGAATTCATTCTTCCCTCTACCAGTGATATGTTCCCCGTGCCACTGTTGGAGCTCAACTTGACCTCCACCGTTCCTGTTAACTGCCATTTCTTAATTACATTATGAACTGAGGAAACAGCTACCTGAAAACACTTTGCTATCTTCTTAAAGCCTTCTCCTGCTTTGTGGGCATCATTTATTTTAATTTTCAGAGTGCTTGGCAGCTGCTTAGAGGAGCCCATGCCTGCTGATTGTTGGGACAAGGTTTGAGGAATCAGGGTATTTATAAAGCTTTGAAATTTACATCACCTGGCCTTTCCTAATGATGACTGTGAACAAGCCATAGCCCTAACAAGCTGATTAAGGTCTGAGACCTTGGTAAAAGTTATCTGAGAGCTCAAATCTCTTGGGGGTGCCCAAACTTTTGCATGCTGCTCTTTCCCATTTTTTCCACTCTAAAATTGTACAAAACAAAAATAATACACTAATCTTGCTTAAACTGTTGACAAGGATGTTTCATCTTTAACTTTATGACTTTTGGAGATCATTTCATCTTCTACTCAACTATTCACAGTAACAGAAATTTTGACCGGGCTGCCCAAACTTTTGCATGCCACTCTACCACTCAAGGGCTTTCTGCAGGTGCAAGTGGGGAGAAGACGTAATGTTATCTGTTAGTTCCTCCTCTTCAAAACATCTAACTAAAGGATGAACTTTTGTTTCATAGATCATTATAGAACAGTACAGACCCTTTGGCCCATGATGTTGTATTGACCTTTTAACAAACTCTAAGATAAATCTAACCCTTCTTCCTTCATTTTTTTCATTCATGTGCCTATCTAAGAGTTTCTTAAATGCCACTAACGTTATCTGCCCCTATCACTACTCCGGCAGGGCATTCCACACACTCACACCCGTCTCTGCTTAAAAAACTTAACTCTGACATTCTCCTTATACTTTTCTCCAACCACCTTAAAATTATTCCCCCTGGTATTAGCCATTTCAGCTCTGGGAAAAAGTCTCAGGCTATCGACTTGATCTATGCCTCTTATCATCTTGAACACCTCTATCAAGTCACCTCTCATCCAGTGGGTGGTGAAATTGTGGAATTCACAATTCACTGCCAAAAAGGGCAATGGAGACCAAGTCATTGAGTATAACTAAAGTGAAGGTTGATGGGTTCTTGATTAATAAGGGCACCAAAGATTACAGGCGGAAGGAAAATAATTCAGCCATGATCAAATAATGGAGTAGACACAATGGGCCAAATGGTCTAATTCTACTCCTACATCTTATGGTTTTATAGGATGCTAGCTCATTTTCCAAACACTGATCAGCAGATGGAGAATTGTATCTAGTCAGAGTTCCACTCATGGCCACCCAAACATCAGCAGCCTGTTTCAAACAGCCAACTCTTTACAGTGCCATTTAGAACATCTACATCTGAGCCAAAGTTGACTTTACACTATATTACAGCCAGAATAAAACCAGTAAAGAACTATTTACTGATATTCTGAGATTATGCTACACAATTTGTGGAAATGTGAAACTAAAACTCCCTTCACAGAAACAAAAACTGTGGTCGATTTATGACCTAGAGAATCTCAACTTTGCCTTCATGTACTTGGATATAATTTGTCTAGCGATAGAGCACAGAGTAGGCCCTCCTTATCCTTCAAGCCACGTCACCTCAGCAACCCCACAACCCTGATTAGCCCTAACCTAACCATGGGATGACCAATTAACCCACCCAGTATATCCTTGGACTGGTAAGAAACTGGAGCCCTCAGGGGAAACCCATGCATTCCATGGGGAGGACGTACAGAGATGCCAGAGTTGATCTCAAACTCTGGAACCTCCCAAGGTGTAATAGATTTGCACTAACTTGGTGCCCACACCCCTCTCTATCTATTACTCCATCACTTTAAAGCACTTTTTGTTATGCTATTTACATTGGAAATACATGCTGGTGTGTGTGTGTTAATGCACATTTTATTCCATTCTTTAACCACTAACTTTATTATTATATAATTATTTATTCTTTATAATTGTTGAATGTTGTTTTTTGTTGCATGTCATGCTAACACACTTCAGCAAACTCCTAATAAATATAAATGTATTTGGCAAATAAAGTTGATCCTTGATCCTATGCCTCCACATTAAATAACACCAAACAGATCTATATTTAAACTTCTATTTCTTAAACAAATTAAGGCAATTAACTTTTAATTTATTCAATTTCACAAGTACTGAAACTGATCTTCCTAGTGGATGCTCTCCAATCTGCAAAGGTGCATTATTAGTTAAATTTAGCATATTTTTAGATGCGTTATCTCAACTACGCAGATTGTAGTTTGTTTGTTTTCTATGCAGTTGAGGGGAGGAACAGCCAAAAGCCATGGATAACAGGAAACTAAAGCGATCCAAACTGGTTTAAACTGGACATTGAACCAGGTTCAAAGTTCAAATTTATTATCAAAGTACATATATGTCAACAAATACTACCCTGAGATTCAGTTCTTGCAGTGGATGCAAAGAAATACAACAGAATGAATGGAAAACTACAGACAAACAATCAAAGTGCAAAAGACAAACTGTGCAAATACAAATATTAATAATAATAAATAAATAATAGATAATATTGAGAGAATGAGTTGTGTAGTCCTTGAAACCAAATCCATAAGTTGTATTATCAGTTCAGATTTGAGGTGAGGAAGTTATCCACACTGGTTCAAGACCCTGATGGCCAAAGGGTAATAACTGTTCTTGAACCTGGTGGTGTGAGACCCAAGGCTCCTCTACCTCCTTCCCAATATCGGCAGTGAGAAGAGAGCATGACCTGGACAGTGGCATCCTTGATGAAGAATGTTGATTCCTTGTGGCAATGCTCCTTGTAGATGATGGAAAAGGCTTTTCCTGCAATGAATGGGGCTGCATCCATTACTTTCTGTATGTTCATTGCTAATAACTGGGAAGTGGTCGAAACTTAAAACTGATAAACTGGAGAGTGCATAAAATAAATGCCTGGTTAAGTCAGAAATCCTACATTTAACCATCTTAACTTTGCCTCCAACTTTCACCCTGCCCTCAAGTTTACCTGGTCCATTTCCGACACCTCCCTCCCCTTTCTAGATCTTTCTGTCTGTTTCTGGAGACAGCTTATCCACTGATGTCTATTGTAAGCCTACTGACTCTCACAGCTATCTGGACTATTCCTCTTCTCACCGTCTCTCTTGCAAAAACGCCATCCCCTTCTCACAATTCCTCCGTCTCCACCGCATCTGCTCTCAGGATGAGGCTTTTCATTCCAGGACGAGGGAGATGTCCTCCTTTTTTAAAGAAAGGGGCTTCCTTTCCTCCACCATCAACTCTGCTCTCAAACGCATCTCCCCCATTTCACGCACATCTGCTCTCACTCCATCCTCCCGCCACCCCACTAGGAACAAGGTTCCCCTGGTACTCACCTACCACCCCACCAGCCTCTGGGTCCAACATATTATTCTCCATAACTTCCGCCATCTCCAACGGGATCCCGCCAGTAAACACATCTTTCCCTTCCCCCCGCTCTCTGCTTTCCGCAGGGATCGCTCCCTACGCGACTCCTTTGTCCACTCGTTCCCCCCCATCCCTCCCCACTGACCTCCCTCCTGGCACTTATCCTTGTAAGTGGAACAAGTGCTACACATGCCCTTACACTTCCTCCCTCACCACCATTCAGGGCCCCAGACAGTCCTTCCAGGTGAGGCGACACTTCATCTGTGAGTTGGCTGGGGTGATATACTGCGTCCGGTGCTCCCGATGTCGCCTTCTATATATATTGGCGAGACCCAATGCAGACTGGGAGACCGCTTTGCTGAACACCTACGCTCTGTCCGCCAGAGAAAGCAGGATCTCCCAGTGGCCACGCATTTTAATTCCACATCCCATTCCCATTCTGACATGTCTATCCACGGCCTCCTCTACTGTAAAGATGAAGCCGCACTCAGATTGGAGGAACAACACCTTATATTCCGTCTGGGTAGCCTCCAACCTGATGGCATGAACATTGACTTCTCTAACTTCCGCTAATGCCCCACCTCCCCCTTGTACCCCATCCGTTATTTATTTTTATACACACATTCTTTCTCTCACTCTCCTTTTTCTCCCTCTGTCCCTCTGACTCTAGCCCTTGCCTATCCTCTGGGTTCCCCCCGCCTTGTCTTTCCCCCTGGGCCTCCGGTCCCATGATCCTCTCATATCCCTTTTGCCAATCAACTGTCCAGCTCTTGGCTCCATCCCTCCCCCTCCTGTCTTCTCCTGTCATTTTGGATCTCCCCCTCCCCCTCTCAAATCTCTTACTAACTCTTCCTTCAGTTAGTCTCGGCCTGAAACGTCGACTGTACCTCTTCCTAGAGATGCTGCCTGGCCTGCTGCGTTCACCAGCAACTTTGATGTGTGTTGCTTGAATTTCCAGCATCTGCAGAATTCCTGTTGTTTGATTATTCTGCTAGGTCTTGATGATTCACCACCCCAACAAACCATATCATGCAATGTTTTGAAAACATTTATTGCCTGCCATTTAGCAAAACACTTCAAATTAACTGGAAGGATAAACAAACCAATGGTAGCATCACTGCCAGACCAACATACAATGTCAAAAAAATCAAAGAGCTGGAGGTCCATGAGCCAGTCCTCATTAGATGATCAGAGGTGGAGAAGGTCAGTAGCTTTAAATTTCCTGGTATTATCATATTAGATGATCAATCCTGGGACCAGCACACAAGTGTCATCACAAACAAAGCATGAGAGTGTCTCTACTTTCTTAGAAGCTTGAGCAACACACACAAAATGCTGGTGGAACGCAGCAGGCCAGGCAGCATCTATAGGAAGAGGTGCAGTCGACGTTTTGGGCCGAGACCCTTCGTCAGGACTAACTGAAAGAAGAGATAGTAAGAGATTTGAAAGTGGGAGGGGGAGGGGGAGATCCGAAATGACAGGAGAAGACAGGAGGGGGAGGGATAGAGCCAAGAGCTGGACAGGTGATTGTCAAAAAGGATACAAGGCTGGAGAAGGGAGATGATCATGGTACGGGAGGCCGAGGGAGAAAGAAAGGGGGAGGGGAGCACCAGAGGAAGATGGAGAGCAGGCAAGGAATAATTGTGAGAGGGACAGAGAGAGAAAAAGAGAGAGAAAAAGAGAAAAGGAAAAAAATAAAAAATAATAAATAAATAAGGGATGGGGTGAGAACAGGCTTCATATATTTAGTGTGACAAGTTCTATACCTGCCCCTACACCTCTTCACTCAGCACCATTCAGGGCAAGTTCCGACTTAATTGTTCTTATTAGAAACCTTTAGCAGTAACCAGGATCCTTTCCCAAGAAACAATTAATTTCTTTTAAAACAATAACAGCAGCAAGGAATACAATACTGCAACACAGTAGTAACCAATTGACTGGTATCCAGAGGCAGGGATTACTGATATTCTGGCATGAATTTCAATCCTATCATGGCAGCTACAGATTTAAATTCAAATAATGAAATAAATCTAGAATTTATATTTAAAAAAAATAGGGTAAGTGATCACAACACTACCAGACTGTCACAAAAGCCAATCATGTTCACTGGTGCCCTTCAGAAAAGAAAATTAGTCTAGCCTGGACTCGATGCAATTCCAAATTATGCTCTTAGTATTATTTACTTACTTTTGCTTAACTGTTTTATTATTTGTACAATCTGTCTTCTTTTGCACATTATTTGTCAGCTTTTTATTTATAATGTTTCATAATAATTTATAATTCTATTGTGTTTATTTTCCTGTAAATGCCTGCAAGAAAAAGAATCTCAAGTGACATATATGTACATTGATAATAAATTTAATTTTAACTCTGAACAGATGTCCAATTGAAGTCAACTCTTAATCGTCCTCTCCAATAATCTGTGGAATTTAGAGTGCTCTGTGTGTATCCTTTAGTTTCAAAGTTCCATTCAAAAGACATGCAGGTCAGGATAGTTTTTTTAAACAGCAGTTGAGTCGGAAGCAGAGGAGAATCTCCAGTATTGCAGGCATGCTATGTTGCTGCCAGGAGGTAGGGTAACACTTGCAGGCTGCCCCACCACATTCTTTGGTTCTGTTGCTTTAAAAAGCAAATGACCCATTTCATTGTATGTTTCGATATACAGTGCTGACAAAAAGTTTTCATGTTTTATTGTTTTACAACATTGTATCACAGAGGATTTAATTTCGCTTTTTTGACACTGATCAACAGAAAAAGGACTCTTTCATGTCAAAGTGAAGACAGATCTCCACAAAGTGATCTAAATTAATTACAAATATGAAGCACAAATAATTGATAGCATAAGTATTCACCCCCTTTAGTATGACATACCAAATTATCACTGGTGCAGCCAATTGGTTTCAGAAGTGTCACGGTCCAGTCCGCTGACTCCTCATTTTCTTTTACTTCCCTTTTCCCCATGTTCTACCGGGCTCCTTGATTAAAGCACCTGATTCTCATCCGAACCGGCAGCATAAAAACCCTGGCTAACATCTACTCAGTGTGGGACCATCACCTCAGCCAGTGCGGTAATGCATGTTCCGGGCCGCCGAGAGTGGTGGATTCCAAGTTGCTTCGGTGCCTGGGGTTGCTTCAGGGATTCTGTCTCTTCGCTTCCAGCTAAGTTATTGCCGGCCGTTTGCCGCTTTATGTGCTACCTCCGAGCCAAGATACGAATTGTCTGTCGTTGTTTGGTTTTGTCATTTCGTGTCCAGCTAAGTAGACAATAGACAATAGGTGCAGGAGTAGGCCATTCAGCCCTTCGAGTCAGCACCACCATTCACTGTGATCATGGCTGATCATCCACAATCAGTACCCTTTTCCTGCCTTCTCCCCATATCCCTTGACTCCGCTATCTTTAAGAGCTCTAACTCGTTCTTGAAAGAATCCAGAGAACTGTCTTCCACTGCCTTCTGAGGCAGAGCATTCCACAGAACCACAACCCTCTGTGTGAAAAAGTTTTTTCTCAACTCCATTCTAAATGGTCTACCCCATATTCTTAAACTGTGGCCTCTGGTTCTGGACTCCCCCAACATCAGCAACATGTTTCCTGCCTCTGGAGTGTCCAATCCTTTAATAATCTTATACGTTTCAATCAGATCCCCTCTTATCCTTCTAAATTCCAGAGTATACAAGCCCAGTCGCTTTAATATTTCAACATATGGCAGTCCCGCCATCCCGGGAATTAACCTCGTGAAGTACTGCTAGCCGTTTGCCTCTTCAGGTGCTACTTCGTGTTAAGATAAGAATTGCCTGCTGTTTATCTGCACTATTCTGTGTCGAGATAAGGATTGCCAGCCATTTACCTTTCCAGTTAATGACCCACGGCAAGAGGAGTGTTGCATGCCGCCTGTCTCCAGTTAGAAGTCCAGCTCCACCAATGCCCTGGGTCAAGAAAAGCTTGGCCTGCCTACTGCTCCTCTGTCCACCCGCGCTGTTTGCCTGTGTTTACACTTTCTCTCGACCACTGAGTGTTCTGTATTCTAAGTTCTGTGCCTGCACCAGTTGCCTGTGTTAATTCCCTCTCCCCCCCCCCCCGTGTTAATAGGAGTAGGGCATTCCACCCTCTGTTCCTTCCTGGCCTCGCTCATCCCTGCTCTGCCTAAGTCTCGCCACTAAACGCCAGAGTCTTGCTGTAGTAACCCGGGTTCGATCCCCGGTCCAGCTTCGCTCACTCCTTGGCTCCCCTCAGCCTAATCCTCGCTCCCCGGCCTTCCTTGCAACTATTAATAAACACACTTCTGTTAATGCTACCTACGTGTCAGTGTCCTGCACTTGGGTCCGCTCCCAACGCCCTTGTAACAAGAAGTCACATAATTAATTAGATGGAGATGTTTTTGGAGACCTGTGTACAGTCTAGGTGTTTCAATTGATTATACTAAAAAATACACCTGAGTCTGGAATGTTCAACTGCTGGTGAGTCAGTATCCTGACAAAAACTACACCAAGACGACAAAAAAACAACATTCCAAGCAACTCCACAAAAAGGTTATTGAAAGCACAAGTCAGGAGACAGATAAAGAAAATTTCCAGTCACTGAATATCCCTTGGAGTACAGTTAAGTCAATCATCAGGAAATGGAAAGAATATGGCACAGCTGTAAATCTGCCTAGAGCAGGCTGTCCTCAGAAAATGAGTGACTGTGCAAGAAGGGGACTTTTGAGAAAGACCACCAAGAGACCTATGACAACTCTGGAGCAGTTACAAGCTTCAGTGGCTGAGATGGGAGAGACTGTGCAAACAACAACTGTTGCCTGTGTGCTTCACCAGTTACAGCTTAATGGGAAAATGGCAAAGAGAAAGCCACTGTTGAAAAAAAACTCATAAGAAATCTCGGCTAGAGTTTGCCAGAAGGCATGTGAGACTCTGAAGTCAGCTGGAAGAAGGTTCTACTGTCTGATGAAACCAAAATGCACTTTTTGGTCATCAGACTAAACACTATGCTTGGCATAAGCCAAGCACCGCACCTCATCAAAAACTCACCATCCCTACCATGAAGCATGGTGGTGGCTGCGTCATGCTGTGGGGATGCTTCAATGCAGCAGGCCCTGGAAGGCTTGTGAAGGTAGAGGGTAAAATGAATGCAGCAAAATACAGGGAAATCCTGGAGGAAAACCTGATGCAGTCTGCAAGAGAACTGTGACTTCGGAGAAGATCTGTTTTTCAACAAGGCAATGACCCCAAGCATAAAGCCAAAGCTACACAGGCATGGCTTAAAAACAAAAAAGTTAATGTCCTTGAGTGGCTAAGTCAAGACCTCAATTCAATTGAGAATTTGTGGCTGAACTTGAAAAGGGCTGTTCACTCACAATCCCCATGGAATCGGATAGAGCTTGAGCAGTTTTGTAAAGAAGGATGGGGAAAAATTGCAATGTCCAGATGTGCAAAGCTATCAAGAACTATTCACACAGACTCAAGGCTGCAACTGCTGCCAAAGGTGCATCTACTAAATAGTGACTTAAAGGGGAGAATACTTATGCAATTTTGTGCTTTATATTTGTAATTAATTTAGATCACTTTATAGAGATCTTTTTTCACTTTGACACAAAAGTGTTTTTTTCTGTTGATCAGTGTGAAAAGAGCCAAATTAAATCCTCTGTGATTCAACGTTGTAAAACAATAAAACATGAAAACTTCCAGAGGTGGGCGGGTGAATACTTCTTATAGGCACTGTACGTATGATAAATAAATGGATCTGAATCTAGTAGCTAAATCAGATTCTTCATTTGGCAATAAAGGAAAATCCTTTCTGATCATTAAGAGCTATAAGTGGGGTTTAAAGGTACAATCTCAACATCTGAAGCTTCATCTAGTTTGGTTCTTTTTGTTACTCTAAACATCTCCACAAGTTGAACACCAGAGATTCTGCAGATGCTGGAAATCCAGATAAAAATGTACATTATGCTGGAGGAACTCAGCAGGTCGGGCAGTATCAATGGAGGGGAATAAACAATCGACACTTTGGCCCAAGACCCTTCATCAGCACCCAGTGAAGGGTCTTGGTCAGGAACGTTGACTGGTTACTTCACTGCCTGACCTGGTGAGTTCCCCCAGTGTTCCACGAGATGGAAGTATTTAATGTTCTGCAATTTTGTTTTTGAATTTAATTTTATGTTTCTGAAAAATAACTATATTTTCTAGTATAAAAACTTAAGAAAACACTAATATTTAAAGGCGGAAAGTGGATACTATACAAAAAGTTTTAAAATCATAGTTGCAGACTACTCAATTTGCTTCAGTGACTGGAATTCACTGGGAGGTAAGCGGATTTGTGCACTGATACTTTGTTCATTTAACTAAGCTATTTGCTTATCAGGTATTTGCTTAAGGGGTCCATTGTAATTGCAAAGGGCAACATTAAAGCCATGTGGCGTTGCATGCACAGTTGCTTTAAAGTTAATTAGGCTGCTGCAGAATAGCCCTGCCATGTCAGTGGGAGAGATTTTTTTTAAAACAGCAACTGGGCCAAAAGCCAATAGAGGAGAATCTCTTCAACAAAATAGCTCTCTGATCATTAAGAGCTATAAATGGGGTTTAAAAGGTATAATCCCAACCTCTCAACATTTTACACACACACTCAACGTTTTACGAAGTTTCTTCCCCCTCCACCAGCAGATTTCTGAAACAGACAATGAATCCATCAACACTACCTCACTACTTTTGCTCTTTCTTTGCACTACCTATTTAATTAATGTTTGATATATTTATAATTTATAATATATTTTATGTTTTACACTGCTGCTGCAAAACAACAATTTTCTTGACATGTGTCAACGATATTAAATCTGCTCCTGATTCTGAGGTGACTTCACTCACCTCAACCTATGGACTAATTTTCAAAGACACTATAACTCATACTCTCAGTATTTATTATGAACTTATGTTTTTATTCTTTTTATTTATGTAGTTTGTCCTTTGCGTGTTGGTTGCTTGTTAGTCTTGTGTATAGTTGTCATTGATTCTATTGTATTTCTTTGTTCTACTGTGAATGCCTGCAAAGAAATTAATCTCAGGGTAGTATATGGTGACAAACACGTATTTTGATAACAAATTTACTTTGAACTCTTAAGTTTCGTTTAACTTGGTTCTTTTTGTCCTCGAAACATCTTGATTAGAAATATGTAACGAACACAAAATGGTGGAGGAACTTGGAAGGTCAGGCAGTTGCTATGGAGAGGAATGAAGTCAATGTTTCGAGTCGAGTCTCTTTATCTGGACTGGAAAGGGAGGGGGAAGAGCCAGAATAAGGTGGTGTGGGACGGGAAAGGAGGACAAGCTGGTGGGTGATAGGTGAGAGGGAAGGCAAGTGGGTGGGGGAAATGGGGGCAAGTCTGGGCGAGCATGTGGTTGAAGAGTCGGAAAGAAGCAGAGATCACAGAGGGGGAGCAGTGAGAGCAGGTTTTTATGAATTCCCATCAAAGAGATGATTTAAACTTCAGGGTAGGCATACCTCAGAGACTTCGCTGTGGAGCAGCAAATCATAAACACAAGAGATTCTGCAGATGCTGGAAATCCAGAGCAACACACACAAAATGCTGGAGGGACAGCAGATCAGGCAACATCTATGGAGAGGAATAAGAGTTGATATTTCAGGCTGAGAGCCTTCATCAGAACTGGAGAGGAAGGGGGGAAGAAGCCAGAATAAGAAGGTGGAGATAGAGGGAGGAGTACAAGCCGAAGGGAGCTAGGTTGTTGCGGGCAATGCCCATACAGTTCTGGAAATATCAACACACCATTAACAGCAGATGTTTTTCTGATGAGGAATGAGCTTAAACACTACCCTCACCTCTCCATGTTCCTTCCCTCCCTTCTGACTTTCCAAACAAAAATCAAACTATTAAAACTGGGATGTTCTTCACAAAAGCTGCACTGACATGAAACGCTGACTGTCCATGTCTCTCCTCTGATGTCGTCTGACCCACTGTGTTCCTAAGAGCTTTGTTTACAATTTCCTGTTAGAGCATCAATCCAATATATCAGAATGAATCTGGTACAAGGATCACCAGGTTTTTAGCTGATGTACATCCCTTTGTTACTATTGTAGCATTCTTGTTGCATTTTGTGCTGCACAATAATGTGCAGTATTCTCGTTTAATTGGGAATATAATTTTAAAAGATTTCATTAGCAGCAGGTCACAAGGACAGAACAGATGGCTGAAATATTTCATTAACCTCCAGTGTCCTGAGGAGTAAAAGAGCTTCTTCCTTCTGCCTGCCTTTGATCATAGTCAAAGTCAAAGTAAAGTTAGTATACCATCTTGAGATTCACTTTCTTGCAGGTCTTTACAGAAAAATAAAATACAATAGAATTTACAAAACTATACATAAACAATGACTGACAAACAATTGTGCAGATTTTTTAAAAATACTGAGAACAAGAGTTGTAAAGAGTCTTTGAAAGTGAGTACTGGGGTAATAACTGTTCCTGAGCCTGGTGGTGTGGTACCTCCTATCTGATGGCAGTAGCAGGAAGAGAACATGGTGGGGGCCCTTGATGACGGAAGGTGATTTCTTGTGGCAGCGCTCCTTGTAAATGTGCTCACTGGTGGGGAGTGCTTTGCCTGTGACAGACCGGGCTGTATCCACCACTTCCTGCAGATTTTTCCATTCCTGGCTATCGGCGTTTCCAAACCAGGCTATGATGCAACCACTCAACTCAACTCCCATTATTGCTGATTTCATTATGTTCTGAAGAAGTGCCAATATACTGTAACAGTTTATGTTGGAAAGTGAAGTTGGGAGGCTCCTTTACACAGAGACACAATGGGTTCAATGAACTCCTGTGCCTTAATTCTATTCTGTTGTTCTATCCCATCGGTGCTCCAGAGGCATTTATTAAAATTGGATCCAAAGGGACTAAACTGTATAGTGCTAATTCAAGCAGTTGAATAAATGTGAGAAGAGTGTTTCAACACTGCCAAACAGTCAAGTGACTGGGTAGTAAACAGGAATAATCATGATGCCATAAAGGCAGTATTTTCCTTATACTGTCTTCACGGAAAGATTATACCAAAATCCTATTCTTTCATTCATAAAAAATTTACAAAAATTATCTTCCATATAGAAGTTACAGTATGGTTATTCTTTTAAATATAAAGATTAGCTTTCTTTGCCGCATGTACACTGAAACACAGTAAAATGTGTATTTTGCATCAATGGCCAACACAGTGTGCCGGGGCAGCCTGCAAGTGTCACCATGCTTCTGGGGCCAACATAGCATGCCCAAAAAGTACTTAGTAATGCTAACCAGTACGTCTTTGGAATGTGAGAGGAAACCAGAGCACGCCGTCACGGGAAGAATGTATAAACTACCTACAAACAGAACTGAACTGAACCCCGATCTTCAGATCAATCGCTGGTAGTGTAAAGTGTTACACTAACCACTACACAACTGTGCCACACCTTAGCTTCTGATTAATATTTATTGATCATACATGCATTTTGGACTGCATTAAAGTTTACTGCAATGTTTCAATACTATGCTTAATCCACACTGAAGTCAAAGCAAACCAAATCTTTCCTCTAATTCTTAAATCAGTGGTCCCCAACCATCGGGCCACAAGGAAACAATATGATTTGGCGATATGAAACGATATGAGTCAACTGCACCTTTCCTCATTCCCCATCACGCCCACTGTTGAACTTGAACGCATGCGAGGTCATTACCTACGCGAGGTCATCAGTCGGTCATTAACCTACAATGAGTAAAAAGCAAACGTCGGTTGAGAGTTTCTTTGGAAGAGGTGGTAGGGGACATAAAAGGCCTAACGACGATGATAATACAGAGACAACTGAGACCGAGACTGCAAAAAAAAAGAAAGCTTCCTTCAACAGAAAATACGAGTCACACATAAAATATGGCTTTATTGTGACCGGTGACTCGCATGCTCCAAGCCCCCTGTGTGTGATATGTGGAGACAAGCTGTCTAATGAGGCAATGAAGCCATTAAAACTGCTTTGGCACCTTCAGTCCAAGCACCCTGAACTTGGAAATGGATGCAGAGCACAAATGCCTTCTCTTACACACTGAAGTCAGGTGGCTATCAAGGGGGAGAGCCCTGGCCAGGGTTTCTGAGTTAAGAGAGCAGCTACAGAGATTTCTTTCAGGAAAAAAGTCACCACTGGCAGCACACTTCAGTGACGAGGAGTGGATAGCAAAACTCGCTTATCTGTGTGACATCTTCAACCTGCTCAATGAACTCAATTTGTCACTTCAGGGGAGAATGACAACTGTCTTCAAGTTGGCAGATAAAGTGTCTGCTTTCACAGCCAAACTGGAACTGTGGGGATAACGAGTGGACAGGGGCAAATTTGACATGTTCCCAACATTAGCTGGATTTTGGGAGAGACTGAAGCTGCATCATCCTTCTCACAGCTGGTCCACGATCACCTATCTTCGCTGTCGACAGAATTCGAGCGTTACTTCCCAACCGCAAATGACCCAAGACGTGCAAAGGAATGGGTCCATGACCCATTTATGAATGTCCCCGGTGAATCATCCATGTCAGCATAGGAAGAAGATCAACTCCTCGAGCTTGCAAATGACAGTGGGCTGAAAAGTATGTTTGACATAACATCTCTGCCGGCATTCTGGATCAAAGTCAAGGCTGAATATCCTGAGATAGCCACGAAAACACTAAAAACACTGCTTCCATTTTCAACATCATATCTCTGCGAAGCGGGGTTTTCTGCAATGAATGCAATGAAAACTAAATTGCAGAATAGACTGGACATAAGGAACCCCCTTCGAGTATCGCTGTCTCCCATCACCCCTCAATGGGACCGTCTTGTTGCAGGGAAACAAGCCCAGGGCGCCCACTGATTCAGTGATATTGGTATGTTGCAATGATTTTATATGTTCATACGAGGAAAATATGCGCTGTGTGTTTAATATCTAAACATTACTTAAAATGTTATGATGCTATTGACTTATAAGTGACTTATAATTGACTTATCACTATATTCATGCGAGGAAAATACGTGCTGTGTGTTTAATATTAAATTCAGTGGATAAGCTCTTTTAGAAATGAATTTGAGTGTATTAGCCACTTATAAGTGACTTATAGTTGACTTATCACCTATATTCTGGTCATGATCAACAGCCACCACCGCCCCCCCATTGGCAGGTCCGCAAGAATATTGTCAGTATTTACTGGCATAATTTACATATTACTATTTAACTATTTATGGTTCTATTACTATTTATTATTTATGGTGCAACTGTAACGAAAACCAATTTCCCCCAGGATCAATAAAGTATGACTATGACTATGACTAATATTAAACCGGTCCGCAGTGCAAAAAAGGTTGGGGACCCCTGCCTTAAATAATATTTTATTCATGCATCAACAATGCAATGCCCAAATGAGAAATAAATCCAGTCTATTTAGTAGAATGTCTTCAGTCAAAACAAGAAATGTCTACGATAATAGTTTTTTTTATATAAAGTCAATTATATTTAAATGCTCACCAGTGGAATTTTGTACATGCCAATGAGACAGCTACACATACAGCTCGACGTGTGAAATAATCTGGCTTTAAAATTCTTCAATTCTTTTTAAATTTAGGTGATACCAAGCCAATAATCCATTTTGCTCCTCTCTCCAGTTTTAGTGCGCTTGAATCGAATAAAAGAAAAATTTGAATGAAAATGAAAACACAGGACCTGGATATCTGCAACAGAAAATGCTGGAATGTATGGGGAGGAACATCGGAGGTAGTTTATTTTTTTACACACACACACACACACACACACACACACACACAGAGTGTTAAATGTGTGGAATGCGCTGTCAGGGGTCATGCTAGAAGAGGATAGGTTAGGGACATTTAAGAGACTCTTAGGTAGACACCTGGATGAAAGTAAAATGCAGGGCTAGGTATCTTGGAGTAGGTTAAAGGTCGACATAACATCACGGGCAGAACTGTGCTATTATGTTCTATGTTCTCTTTTCATGTACACTGTTTGGCCTACTGTGTGCATCCAGCATCTTCAGTTTTAGTAACAGTCTTCAAATAGGCTAGCCTACATTTTCATAAGAACAAAAGGTTGTTCTGAAAATGTAATCTAGCAAAACACCCAACAGGTTCCATGCTCACAAATCAGTCGGTTATGGGTTCATATTTCTCTTATTAACTCAAAGCGTTAACTCCAGACATGACACACCAATGGAGCATTGTAGGAGGGATGTAAAATCCCAACTACCATGTTCTGGATAAGATCCTGTATCCCTTCAACTGAATGTAAATAATCCTAAATCCTATGGCTCAGTTCCAAGTTCCTTTTTTTTTAAATTTAGAGACACAGCACAGTAACAGGCCCCTCTGGCCCAATGAGCCTGCACCACCCAATTATACCCATCTGGCTAATTAAACTATGAACACGTATGCCTTTGGACTGTGGGAGGAAACCAAAGCACCCAGAGGAAACCCACACAGTCATGGGGAGAGTGCACAAAGTCCTTAAGAGAGCAGCGGAATTGAACCCGGATCGTTGTCGTCATAATAGCATTACGGGAACTGCTATGCTACTTAGAGGTCGTTCTGGTGAATCTCTATCCCTCACTCAACATTATAAAGTGCAACATATTATCCGGTCATTATCATGCTACTATTTGGGTCAACTTGCCATTCACAAAGCAGCTACTACTTTTCGCCATCCTTTATTATATCAATTTCACTCAACAGCAGTTTTGGACACTGTAAAAAATGCTGAAACCGTGCAAATTCATACATTATGCATAGTCTAAGGCTGAAATGTACAACGTAGATCTGAATTTCAAATAGACTTGAATTGTAAACTATACTGTGAGGCAGCAAAGCTGCTCACAACACGTACTGTGCGCTTAGTCGAACGGGATTTGCTCAATATACCCAGCCGCTTAGCTTTGACAACATCAGACTACAGGAGCGCCGGCAGAACAAAGTAACATGTGCAACTCAACTGTTCTTTTGGTAGATCTGTGTAGGAGGGCAGTGTTAAAAATGCACAGCAGTTGGCTGCAAGCCAAAACTGTCTGCAGCCGGAGAGAAAAAAGCAGCAAACACAGCAGCGACCATTTGACTTCGCCACTGTCAGCCTTCAACTTTGGAGATGGCAGATCAATAAACACAACTTGAATTCAGAAAACAATCCTGTGGTAAAATGTTTTACAGGTGCAATGAAATCAAAACCTTTCCCCGTGATGGCGTTTCTTTTCTCTTACAGACGTTTTGTTTTTGGATAAGGTTCACCTGCTTCTCACAATCTGCAGTTGGCAGCAAACATAACTATTAACTGCCAGGTGGTAGGACTGTATCATCCATTACTGGGAGTCTGGCCACAGTACAATTTGGCTTCCAAGTGATCCTATAGCTAAGAAAATTGCAGGATATAATGGACAAAAAGTGCAAAAGGAGATAAAGTTGAGACAGAAGACAAAAGGGAGGGCAAACATGCAAACATGAAGAACAGGATATGAAAAGCAGAATTTAACGGAAAACATAAAACACTTCAGCTCAGTACATGCCCTTAAGCCCACGATGAAACAAAGACAGGTGGAGGGACAGGACAGGTAGTGCTGAAGAAGCAAGGAGTTTGCAGAAAGATTTAAATGTTATGAGAGTGGGCAAAGAAGTGGCATATGGAACATAGTGTGGTCATGCACTTGCATAGAAGGAATAAAGGCGCAGACTACTATCTAAATGGGGAGACAATTTAGAAATCAGATGTGCAAAGGGACTTGGGAGTCCTTGTGCGGGATTCCCTAAAGGTTAACTTGCAGGTTGAGTTGGTGGTAAGGAAGTCAAATGCAATGTTAACATTCATTTTGAGAGGGCCAGAGTATAAAAGTTAAGGATGTAATTTTGAGGCTTTATGAAGTATTAGTCAGACTGTACTCAAGAGAGTATTGTGAGCAGTTTTGGGCTCCTTATCTAAGAAAAGATGTGCTGGCATTGCTGAGAGTCCAGAGAAGATTCAAGAGAATGATCCTGGGAATGAAAGGGTTAATGTATGAGGAGCATTTGATGGCTCTGGGCCTGTACTCACTGAAGTTCAGAAGAATGAGAGGGGATTTCAATGAAACCTATCGACTATTGAAAGGCCTAGACAGAGTGGATGTGGAAAGTACGTTTCATATAGTTGGGGAGTATAGGACCAGAGCGAAGAACCTCAGAATAGATTGACATCCCTTCAGACTAGAGATGAGGAGGAACTTCTTTAGCCAGAGAGTGGTGAATCTATGGAATTCATTGTCACAGATGGCTGTAGAGGCCGAGTTATTGGGTGTATTTAAAGCAGAGGTTGATAGGTTGTTGATTAGTAAGGATGTCAAAGGTTACAGGAAGAAGGCTGGGGAATGGGGTTGAAAGTGAAAATAACAAATATTTTGTTCTCCTTTACACTTGTGTACTGCAAATGACATTAAAACAATCTTGAAACTTGAAATTAGCCAAGATTGAATGGCAGAACACTCACAATGGGCCAACTGGCCAAACTCTGCTCCTACACTCAGCGGTCACTTTATTAAGTACACCTGCACACCTGCTCATTAATGCAAATATCTAATCAGCCAATCATGTGGCAGCAACTCAATACATAAAAGCATGCAGACATGGTCAAGAGGTTCAGTTGTTATTGAGACCAAACATCAGAATTGGGAAAAAATGTGATCTAATTGGCTTTGACCATGGAAAGGTTGTTGATGATTTGACTATCAATAACTGATCTCCTGGGATTTTCATGCACAACAACTCTAGAGCTTGCGGAGAATGGTGCGAACAACAAAAAGCATCCAGTGAATGGCAGTTCTGTGGGCAACAAACGGTCAGAGGAAAATGGCCAGACTGGTTTAAGTTGACAGGAAGGAGACAATAACTCAAATAACCACACGTTACAACAGCAGTGTTCAGAAGAGCATCTCTGAATGCACAACTTGTTGACCTTGAAGTGGATGGGCTACAGCAGCAGAAGACACGAACTTACACTCAGTGATCACTTTATTAAATACAGAAGATATCTAATAAAGTGTCAACTGAGTATATGTCTTCTGATCTTACGGTCTTTTTAGATATTTACAATGTCTTTACCTCAAACAATTTCTGAAAACCAGATGGACAAATGCAGAAATCTTGCACGTTTATTTGCTTTTGTGATGAGAAAAGTTAGCACTGTATGTAAATAGATAAAAGGAGCAAATATTAAAAGCAGAAGCTTACCTGACTCCTGTCCTTGTCTACTTTCTTGAAGCATTTATTCAAAGACAAATTGTGTCTAACAGAGTTTTTCCACCCAGTTGGAGCATTTACAAAATATGGGAAATGTTCTAGGATCCAGTTGTATATATCCTTAACAGGCAGGCGTTTGCTGGGCGAGTCCTCAATAGCCATAAATATCAGGCAGCTGAAGGAATAAGGTGGTTTGCAATTAGGGTTCTGCTTGGCGTCGTAGGGCTGGTCAGAATGAGCAGGGGATGGAGGGGTATCCTCATCAATGTCCTGAACAGGACTGACACTACGCAGTCCTGTGTCACCAAAACTTTTGAGGAGGTTCTTGCTCTCATGTAGCCAGTTCAGGTTTGTTAGCTCTTCATCCTCCATGGCCACCTTCTCCAAACAGATGGTGGGCAAGCAACTGCTTGCTAAGTCCAACTCTTCAACCTCCTGCAGCGCCTTGGTCAGTGAACTCCCTGGGTAACACTGGCTCAGTCCACTCGAAACACTAATTCCTGAGCCTTCTGGCTTCTTGCTGGGAGGCATGACTGGACCCATTTAGACCGAGGTTCCTAATGGAAGCAAAACAAAAAAGTTAGGCCAGATGCGTACATCATCAGTTAAGTGATTTCTCCTCCACCTCCCTTCTATGCCAATGAGCTGAAATAACTTTAGCTACAAATGGAACTTCAAATCCCTTGAGCCTCTAAGCAGGAAAATTATATCATGGCTGACAGTAAAGTAATTTAGCTGCAGAGTTGCTATAGCAACTCGCTACTCTGTTTGTACTTAATTTGCTTATTGCTAGTCTAGTCCCGCTGGGGTTTGACTAGCACTGTACCACTGAAACAAACTTGTAGCAGAACGTTTGAACACACAGCCGAGGTTAAAGGAAATATTAGAATATGGAGCAGCAAAAGGAAAATAAAAACAATGCAATGAAATAATACTGAATGGAGAGAATTTCCTTCAGCAATTTTACATGGCTAAATTTTACTTGCTATTTGGAAGGAGCTAGATAACAGGCTTGTTTGGGTTGATGTTCCAAACATACTCCAATGAATTTTAGTATTTGGCCAAGTAGCAAAAAGAAAATAAAAATTAGCTTTATATGTCACAGGTACATTGAGGTATACAGTGAAATGCACCATTTGTGTCAGATCAAATTAGCGAGGGTTGTGCTGGGAGCAGTCCGCAAGTGTTGCCGCATTCCTGGTGCCAACATTGCATGTCATCAGATAGCATCCATGGAAGAAAACAGACAGTGTTAGCTTCTGGTCAAGACTACTCTCTTGATCCAAAATGTCAACTATCCATTTCCCTCTATAGATGCCCCCTGATCCACTGAGTTCCCCGAGCATCTTGTGTGTTGCCCCAGAATGCAGCATCTAGTCTCTTTTGTTTCTAATTGTCCAAAAGACGCTTTCACATCCCTTTATGTCACAGCCAATGATGATGCACTTCTGAAGAGTCTGAAGTACTGCTGGCCATGCAGAACAGACAATCTGTGCAACAAATCAGTCTGATCACCCAGGTCGTGCATACCTGAACAGCAATTAATTGGATTAAGATTAGCTTAATTTGTCATACGTACATCAAAACATACAGTGAAATGCATAATTTCAACAACCAACTCAGTCCGACAATGTGCTGGGGGCAGCCCACAAGTGTCACCGTGCTTCCGACACCAACATAGCATGTCCATAATTTACTAATCCTAACCTGTACATCTTTGAATTGTGGGAGGAAATCCCAGGGTCACAGGAAAAACGTACAAACTGCTGACAGACAGTGGCAGGAATCACTGGCACTGCAAAGGGTTACCATATCCACCACCCGTTAAAGAATTCATGAGGAAGAGTACACGGAAAAAAATAAATACATATATTTATTTTTATAATAAATATGTCTCTGGAGACTTTGCTCCTGTACAAAAGAGGAACTAACCAATCCTTAACTACTGAAAAGTTTTCAATTTTCCTCAAAATCATCACAAAAATAAGGAATGTAAAAGAGAAACGGTTCCTGGACAGCAAAGCAAATTTTTGCCATAGGAATCCATCATTCTTTTATTTCAAAATCTCTTCTGCGATGAAGTTTTCAGTTACTGGTATGTGTTATCGGCCAAGTTGTTATCTGCCAAGAAAGATTATCTGTTAAATGTGAAACAGAAAACAAACGGTAACACTGTATATGCAATCTCAAAACCAACCAGCTTTCTTCCAGAAAGTCAACAACGCATTGTCTGGTCCCATGAACAAAAACAGATAGCACGATTCTGCTCTTGGCAAAATAGAAGACTTTTCCAGACACCAGGAAACAGAACAGTTGAGTATTTAGCCATGTGGACATAGAGCCGAACACTGCAACTTAAGTTAAATGTGTTTATTTCTCTGCATTCACTTCAATGTACCCTGACAGATGGACCGTGTCCATAGTCCAAAACATTCCTATTTCTACCACTGAGGTATTCTGCTGGCAGTGCACATCATCTACAAAATTAACTGCAGTTAATCACCAAGACTATTTTAGAAGCATCTCCTAAACACAAACAAAATGCTAGAGGAACTCAGCAGGCCAGGCAGTATCCATGGAAAAAAGTACAGTTGACTTTTCAGGCCGAAATCCTTCGGCAGGATTGGAGAGAAAAGGCTGAGGAGTAGATTTAAAGGTGGGGGGAGGGAAGAGAGAAACTCAAGGTGATGGGTGAAACCTGGAGGGAGAGGGATGAAGTTAAGAGCTGGGAAGTCGATTGGTGAAAGAGACAAAAGACCAGGAAAGAATGAAAAGTGGGGAGGAGTACCAGAAGGACGAGGTGGGCGGGCAAGGAGATAAGGTGAGAGAGGGAAAAGGGGATGGGAAATAGTGAAGGAGAGGGGGATGAGGGGCATTACCGGAAGTCTGAGAAATCGATGTTCATGCCATCAGGCTGGAGGCTACCTAAACGGAATATAAGGTGTCGTTCCTCTGACCTACGTGTGGCCTCATCGCAACAGTGGAGGAGGCCATGGATAGACATATTGGAATGGGAATAGGAAGTGGAATTAAAATGGGTGGCCACTGGGAGATCCTGTATTTTCTGGTGGCCGGAGCATAGGTGCTCGGTGAAGCGGTCTCCCAATCTGCATCAGGTCTCACCGATATACAGGAGGCCACACCAGGAGCACCGAACACAAAACACAAATCTTTCACCACTGGGGAGGACAGGGCGATGTCATTGGCTGTACATCCACTTCCAAATGCGCATCATTCTCACAGAGTTATATCACCATTTGACTTTAAACCCTTAAAACTCTTCACCAAGCAGCATAGTGAACTTCTTCATCAGGTCCACAGTATTCCAAAAGATTTCAACAATGCCTAGTTTCCAAAGCTATAAGTAAAAAAAAAGTGCAGACTATAACATGGCTTGGCAACAGCTCTGCCCATGACTGCAAGAAATCAGAGAGTTGTGGACACAGATCAGCATATTTCAGACCAGCCTTCCCTCTGCAGACTCTCTTTATACTTCTCACTGCCTCAGTAAAGCAGCCAGCAGAATCAAAGACCCCACCCACCCCGGACATTCTCTCAGGCAGAAGATACAAAACCCTGAAAGAATGTATCACTAAGCACAAACACAGCTTATACCTCACTGTTATTGGACTACTGAATGGTTTTTTTGTATGATTAGACTCTGACTTCAAAGTCCATCATGTCAGGGCCCTTCCACCTTGTCTGCCTACACTGCACTTTCTCTGTAACTGTAACACTATATTCTGTGTTCTGTGCAACACACCCAAAATTCTGGAGGAACTTAGCATGTCTGGCAGCATCCATGGAGAGGAATAGGCAATCAACATTTTGTGTCGAGACGCTTCATCAGGACTGGAAAGGAAGGGGGCAGAAGTCAGAATAAGAAGGTGGGGGCGGGGAAGGAGTATAAACCGGCAGGTGATGGTGAGACCCCTTCCTTTCCAGTCCTATGAAGGGTTTCAGCCCAAAGTGTCGACTGTTTAATCCCCTCCAAAGAAAGCACCAAAGCTGTTTCCACAAGATGACTGTAAGGACAAGGTCAGTAACCCCTCCCAAGCCAACTTGAGGAACAAAATGAATGCTGTAGGCTAAGCTGAGTAAGCCACGTTGTTCACATGCTCAAGATCTATTCCAAATTCTGTTATGGGAATACCAGATGGACAGAGTAAAAAGGTTCAAAGATAGACTCAAAACCTCTTTAAAACTCCTGCATCTCGCTGTATCCTGGGAATCTCGGGGAATTGCTGAAAGTGAAGTAGGAGCACTTAGGAATGAATTGAGAACCTCAGGGCACTGTACTGGAAGCACACAGAGACCCTATGTAAGTGAATACAACCTCACAAGCTATCCAAACATTGCCCCGTTGGCTACCACTTGCCCCATCCATGCCTGCCCCACTTGACTTCAGTAGCCATCTCAGAACACACCAAATCAGAACGGAAATAGGAGATTGTTGAGCCCAGAGGACTGCCTAGCAGCGAAGTCGTAGTGGTTCTAAACTACTTCATGCCCAATACATCAGCTAGTGCATCACCATCAATTATCAGGATGTTCAGTTCTGGTCATCTCATTATAGGATGGATCTGGAGACTTCAGAGCGGGTGCAGAGGAGATTTACCACGATGACGCCTGGATTACAGAGCATGACTCATGAGGATAGGTTGAGTGAGCTAGGGATTTTCCCTTTGATGAAAAATGAAGATTGACAGAGTTGTACAAGATGATAAGAGGCATAGATCAGGTGTACAGCCAGACCCTTTTCCCCCAGGACAGAATGGATAATACCAGGGGGTCTAATTTTAATTTAACATCGACTGTACTTCCTCCTATAGCAGCCTGGCCTGCTGCGTTCCACCAGCATTTTGTGTGTGTTCCTTGGATTTCCAGCTTCTGCAGATTTTCTCGTGTTTGCAGTCTAATTTTAAGGTGATTGGAGGAAAGTATCAGGGGGATGTTAAATACGAGCTTTTTTATGCAGAGAGTGGAGGGTGTGTGGCATGCCCTGCCATGGGTGGTGGCAGAGACAAATCCATTGGGGCGTTTAAGAAACAGTTAGATAGGCACATGGTGAAGGAAGGCTGATTGGAGAGAGAGAGGAACAGACAAGTTAGAAAAGCGTTAAATTGGAGTCAGGGGAATTATGAGGCTATCAGGCAGGAAATTGAAAGCTTAAATTGGAAACAGATGTTCTCAGGGAAAAGTTTGGAAGAAATGTGGCAAATGTTCAGGGGATATTTATGTGGAGTTCTGCATAGGTACGTTCCAATGAGACAGGGAAGTTATGGTAGGGTACAGGAACCATGATGTACAAAGGCTGTGATAAATCTAGTCAAGAAGAAAAGAAAAGCTTACAAAAGGTTCAGAGAGCAAGGTAATGTTAGAGATCTAGAAGATTATAAGGCTAATAGGAAGGAACTTAAGAAGGAAATTAGGGGAGCCAGAAGGGGCCATGAGAAGGCCTTGGCGGGCAGGATTAAGGAAAACCCCAAGGCATTCTACAAGTATGTGAAGACCAGGAGGATAAGACATGAAAGAATAGGACCTATCAAGTGTTACAGTGGGAAAGTATGTATGGAACCGGAGGAAATAGCAGAGGTACTTAATGAATACTTTACTTCAGTATTCACTATGGAAAAGGATCTTGGTGATGGTAGTGCTGACTTGCAGCAGACTGAAGAGCTTGAGCATGTAGATATTAAGAAAGAGGGTGTGCTGGAGCTTTTGGAAAGTATCAAGTTGGATAAATCGCCAGGACCAGATAAGATGTACCCCAGGCTACTGTGGGAGGCAAGGGAGGAAATTACTGAGCCTCTGGCAATGATCTTTGCATCATCAATGGGGACAGGAGAGGTTCTGGAGGATTGGAGGGTTGCAGATGTCGTTCCTTTATTCAAGAAAGGGAGTAGAGATAGCCCAGTGAGTCTTACCTCAGTGGTTGGTAAGTTGATGGAGAAGATCCTGAGAGGCAGGATTTATGAACATTTGGAGAGGTATAATATGATTAGGAATAGTCAGCATGGCTTTGTCCAGAGCAGGTCGTGCCATATGAGCCTGATTGAATTTTTTGAGGATGTGACTAAACACATGGATAAAGGAAGAGCAGTAGATGTATATGGATTTCAGCAAGGCATTTGATAAGGTACCCCATGCAAGGCTAATTGAGAAAGTAAGGAGGCATGGGATCCAAGGGGACATTGCTTTGTGGATCCAAAACTGGCTTGCCCACAGAAGGCAGTGGTTGTAGATGGGTCATATTCTGCATGGAGGTCGGTCACCAGTGGAGTGCCTCAGGGATCTGTTCTGGGACCCTTAATCTTCGTGATTTTTTATAAATGACCTGGATGAGGAAGTGGAGGGAGGGGTTAGTAAGTTTGCTGATGACACAAAGGTTGGAGGTGTTGTGGATAGTGTGGAGGGCTGTCAGAGGTTACAGCGGGACACTGATAGGATGCAAAACTGGGCAGAGAAGTGGCAGATGGAGATCAACCCAGATAAGTGTGAGCTGGTTCATTTTGGTAGGTCAAATATGACGGCAGAATATAGTATTAATGGTAAGACTCTTGGCAGTGAGGAGGATCAGAGGGATCTTGGGGTCTGATACCATAGGACACTCAAAGCAGCTGCGCAGGTTGACTCTGTGGTTAAGAAGGCATACAGTGTATTTGGCCTTCATCAATCATGGAATTGAATTTAGGAGCCGAGAGGTAATGTTGCAGCTATACAGGACTTTAGTCAGACCCCATTTGGAGTACTGTGCTCAGTTCTGGTCGCCTCACTACAGGAAGGATGTGGAAACCATCGAAAGAGTGCAGAGGAGATTTACAAGGATGTTACCTGGATTAGGGAGCATGCTTTATGAGAACAGGTTAAGTAAACTCGGCCTTTTCTCCTTGGAGCGATGGAGGATGAGAGGTGACCTGATAGAGATGTATAAGATGATGAGAGGCATTGATCGTGTGGATAGTCAGAGGCTTTTTCCCAGGGCTGAAATGGTTGCCATAAGAGAACACAGGTTTAAGGTGCTGGGGAGTAGGTACAGAGGAGATGTTAGGGGTAAGTTTTTTTACTCAGAGAGTGGTGAGTGCATGGAATGGGCTGCTGGCAACAGTGGAGGAGGCGGATACGATAGGATCTTTTAACAGACTTTTGGACAGGTATATGGAGCTTAGAAAAATAGACGGCTATAGGTAAGCCTAGTAATTTCTAAGATAGGGATATGTTCAGCACAACTTTGAGGGCCGAAGGGCCTGTATTGTGCTGTAGGTTTTCTATGTTTCTATGTAAGAGGGGTTAGATTGATCTTATTAGAGTAGGTTAAAAGATCGTCATGACTGAAGGGCCTTTACTGTGCTGTTATGTTCGATATTCTTAATTAAACTGGGCAGAAGTGCTCAGCAGGCACAATATCTTATTTATAAGCAATCTACCTCATAGTAATGTACATGAAAAGTTGCATTGCTGTCACCTTACTTCAGAAGGGTGCCAAATCAAATACAGATCAAGCCCTGGGCATGATCTATAGTAAATACTCCATTAGAAAATTACTTTTAATTTGTATATTAAACTGACCTACTTAGCTGCCACCTCAGGAGGATGTTAAAATACCCAGGACACTATGCAAACAAGAGCACACGACTTTTCTAAGCTATAATGCATTCCTCAAGCCGCATGACAAACATTTACTCATTCTCTTATCAGAACCTGTGAAATGATTTGGAATCCATTTTCAACACATCAAAAGGTTTTAACAGTTATATATAAAAAACACTACAAGATAACACAAGGGATTGTGAAAGGCACTACATATAAACCATCCTCATTTCCTTAAATTGCCTTTATCAGTTAAGTTGGAAAATACACAAGAATATGGTAACCTTTACAATACAGCAATGATTGGCATCAAACATACTTAAGACCGACAAGAATGAGTAAGTGGAGACAGGAAGGAGAATGTGTGAGTGAGTGCAAGTGAGCGAGAGTTAGCGATATAGGTGGTAGGGGAGGGAGGGACACAGACAGAGGGTGGGCTTAGAAAAAGAATTGAATTGAATTGACTTTATTACTTACATGCTTCAAATATACGGAGAGTAAAATTCTTTACGTTACGTCTCTGTTCAAATATGCAATGTGCAATTATAGTAATTTATAATAAATATTATGTACAACAGGACAGTCAATATAACATAGAAATACAGTTGCATCAGCATGAATTAATCAGTCTGATGGCCTGGTGGAAGAAGCTGTCCCGGAGCCTGTTGGTCCTGGCTTTTATGCTGCAGTCGTCGTCATGGCTGTCCCTCGAGGTCGAGGATGATGGTCTTTGTTCTGTTGATCTATTTTATGGGCTCTCAAGTGGCTTATGAGTCCAATCTTGGCTTTGAAAGTTCTTCTGCATTCAGGACAGGTAGTTCCAGATGGCAGATCAGGCTTTGGTTTTGCTGCCTCTCTTTCCATTTTCTTCTCTTTTCTTCTAATTCTGCACATCTGTTGGCTTCAAAAGTTGCTGTTCCTTCTCAGATGATGGCTTGCCAGAGTTTCCTGTCCTTGGCATTGGTTTCCCAATTGTTGATGTCGATGTTACATTTCTTCATCCCCAATTTCCCCCGGGATCAATAAAGTATGACTATGACTATGACTATGAATCTCTTCTGTTGTCTGCCTCTTTTACGTTTGCCTTCTTTAAGCTGGGAGTAGAAGATTTGTTTCAGCAGACGTTCGTCTTTCATCCGAACGACATGACCGCTCCATCTTACTTGGTTCTTGATGACGTCGGCTTCAATGCTTGTTGTTTTTGCCTCATTTAGCAAACTGTTCCAGCTGCTACCATCCGGAAAACGGTACCACAGCATCGCAGGCAATGTGGTGCTGTGGTACCGTTTCCAGGATGGTAGCAGCTGGAACAGTTTGTGGTTGGCGTGACTCGGTCTCCAATGACCCTTCGGGCCTTTTTTACATCCTTGTCTTTGTAAATGTCTTGAATAGTGGGAAGTTCACAACTACAGATGCTCTGGGCTGTCCGCACCACTCTCTGCAGAGTCCTGTAATTGAGGGACTTGAAAATCTAGGTCTGACATTTGTTAAAACGAATTTGTTAAATACATTCGTACACTGGACTTTTAAATTTAACTATACTGTTGGAGCTCAATCACTTGTAGGAGGTGTCCATAAGATGCCTATCTGTAACATGGGTGCCGCCTGTAAATACAAGTCCATTTTTAATATATTTCTGAAAAGTGAAAATTGTTTTCTAAGCAAATATTTACTTTTCACCTATCATTGCCAATGATAACTGAGAACTTCATTTTCAGGGAGTAGTTAGGAGCCAAACGCAGATCTGGAAGTATAATAAAGGTTAGGCTGGTAAAAAGTAACGTATTTCCTTCTCCAAAGGACAGTAAAAACTAGTTAGTTCTTAAAGAACAGTCCAGTAGCTTCAATGTCACTGTTACCAATGCTAGCTTTTATTCTAATTTATTTAACTGAATTTAAATTCACTAGTTACCATAGTTACCAGTGACCCTGTGATCTCTGTCTCAGAGGCCAATGTTAGGCTGTCTTTCAGGAGGGTGAACTCTTGCAAGGCAGAAGGCCCAGATGGAGTACCTGGTAAGGCTCTGAAAACTTGTGCCAGCCAACTGGTGGGAGTATTCAAGGACAGTTTCAACCTCTCACTGCTACGGTCAGAAGTTCCTACCTGCTTCAAAAGGGCAATAATTATACCAGTGCCCATGAAGAGTAGTGAGAGCTGCCTTAATGGCTATTGTCCAGCATTACTCACGTCCACAGTGATGAAATGCTTTGAGAGGTTGGTCATGGCTAGAATCAACTCCTCCCTCAGCAAGGACCCAATGCAATTTGCCTATCATCACAAAAGGTTGACGTCGGATGCAATCTCATTGCCTCTTCACATGACCTTAGATCACCTGGACAATACAACACTTATGTCAGGGTGCTGTTTATTGATTATAGCTCAGCGCTCAACACCATCACTCCTACAGTCCTGACTGATAAACTACAAAACCTGGGCCTCTGTACTTCCCTCTGCAATTGGATCCTCAACTTCCTAACTGGAAGACCACAATCTCTGCGGATTGGAAATATCTCCTCCTTGCTGATGACCAACACTAATGCACCTCAGGGATGTGTGCTTAGCCCACTGCTCTACTCTCTCCATACCAATTACTGTGTGGCTAGGCATAGCTCAAATCCCATCAATAAATTTGCTGGCGATACAACCATTGTTGGCAGAATCTCAGATGGAGACAAAAAAGGCATATAGGAGTGAAACATACCAGCTAGTTGACTGGTGTTACAGCAATAACCTTGTACACAGTGTCAATAAGACCAAGGAGCTGATTGTGGACTTCAGGAAGGGTAAGACAAGGGAACACGAACCAATCCTGATAGAGAAGTGGAGACAGGTAGCCATTTCAAGTTCCTGGGTGTCAATATCTCTGAGGATCTAACCTGGTCCCAATATATCAATGCAGCTATAAAGAAGGCAAGACAGCGGCTATATTTCTTTGGGAGTCTGAGGAGATTTGATGTGATTGTCTCCTAAAACATCTGAAAACTTCCACAGATGTACCGTGGAGAGCATTCTGACAGGCTGAATCCCTGTCTGGTATGGGGGTGTGGGAGAAGGGGGGAGCTACTGAACAGGATCAAAAGAAAACTACAAAAGTTGTAAAATTAGTCAGCTCCATCATGGGTACTAGCTTGCTTAGTATGCAAAACATCTTCAAGGAGCAGTGCCTCAGAAAGGCGACGTCCATTATTAACACACAGACTTACTGTCATGGATTTACTTACTTTTTGCTATATTTCACCATGTATTACATTGTACTGTTGTCTCTAAGTTAACAAATTTCACGACATATGCTGGTGATATTAAACCCGATTCTGATTCTGATTCTGTAGGGTTTAAATTTCTGATGAAGGGTTTCAATGACTATCCAATTCTCTCCAGAGATGCTGCCTGGCCTGCTGAGTTCCTTGTTGCTTCAGATTCCAGCATCTGTTGTCACTTGTAACTCCTCTTTAAATTTAGAAACATAGAAAACCTACAGCACAATACAGGCCCTTTGGCCCACAAAGTTGTGCCGAACATGTCCCTACCTTAGAAATTACTCAACTTCCCCATAGCCCTCCATTTTTCTAAGTTCCATGTACCTATCCAAAAGTCTCTTAAAAGACCCTATCATATTTGCCTCCACCACCATTGCCAGCAGCCCATTCCACGCACTCACCACTCTCCGAGTAAAAAACTTACCCCTGACATCTCCTCTGTACCTACTCCCCAGTACCTTAAACCTGTGTCCTTTTGTGGCAACCATTTCAGCCCTGGGATAAAGCCTCTGCCTATCCACATGATCAATGCCTCTCATCATCTTATACACCTCTATCAGGTCACCTCTCATCCTCCATCACTCCAAGGAGAAAAGGCTGAGCTCACTCAACCTGTTTTCATAAGGCACGCCCCCTAATCCAGGCAACATCCTTGTAAATCTCCTCTGCACCCTTTCTATGGCTTCCACATCCTTCCTGTAGTAAAGCGACTGGAACTGATTTCTGAACATTTTGCCCTGATCACTGAATTATTTAAAAAAAACTCTCTGGCAAGTTAAGAGGAGAATTTCAAATGGAACTGCAAATCTAATGTGAGCCCACATACTCAGTAGAGGAGAAATGAAAACAGAAGGAAAATCAAACAACTCTGGTTACACAAGGGATTCTGCCCATGCTAGAAATCCAGAGCAACACACACAAAATGCCGGAGGAACTCAGCAGTTCAGGCAGCATCTATGGAGAGGGGTGAACAGTCGACATTTTGGCCCAAGGCTCTTCATCATAACTGGAAAGGAAGGATTCTCTAAAGGGTAACTGGCAATTTGGCAAGTGGAGCTGGTTGTAAGGAAGGCAAATGTAATGTTAGCATTCAATCTGAGAGGATTAGAATATAAAAGCAAGGATGTAGTACCGAGAATTTATAAGGCATGGGTCAGACAACACTTGGAATATGATGCGCTGTTTTGGGCCTCTTATCTAAGAAAGTACATGCTGGCATTGGAGACGGTCCAGAGAAGGTTCACATGAACAATCCTGGGAAATGTACGAGGAGCATTTGATGACTCTGGAGTTTAAGAAGAATGAGGGGGAATTGACACCTATCAAATATTGAAAGGCCTAGATAAAGTGGATGTGGACAGGATGTTTCCATAGTGGGGGAATCTAGGACCAAAGGGCACAGCCTCAGAAATCAAGGATGTCCCTTTAGAACAGAGATGAGGAGGAATTTCTTTAGCAAGGGGGTGGTGAATCAGTGGAAATCATTATCACGGTCTGCAGTGGAGGCCAAGTCACCAGGTATCCTTAAAGCGAAGGTTGATAGGTTCTTGACTGGTAAGGGTGTCAAAGGTTACAACGTGAAGGCAGGGGAATGGGATTGAGGGGCATAATAAATCAAACGTGATAGAATGACAGAACAGATTCACTGGGCCAAATGGCCTAATTCTGCTCCTCTGTCAACACTTAAAGAGAGTTTGGATAAGTACATGGATGGCAGGGGTATGGCGGGCTATGGTCCAGGTGAGGGTCAATAGGACTAGGTAGACTATCAGTTTGGCATGGTCTAGATGGGCCAAAGGGCCATTTTTAAGACTGAAGCACTCTATGACTGTATGACTTTATATGTGACAATAGGAAACAATTAACATGTGACCAATATATCAAGTGGATGTCTACTGAAACATAGGTATGATATAGAGATTTAAGATTGTTTATTGCCAATTTTCAGTACACAGGGGTAAAGGAAAATGAAATGATTGTTGCTCCAGATCTGATACAGCATGAAGAAATACAATAAACAAAAAATGCAATAAATATAAATATAAAAGCAATTGTATAAACACAATGTAGATGTACTCATTATATAGACAAACTGATTGTGTAGTTGCAAAAAAAGGTTTGTGAACTCTTTGCAATTACCTGGTTTTCTGCATTAATTACTCACAAAATGTGGTCTGATCTTCACCCAAGTCCAAATAATAGGCAAACACAATCTTGCCTAAACTAATAAAACACAAACAATTGTACTACTTCTCGTCAGTACTGAGTACATCATTTAAACAATCACAGTCTAGATTCAAAAAAGTGTGTGAACCTATGGGGCAATGCCTTCTACAAAAGCTATTTGTAGTCAGGTGTTCCAATCAATAAGATGAAATTGGAGGTATGGGTTGTAGAGGTGCCCTGCCCTATAAAACAGACACATCAATTCAGGTTATTGACAGAGCTCACTCTTCTCAAGAAAGATCTGTTTATGTGCACCATCCCTCAATCAAAATAACTTTCAGAGGACCTTAGAAGAAAACTGTAGAGATGCGTGAAGCTGGAACAGGCTGCAAAAGCATTTCTAACGACCTGATTGTTTATCAGTCCACAGTAAGAGAAACTGTCTACAAATGGAGGAAACTCAGTACTGTTGTTATTCTCTCCCGGAGTGGGTGTCCTGCAAAGATCACACCAAGAGCACAACGTGCAGTGCTGACTGAGGTGGGAAAAAAAACTGAGTAACAGCAAAAGACCCGCAGAAATCTCTAGAACTTGTTAAAGTCTTTGTTCATGTGTCCACTATAAGAAAAACGGTGAACAAGAATGGTGTTTGTGGAAGGACACCACAGAAGGAACCACTGCTCTCCAAAAAATAATATTGCTGCTCGTCTCAAGTATGCAAAAGACCACATGGATGTTCCCTAATGCTTCTGGGACAACGTTCTGTGGACAGATGAGACAAAAGTTGAACTTTTGGGTGGAAACGTACATTATGATTGGAGGAAAAAGGGCACAGCACAGCAACACCAAAACCTCATCTGAACTGTGAAACATGGTGGAAGGAGCTTCATGGTTTGGGGCTGCTTTGCTGCCTCAGGGCCTGCACAGCTTGCAATTGTTGAGGGAACAATAAATTCAAAATTGTATCAAGATATTTTACAGGAGAATGTTAGGGTAGCAGTCCATCATTTGAAACTTAATAGAAGTTGGATAATGCAACAGGACAATGATCTGAAAGACAAGAGTAAATCAACAACAGAATGGTTTAAAAGGAAGAAAATTCATGTTATGGAATGGCCAAGTCAGAGTCTAGAGCTTAACCCAACTGAGATGACCTGAAGAAGGCTGTTCATGCAAGATATCCCAGAAATATTGATGAACTGAAGCAGTTTTGTATGGAGGAATGGTCTAAAATCCCTCCTTGCTGTTGTGCAAGTCTGATCAGTAGCTACAGGAAATGTTTGATGGATGTTGTTGCTGCGAAAGGAGGTTCTATCAGTTATTAAATACAAGGGTCCACAAACTTCTTTGAATCTAGACTACAATTGTTTAAATGGTGTGCTCAGTATTGGCAAGAAGTAGTACAATTGTTTGTGTCTTATTAGTTTAGGCAGATTGTGTTTGCCTATTATTTTGACTTAGATGAAGATCAGACCACATTTTATGAGTAATAAATGCAGAAAAGAGTTCACAAACTTTTCCTTACAACTGTGTGTACATAAAGTGACACTGAGTGAAGTGTATGTAGTGGGGGTGGGGGTGTTAATGAGTGAAATATTCATCAGCCTTGATGGCTTGAGGGAAGTAACTGATTTTGAGTTCAGTGGTCCTGATCTGGATGCTGCACAGCCTCTTCCCTGATGGGAGTGGGATCAACATGAAAAGGGTGGGTGAGATTTTTCACCATTTTCTGGCACCATTCTGAATATACTTCTAAGATGGTGAGTAGGCTGGTGCTGGTGATGCATTAGGAAAACAGTTTGAACTCAGAAGCACGAAGCTTGGACTAGTTCTGCATTTTTGCCAGTGTGCATCCCCAAAAGGGTTAACAGACGGTATCTCACCAAAGTGACCATACTAGCAGAAAATCAACAAGCAGATCAATGTGCAAGCAGAACACCAATGAGGATCCTGAGAGAACATCAAAATCATAAAATCGCAAGACATAGGAGTAAAATTAGGCCATTCAACCTATAGTCTGCTCCACCATTCGATCATGGCTGATTCATAACCTCTCTCAACCCTATTCTCTCACCTTCTCCCTGTAACCTTTAACACCCTTACTAATCACGGATCTATCAACCTCTGCTCTGTCTAAGCTTCAGACCTGCAAAGCAGACACATGGCCGTTCCCAGAAATCTGCAGACAGAAATTGGTTCAGTGAGTGAACACATTCAGTGCCACGCCAAGTTGGTGGTTTATGCACAGTTTAAAATTCTTTTTGATGAAAGGTCTTGGCCCAAAACATCGACTGTTTACTCTTTCCCATCGAAGCTGCCTGGCCTGCTGAGTTCCTCCAGCATTTATAATGTGTTGCTTGGATTTACAGCATCTGTATATTTTCTCGTGTTTGTATTAAATTCTTTTACTTGCTTTGAACTGAACTATGAAAGAACATCTAAGGAGCTGAAGATAAAACTGATCCTATTTACTATTTAGATCTCTGTGGTATCGCCACTATGCTTTGGCCAGTAACATACACTAGTAATTTTCGGAACAGATATGATCTTGTTTCTGCCTTCTGGGATCATACTGCCGGCTGCATTTGATTCAGTACAACAGTGACAACGCTTCATTTACCGAACACACTTCAGATTATCTTGAAATTGGTAAGGCAATAAACAAATACAAACTTGTTTTTCCTCTGTGCCTAGTAAAATCACACTGAATGGAGACATTCTTAAAAAAATAACTATCTTGTCAGAGAATCTCTTCACACTCTCCCTGCTCAATTTTATGACAGCAAAAGCCTTCCATTACCTTTACAAATGAAAAATTAAGAGTCAAATTTCAGGTGGTTTTTAAGTTATCTTTAGTGTCAAAAGTATAAGGTTTATTATAATATATATCAGCTTATAACTCCACAGCCTATTATCCTCACTACTGGAAAATACCAAAAATAGGCTCAATACATTTCTGAAAGTTGTACAAGGCCTTGGTGAGACCACATCTGGAATATTGTGTGCAGTTTTGGTCCCCTAATCTGAGGAAAGACATCCTGGCCATAGAGGGAGTACAAAGATGGTTCACCAGATGGATTCCTGGGATGGCAGGACTTTCATATGATGAAAGACTGGATCGACTAGGCTTATACTCGTTGGAATTTAGAAGATTGATTGGGGATCTTATTGAAACATATAAAATCCTAAAGGGATTGGGCAGGCTAGATGCAGGAAGATGGTTCCCGATGTTGGGGAAGTCCAGAACGAGGGGTCACAGTTTGAGGATAAAGGGGAAGCCTTTCAGGACCGAGATTAGGAAAAACTTCTTCACACAGAGAGTGGTGAATCTGTGGAATTCTCTGCCACAGGAAACAGTTGAGGCCAGTTCATTGGCTATACTTAAGAGGAAGTTAGATATGGCCCTTGTGGCTAAAGGGATCGGGGGTATGGGGGTAAGGCTGGTACAGGGTTCTGAGTTGGATTATCAGCCATGATCATACTGAATGGCGGTACAGGCTCGAAGGGCCGAATGGCCTACTCCTGCACCTATTTTCTATGTTTCTATGTTAACAAAATTTTCCTCTACTCTCCACAGCAGGTCTGTTAGAAAAATAAGTTACCAAGCAAGAACTGATTTGCTATATATTCTGAACAATCTTAGCAAAACTCGAGGCTGACTATCCCCGTTACAAGCAAGAACACTGCCAAATTGTCATTTTACCCTTCCACTGAACAGAAAACCTGTGTAATGATACCACAAAAGTAATTTAAACTTTGAAAAGCCAACTAATGAGGCCATTCATGTAAGTGATAAATTATTCACCACTAATGATTGAGTTCACATTAGTAAACCTTAAGGAAGGGAAGTCAAGCCCTCAATCGGAACAACAAAGTAAAAACACACTATGAACTTGATTCACCAGACATTCCTACCTAATAAGTTCTGGTGGTATTTTTAAAATCACGACCCTTTCTCTTCAGACGTTCTGTTGACTTTCTTATTTTGAACAGCTGACAACAAAAGGCAATAAATGTTAATAGAAAGCAGACAGAATGAAAAATCTAAGAGTTGCCACTTGGATTTCACAACCAGTCTGCTTAAAGCAGGGTTGTTCACAACAGACCTGCTTCAATCACACCTCACATCATCAGCCTGTCGAACAAGCAGACCCATCCTGCAAGCCTTTCACTCCCTATAATATCAATACGTTCCTCACAGCTATATTTTGCCAACACTCAGCGTGTAATCAGGCTCACCTTATGACACCACTACTACAGCACGAAATGAAGACAGACAAAATATCTGAAGACAAATGCTGCATTTAACGGCGCTTTGCAAAAAGTATGCTTCAAGATTGCTTTTGATTAATCTACGAGAGAAACTCTACTAAAGTTTCCCATTTTAAGTTTATAGTATAGATAGCCAAAGTTTTAATTGGGCAACAAACATACCGTATGTATACAAATCACAGACACAGCCGTAATATTCAAGTTGGAAAAATAAACTTTTATTAAAACAAGGCCCAAGTTACATCATATCCTGGATCAGTTTAGTCATTATTTTAACTCCTTAACTGCTGGGAGATAAACTAGCAATCTTAATTCATCAGTGGGGAAAACAATAGACTTGCATTTACACAATGCCTTTCATGATCTCTAAAAACCTAACAGCTACAAAATTTGTTTTGCAATGCTGTTAATTTTATCAAAGGACAGATAACTACAAGTCACATATTCTGCAGCACAGACTGATAAATAATTCTTAGCCTTAGCCAATAAAATAACAGGTCCAGTTAAGTACTGAGACAACCAAACCTCTTACCTTTGCTCTATCACCAACTTTAAACTCTCCATGACACTGTCTGAGGCCAAGCCATATAGAACGTAGAATACTACAGCACAGTACAGGTCCTTCAAGCCACAACATTGTACCAGCCTTTCAAACTATTCTAAGATTAACCCTTCCCACATAGCCTTCCATTTTTCTATCATCCATATGCCTATTTAAGAGTATTTCAAATGTTTTGAATATATCTATCTCTACCACTACCCTTCGCAGAGCATTCCATCTCTGTGTAAAAAAAACTCACCTCTGACATCACCCCTATACTTTCTTCCAATTATCTTAAAATTATGCCCTCTCTTATTAACCATTTCTGTCCTGGGGGAGAAAACTAACAGGCTATCCACTCAATATGTGCCCCCTAACATCTTGTACACCTCTATCAAGACATCTCTCAACCTCCTTCACTCCACAGAGAAAAGCCCTAGCTTCCTCAACCGACCCTCATAAGACGCGTTCTCTAATCCAAGAAGCATCCTGATAAATTTCTTCTGCACCATCTCTAAAACTTCCACATCCTTCCTATAATGAGGTAACCAGAACTGAACACAATATTTCAAGTGTGGTCTAACTGGGGTTTTGCAGAGCCGCAACACTGCCTTCTTAAGTAGTAGTAGTAGTCATACTTTATTGATCCCGGGGGAAATTGGTTTTCGTTACAGTTGCACCGTAAATAATAAATAGTAATAGAACCATGAATAGTTAAATAGTAATATGTAAATTATGCCAGTAAATTATGAAATAAGTCCAGGACCAGCCTATCGGCTCAGGGTGTCTGACCCTCCAAGGAAGGAGTCTGTAAAGTTTGATGGCCACAGGCAGGAATGACTTCCTATGACGCTCTGTGCTGCACCTCGGAGGAATGAGTCTCTGGCTGAATGTACTCCTGTGCCCACCCAGTACATTATGTAGTGGATGGGAGACATTGACCAAGATGGCATGCAACTTGGACAGCATTCTCTTTTCAGACACCACCGTGAGAGAGTCCAGTTCCATCCCCACAACATCACTGGCCTTACGAAGGAGTTTGTTGATTCTTTTGGTGCCTGCTACCCTCAGCCTGCTGCCCCAGCACACAACAGTCAGAATGGGTTTTCATTCCCATATTCTACCTTCACCACGAATGATCACCTCCACTTCCACAATGTTAGCCACTCATCTCGTCTGTTTCTGAGTCCCTCACCTACCTTTTGTCAGCTACAGACTTTATCTTAGTGTTTCGCTGGACAGTTTTTAAAGAACATTTGAAAAGGAATAGAAGTATGCCATTCAACTTTGAAGCATACCACAGCAGAATTATAAATTCAAAGTCACATACCATCCCCTATTCTCTATATCTCCTGTTGCTTCCAATGCTTTGTTTTGAATGTATTCATAAACCAAGAGTGCACTGACCTATGGGGTATAGAACTTCTAAGATTCACAACTTGTGGTGAGGGAATTTTCTCCTCAAAGAAATAGCTGGCTCCTTCATCTTGAGACATTAGCTCTCTAGTTTCAGACTCTTCAGAGGAAAGGAGCCCTCATAGTCAAAGTCAAAATAAATTTATTATCGAAGTATGTATAAGGGGAGAAGATTTAGGACGGAAATGAGGAGAAACTTTTTCCCAGAGAGTGGTGAACCTGTGGAATTCTCTGCCCAGGGAAACAGTTGAGGCTTCTTCACTAAATGTATTTAAGAAACAGTTAGACAGGTTTTTACATAGTAAGGGAATTTAGGGTTATGGGGAAAAGGCAGGTAGATGGAGTTTACGGACAGATCAGCCATGATCTTATTGAATGGCAGGGCAGGCTCGATGGGCCGGATGGCCCACTTATGTTCTTACATTACCATATACTAGCTTGAGATTCAGTTTCTTGCAGGCAGTTACAGGGAAATGAAGAAATACAATAGAATTGATGAAAAAGTACACATAAACAAAGATTGTCAAATCACCAACGTGCCGAAGACACTGATCAAATAAAAAAATATTGAGAACACGAGTTGAAATGAATCTGCTCAGGGTAATGGTGATTGAAGTTATCCACACTGGTTCAGTGGTTTGATGGTTGTTCCCTGTACCCAATCTTAGTAGTACCTTCTGCCCAATCATTGTAGCAAGACGGGGGCATGGCCTGGATAGTGGGGGTCCTTGATAATGGATGCTTCTTTCTTGTGGAAGCACTCCTTGTAGATGTGTTCAATGGTGTGGAGGGTTCTACACTTTCCATCTGTAAACATCAGCTCAACCAAAACTCTTCAGAGGAAAGGAGCACCAAGCTACCCACCAATCAACCACCATTCCCTTTGTTGGAGCTTGACTCATCTAAAGTCAAGCTCCAGCAAATTGTGTATTTTAAGATCTCTCTTCTGTCTCAACCCAACATTGTAATTTCCTCTGGCTCTGCAACACTCAGACTCCTATAGTAATCATCTATCATGTATCTTCTGATTCCATCACTTACCAGCCTCTCATGCCTCCCATCATCTGTAAACTTCAATCTCTCCTCCTCTGTAAGAACCCTTAAAGTTCATGACCATCAGCCACTGAACTTGCTGAGAAGCAATGGGTTGTTTTACTTCATTAAAGTGACTGGGGAATTTTAAAAAATGGTACGGCTTCCTCCACATCAGTGAGACCTAATGCAGACAGTGGGGCCTTTGTTCTGTCTGCTACAAAATGCAGAATCAACTCGGGGCCACTCATTTCAATTCAACTTTACATTCCTGTTCTGACATGTCTGTCCAAGACCTCCTCTACTGCCATAAAGTCAAACTCAAGCTGGAGGAGTAACCTGTCTGGGGTGCTTCCAATCTGATGGCATGACATTGATTTCTCAAGCTTAGACCTTTCTCTGGTACCCCACCTCCTTTTCTTTTTTCCATGGATCACTGTCCTCTTTTAATAGATTCCTTTTTCTTCAGACGTCAACTTCTTCCACCTATCACCTCCCAGCTTCTTCCTTCATTCCCCCTCTCCCTCTCACGCACCCCAACCCCCTCACCTAGTCTCACGTATTACCTGCCAGCTTGTACTTCTCACACCTCTCCCTCGACCTTATTCCAGCTTCTGCCCCCTTCCTTGGCAGTCCTGATGAATGGTATCAGCCCAATACATTGACTGTTTATTCCCCTCTACAGATGCTGTCTGACCTACTGAGATCCTCCAGCATTTTGTGTTTGTTAACTTAGAACCCTCTTGTGTTTTGCAAAAGATGCTAAAAATACTCAGCAGGTCAAGCCAAAGGATCTTGTTAAACAAAAGGTCGTCAACTTAAGACACCAACTCTGTTTCTTCTATTTATTTATCTGTCTATCTATTTATTGATTGATTGATTGAGATGCAGCACAGAACAAGCCATTCTGACTTTTCGTGCCACACCGCCCAGCAAACCCCAATTTAACCCTAGCCTAACCACGGGACAATTTATAATGACCAATTAGCCTGCCAACCAGTATATCTTTGGACTGTGGGAGGAAACTGGAGCACCCGGAGGAAACCCACGTGGTCACGGGGAGAACACACAAACTCTTACAGACAGTGGTGGAAACTGAACCCAGATCACTGATACTGTAAAGTATCACGCTAACTACTATGCTACTGTACTGCCCCCTTTGCACAAATGTTGCCTGACCTACTGAGCACCTCCAGGCTGTACTGTTTTTATGTATTTTATAATTTTAATATCTGTCAATTTTTAATTTTCACTTCTCAACTTAACATCTTCTTTGGAAGTCAATACACTTCCTAATTATACAACTAGTCTCTTCCAAGAGGAAATGTGGAAGTCCCAGACTGAAGCTTGAAACAATGACTTTAAGCCACATCTGATATAATGAGAAATGGCTAAAAGTTACAAAAGCAAAACAGCCGAGTACATGAACAAAGAATCAAATTTCACAAATGATAAAGCAACTCATTATTTAGTCACTCATTTACTTATAGATTTTGAATCATTGCTTTGCGCAGTTTGGGAAAATTCACATATAGACTAGGTTTCCAAATAATTAAAGAACTTGCTTGGTCAGATCAGAGCAGCTCTGTCAGGTGTCTCCTTCAAGTGTGATTTTAAACCAGATCTCCCTATTTCCCGAGGTTTGGACAATTTAAGCAAGGGCCAGATTGAAAAGATCGATGTGTCAGGGCAGGCTGGTTCAGCTTGTTGCTCCGCAATTTACTGCTCGTCTCTGCGTTGAGCTGTGGCTGTGGTCTACAACTAAAGGGTAACTGGCTGCACGGTTGCCTGGCTTCCTGGCTGTGGACTCACTTCCATGAGTTTCAGTTCTGCTACTCACCTGCCTATAACCTCCCCCTGGGTCCCCCCCCCCCCGTTCCTTATCTCCTGTGGTCCACTCTCCTCTCCTATCACATTCCTTCCTCTCCAGCCCTTGACCTGGCTTCACCTGTCACCTTCCAGCTACCCTCCTTCACCTTCCCCCACCTTTTTATTTTGCTATTTTCCCCATTCCTTCTCAGTCCTGAAGATGGATACAGGCACAAAACATCAACCGTTTATTCATTTCCATAAATGCTGCCTGACCTGCTGAGCTCCTCCAGCATCTTGTGTGTGTTGCTCTGGATTTCCAGCATCTGCAGACTTTTTCATGTTTATGATTGCTACTGCCTTGAGATTCATTTTCTTTCAGGGATTTACAGCAGAACAAAGAAATACAAGAGTGTTAGTGAAAAACTAGAGACAAGGGCTAACAAACAAACAATGGGCAGAAAAAGACAAACTGTGCAAATTAAAATAATAAACAAACAAATGAATAAATAAACAAGCCATACTGAGAACACAATCTGTAGAGTCCTTGAAAGTTAGTCCATAGGTTATGGAATCAGTTCAAAGTTGAGGTAAGTGAAAGTATCCACATTGGTTCAGAACCCTGATGGTTGAAGGGTAATAACTGTCCCTGAACCTGGTGGTGTGTACCCAATGGTAGTATCAAGAAAGTAGCATCACCTGAATGGTGGGTGTCTGTGATGATGGATGCTGCTTTCCTGTGGCAGTGCTTCTTGCAAACATGCTCAATTATGGGGAGAGCTGAAATCAATCTTGTCCTCTATTCCAAAGATGCAAAACTTAAATTACCTAAACCATACATTGAAACAACTCTGCATCCATTCCCAAGCCTGATCTGCCCACATTGGGCACACAGCAGTTCATTCCACGTCCACTTTGTACTTCCACAAATTGACAAGGGTAATTCACAGAACTTGTTACAAGGAAAGAATTCTGTAATCCTATGTAACAAAATCGGAATTGATCTTTGAAATGAAACTAATTTTTCTGTTATTATCTGAGCCTTAGCTTTATTCAGTTACTACCAATATATGAGATGTGAATCTTCAGTTATTAAAAACACTAAGGCAAATATATGAGCACTATTTAAAGAAAAGCATTAAATAGCAACCAAATCAGTATTAATCAGTAATACCTGCAAGTTTACTGTCATTCATTGCTGTTTGTGTTTATATGTTTGCTTTCCTTCCCCCTAGCACCAAATTAAAACCATAGAAACCATAGAAACTACAGCACAGAAACAGGCCTTTTGGCCCTTCTTGGCTGTGCCGAACCATTTTCTGCCTGGTCCCACTGACCTATAGAAACCATAGAAACTACAGCACAGAAACAGGCCTTTTGGCCCTTCAAATTAGTTGAAGTCGAGTTTATTGTCATGCACAAAGATTAGCTTTATTTCTCAGATGTATATTGAACCATCAAAACATACAGTGAAATGCACTGTTTGTGCCAATGACTAACACAGTTCCAAAATATGCTGGGGGCAGCCCACAAGTATCACCATGCTTCCAGCACCAACATAGCATGTCCACAATTTACTAATCCTTATTCAGCATCTTTGGAACATGATAGGAAACTGGAGCACCCAAGGAAACACAGTCACGGGAGTAAAACTCCTTACAGACAGCGGTGGATATTGAACTCCATTCGCTAATCACCGATGCAGTAAAGCGTTGCACTGCTATGCTACTGTGCCATGCAGGTGCAATGAAAAGTATTGCACAATTCACAAAACAAACATAACTTAAACATTACCCAATCAAATCACTGACCAACTTTTTATTGCATGTCCAAAAACAAGTGCAATTGGCTAGCGATCTAGGCACCAATCTTTATTTTGAAAGTGACATTCTTAAAGAAAAATGCAATGTTAACATTTAAAACAGTGCCTTTACTTCCTGAGAAAACTAAAGAAATTTGTTTTAGTTTTTAATATTTACTAATTTTTACTATTTTTAATATTTAGTATTTGTAATCCAGGGAGTAGGAAGCGCAGAATCAAATATCGCAGTGATGATTGTACATTCTAGTATCAATCGTTTAGCAACAATAAAGTATAAACTGTTTCTCACTCACAAGAATTTTCTCTGCATTAAAATATACTTTTAAGTGGGTCTTTACGTGATATTCTAAGTTGTTATTGGGTGAAGCCACAAAAAACTTCATGCCATACACACTCCACTGTAACAAACAACCAATTAGTGAATTCTGAACAGTTAGTATCCTGAAAGCATCCTGAAAACACTGGTCACATTCACAAACTTGTATTAAGTAAAGAAAGGAACTTAATTGGTTCAGTTACAAGTTCTAATAACAGTATAATATTTGGAAAACTTAAGAATGAGTAGTTTTTTTAAAAATATGGAAGATTGTGTTTGTTTTTCAGTACTACACAGGTAACAGGTTGCCTCATGAGATACTAGTTACATGTACTGCCTGTAATAATGTAATATACAAGGAGATTTCTTAATATTGAAACACACTTTTAAAAAGCAAAGGCAGTTCAAAAAAATCTCATTTTTAGTTTATTTATAAAAACTAGACATACACTGGATGGGCTAACTTACATGAATTGGCTTCCATTCCTCTGAAAAACTTATTTAGTGAATCAGTATCCCTAATTATTATCGGTCAATGGCCTGAAATGTTAATTTTGAGAACATGCAAATTCCACAAGGCCAGCATCAGATACCAGGATTGAATCAGGGACACTGGAGTTACGAGGCAGCAATCCTTCTCATTGCACTGCTGAAGTAACTGTCTTCACCGATTATAAAATAACTAGGTCCAGAACACACACACACGCACACACACTCACTCTTGGGACTCAAGCATTCTTTTATTTTACTTGTGTACAAGAAGACCAGAATGGGGCCCTGTCACCCACACTGTTCTGAAGTCTGAGCAGAAACCTATAAACACAAGAAAGTCTGCAGATGCTGGAAATCCAAAGCAACACACATAAAATGCAGGAGGAACTCACAGGTCAGGCAGCTTCTATGGCAGACATCCCACCTCTCCCGGAACTTCCGGGAGTCTCCCGCATATTAATAGTGGCTCCTTGATGCCCGCAAATTATATACAATATCATGGAAATCAATTTTTTTGAGAGCGAGCGAGAGAAAAGCAAGAGAGAGTGCTGGAGCGACCACGAGAGCGCACGCGCGTGCGATAGAGAGCGAGAGTGCTTGAGAGCGTGCAGGCGACCATGAGAGAGAGAGAGAGAGAGCGTGCCAGCGCGCCATGGCAGAGTGTTCCAAAAAATAATAAAACATACGTCACCCCAGACTACACTAAAGTGTACCCCTGCCTAATAGGGGTCAAAATAATGACTGTTGCTCGCTGCACTGTTTGCAACAGTGACTTTTCTATTGCTCATGGTGGGTTAAGACTGTAAAAGACATGTTGAGGTGAGCTTAACAGGTATCATTCGTTTATTAGCATAGCTAATGTTATTTAAACTAGCTGGCTAGCTGCTAATGAACTACTCTATTGCAGACATCCCACCTCTCCCGGAAGTCTCCCGCAAATTGATGGTGCTACCTCCCTGAAATCAGTTTTTGCAGGGTGGGATGTCTGCTATGGAAATGAATAAACAGTCGATTGACGTTTCGGGCCAAAGCCCTTCTTCAGGACTGAAAAGGGGGAAGATGCCAGAATAAAAAGATGCAGGAGGGGAAGAAGGACTAGCTAGAAGGTGAAGCCAGGTGGGTGGGAAAGGTAAAGGGCTGAAGAAAAAAGGAATCTGATAGGAGAGGGGCGTGGACCATAGGAGAAAGTGATGGGCAAGTGAGAAGAAGTAAAAGGCCAGAATGAGGAATAGAAGAGGGGAGGGGGTGGGAACATCTTTTAAGTGGAAGGAAAAATCGATATTCATACCATCAAGTTGGAAGCTACCCAGACAGACTATAACTTGTTGCTCCTCCACCCTGAGGATGGTTTCATCTGGGCACAAGAGGAGGTCATGCATCGACATGTCCGATTGGGAATGGGGCTCAGAATTAATATGTCTGGCCACTGGGAAGTTCTGCTTTTGGCAGGTGGAGTGGAGATACTCAACAAAGCAGTCCCGCAGGTTACTACGGGTCTCACCAATGTAGAGGAGGCTGCAAAGGAGCACAGGGAACAGAAAACCTCTATTTTTACATCAGTTTTGGATATAGGTCATTGTAATTTGTGTATACTTGAACCCGTTACTCACAAGGTCCTTCACAAGAGAGGTGTTAAAGTTCATTGAAACTTCGTGTGGACAGCCATGATATTTTGAAGTAGTAAGGAGTTAGTTGTTGGAAGGTTTCACATCCTTCCGTTATCCTTATCTCATCTGTCTCCGGCATCCCCAACTGTGTAAAGGAAGGCAATGTTTTAGGAAGACCTTTCTGGAAAAGTAACTACAGGGGCTTCAATGGTCTGCTCGAGTACACACCGCTGCAGGCAACCCAACCGATCTCGCCTATCTCGTCTGTAGTAAGTAGAAGTGTCTCCAGCGGTCTCACTTGACTACCACTGCCCCAGGCTATCGTTATCTTTACTGTAACTTCCATCATACCATTGTACCAACCGTGCACTTACCGGTTTTAAGACAAATCACTGTTCTTCAAGGCAAGTATGATCTTTTTTTCTATGTTTAAAATGCTTTTAAAATGTCTTCTTTTAAAATGCTTTATTATACAATACTGCATATTCTACAAACATTGCAAATAATTGCAGTTAGGAAGTAGATGCATTTGCACTAATTCTGAAACTTCAAGGCTGTTAACTCTGTTTCTGTATTCAAAGAATGCTGCCTGACCTGTTTTTTTTAAAAAGACTATTTCCGGTCTACTGAAAAAAATTGTCCTTTTATAAAAAAATTATTCCAATGGGGTTTTAAAAAGCCTTAGGGAAAAAAGCACCCAATAAACGATGAGTATAAAAAAATCACTGCAGAAAAGCACATTTAAACCCATATGCATGGGTTACAACACTTGTGGCATCCATTATTAAGGAAACCCACGACCCGGGACATGACCTTTTCTTGTTACTACCATTAGAGAGAAGGTACAGTAGCCTGAAGACATACAGACAAGGTTTTAGGAACAGCTTCTTCCCTTCTACCATCAGATTTTTGTACGGTCATAAAACCACCACGCTGTTTTTGCTCTTTATTATGTAGTGCATTTTATGTATTACACTGTACTGCTGCCGCAAAACAACAAATTTCACAGCATATGTCAATGATTAGATTAGGTTAAATTAGATTCAACTTTATTGTCATTGTGCCAAGTACGGATACAAAGCCAATGAAATGCAGTTAATAAACTGCAGATAATAAACCTGATTCTCATCATTTCTCTTTACTCAGTTTTCAATGCTGGTGTTTGACAAGGGTACTGCACTGCAAAAAGAAGGAGAATTGGTAAGGTTTTTTTGATAGAATCTTTATTGCCATTATACGTGACTTTACAGTTAGCTTTAAGTGAAGGACAAAATAAAATCACCTCAATCATTATTTGCATTCTGTTCTTTATTTATAATCAACATCGGTGAATTTAAAAAAAAATCTTGTTTATAAATCAGCCTAGGATTTGTTGTGGGATGTAAAATAGTAGGGAGACTTCTTCTCAAAGCATTCTTTGTTTGTTTGGGGAAATATGTACATAATTACTATCCAGCTTGAAAAGTCTTAATTTGAAAGTTCATTTATAACCTTTTAGTGGCATGCCAGATTCTTTGTCTCCCTTTGTAGGGAAAACAGTAGTCTGAACAACCAAAAAAAATGTTGGGAGCAAATGTGCAGTTGAAGTCAGAAGTTTACATACACTTAGGTTGAAGTCATTAAAACTCATTGTTTAACCACTCCACAGATTTCATATTAGCAAACTATAGTTTTGGCAAGACGTTGAGGACACCTACTTTATGCATGACACGAGTAATTTTTCCACCAATTGTTTACAGATTATTTCACTTTTAATTGACTATATCACAATTCCAGTGGGTCAGAAGTTTATAAACAAAATCAAAAGAAATCAGCCAAACCGCAGAAAAAAAATTGTGTACCTCCACAAGTCTGGTTCATCCTTGGGAGCAATTTCCAAACGCCTGAAGGTACCATGTTCATCTGTACGAACAATAGTACCTAAGTATAAATGCCATGGGACCACGCAGCCGTCATACCATTCAGGAAGGAGATGCATTCTGTCTCCTAGAGATGGGCGTACTTTGGCGCGAAAAGTACAAATCAATCCCAGAACAACAGCAAAGGACCTTGAGAAGATGCTGGAGGAAAACAGGAAGACAAGTATCTATATCCACAGTAAAACGAGTTCTATATTGACATAACCTGAAAGGCTGCTCAGCCTGGAAGAAGTCACTGCTCCAAAACCGCCATAAAAAAGCCAGACTACAGTTTGCAAGTGCACATGGGGACAAAGATCTTACTTTTTGGAGAAATGTCCTCTGGTCTGATGAAACAAAAATTGAACTGTTTGGCCATAATGACCATCGTTATGTTTGGAGGAAAAAGGGTGAGGCTTGCAAGCTGAAGAACCCCATCCCAACCGTGAAGCATGGGGGTGGCAGCATCATGCTGTGGGGTGCTTTGCTGCGGGAGGGACTGGTGCACTTCACAAAATAGATGGCATCATGAGGAAGGAAAATTATGTGGATATATTGAAGCAACATCTCAAGACATCAGCCAGGAAGTTAAAGCTCGGTCGCAAATAGGTCTTCCAAATGGACAATGACCCCAAGCATACCTCCAAAGTTGTGGCAAAATTGCTTAAGGACAACAAGGTCAAGGCCATCACAATGCCCTGACCTCAATCCGATAGAAAACCTGTGGGCAGAACTGAAAAAGCGTGTGCAAGCAAGGAGGCCTACAAACCTGACTCAGTTACACCAGTTCTGTCTGGAGGAATGGAACAAAATTCCAGCAACTTACTGTGAGAAGCTTGTGGAAGGCTACCCAAAACATTTGACTCAAGTTAAACAATTTAAAGGCAATGCTACCAAATACTATCAAAGTGTATGTAAACTTCTGACCCACTGGGAATGTCATGAAAGAAATAAAAGCTAAAATAAATCTCTACTATTATTCTGACATTTCACATTCTGAAAATAGTGATCCTAACTGACCTAAGACAGGGAATGTTTTCTAGGATTAAATGTCAGGAATTGTGAAAAACTGAGTTTAAATGTATTTGGCTAAGGTGTATGTAAAGTTCTGACTTCAACTGTACCTATTGAGTCCCTATCTACACATCTATATAACTGGAAAATAAAGGTTTTTAGACCACAAGATAATAATACATAGGAGCAGAAGTAGGCCATTCAGCCATCAAGCTAGCTCCGCTATTTGATCATGGCAGATTTATTTTCCCCCTCAACCCCATTCTCCTGCCTTCTCCCTGTAACCTTCGATGTTATTACTAATCAAGAATCTATCAAACTCTCCTTTAAAAATACACAATGACTTGGCCTCCGTAACTGTCTGTGACAATGAATTCTACTGGTTCACCACTCACCAGCTAAATAAATTCCTCCTCATCTTTTTATAAAGGGATGTCCTTGCATTCTGAGGGAGAGCCCTCTGGTCCTAGTTTCCCCCACTATTAGAAACATCCCCTTTCTAATCATCCAACAAGTACAGGCCCAGAGCCATCTTACGCTCTTCATATATTAACCCTTTCATTCCCAGTATCATTCGCGTAAAACTTCTCTGGACTCACTGGTTATTAAACTAATATTGTGCACTTTACAACAAGTTTTTAATCATCGTCAACAATTTAATTTCTTGAAAGCAATCCACTGGAATTAACAATGACCTTTAGTTCAGGTCATTGTTAATTCCAGTGGAGTGCTTTCAAGAAAGACTTTACAATGCCTAAAATTTCCAAAAGACAAGTGGTAGGCTGTTTGGCCCATCAAGCCTGTGCCCGTCAGATAACAAATAAAACAATTGGAATACGTTTCATGATTAGATGTTACAATCAGATTTTTACTTTCAGTACCTTATCACCTGTATGATTGGAAGGTTTATATATTGATTTCAAACAGTGCCTTTCCACTTAGGGCTAAATATGAATTGTACAAACAGTCTTCTGTTGCCCCCAAGGTGCTTCTCTGCAAGGTCAGTTGATGATACAACAAACTGAGAATGAAGTGGCAGCAGTGATCAAGCATACAATTAATATGGCACACCATCTACAGTGTTCAGTTTCCATTATTTATCATGATGCAGAGATCTAACTCTCATGTTGAAAGCACAATTGCAGCATTTTTAACTCTGTAAATCATAAAAATGAATTATAAACTGTTAAAGACTTAGCAATGATACTTCATAAAAGCAGGCGCGAACACTAATATCCTGTCCATATTAATGTATACTCTACCTTTATATTTCAGATTTTACTGCTAATGATGGCAATTATGGGAAGAAGACATTTGCCTTTATCTTGTATGGGTAAAACATGATAAGGACAATATCTGTCAGATTCCAGTGACACGACTTTTATTTAGAGTCAAAGAGTCACAGCACAGATACAGGCCCTTCAGCCCATCTAGTTCATGTCAAACTATTATTCCGGCTAGGACCTTCACCTGGACCACAGGCCTCCATACCGTCCCTTATATGCAGAATCCAATTTTCTCTTAAATGCTGAAATTGAACCCACATTCACCACTTCCGCTGGCAGCTCATCCCATACTCTCACCATCCTCTTTGTGAAGAAGTTCCCCTTCAGTTTCCCATTGAATACTTCACCTTTCACCCTTAAGCCATAACCCATGGCCTCTAATTTTAGTCTCACCCAACATCAGACTTAGGCTTGCAGACTTTTGGCTTGCCCAGCTTTCTAAGACAGCTTTGAACACATCTTTCAATAGTTTGCTCTGTCCACCTGGTAAACTCCTCCCACGACAGAGCCTGACACTGAGTGTGTTTTAAGGTGGCCTGTCAAACGTGACCTACTGAGTACAAAGTATACCGCCATGTACTACCCTGAGATTTATTTTCTCACATGCATTCACAGTAGAACAAAGAAATGCAATAGAATCAATGAAGAACTACATAAAATAAAAACTGACAAACAACCAATGTGCTAAAGAAAACAATCTGACTAGCAACTTTGCCAATGACATACAATCAGAAAACAGGTAAAAATGCAGGAAGACCAGAGCACTTGGCAGTCAGGACAGGACACCATCCTTTTATATGTAGTATCTATATTTAAAGACAGTCAAAAGCATTGAAAGACAATGATGTAGTCTCCTCCTCCAACTATAGTAAAACAATGGAGCTTACATTATCTAAACCTGTTTCAAATAAGGCATAAACCAAACAATCCCTGCAGGCCTACAATCCCTGCATGTCCACAAAAGCAGAAGTTTCCGGGATGTATCAAATTCGAGTAATCTATTCATTTCTACAAAAATTTCCATGAAAACACGTGAATACGTTTCCAGCATGTGATTTTACAGCTTCGGAAATTAAATTGGCAACTGCCCAATTTTTTGAATGTCTGGGGAAGTCTTAATATCAAACATAAAGAAGCCTTAAATAAAATTTATTTCCTACCTACCCCCTCCCTCGCTTATTTCCAGTCAGATGCACAAAGTCATCAGCAAGAAAGCAAACATCAATATTTGAACAAACTCAGCTGTGAGTTTGAAAGAAGCTGGCAATTTCATGCAGACACAATACATCAGAAGTTTCCAAACACAAGAGAAAATCTGCAGATGCTGGAAATCCAAGCAACACACACAAAATGCTGGAGGAACTCAGCAGGCCAGGCAGTGTCCATGGAAGAGAATAAACAGTCGACAATTTGGGCCAAAACCCTTCATCAAAAGAACTTAATGCCTTGCATTATTGACATGATAAACCACCAACTTGGTGTGGCACTGAATGGGAAGGAGGGAGGAGAAGATGGCGGCGCAACGCAGCACGCGCGGCCTCTCCGATGAAATGATATCGTATTTACTAAATAGGGGCCGTGCACAATCCTGATTTGAGGGAGATGGATGTGAGAAGCACAGAGGAACATCTGGAGAAACTTCTGAAATGCCCAGTTCACTGTCGCTGCTACTGTGCAATCCAGAATCTCAGGAGGGAAGGCCCCAAAATCCTTTGCCTGCTGCTGGCGACCAAGGCTGAGGTCGAAGCGTTCAGATAGAGATGGTGCTTGGTACTCGGTGTCAGAGGGCTGATTGGAGGCTCGAAGTTTTCAGATGACTCAGAGTCAGACTGTGGTTGGGTATGGCAGGGAGAGTTTTCTTCCTTTTCCCGTCTGCGTGAGATGTAAGACTTTCGAGAGACTTTGAACTTTTTTACTGTGCCATGGCCTTTTCTTCATCAAGTTATGGTATTGTTGCACTGTTGTAACTATATGTTATAATTATGTGGTTTTTGTTAGTTTTTCAGTCTTGGTCTGTCCTGTGTTTTGTGATATCACACTGAAGGAATATTGTATCATTTCTTAATGCATGCATTGCTAAATGACAATAAAAGAGGACTGCGTGTCCTCATAATCTAATCTAACTGAACCGAAATGTCCACTGTTTACTCTTTTCCATAGATGCTGCCTGGCCTGTTGAGCTCCTTTAAATTTAAACCAGTTATGCTGATGCCATTAATTCTGTTCATCCATTTACAACAAAATCCTCTTAAATTTTAAGACTTATGACATTTAACACTAGAGCACAGTACAGGCCCTTTGGCCCACAATGTTGTACTGACCCTTTAACTTACTCTGAGATCAATGTAATCCTGCCCTCCTACATACCTTTCCATTTTTCTATCATCTATGTGCCTATCCACGAACACCTTTGGCCCCCTTTACTGAAAGCCTTTTGTTCATGGATAGCCTAACATAATTGACTAATGCCCATTTTTGGCTATCATGTTAAACTATCCATGAAAAAAAAGGATTCTCAGCAGTAAGGGCCAATTGTTCTTGTGATAATTATTTTAAGTTATGGGCTGATTTTATTTGTCATATGCACCTTGAAACACAGAGTGAAATGCATCATTTGCATCAAGTCAAGTCAGCGAAGATGTCCTGGGGTCAGCCCGCAAGTGTTGCCACAATTCCAGTCCCAATGTAGCATGCCACGACTTATTAACCCTAACTCATACATCATGGCAAACATGGGAGGAAACCAGAGCATCCAGAGGTAACCCACACGGTCACAGGAAAAACATACAAACTCCTTACAGACAGCAGCAGGAATCAAACCCCAACTGCTGATCAGTGGCACTGTAAAGCAAGTGCACTAACCACATCTTGCCCACACCTTGTCTGAGGAGAAACCAAGGTTGGGTTTGGAAATAGTTAACAGATTTCCATTAGTTTTCCTTGGATGCTGGCACTTGTGTGTCTGAGGAAATTAAAGAAAGACTCATGACAATGTATTCACAGATTATACTCTATCTTCCAACAGAAAAGGCTTCCAGTAAAGCTTCAAAGAGTATTAAATACCACGTTGGTACACTCAAAGCTGTTCGTCTATCAGGGAAACAAAGCATGGCCATGTGCCATGTTCCAGGCACAGTTCTGTTATGTGCCAGGGCCCATAACAGATATTTCAAGGTGCATTTCAAAGGATCAGAAACTATAGAGACCCAAGAGACAGCCATGCTAGAATCTGGAGCCAAAAAAAAAAACAAATTGCTGGAGAAACTCAGCAGATGGAGGGACTTGGCCAGTCAAGATCTTTTGCCTGGATTCAGAGAGTAGAGTGGAGATTGAAACATTGAGGCGAATGCGGTGGGTGACTGCCCGGCTGTCTGTCTTTTGATCGCTGGAGATTGCTCTGCTAGAAAGAGGGGAGACTGCCTTTTTATCGCTGCTGAATTTACTCTGCTACGGAGAACGGCAAGGCCTGCCGTTGCTTCCAAAGAACGTTACCCAGGTTTGCTGCGTTTTATACATAGGTTTGGACTATAGACTGTTATTTCAGTCTTATAGTTGTTTATATTCCTTCTTTTTCACCCTAACTTTCTCTTTTTTGCGTGCAGGGGAGGAGGATCGGGGGCGGAGGGGGTCAATATGCCTGTACCATTTCTGTTTGGTTTTTTTGTGCGGGGAGGAGTGATTTGTGGGGTGGATGACTGTGCTGCTGTTCTTTGCTTTCTTGGTTTCATGGCTATCTGGAGAAGAAGAATTTCAGAGTTGTATACTTTGATAATAAATGAAGCTTTGAACCCTTAATAGGCAGACAGAGGTTGGAAGAATAGAAATAGTGATAAGGGCTGGAAGGTGATAGGTGGAGGCGACAGAGTGCTAAAGATAGTTACAGACTTGGAAACATGTCCTTCAGCTCAACTCATCCATGCCAACCAAGTGGTCCACTACAGCTGGTCCTAATTTGCCTACTTTTTGGCTTTTAACAATGTAAACTTTTCCTATCCATGTATTTCTTTAAAATCTCTTAAACACTAATTATTTCTGCCTCTACTACTTCTTCTGCCACTCATTTTATGTGAAAACACTTCCCTGAAGTCCCCTTCAACCTTTCTTCTCTCACCTTTTAACTATGCCCTCTAGTTTTAGACTTCATTCTGGTGAAAATGCTGTGACAATTCACCCTATCTACACCCTTCAAATGATTCGTAAACCTATAAAACGCGGCCTCTCAGCTGCCTACTCTCCAATGGAAAAAATTCCAGTTTGTCTGACTGCTGCTAGAATCTGACAGGAAGGATGATGGAGCTTGGAACCAAATAAGGGGGATGTGACAGCCAGTAGGAACAGTTGGTGTGGGGGGGGGGGGGAGAAAGGAGAGATGTGAGGAACAAAGTGGGAGTGTGACAAGCTATACTTTCAAAAGTAAAACAAAACACAAATGGTTCATCATTCTCCTGCTGGAGAATTTGGGGCAGCACAGTAACATAGCAGTTAATGCAACACTATTACAGCACCAGCTACCCGGATTCCATTCCCACTGTCTGTGAAGGGGTTGTACCCCATGTTCTCCCCATGACCCACGTGGGTTCCCTTTGGGTGCTCTGGTTTCCTCCCACATTCCAAAGATGTACAGACTAGTATGTTAATTCATTGTATGGGTACAATTAGGTGACATGAGCTCATTGGATCAGAGGGGCCTGTAATCATGCTGTATCTCTAAATAATTTTTTAAAAATAAATTATTGGACCTTGCTAAAGTAGCCCCTTCTCGTGCTCAAATCAAAATAGTGAAGATTGGTCAACAATTCTTCATTGATTAACCAAACAAGTTACAAGATATTTATATTGACATTCAGCTGCCCCTGATTTCCTGATTCCTGTGAAAATTCTTAAAAGCCATTCATTGCATGGAAATTATTCCTTTTATTTACATTCAATTTCTCTTCAGCACAAACCCAACAAAACAGAAGTTGCTGCCACCATTATTGTTAGTGATGTTCAGAGGCTTCTAGAAGAACTGCTGAGACTGTATTTCATCAGCAGGAATACAAGTAGATTTTAAACCTTCCAGCTTAATTATGTCAAATTCAGTTCTTCTGCTATAATTGGCACCCAAGTTAAAATAACGCAGCCCAGCCCTGACCTCAAGCCTGCACTGCCTAGCAACTTGCTAACTAACTTACTGGGCTTCGAGGGAGTTGGGCATTTACTAGTGCATACAGGTTCAATGTAGTAGATCCATCACAGAGCCTGTCTGTCACCTACATACACTTCTATTGCACAAGTTCTCTACTGCCAATATTTTCAAAATACATCCTTGGAAGACAGTGAGAAACAGAAGGAATATATGCATAGGTGGTCTTCTCAAATAATGAAATAAAAAGAGCTTTTGGCACATTGGCATATAAATCAAAGTATTGAGTGAAGAGTTGGGATGTCATGTTGGAGTTGTATAATATTGGTGAAGCCTAATCTAAAGCTTTCTGTGCAGATTTGGTCACCTACTTACAGGAGGGATATCAATAAGATTGAAAGAGCGCAGAGGATATTGGCAGGACTTGAAGGCCTGAACTATAGGGAAAGGTTGAATAGGTTAGGACTTTATTGTTGGAGCATAGGAGAATGAGAGGAGACTCGATGGAGGTATACAAAATTATGAGGGGTATAGATGGGAAAAATGCAAATAAGCTTTCTCCCCACTGAGGTTGAGTGAGACTAGAAATAGGGGTCATGGGTTGTGGGTGAAAGGTGAAATATTTAAGGGGAACATGGCAGGGGGGACTTCTTCACTTAGAGGATGATGAAAGTGTGATGGATACAGGCTTGATTTCAATATTGGAGAAATTTGGATAGGTACATGGATGGCATTGGGTCTGGAGAACAAGTCGTTGGGACTAGGCAGATTAAGGTTTTGGCACCCACGAGATGGAGCAGTTTCTGTGCTGCAGTATTCTAGAACTCTGTGATGATTAAAAATGGGAAACAGCAGAAACTGTCATTGGAATGGCAGAATACACAATTATCTTAATATAAACACCCTGTATTCTATAGCCAAACCTCCCATTCTACAGATAAACTAAAAAAAACTTAGTAGCTTTTTGTAATGATTTTTATGGATTAAGGATAGTGTAATGATTGAGATGGAATTCTGGAAGGACTAACCTAGACTGCAGAGTTTTAGGTGCTGATGAATGAGCTTTAATATAAGTGGACTAGTTGGTGAAGTGTTAACAAATGCACTGCGCTACATAATATTGCTTATTTTGAGAGCTGGTTCTGCTGTATGTATACATCCAAGAAAAATGGAGAGTATTCAATACTGTAAAAAGATTTGCAGGAGGGTTAACAAACGTAAAATGCTGGAGGAATTCAGCAGGTCAGACAGCATCTAAGCAGGGATTAAATGGTCAATGTTTCTGACCAAGACGCTTCATCAGGACTGGCAAAGAAAAGAGAAGAAGCCCGAATAAGGTGTGTTTGGGGGGAGAGGGGAGGGAAAGGAATACAAGCTGGAAGGTGATAGGTGAAGCCAAGTGACGGGGAAGTAGGTGGGGGGGGAGGGGTGAAGTGAGAAGCTGGGAGGTGATAGTTATAAGAGGTAAAGGGCTGAAGAAGGAATCCCACAGAAGAGGAGTGTGGACTACCGAAGAAAGAGGAGGAGGGGCACCAGAGGGAAGTAACTGGCAGGTGAGGAGAAGAGAAGAGATGGTTACCAACCAGTGCAGTTGGAATTATTAAAGTCCTATCCAAGCAAAGTAAATGGAACACACCATTGTTAAAACACACTTCTAGGTATTACTCAAAATATTGAGATAATTAATCAAAATGGGAGATGAACCAGAATGTATGTGTGGAACATACTCGGTAGAACAAAGGATCTGAAGAATATCCAAACAATGAATCGCTTAGCTTTATTTGGGGAATGGGAACATCACAATACCAGACTGTGTGGCTGTCACATCACATTGCAGTTGCTTTCTCAAGTGTATTTGAAGGATTATAATTGTTACTGCCGAATTACCATTGGGACTCCTGAACAGGTGTACTCATTATCTTAACCAGCAACCTGAATAAATACCTCCTTTACTGAGAGATACTATGAACAACAGTTACAATAAGCTTTACTGGATTATTAATTATTTGAGGTTTCACAACAGAGATTTCAAAAATTGTAGCAATTCAAAGAGAACATAAAGAGATGCTCCACTACAAAAAAATTAGAATCTTTAATACATCCAAATACAGTGCATTTTACACTTCTCAAATCGAATGAAAAGGGAACAAAATATTACTGCTTTATTATACCACCTCTCTACAGGTATTTGCAAGCTGTGTTTGAATGTACACATGCTGTTCACTTGCATTTGATGGTTTCCAGAGGCATTCTGCCTATTTGCAGTGAACACCTAATTTAAAGGTGGTGCCCAAATTACTACAGTGTTCTGTTACTGAGGACTGATCGTAAATTGGAAGCGAATAAAAACAGTGTTATAGGGGAGGATCACAGAAACATCTGTGATGGTACAGTAGTCTCATTGAATCAGTAAGCAAGTGAATCTGCTCAGCACTCCCAGCTCTGCTTGGCTCAACCCAACCCCCAAATTTTTGGGGCTCTGTGGGTGGTCAGTGAGTTGAGGGGGGGGGGGAGGGTGTTGGCTGAGAGAATGAGGAAGCTCACAGAAATGCCCCGTTCACACCCTGCAGACTGATCACCACTGGCAAATTCAACCCACTCGTCTCCAAAACTTCAGAATCAGTTATATTATCACTGACATATGTCGTGAAATTTGTTATTCTGCACCAGTAATACAGTGCAATACATTAAAAACTTACTACGTTACAAATAAGAAATATAAAACATAAATAAGTGATGCAAAGAAAAAGCAAACGTAAGCTAGTGTCCATGGCCTGTTCAGAAGTCTGATGGTGGAGAAGAAACCACTTCTAAAATTCTGAATGTGTGTACACTTCGTAAATTTGTAACCCAAGGTGGATTTGTACCAGAAGATCACAGATAAGAGGGCATCTTCACCCAATACCACAAAAATGCCTCAATACACATTGATCCTTATTTCAACCTCAGCTGCAATTCAAATAAATCTTATCACCACAAGCCTGACTGCATTGAAGGAAGTCTGAATAATTTTTCCAAAGCAAAATTGATCGTAGGTCATTTTACTTTTTTCCCATCACAATGTACAGCTCTACACAAATCATTAATAGAACAAAGTTGTGTCCACAATGTTGTACCAAACTTTAACTTACTCAAAATCAATCTGACCCCCACCTCCCAAGCAGCCCTCCATTTTTCTTTTATCTATGTCCAATCTAAGAGTCTTTTTAATTTCCCTCTACCACCATTTCTGGCAGCACGTTCCATGCATCTACTTCTCCGTGTAAAAAAAAGACTACCTCTGATATCTCCCCTATGCTTTCCTCCAAACACCTTAAAGTTATGCATCTTCATATTAGTCATTCCTGCCCTAAGAAAAAGTCTCTGGCGGTCCACTCTATCGAATCACTTTGTCCACGTTTATCACGTCACATCTCATCCTGCTTCGCTCCAAAGAGAAAAGCTATAGCTCGTTCAACCTATCCTTTTGTGCTCTGATATAGCAGATTAAAACAATCGTTCATAACTGGCTTTTAACAAGCTCATAAGCACTTGGTTTAGGTTTAAGTTTAAGTATCAGTCAGCCAGGGAGCGCTAAAATCACGGCCAGATCAAATCATATGGTTGCAATAGCCAATCCACAGATTACTATGACAACAAAATCAGCAGCAGAGATTTATGTCATAATTGTTCCAAAGTGGGCAAGAGAAAATAGATATCACGATGGGTTTCTTTACAAAGAATTACACTACGCTTGGCTCTGCTCCATTAATTCGGCAAAGTAGACATGAGTAATAAATGATCCGCATATATTTTATTCGATATCAGTACTTGTAGCTATATCTATATATAATTACTTATAATCATTGAATGTGGTCTTTTTTTTTGTTACTTGTCGTACCGACATACCACAGCATATTCCAAAAACATGTATATTACAGAGGAAAGTTCTTTACACAGAGAGTGGTGGGTTTGTGGTACGTGCTGCCGGGGTGGTGGTTGAGGAAGATACACTAGGAGTATTTAAGGAACTCTTAGCTGATAGAAAAATGGAAGGTTATGCAGAAGGGAAGGATTAGACTGAGTTTAGAGTAGGTTACAAGGTCGGCACAACATCGTGGGTCAAAGGGTCTGTAGTGTTAAGAGCACAGTACAGGGCCTTTTGTCCTTCCATGTTCACCGTAAATGCATACTGGAAATAAATTTAATCGTTACGTTTGCACTGTATATTACAAACTTCTAATGAAAACTCAATTTCCATTTACACAGAGATGATCTTGCTGTTCATAACAATGGCTTACACACTACAAATAAAATTCTGCCGTGCACTTTTCATTATAATGCGAATCTGGAGAAATGCTCAGCAGAGGGTGCAAAATGAGGTTTCAATCTTCACTTGGTACTATTGGTTCTGTGCTGTTTGTTTATGCATCTCTGAGAATGCAGTGCCATGCCTCAGGAATCAAGCGACTAGAGATCGGAGTACATCAGATTGCCTATCAAAGCACACAATATCTCAGGCTAACTTCAACACTAGTAAACAGCAACAGAAAACAACCTCTGGAGACTTGGGCAAGATGAACAAATATCAGCGTTATCTTCCTGATTTAGCCTAGATTTTTACTTGTTCCAACAGTTGCCATCACACTTTTAAATTAGATCATCAATCAAAATCCAAATCGAGAATCAACAAAGAAATCTAATACATTACTAAGTTTAAACAGTCAAGCATTTCTGCAGGGAGATAGGCATGGCGGTCAGCATATGTAGAGGGCCAAGGGGCAGATTTCTATGCTACATGACATGGTGACACCACTATTACCCTCTAAATATTGTGAACATGAATATTTTCTCCCTCCACTGATATCACCTAGCCTGCTGAGTACCTCCAGAACGTTTCCATTTTGAACAAGGAAATTGCTGAGCATGCCAACTTCAAGACTGGTTACCAATAGTACTAACAAATTTAATCATTTCGCGACTAATTTAATCGGGAACATAAGGGGGAATTTCTTCACTCAGGGTGGTGCAAGTCTGGAACAAGTTGCGAGCGGAAGAGGTGGATGTGGGTTCGATTCAACATTTAAGAGGAATCTGACAGGTACATGAATGGGAGGGGTATGGAGGACAATGCTCTGGGTGCAGGTCGATGGGACTAGACAGATTAATAGCTGAGCACAGACTGGATGGGTCAAAGGGCCAGTTTCTGTGCTGTAGCATTCTATTACTCTATCACTCCGACGACTGGTATCAGAAGCACAGCAACACTTGTGGGCTGCTCAGCAAACTCCTAGTTGATTTGACGTAAATGACATCTTTTACTGTATGTTTCAGTGCGTGTGACAAATAAAGCTAATCAGTCAATCAATCTAATAAGTGGTTGACGGAGCCATTTGCCATTAGGTAATTATCTCAGAAAGCTATTTGTCCAAGTAATTTATCCTTAGTCACCAGTACTTACTAGAAATGAGAGTATGAGTTACTGGTAATTCTTACCTCCAGCGTACTCAGTTTAACTTGGTTTATTATTGTCACATGTACTGACATTACAGAGATCCAAGATGGCACTGGCAATATATGGCGATGTTATGCGGGTAACTCACAGACTACTAAATATACATCTTCCGAACTGTTATCTCTGTAATCTGCAGCCTGTAATTTGCCTTTCAGAAACACACTTTTAAACCATAAATACACTAGCAATTTTATGCAATGTTATTTATTCATTTATTATTGGCACAATTTGTCCCCTTTTGCAGACTGGATATTCATCAGTCTTTGCTACGCGTGTACGACAAACACGAGGAAATCTGCAGATGCTGGAATTTCAAGCAACACACATAAAAGTTGCTGGTGAACACAGCAGGCCAGGCAGCATCTCCAGGAAGAGGCACAGTCGACATTTCAGGCCGAGACCCTTCGTCAGAACTAACTGAAAGAAGAGTTAGTAAGAGATTTGAAAGTGGGAGGGGGAGATCCAAAATGATAGGAGAAGACAGGAGGGGGAGGGATGGAGCCAAGAGCTGGACAGGTGATTGGCAAAAGGAATATGAGAGGATCATGGGAAGGGAGACCCAGGGAGAAAGAAAGGGGGAGGGGGGAAGCCCAGAGGATGGGCAGAGGGAGAAAAAGGAGGGGGGGGGAAGAGAGAGAGAGAGAGAGAGAAAGAATATATATATATATATATATATAAAATAAATAAATAACGGATGGGGTACGAGGGGGAGGTGGGGCATTAATGGAAGTTAGAGAAGTCAATATTCATGCCATCAGGTTGGAGGCCACTCAGACGGAATATAAGGTGTTGTTTCTCCAACCTGAGTGTGGCCTCATCTTCACAGTAGAGGAGGCTGTGGATAGACATGTCAGAATGGGAATGGGATGTGGAATTAAAATGTGTGGCCACTGGGAGATCCTGCTTTCTCTGGTGGACAGAGCTTAGGTGTTCAGCAAAACGGTCTCCCAACCTGCGTCGGGTCTCGCCAATATATAGAAGGCCACATCGGGAGCACTGGACGCAGTATATCACCCCAGCCGACTCACAGGTGAAGTGTTGCCTCACCTGGAAGGACTGTTTGGGGCCCGGAATGGTGGTGAGGGAGGAAGTGTAAGGGCATGTGTAGCACTTGTTCCGCTTGCAAGGATAAGTGCCGGGAGGGAGATTGGTGGGAAGGGATGGGGGGGGACGAATGGACAAGGAAGTCGCATAGGGAGCGATCCCTGCGGAAAGCAGAAGGGGGGGGAGGGAAAGATATGCTTAGCGGTGGGACCTGGAGGAAGTAGAAGGAAGGGAAGCCCCTTTCTTTAAAAAAGGAGACCGTCTCCTTCGTCCTGGAATGAAAAGCCTTATCTTGAGAGCAGATGTGGTGGAGACGGAGGAATTGCGAGAAGGGGAAGGCATTTTTGCAAGAGACAGGGTGAGAAGGGGAATAGTCCAGATAGCTGTGAGAGTCCGTAGGCTTATAGTAGACATCAGATAAACTGTCTCCAGAGATAGAGACAGAAAGATCAAGAAAGGGGAGGGAGGTGTCGGAAATGGACCAGGTAAACTTGAGGGCAGGGTGAAAGTCGGACGCAAAGTTAATGAAGTCAATGAGCTCAGCATGCGTGCAGGAAGCAGCGCCAATGCAGTCGTCGATGTAGCAAAGGAAAAGTGGGGAACAGATACCAGTATAGGTTTGGAACATGGATTGTTCCACGAAGCCAACAAAAAGGCAGGCAGAGCTGGGACCCATACGGGTGCCCATGGCTACTCCTTTAGTTTGGAGAACATTGCTACGCATGTTTTTTTTAATATAAACTCTATTGTGCTTTTTACTTTCTTGAAAATGCCTATAAGAAAATTATTCTCAAAGTAGCTTATGATGACAAGTGCATACTTGGATAACAAATTTAATCTGATTATGTTGGAAGGTGGGACATAGCACGGGAGAGATGAATATAATGTCGACAATCAATATTACTGGGTGCGTTTAGAACTTTCTACAGGGGCACAATTGAGAGCATCCCGACTGGCTGCATCACTGCTTGGTATGGGAACTGTGCCTCCGTGAATTGCAGGACTCTGCAGAGAGTGGTGCGGATAGCCCAGTACATCTGTAGTTGTGAACTTCCCATGATTCAGGCCATTTACAGAGACAGGTGTGTAAAAATGGACCATAGGATCACTGGGGACCCAAGTCACCCCAACCACAGTCTATTCCAGCTGCTACCATCCGGGAAACGGTACCACTGCATAAAACCCAGGACCAACAGGCTCTGGGACAGCTTCTTCCACCAGGCCATCAGACTGATGAACTCACGCTGATTTGAGTGTACTCTATATTACATTGACTGTTCTATTTATTATAAATTACTATGATTGCACATCGCACATTTAGATGGAGACGTAATGTAAAGATTTTTACTCCTCATATATATATATATGAGGGATGTAAGAAATAAAGTCAATTCAATATTAATAAGCAAAATTCTCCCATTTAGTTTCATTAAGCTTCACATACACAGCACTGGCATCAACAATGCACAGTTCTGCACTACTTATTTAATTTAACATATATATATACACATACACACTGTATTACTGCACAAAACAACAGATTTCACGACACATGCGAGTGATATTAAATTTTATTCTGAATTCTGTTTCTCAATACGTGTTATGCACTTGGTCCTCTAAAGCTAGAAAGATCATTTGAAAACTGTGGACCACTCTGCTTAACAATTTGCACTTATTAGAGAAACCTCCAACCTTTCCCTCCCGACAAGGTTGCTTAGCAACTAACAAGCTTCTTCTACATGACCGCATATGGCATTGAACTAGATCTACTGTATGCATACACTATATACAGTACATGCTGCTGAAAATATAAATTTCATATCTATTTTCAGATGTTTACTCCTACTCATACAGTACATACCTGGTCACCTCAATAGCTTCAACATAAAGAAATTGGCAGCCCGTGTGTGCGTGAAGGGGTGGGTGGGTGAAAAGGGTCTTGTTTTTGTTGTTTTGTTTAGTTCTGTTGTTGTTATGTTGCTGCTCGTATTGTTCTTTGTCGCGTGTTGCTGTTGAGTTGAACATCGTGGGCATGCTAGTGTGGCGTCACTAGTGGGCTGCGCCCAGCACATCCTTACGTGCATTAGTTATTAACAGAAACAACGCATTCCACAGAATGTTTTGATGTATGTGATAAATCCATATCTAAATTAGGTGAAAAATATTTACAGTCAAGAGGTTAATTATGTTTAAGAACATTATTGGCAGTTTTAGGGAAGAATTTATTTATATTATATAGAATTACTCTTAAAAAAGCTTTGGGAATTTAAATGTAGACTGTACACTATTTGATCATCTGAAATTTGGACATTTTCTAATATCTTCACTGAAGATCCAAGGTGACACTCACACATCATTAAGCTTTCACAACTTGTACTGTCATTCATTCAAATCGTCAGACAGACATCTTATTCCATTCAGCTTTTAATCCCGATCTTTCACAATTATTCAAAGGATTTTAAACCCCAATTCTAAATATCCATAACTATGCTTTTAAAGCTAACTATGGTGAAGGATCACAGATCAACTTTATTTGCTTTAGACATTTTCATGTATTAGGAACTTGGTTGGAGCAGAATTAGGCCATTTGGCCCATCAAGTCTGCTCCACCATTCCACCACAAAGGATTTATTAACTCCCTCAACCTCATTTCTTGCCTTTGCCCCACAAATTTTGACATCCTTACTAATCTAGAACCTATCAACCTCTGCTTTAAATATACACAATAACTTGACCTCCACAGCCATCTGTGGCAATGAATTCCACAGATTCACCACCCCCAGCTAAAGTAATTCCTCCTCATCATCTCTGTCTAAAGGGACATCCTTCTATTCTGAGGCTGTGCCCTCTGATCCTAGACTCCCCCGCTATAGGAAACATCCTCTCCACATCCACTCTATCTAGGTCTTTCAATATTTGACAGATTTCAATGAGATTCCCCCTGTTCCCCACCTCTCCACCACCCCATTCTTCTAAAATCCATCAAGTACAGTCCCAGAGCTATCAAACACTCCTCATACAATAACCCTTTCATTCTGTGAATCATTCTCATGCACCTCCTCTGGACCCTCTCCATTGCCAGCTCACCTTTTCCTAGATAGGGTGTCCAAAACGGCTTACAGTACTATAAGTGCAGTCTGATCAATGTATTTTAAAGCCTCAGCACTGCATTCTTGCTTTTATATTCTAGTCCTCTTGAAATAAATACAAATCTTGTATTTGTCTTTCCTACCACTAACACAACTTGCAAGTTAACCTTCAGAGAATCCTGCATGGAATCCTGCACAAATACTCCCCACTGCCTTTGCACCTCTGATTTCTGAAATTTCCCCCATTCAGAAAATAGTCTACTCTTTTATTCCTTCTACCCAAGTGCATGATCATACACTTCGCAACACTATATTCCATCTATCACCTTTTGCCTATTCTCCCAATCTATCTTCGTCCTTCTGCAGACTTACTAGTTCTTCAATACTACCTGCTTCTCCACTCATCTTTGTATCATTTGCAAACTTGGCCACAAAGCCATCAATTCCTTCATCCAAATCATTGACATATAACGTGAAAAGCAGTCCCAACACTGCGGAACACCACTAGTCACCAGCCAACCAGAAAAGGTTCCCTTTATTCCCACTCTTTGCCTCCTGCCAGTCAGCCAGACTTCTATCCATGCTAGTATCTTTCCTGTAATACCATGGGCTCTTATCTTTGTTTAGTAGCCTCATGTGCAGCATCTTGTCAAAAGCCTTCTGAAAATCCAAGTAAACGACATCTACTGACTCTCCTTTGTCTATCTTGGCTGTTATTTCTTCAAAGAACTCCAACAAATTTGTCCAGCAAGATTTCCTCTTAAGGAAACTATGCTGACTTTGGCCTATTTTATCAACTGCCTTAAGGTATCCCAAATTCTCATCCTTAATAATGGACTCTAACATCTTTCCAACCACTGAAGTCGGGCTAACTGGCCTATAATTTCCTTAAGCATATAATACTTTATTGTTAATATAATTATTCTTTTATATCATTTGTTATTCTTGATATTCCTGATAGATAGATTATATATACATCTACACATATAATCTATGTGTAAAATTAGAGATTAAAGGACAGATATGGAATAAAATATGCATAATTAAATAAGTTTAGCAAAGTATATTCTTTGGACAAGATAAATCCAGTAATACAAACACAGATTCCATTATTCGGCAGCCTCTATATTTGCACCTTGACTTTCAAGAATCTAAATGCAAAAAAATTTGCCAAGAATCGAAATGCAAAAAAAAAACCTGAAATTATATCATGGAAAATGTGAATGTGAAAAGTGGGATGGGATTTACTAAAGACAGAGAATTTTCTGATAAAATGCATGATTAGGTTCGGTTAACATCCTCAATACTTTGAGACAATGATGAGATTAATATTTTATACTCCATTTCCTTTAGTTTCTCTCAAAGATTAGAAAACAATACTACCTCTCTTACAATGTTTTATTTCACACAATATGGCAGGTTTTTTTCAGCAATCTTTCATGTAACTAACTCAATTGTAAGTAAAAAGTCACACTGCAAATCAGAATCATCACAGCACACATGCAAATAGAAAAATACTGAGCCTGAAGTTATGAAAAAAATTAAGTTTTTGCACATTTCTAATTGTCAAATTCTATTAATTCTCTCTTCATACTGATTTGTATTCCTTCACCAACATTCACCTCCTTGTTATTTTCTATAATGCACCCTCTATTAGTCTCTTGAATCAGTTTTTCTCATTCATGTTGTTTTCCAGCTCTGATAAATACATTAAACAAGAGATTTGCAGATGCCAGAAATCTTGACTAACACACAACACGCTGAGGGAGCTCAGGCCAGGCAGCATCTGCAGAGGGGAATAAAGAGTTGATGCTTCAGGCTGGTTGGGTAGGGGAGGGGGTGAAGTGAGAAGATGGGAGATGATAATTGGAAGAGGTAAAGGGCTGAAGAAGAAGGAAACTGCTCTCAATACTTCCAAGAATCAGCTGAACCCAGGTTGTAAATTCCAAGGCTTAAAAAATCTAAACTCTCAATTAACATAGCTTTAAAGTACTACAACACCATCAGATATGACATCTTCTGAATGAAATTTTAAACCGCTGATCCATTTCTGCATTCAGGTGTTTTTAAGAGTGGAACAGGGTTGTCCAAAGTGCAGCAGGGCTTTTAATTAACTGCAGCAAAAATAAATTAATTGATTGTTCAATTTAGTTGTTTGTGGAGTGTCACTGGGTGCAAATTGGTTGTCGCAATAGACTATGCAATTAGAGTGAATTGAAAAGTAATTGAATGTTAAATTATTTGGAATGTCATTAAGACACAAGAATTAGGAGCAGAAGTATACTATATTATTGCCCCTTGAGCCTGCATTCAATAACATCACGATTGATTTGAAAGTACTCAGCTCCAGTTTTCTGCCTATTCATATTAACCTCCAGAAGTCCGATAATCTGTTTATTTTGTATCTCTGTTCTACTGTGAATGCCTGCAAGTAAATATTTCGACAATAAATTTACTATCAACTTTTTGAAATTTGAATATGTATTATTTGGTGACTCACGCCTCTGCAGCTCTTTGAGGCATAAAATTCCACAGATTCGAGTTCTCAGTATTCTCAAGACGGAGGGTGAGCAGCCGGATGTCATAGTCCATGTAGGGACCAATGACGTGGGTAGGAAGAGTGAGGATGTCCTGAAAGGTGAGTGCAGGGAGTTAGGCGCCAAGTTAAAGGACAGGACCTCCAGGATAGCAATCTCAGGATTGCTACCAGTGCCACATGCAAGCGGGTGTAGAAATAGTAAGATCGCACAGATCAACACGTGGCTGAAGACCTGGTGCAGGAGGGAGGGCTTCAGATTTATAGATAATTGGGCAGTTTTCCAGGGAAGGTGGGACCTGTTCTGGCAGGATGGTTTACATCTGAACTGGAGGGGGACAAATATTCTTGCAGGTAGGTTTGCTACAGAGGCTCCAGTGGATTTAAACTAGATACAAGGGGTGAGGGGAACCAGAGTGTAGGAACAGATGTAGGGGAGAAGGAAGAAAAAGAAAATAGTAAAGTTGTTTGCACCGTTAGTGATAACAAGAGGTGGAAAATTTCTTAAATGCATTTATTTTAATGCTAGGAGCATTATAAGAAAGGTGGATGAGCTTAAAGCATGGACTGATACCTGGAAGTATGATGTGGTAGCTACTAGTGAAACATGGTTACAGGAGGGGTGTGCTTGGCAACTAAATATTCTTTGATTTAATTGCTTCAGGTGTGACAGAATCGGAGGGATAAGAGGGAAAGGTGTTGCACTACTTGTCAGAGAAAATGTTACAGCGGTGCTCTGGCAGGATAGATTAGAGGGCTCACCTAGGGAGGCTATTTGGGTGGAATTGAGGAATGGGAAAGGTGTAGTAACACTTACGGGGGTGTATTATAGACCACCAAATAGGGAGCAAGAATTGGAGGAGCAAATTTGTAAGGAGAAAGCAGATATTTGTAGTAAGCACAAGGTTGTGATCGTGGGAGATTTTAATTTTCCACACATAGAATGGGAAGCCCATACTGTAAAAGGGCTGTATGGTTTGAAGTTTGTAAAATGTGTGCAGGGTAGTTTCTTGCAGCAATACATAGAGGTACCAACTAGAGAAGGGGCAGTGTTGGATTTCCTGTTAGGGAATAAGATAAGTAAAGTGACGGAGGTTTGTGTTGGGGAGCACTTCGAGTCTGGTGATCACAATGCTTCAATATAATTATGGAGAAGGATAGGTCTGGACCCAGGGTTGAGATTTTTGATTGGAGAAAGGCTAACTTTGAGGAGATGCGAAAGGACTTAGAAGGAGTGGATTGGGACAAATTCTTTTTATGGGAAGGATGTAATAGAGAAATGGAGGTCATTTAAAGGTGAAATTTTGAGGGTACAGAATCTTTTTGTTCCTGTTAGGTTGAAAAGAAAGGTTAAAAGTTTGAGAGAGCCATGGTTTTCAAGGGATATTGGAAACTTGGTTCAGAAAAAGAGAGATATCTACAATAAATATAGGCAGCATGGAGTCAATGAGGTGCTCGAGGAATATAAAGAATGTAAAAAGAACCTTAAGAAAGAAATTAGAAAAGCTAAAAGAAGATATAAGGTTGCTTTGGCAAGTAAGGTGAAAATAAATCCCAAGGGTTCCTACAGTTATATTAACAGTAAAAGGATAGTGAGGGATAAAATTGGTCCCTTAGAGAATCAAGAGTGGACAGCTATGTGTGGAGCCAAAAGAGATGGGGGAGATTCTGAACAATTTCTTTTCTTCGGTATTTACTACGGAGAAGGATATTGAATTGTATAAGATAAGGGAAACAGGTAGGGAAGTTTGGAAACTATGATGATTAAAGAAGAGGTGGATAATGAAGTAGGTTTTCAAAGCTTGCAGAGAGATTTAGGCCAGTTAGAAGAGAGGACTGAAAGATGGCAGATGGAGTTTAATGCTGATAAGTTTGAGGTGCTACATTTTGGTAGGACTTATCAAAATAGGACATACATGGTAAATGGTAGGGCACTGAAGAATGCAGTAGAACAGAAGGATCTCGGAATAATGGTTCATAGTTCGCTGAAGGTGAAATCTCATGTGGATAGGGTGGTGAAGAAAGCTTTTGGTATGCTGGCCATTATAAATCAGAGCATTGAGTACAGGAGTTGGGATCTAATGTTGAAATTGTACAAGGCATTAGTGAGGCCAAATTTGGAGTATTGTGTACAGTTTTGGTCACCGTATTATAGGAAAGATGTCAACAAAACAGAGAGAGTACGGAGAAGATTTACTGGAATGTTACCTGGGTTTCATCACCTAAGTTACAGAGAAAGGTTGAACAAGTTGGGTCTTTATTCTTTGGAACGTAGAAGGTTGAGGGGGGACTTGATAGAGGTATTTAAAATTATGAGAGGGATAGATAGAGTTGACGTGGATAGGCTTTTTCCATTGAGAGTGGGGGAGATTTAAACAAGAGGACATGAGTTGAGAGTTAAAAGGCAAAAGTTTAGGGGTAACATGAGGGCGAATTTCTTTACTGAGAGAGTAGTAGCTGTGTGGAACAAGCTTCCAGCAGAAGTGGGTGAGGCAGGTTCAATGTTGTCGTTTAAATTTAAATTGGACAGCTATATGGACAGGAAAGGTATGGAGGGTTATGGGCTGAGTGCAGGTCAGTGGGACTAGGTGAGAGTAAGAGTTTGGCACGGACTAGAAGGGCCGAGATGGCCTGTTTCTATGCTGTAATTGTTATATGGTTATATTTGCAATCAAGTGAGAAGAAATTCTTCCTCATTCTGTCATTTTTTACTTTTAAAAATCTATTCAATATACGTAATTGATTTACTTGTTTATTTATTATGTTTATTTTATTTATTATTTTTTTCTCTCTCTGCTAGATTATATATTGCATTGAACTGCTGTTGCTAAGTTAAGAAATTTCACATCACATGCCGATGATAATAAACCTGATTCTGATTCTGATTCTTAAATCTCTTACCTTGTCCCCTGGTTCCAGATTCACCCAAAGAGGGAAATGAGGATTCTCTCAGCAGTTTTCCTGTCAGCCTTCCTCAATCTCAATCTCTCATTCTTCTAAACTCCACCTGTTCAACTCATACTGGAAATCAATCCGAGTGACTTACTATAACTGCTTCTAATTTAAGTTTTTCCATCCTTTAAATAAGGAGCCCAAACCTGTAAGCAGTATTCCAGCATAATTCTTCAAATTACTGGAATGACTTTCTTAGATATCTTAAGAGATGCAGCACAGAAGAGGCTTTTCCGGGCCTTTGAGCCACGTCACCAGCAACTCACCAATTTAAACCTAGCCTAATCACTGGACAATTTACAATAACCAATTGACCTACTAACTGGTACATCTTTGGACTGTGGAAGGAAACTGGAGGACCCTCCAGTTCACGTACAACCTCCTTGCAGATGACATCAGAATTGAACTCTGACACCTAAGCTACAATAGCACCATGCACTTAATTGTACAATTTTCTAAAAAGATCTTACACCAACATTCCTTCACCTAAAAGAATCCACATCATAATCTTTACCTTCAATAGAAATTTCCAGAAAAGCCATATACTTTAGGTTAAATCATCAAAATGGCTCTTCATATAGAAAAAAAACTTTCATTTTCACATATGCTATTTAAATTCCTAAAGCAAATAATCAACTGTAAATTAGTTCTTTACAATATTCCAAACAGTAATCAGGAAAAATATCAAACTTTTCTAATCATATCCATTAATAATTGCTAGACAGTCTCAAGAATCAGTAATTTTTAAGAATATTTCTTCGCATGTGTCAATCTTTGCTTAAGACTAGAGGGAAAGTTGGGAGGTTAGTAACTTAATGTTTGAAGGTTAATTATTTATAATTGTTACATTACTAAACTATTTATGTCTATCCTGCCTTCCTACATATGAAGTTTTTGAATCTTGTTCCATTTTCTTCCTTCTTTAAGTAAAATTTTAAAATACAGAGGTATTGGATAAGGATTTGCATAAGTGATGCTCTTAAATAGTCAGGTCCAAAATTTGACTTTACTGGAGAAGTTGGTGAAATTAAACACAAACATGAGAAAGCTGGGATAACAGAGGTTTTATTTTATGTTAAAAAGGAAGTTCAGAGACCAATCAACCTGCAATGAAAACAAAATTTGAAACAAAAATAAAAAATACTGGAAGCACTCAGCAGATCAGGCAGAGAAACAGAGTTGCAATTTGGGCTCAAAATCTTTCATCAGGACTGGAAGTGAGAAAACAAGTTATTATTAAATGGCAGAATTGACAGTGAAATTGAATAGGAAAAGGGGTACCTCATGAACAATGAGGAAAGGTTAGTAGACCTGGTTGAGGGAATACTGAGGGCAGTTAGAAAAAAATTAAGCAGAAGAGACATAAAATTCAAGTTAGGGTACTGCACAGAAGTGAGTCAAAAAGTAAAACACTGAAATTGTCCAAAAGACCAGGAAGAGTCTGTGGAAAGAGGAACACAGAGCTACATTACAGATTGATGATATACACCATAACGCAGGGGTTCCCATCCTAGGGTCCATGGACCACTCAGTTAATGGTAAGGCTTCAGGGCATTAAAAAGGTTGGGAACCCCTGCCATAACAGGTCTCCATTGTTTCCAGTATTTTCTGCTTTTCTTGCAGATTCCAGGGATGTTTTATTGTTTTTAATTACTTGCTCTTTCCAATCTTTAAATATAAAGATTGTGCAACTAAAATTCCAACAAAAATCAAATGAGACTTTACAGCTCAAACCAAATGAAAATGAGGTACATAGAACATAGAAACCTACAGCACACTACAGGCCCTTCAGCGCACAATGTTGTGCCGACCACGTAACCTACTCTAGAAACTGCCTAGAATTTCCCTACTGCATAGCCATCCTCTTTTCTAAGCTCCATGTACCTATCTAAGAAGCTCTTAAAAGACCCTGTTGTATCTGCTTCCACCACTGTCGCAGGCAGCGCATTCCATGCATCACCACTCTCTGTGTGGAAAAACTTACCCCTGACAAACCTTCGGTACCTATTTCTAAGCACCTTAAAACTATGTCCCCTTGTATTAGCTATTTCAGCCCTGGGAAAAAGCCTCTGAGTATCCACACAATCAATGCCCCTCATCATCTTATACACCTCTATCAGGTCACCTCTCATCCTCAGTCGCTCCAAGGCGAAAAGGCCAAGTTCACTCAACCTATTCTCATAAGGTACATCCTCCATTCCAGGAAACATCCTTGTAAATCTCCTCTGCACTCTCTCTACAGTACCTGCATCCTTCCTGTAGTGATGTGACCAGAACTGAATGCAGTACTCCAAGTGGGGTCTGACTAAGGTCTTATATAGCTGTAACATTACCTCACGACTCTTGAACTCAATCCCACGGTTGATGAATGCCAACACATCATACGTCTTCTTAACAACACTGTCAACTTGCGCAGCAGCTTTGAGTGTCCTATGGACATGGACCCCAAGATATCTCAGATCCTTCACACTGCCAAGAGTCTTACCATTAATATTATATTCTGCCTTCAAATTTGACCTACCAAAAGTCCATCTATCGATGTCCCACTGTAACCTCTGACAACCCTCCAGACTATCCACAACACCCCCAACTTTTGTGTCATCAGCAAACTTACTAACCCACCCTACTTCTTCATCCAGGTCATTTATAAAAATCACAAAGAGGAGGGGTCCAAGAACAGATCCCTGTGGAACACCACTGGTCACCGACCTCCACGCAGAATACAAACCATCTACAACCATCCTTCGCCTTCTGTGGGCAAACCAATTCTGGATCCACAAAGCAAGGTCTCCTTGGATCCCATGCCACCTCACTTTCTGAAGGAGCTTTGCATGGGGAACCTTATCAAATAACTTACTGAAATCCATATATACTACATCCACTGCTCTACCTTCGTCAATGTGTTTTGTTACATCCCCAAGGAATTCAATCAGGCTCATAAGGCACGACCTGCCCTTGACAAAGCCTTGCTGACTATCCCTAATCAGATTATGTCTCTCCAAATGCTCATAAATTCTGCCTCTCAGGATCTTCTCCAACAACTTGCCCACCACTGAAGTCAGACCCACTGGTCTATAATTTCCTGGATTATCTCTACTCTCTTTCTTGAACAAGGGAACAACATTTGCAACCTTCCAATCCCCCGGTACTTGTCCCATCTCTATTGATGAAATAAAGATCATCACAAGAGGCTCAGTAATCTCCTCCCTCACTTCCCACAATAGCCTGGGGTATATCTCATCCAGTCCTGGTGTCTTGTCTAGCTTAACGCTTTTCAAAAACTCCGGCACATCCTCTTTCTTAATGCCTATATGCTCAAGCATTTCAGTCTGCTGTAAGTCATCTTGACAACTGCCAAGATCTTTTTCCCTGATGAATACTGAAGCAAAGTCTTTATTAAGTACCTTCTCTACCTCCTCTGACTCCTTGTACATTTCCACTATCACACCTGATGGTCCTATTCTGACACGACTCATCCTCTTGCTCTTCACATACTTGCAGAATGGGGTTTTCCTTAATCCTGCTCACCAAGGCCTTCTCATGGCCCCTTCTGGCTCTCCTAATTTCTTTCTTGAGCTCCTTCCTAGCAAGCTTGTAATTTTCTAGAGCTCTAACAGTAACTAGTTTCTTGAACCTTTGCCACATTTCTGCCGTGCATTTCCCTGAGAACATCTGCTCCCAATTTATGCTCCCAAGTTCCTGCCTAATAGCATCATATTTCCCCCTACCCCAATTAATTGTTTTCCCAAATTGTCTGCTCCTATCCCTCTCCAGCGCTATGGTGAAGGAGATAGAGTTGTGGTCACTACCTCCAAAATGTTCTCCCACTGAGAGATCTGATGCCTGACCAGGTTCATTTCCCAATACCAGATCAAGTACACCCTCGCCTCTAGTTGGCTATCCACATATTGCGTCAGGGAACCTTCTTGAACACACCTAACAAACTCCACCCCATCAAAACCCCTTGTGCTAAGGAGATGCCAATCAATATTCAGAAAGTTAAAATCTGTCATCATAACAACCCTATTATTATTGCACCGTTCCAGAATCTGCTCCCCATCTACTCTTCGATACCCCTGTTACTATTGGGGGGCCTATTAAAAAGCACCCAGTAGAGTTTTTGCCCCTTTCCTGTTTCTGACTTCCACCAAAAATGACTCAGTAGATTATTCCTTCATGACTTTCTTCTTATCTGCAGCCGTGACACTATCCCTAATCAGCAATCCCACGCCTCACCTCTTTGAAGCATCTAAAGCCTGGCACATTCAGCAGCCATTCCTGCTCGTGAGACAACCAAGTCTCTGTAATGGCCACAACGTCACAGTTCCATGTGTTGATCCACGCTCTAAGTTCATCCGCCTTGTTTATGATATTTCTTGCATTAAAATAGACACATCTCAAACCATGAGGCTGAGTGCATCTGCCTATCCTCCCTCACAAACTCTCTACAAGCTGTCTCTGTCTCTGTTTGTGCTCCAACCTCCCCATTCTCTGTCTCTTCACTTTGGTTCCCACTCCCCAACAGCATTAACATTTGAGGTAGCTGGCACTTATTAAATAATTCTTATTGGTTGCATCACTATCTGGTATGGAAGGGTAGAGATAGCTGCAGAGAGTTGCAAACTTAGCCACGTCAGTTTCCCCTAGCATCGAGGACACTTTCAAAAGGCGGTGCCTCAAAAAGGTGGCATCAATCATTAAGGACCCTCTTCTCATTACTACCATCAGGGAAAATGTACAGGAACCTGAAAAAGACACATTCAACATTTTAGGAACAGCTTCTTCCCCTCCACCATCAGAATTCGGAATGGACAATGAATCCAAAAAGAATACCTCACTATTTTAACATTTTGTATGTGTTACTCACTAATTTTGCACTACTTGCTTATTATATATATATAATAATTTAAAATATATTTTACATATTGCAGTGTACTGCTGCTGCAAAGTAACACATTTCATGACATACATATGTCAGTGATAATAAACCTGATTCTGAATCAAGGATTGACCCAGGTCAAATTCAACATGGAAAACAATGGTTCCCTTAAGGCTAGAGAAACATAGAACATAGAACATAGAACATAGAATAATACAGCACAGTACAGGCCCTTCAGCCCACAATGTTGTGCTGACCCTCAAACCCTGCCTCCCATATAACCCCCCCCCCCACCTTATATTCCTCCATATACTTGTCTAGCAGTCTCTTAAACTTCACTAGTGTATCTGCCTCCACCACTGACTCAGGCAGTGCATTCCACGCACCAACCACTCTCTGAGTAAAAAACCTTCCTCTAATATCCCCCTTGAACTTCCCACCCCTTACCTCAAAGCCATGTCCTCTTGTATTGAGCAGCGGTGCCCTGGGGAAGACGCGCTGGTTATCCACTCTATCTATTCCTCTTATTATCTTGTACACCTCTATCATGTCTCCTCTCATCCTCCTTCTCTCCAAAGAGTAAAGCCCTAGCTCCATTAATCTCTGATCATAATGCATACTCTCTAAACCAGGCAGCATCCTGGTAAATCTCCTCTATACCCTTTCCAATGCTTCCATATCCTTCCCATAGTGAGGTGCCCAGAACTGGATGCAGTACTCCAAATGTGGCCTAACCAGAGTTTTATAGAGCTGCATCATTACATCGCGACTCTTAAACTCTATCCCTCGACTTATGAAAGCTAACACCCCATAAGGTTTCTTAATTACTCTATCCACCTGTGAAGCAACTTTCAGGGATCTGTGGACATGTACCCCAAGATCCCTCTGCTCCTCCACACTACCAAGTATCCTGCCACTTACTTTGTACTCTGCCTTGAAGTTTGTCCTTCCAAAGTGTACCACCTCACACTTCTCCGGGTTGAACTCCATCTGCCGCTTCTCAGCCCACTTCTACATCCTATCAATGTATCTCTGCAATCTTCAACAATCCTCTACACTATCTACAACACCACTAACCTTTGTGTCATCTGCAAACTTGCCAACCCACCCTTCTAGCCCCACATCCAGGTCATTAGTAAAAATCACGAAAAGTAGAGGTCCCAGAACAGATCCTCGTGGGACACCACTAGTCACAATCCTCCAATCTGAATGTACTCCCTCCACCACCACCCTCTGCCTTCTGCAGGCAAGCCAATTCTGAATCCACCTGGCCAAACTTCCCTGGATCCCATGCCTTCTGACTTTCTGAAGAAGCCTACCATGTGGAACCTTGTCAAATGCCTCTACCGAAGGAGTTACATTTGTAATACAAGATAAACAAAACAAACAGGAATACAAATTAATATCATGAAGTTTTAATTAATTATACAAGGACATGGGAAGAAACCTGAAAGGGTGCTTACTTTTTTTCTCACTGATTCTGCATGTGATTAGAAGAACTGAATAGAGGTTTAGTGAACTGAGATGTGATCTCAGAGTTTATATCAGAACATCTTTATTGAGATGATAAGGCTGACAGTAAAGTGTTTTTTTTAATTTAACCATATAATACCCTAAACTGATATTCTAACACATACATATCCAAACATAAAAGCTAAAATTTACTAACAGCCTGGTTTCTGTTCACAGTTAAATCACAAACGGTGAATGTTTCTTTATAAAATCCAGTGAATTATAACTGAGTTTCTATAACGCTGATGGGTACATTCTGCATGAAATCATTTTTAAATCCTTACCAATCCCAGAGGCTCAATGACAGCCTGTTTCTGATTCTACCAGCCTTTCATCATGGAATTTAAACTTTCGTAAACCAAACATTCCTTTACCAAGTACACTTATTGAGCAGGGGTTATTTAATCATCTCTTCTTATCTGTTTCTCTGAATAAATGCTAGAAGAACTCAGCAGATTAGGAAGTAGCTATGGAGGGAGGAAAACAGTCAATGTTTCGGGTCCAGATCCTTCATCGGCACTGGAAAGGTAGGGGAAGAAGGTGTGGGAGAGGAATGAGTACAAGCTGGCAGTTTATAGGTGAAACCAGGTGAAGGGAAAGGTGGGCTGGTGGAGGAATGGGGATGAAGTAAGAAGCCGAGAGGTAATTAAACAGGGTCCGAGCGATACTGCACCTGCAGTGACATGTTCAGGTCTGCAGTCCCTACCCAAGTAAAGATATAACAATAAATGAAGTGCAATATAGGTTTATCAGATTGAACAGGAGAGGTGCGGATGGGGAAGGGATTAGATGTCCAACAATAAGGGACTAAACACATTGGGCTTATACACTGCATATTGCACGTTGCATATGCCCAATGGCTGTTTGCCAGTCTTTACTTATTTTTTGTAGATTCTACTACATTTCTTTATTTTTCTTGTAAATGATTCTCAAGGTACATGGTAACATATATGCCCTTTGATAATGAATTTACTTGAGAATTTACCTCACAGAAACATACAAAATTCTCACAGAGTTTGACATGTTAGATGCTAACAAAAATGTGTCTAATGGTTTAGGTGTTTAGTACTGAGGTTATAGTCTCAAATTAAGCAGATACCCATTCAACACTTTGATGAGAAAAGAAAAAAAATCTTCATTGAGGGTAGTGAATCTTTGGAATTTTCACCAGAGGCTCAGCCCCTGGGTATATCATGTCAACAACCAACAGCTGTTGGGATACTGAAGGAATCAAGAGAAATACGATCAGTGAAGGGAAGTTGCACTGACATAATAGTACAGCAGACGATAATTCCACATCGATTTCTTATGTTCATCCTCCAGTAGGAGATTCCAAATAAAGGTTCTGGGAAAAAAAACTGAGTTTACATAATTAGCTTACTTGATATGCTGCACATCACCTCTCAAAGCTGGGGTAAGTGTGAGGCTAGTTAAGAATGAGACTAGGGAATTAACCAAGAGCAACAAATAAATGAGAGACAAGCCTCCCCACCATTGAGGATAGATTCAAAAAGTGATGTCTCAAGAACGCTAAATCCATCATCAAGGACCCTCACTATCCAGGACATGGCCTCTTCTCATAAGAAGAGATACAGGAGGCTAAAGACACGCACTCAATGTTTTAGAAACAGCTTCTTCCCCTCTGCCATCAGAATTCTGAACAGTTCATGAACCCATGAACACTACCTCACTATTTTGCTGTTTTTACTCTTTTTAAAAATATATTCTTATTGTAACTTATGGTAATTTTTAATGTACTGTTGCTGCAAAACAACAAATTTCACAGCAGATTTACTGTCAGTGATAATAAATCTGATTCTGAATGGCAGATTATCCAACCGATCCAATTAATCTTTTACCTAGCTTACCGATCAAAAATCATTCTACCTCCATCCTTAAAATATTTTGCTTCCACTGCCTTCAGAGTTAAGAGCTCCAAAGACCCATGACTTGAAAGAGAAAAAAAATCTCACCTCGCCTTTTCCTTCAATGGACAGCCCTGATATTTATTCAGCGTCTCCCTGTTCTGAATTCACCATGAAAGACCTAAAGGCCACAAGACACAGAAGCAGAATTTGACCATTTGCCCATTGCGTCTTCACCGCCATTCCAGCATTGCTGATTTATTATCCCTCTCAACCCTTACTAATCAAGAACCTATCAAACTCTGCTTTAAATATACCCAATGACTTGGTCTCCACAGCCATCTTTGGTTATTTCTTCGGCAGTTTGAACAGGGCACGACTACACAAGCGCGTGGAGGTTGGCCAGTGAGAACAGCGGGAACAGTTTAAAAGGAAGACAGATTTACAGAGTGGGCGTCGGAGTGGTGGGAGACAGAGTAGGAAGGCTTTGGCTCAACGGGGCTTCAGCGATAAAGAGTCGAGGCCAGGTAGGTTATCTGTTTAAACTAAAGACAGAGAGGCCAGTTTTTTGTGCTCAGTGTCAGTTGTGGGAAGTCCTAAAAACTCCCAGCCTCCCGGTCGACCACATCTGCACCAGGTACGTCAAGCTGCAGCTCCTTAGAAACCGCGTTAGGGAATGCCAATGAAATGCAGTTAGCATCTGACCAGAAATGCAAAGAATAATGTTATTTACAAAACAACTGTGAATTAAAAAGTAAATGCTACAGCACACAAATATAAAAGTACTGAGACCGTACAATATGGGTGCAATACTGCTTAGCGCTGTGATTGTGAGATTCAGCAGGGTCACGGCCTCAGGGAAGAAGCTCTTCCTGTGCCTGCTGGTGTGAAAGCAGAGGCTCCTGTAGCGCCTACTGGATGGGAGGAAAGTAAAAAGTCCATGCTTAGGGTGAGATGCATCTTTGATAATGCTTTTCACCCTGCCCAGGCAGCGTTTATGGTAGATGTTCTCAATGGTGGGCAATTGGGTGCCGATAATCCGCTGGGCAGTTTTCACCACCTGCTGGAGTGCTTTGTGGTCCGATACAGAACAATTGCCATACCACACTGAGATGCAGTTGGTGAGTACGCTCTCAGTGGTACAGCGGTAAAAGTTCGTCAGTATCCTGGGACAGAGATGAGCTTTCTTGATGCTCCACAGGAAATACAGGCGCTGTTGTGCCTTTTTGATCAGGATGGAGGAGTTCAGGGACCAGGTGAGATCCTCGGAAACGTGGACACCAAGGAATTTGAAGCTTGATACACGCTCCACTACAGCTCTGTTGATGTAGATGGGGACGCGAATGTGGCTCTTAGCGCTCCTGAAGTCCACAATGATCTCCTTGGTCTTCTGGGTGTTAAGAGCCAGGTTGTTGTTGGCACACCATGCGGCCAGCAGAAATAGGCCCTTTGACCCACCCAGTCCGTGCTGAACTGTTATTCTGCCTAGTCCCATTGACCTGCACCTGGATCATAGCCCTCCATACCTCTCCAATCCATGTACCTATCCAAATTTCTCTTAAATGTTGAAATTGAACCCATATCTATTACGTCTGCTGGCAGCTAGTTCCACATTCACACCATCCTGAAGACGTTTCTCCTCGTTCCTGTTAAAAATTTCACCTTTCACACAACGTCACCGGAAAAAGCCAGCTTGGATTAACCCTATGTATAACCCTCAAAATTTCGTATTTTTGTAGTTGAATGTCATCGAGTCCTTGTTGACTTTTGGCGACCCCATGAATAGTTGCCCCAAGTGAATTTCTATCTTCGCAAAGGCAGCTCATTGTGATAACATTACATTCATAGCTATCCTTATTGTGTCCATCCATCTGATTGGCTGCCTTACTCTCTTCCATTGTCCTTCCACCTTGCCAAGCATGATATCCTTTTCCAGGGAGAGCTGTTTCTTCACACGATGTGCCCAAAGTACAATAGGTGGAGTCCTGTCATTTGAACTTGGTTTAATCTCGTTGAGGATCAGTTTGTTTGTTCTGTGAGAGGTTCACAAGATGTGCAGTATTTTTCTCCAGCACCACAGTTCAAAGGCTTTACCATCCAACTTTCATATCCATATGATGTCATTGAGACTATCACCTCCTGCACTAGTCGAATCTTTGTCTATACAGATCGATTCCTGTTTCCAAGGATCTTCTCTAAATCCTTCATTGCTGCTCTGCCAAGGGCGATTCTTCATTGGATTTCTTGACTGCTTACAGCTTTGGTGTTAATTATTGATCCAACTAAGTTGAATCTGTCAACCACCTCTATCAAATCTCTCCTCATTCTCCTGCACTCCAGGGAATAAAGTCATAACCTATTCAATCTTTTCCTTTTATTCAGGTTCTCAAGTTCCAGCGACATCCTTGTAAACAGTTTCTCTGTACTCTTTAAATATTATTGATATCTTTCCTGTAAAAGGGTGACCAGAACTGCACACAATACTCCAATTTAGGCCTCACCAACATCTTATCCAACTTCAACATAACATCCCATCACCTGTAGTCAATACTTCAACTTATGAAAGCCAAGATTATCATTTACAGAATAATGTAATCAAGCTAATTGAACATGCTTTTACAAAAGGAGAATTTCGTTTTGACTAATTTGCTAGAGTTTTTTCAAAGTGCAACAAGCAGAGTGGATAGGAACCTGTTGACTTAGCACATTGGTAAACATACTACCATAAAAGCTGCTGCACAAGATAAGAGCTCACAGAAAAGTGTATTAACATGGAATGAAGACTGGTTATCACTGAGAAAAAATGAGTAAGAATAAATGGGACCAGCACAGGGTTGTACAGTAGTGTAATACTTTACAGCGCCAGCAGTAAGATCAGGGTTCAATTCCTACCGCTGTGTATGAGTTTGTACTTTCTCCCCATGACCGTGTGTGTTTCCTCTGGGTGCTCCTGTTTCCTCCCACATTCCAAAGATGTGGGTTAGGGTTAGTAACTTGAGGGCATGCTAATTTGGCAACATTTGCAGGCTGTTCCCAGTATATTCTTGGACTGTGTTGGTTGTTGACACAAAATGTAAATACGACACATAAAGCTGATCTCTCTCTTCGGGCTGGCAGGACGCCACTTGTGACCTGCCCAGAGGATTTGATTTCAGTCCTCTTTACTGGCAGGTTGTAAAACAATGTATGGCACATCATATTTCAGTATGTCTAGCTGATCCTAGCACCCCATCCTTCTGGGTTCCTCAGTGAACCAGAATTGATGGCTGGCTTAATAGTAATAGCCTTTTCTATCTGCCAGAGATACAGCAGATGTGGTAAGTAGGTAAGTTAATCACTGAAAAGAGATACAAATGGGCAACTATCTTCTGATAAACAATTCATGATAGATGCATGATGATGGAGGCTTTCTTCAAGAGGTTGGGTGAGACTAGAACCAAAGGTCATAAGTGAAGGGTGAAAGATTAACTATTTAAGGGGTATATGAGGGGGAACTTCTTCCCTCAGAGTATGAAACGAGGTGCCAACAGAAGTGATGGATGAGGGTTTGACTGCAACATTGAAGAGAAGCTTGGATAATTGCATTGATAGGAGGATATAAAAGATTTGTCCAAGTACAGGTGGATGGGACTAGGCAGAATAACAGTTCAGCATGGACCAGATGGAACAAGGGCCTATTTCTGTCTTGAGTGTTCTATGACTCTCCAACATCCACAACAAGAAAACATTGGACTGAGGCACAATGGTGAGAGTTGGCTTTAATGCTCTAGGTTTGTGAGGGAAATCTTGGGTTTGCACCTGACAGCTGAAAATCATGCATATACAGATTGTGCACACGGACAGGATAAAGAATTATTATGGTATTGCTTTGTCTGTCTTTTTTGTCCTAAGGCACTGAAGAGCAACTAATGGTCCAGATGAAAGTCCTAAATTATGCGACTAAGTGACAACTAGTCCACCAACACCCAAATTAACATTGATTAACAGCCAATTGCGCAACTAAACAGGGAAGAACAATCCATCAGAAAAGGAATACATTGGCAATATGTTTTATAACTCCAAGACATAAAAACTCATTGGAGGGAAAACAAGGGAGCTGGGAATGTGGGAAAACTTCGTTTTTACTTTAAGCAAGGTGTGCATGTACTATTACATATAACCAGTAATGAATTTTTTAAACAAAGAATGCTTAATCAAACACTATATTTACAATATTTCTCAAATATGACTGAAATATTAAATACACAGGAATTGGCAGAGAAAGAGAAAAATCCCTGACTCAAACTTGCTCTACGACTAGATGGGACAAGGCAAAAATAACCGTCTGGCACAAAAGGCCTGTTTCTTTGCTGCAGGGTTCTATGTCTTTTATGTCTATCCTTCTGCCCATCTCCCTTCTTTTCCTTCCTTTCTCCCCCTCCCTCCCTTGAACAACTGTGCCAAAATAATTCCAAAGACATAGCAGAGAAGAACTTACTCACTAGTAATCGTACTAACTGCAGTTAAATACATGGAAACCAGTGGAGAATATCAGCCCCAGTTTACTGAAGACTTTTTAAACTTGTCACTTCAAAATAATAGTTTACTGAAATTAAACATTTTTCCAGTTAGGAAGCTCAAATTTATGTTGGCTGTTTCCTTTAGTTAGGTTACTTGGTACTTTGTTAAAATTAAGAGCAATCTCAAACCCATTGACATATTCAAGCAGACATCTGGAAAACTAATTATCAATCCAGATTGTTAGAAGAAACTGATTCTCCAACCAAAAATGGGAATAATTTACTTCGTAAAAGCATTAGGTTTGATGGACTTACTGACATTCATTTGCTTCTAATATTTCATGTTTTCAAAACCTTTGTAAATTTGACACAACAAGTTCAATTCATCCGTAACTCACAACTCTGGTTTTTGGTCCGACGATATCTAAATCTTAAGATTCTTTAAATTCTTCTATCTCTCTATCACCCTACAAGATCATAACAGATATTCAGACCATCAAGTCTGCTCAACCAGTCAATCATAGATGAATTATTTTCCCTCTGAACCTTATTCTCCTGCCTTTGCCCTGTAACCTTTGACATCCTTATTAATCAGAACCAATCACCTCTGCTTTAATTATACCCAATGATTTGACCTCCACAGCCATCTGTGGCAATGAATTCCACAGATTCAACACCCTCTGGCTAAAAAGTGGCTGGAATCTAGAATACCCTGAATATTATCACAAAAGTTAAGAGTAGCATTCCCCCAAATTTGATATTTTCAATTTCCATCACTCCACCACTGGTAGGCCGTAAACCCTCTCACCACCACCTCTCTTAAAATATCCCCATTTGGTTAAAATGTTAGCCACCTACCTTGAGAACTAGGTGTTGAACTTCACTCACCCCAAAACAGAACTGCTCCCACAACTGATGTACTCACTTTCAAGGACTCTTCATCTCATACTCTCGATAGTTATTTTATGTTTATATATTATTATTATTATTTTTTTTCTTTTTTGCATTTGCATAGTTTACTGTCTTTAGCACTTTTTTTTGTCTATCTTGTGTGTGATTTTTCATTGATTCTATTGTTTCTCTGTGTTTCTCAGGTCAGGTCAGGGCCTTGCCTTGCTGCTGGTATCACGTAGCCCAGTACTACCTGTCTCGGGTCGGGTTGTCAGCGACTGAACCGGCACACCCCCTGGTGCACTTCGGTTATCCAGAGAGGAGGGTGTGTAGGTACCCAGCAGAACTAAAAACAAAACCTGTCAAAGGGCGGATGAACTCTTTGTGAGTCAACGGCCACCTACTGTCTGGGTGAGGAGTGGCGCGCCACACAGTCTTTCCGTTTCGCGCCTTGTAAGGTATAGTGCCCGACGCCGGCCCCCTAGGCCTGAGTTGACGTCGTAGTAGTCTGTGTTTACTGTGAATGCCCACAAGTATCTCAGGGTTGTACATGGTGACATACACAGACTTTGATAATAAATTTATTCTGAACATTATTCAATATGAAAGTATTATGGGTCATATTGCCATGTGAAAAAGGTATATGCAGTATGTTTAAGTTACATATATCTGTCACAATCGATAGGTCAATGTATGAGGAACACTGATAGCTCTGGGCCTACACAAATAAAACAAATGAGATAAACCACAGCAACTGAAGTCTTCAACGTTCACTGACAGGACTACCTAGGATGAAAGAGAAGTCACAACTTTCAGACTAAACCTGCAGTAATTCCGAGATTAAATGAAATTAGTTTCAAGCTGTTACTAATTCTTGATCTGAACAACAAACCCTCTTAATTAGCTCCAAATTTGAACAAAAATTAAGTAAGAAATTGGAGAGGTATAAACAGTAAACATTTCAGGCCAAGACCCTTCAACAGGACTGATTCTGAGGGAGGTTATGATTCTAAGAAAGTTAAGTTGTTGTAATATTCCAATTCAGAATCAGGTTTATTTGATGGTATCCATCAAAGCTGCTTGTGTGAGTCACTTTTACTGATGGCGCCCCAGAAGTTGGGAAAATTATTAGAAACTCCACAATAGAACAGGCAAATTGGAAGCTAATAAACAAAGAAGCATTTGATTAAAAAGAGAACAGGACAAAAAAAAATGGTAAGACCCTGACGAAGGGTCTCAGTCCAAAAAGTGGACTGTTTATTTCTGTTCCTGACCTTCTGAGTTTCTCCCGCACTTTGTGTGGTTTACTTTGGATTTCCACCAGCTGCAGAATCTCTTGTGTTCAAATAAGAAACTGTTTGCATGGTTCTCATCTAACCAGATACCAGGGTTAATTTAAGCACGATTCTGGGAGAGGGTATGGTTCTAAGAAAGATAAATCATCTCAATATCCAAATTACTAGAAACTACACAACAGAACTGGCAGATTCAAACTCATTAATTAAGATGCATGTGATTAAAAAGATAACAGAACAAAGGCAGTGGTGATAGCTATTAAATTGTGATGCTTCATGTCTGAAAGGGTCTTGCATACCTTGGGAATGGTGGTGCAATGATTAAATTTCTAAACATGTAATCCAGTCATCTAACAATCCAGAGACATGAATTCACTTTATCATTAATAATGGTGAGCATAAAACTATAGATTACCATAAAATGCATTTTGTTCACCTTTTCCCTTCAGACCAAAAGACACAGGAGCAGAATTAGGCCATTTGGCCCATCAAATCTGTTCTGCTATTCCATCATGGCTAATTTATTATCCCTCTCAACTCCATTCTCCTGTCTTCTCCCTGTAACCTTCGATGCCCTTACTAATAATCTTTCAACTATTGCTTTAAATACACTCAATGACGTGGCCTGCACAGCCATCTATGGCAATAAATTCCACAAATTCACCATGCTTTGGTGAAAGAAATTCCTCATCGTATCTATTCTAAAGGGATGTCCCTCTATTCTGAGGTTGTGCCCTCTGGTCCCAGACTTTCCCACTACAGGAAAAATCCTCTCCTGTCCTTTCTATCTGGCCTTACAATATTTGACAGATTTCAATGAGATTCCCCCCCCCCCCATTCTTCTAAATTCCAGTGAGTACAGGCCTAGAACCATCAAACTCTCCACATTTGTTCACTTCTTCATTCCCAATATTATTCTTGTGAACCTCTAGACCCTCTCCATTGCCAACATGTACTTTTATAGATAAGGGCTCCAAACTGCTCAAAGTACTGCAAGTGCAAGCTAACCATTGCCTTACACAGCTGCAGGATTATTCTAGTCCTCTCAAAATGAATGTTAACACTGCATTTGCCTTCCTTAGCACCAACTAAGAGACAGAATTATATCAAATGTACATGATGTGGCTCCAAAGCAGAAATGTGGTTGACTCAATACTACCTGCTGAAATATCTAACCACTCAGTGGTATTTAAATCATTACATAAACAAGGACCAAGATAAGCATAATGGAGCAAACTGGGATCAAACTAGGCACTAAATGTGAACATTTTCACCCTAGTTAACCTTGCAAAGTACTGCACACTAATATCTAGGAACTATATTGGAAGAGCTCTCCTATATATTAAACTAGCCAGAGTTTGAGATGGTCCAATATACTGGGTAGGAAAGGCTCATAGAGTAAGATAGCTGAATCACAAAGGACATAGTTTCTAGACAGCTGAATGTATATCCGATTGGCCAACCTTGTGATCTGGTCAGTTGCCATGCTGTTTGATATGGCTAGAAAAGGATGCTAATCCAATAAACCCACCATCATCTGTCCAAAAAATTAGTCATAGAGCACAACAGCACAGAAACAGGCCCTTGACCCCACCCCCTGCTCCCATTTACTCTGTGACAAACTGTTACTCTGCCTCGTCCCATCTGGACCATAGTCTCCCCATACCCCTCTCATCCATGTACATCCAAACTTCTCTTAAATGTTGAAATCAAACTCACATCAACCTGCATCACTCTCTGACTGGAAGCTTGTAATTAGTGGAGTGCTGCAGGGATTGATGCTGGGTCCATTGTTTCTCATAATACCAATGATCTGGATGATAACGTGGCAAACTGGGTTGGCAAATTTGCGGATGTAGTTATCAGCAAGGAAGACTATCAAAGCTTGCAGCAAGATCTGGACCAGCTGGAAAAATGTGCTGAAAAATGACAGATCGAATTTGATGTAGACAAGTTTGAGGTGTCACACTTTGGGAGAACAAACCATGGTTGGGTTTACACGGTGAGTGAGGGTACTAAGGAGTGCAGTAGAACAGAGGGATCTGGTGAAGGTGGTGTCACAGGTAGATAGAATTGTAAAGATAGCACTGGCATATTAGCCTTCATTACTCAAAGTACAGGAGATGGGATTTTATGCTGAAGTTGTACAAGACATTGGTGGAGCCTAATTTGGAGTATCGTGTGTAGCTCTGGTCATCTACCTACAGGAAAGATATCAGTAATAATGGAAGAGTATAGAGAAAATTTACTAGAATGTTGCTGAGACTTGACGACCTGACTTGTAGTGAAAAGTTGAATAACTTGGATTCCATGGAGCACAGGAGAAAGGGAAAATTATGAGGGAAATAAATAAGGCAAATGCAAACAGGCTTTTACCACTGAGCTTGGGTGAGACTAGAATTAGGGGCCATGGCTTAAGGGTGAAAGGTGAAAGGTGAAATATTTAAAGGGAACATGAAGAGGAACTTCACTCAGGGTGGTGAGAGTGTGAATGCCAGTGAGTCACTCAGTCATAAACTACTACAGCACAGGAGCAGGCCCTCCAGCTCACGTAATCTGTACCAAACTATTAATATGCCTCGTCACATCAACCTGCACCTGAATCCCCCCATACTCTTTCCATTCAAGTACCTATCAAAATTACTCTTAAATGTTGAAATCGAATCAGTATCCACCACTTCCACTGGCAGGAAATTTTTGAAAAGTTGCTTTGAAGTACCCACTGGCATTAGAAGTTCACTGAGTCGTCAAAGCAGGTGGTCATAGCCATGGCCTGCTCCATCAGGCTTCAAGTGAGGGTAAAAGTAGCCAAATGGATGAAGAGATGATAAACAAGTCAGGGGCTAGAAATATCTGAGGCATTTGGCAGATGAGGTTTTTGATCCATGCCTGCTTCACACAAAAAAAAATTCTCAAGCCTTGCTATCTTCTCTTATCATATTTGCAACATTTTTGCTTTACAGCTAAAAAGCCAAGGTACACGCAGATATCTTGCAGACCATAAAGAGCTCTGTAGTCATCTGCCAGCAGCTGAAGTTTCTGGTTACAGTTGGCACCATGGCAACAGAGAACACAAAACAAGAATTTTATATAATGATGGCCTGCACGCACCCAATGTGCCCTTTTTATTTGTAAAAGTGCTGTTTAGTTTATGAGGACATCTTAAACAAGGTCATTGGATCTGGCTCAGTTACTTCACTGACTGTCACACAGCCACTAAATTTCACAATAACAAAAACAAAGCAAAACTGAACCTAAACTACAAGAAAATTAAATGTGTATTACGTACCACTACAGGTATACGGAAGCAAGAACCAAAATGTACTCTTGCAGATTTTAATCTGGGAATTCAATCACGGCAATAGGCAATCTGCTGCCCATATCTGAATATTGCTAAGGAAGCCCAGTGTGGCATCTTCCCACACTATCATCTGTGTAAACCCAGGAGCAACTTTTCAGCTAGACCACTAAATAAAAGTGGGAGGAGCAGACATAAGTGGCCCAAAATGGTATCTTTTGAGACAGCCCCTTTTAAAAACAGCACTGACCGAACAGGAGAAGGTTGGTTTGTTAAGTTTTTCTCCAAACATTTTAAGTCACCTTTCTACAAATGGTGCCATTAAAGATCTCTACTATCCCTACTATTTTGATACATTATTTATATCTCTACTTTTCAACTACTATAAAGCTGAGGTCAAACCACACGAAGTATTTTGAGCAGTTTGGGGCCCCTTATCTGAGAAAGGATGTGCCAGCACTGGAAAGGGTCCAGAGAAGGTTGTTGAGAATGAACCTAGAAAAGAAAAGGTTAATGTACGAGGAAGATTTGAAAGCTCTGGGACTGTACTCACTAGAATTTAGAAGAATGAGGGAGATCTCATTGAAAGCTATCAAATATTGAAAGACAGAGATGCAGTGGACTGGAGAAGATGTTTCCAATAGTGCGGGAGACTAGGACCAGAGGATGCAGCCTCAGAATAGAAGGATGACCCTTTAGAACAGAGATGCGGAGGAATTTCTTTAGCCAGAAGTAGTTAATCTGTGGAATTCATTGCCACAGACAGCTATGGAGGCCAAGGCATTGGTATATTTAAAGCAGAGGTTGACAGGTTCTTGTTTAGTATGGGCATCAAAGGTTATGGGGAAAAGGCAGGAGAGGGGTAATAAATCAGCCATGATGGATTGGCAGAAAATACTTGATGGGCTGAATGAGCTAATTGTGCCCTTATGTCTAATGGTCTAATTTTATTATCTAGTAAGCCTGAGATCACAGGAAATCTCACACCAATATTATAGGGTTTAACCTTCTTTCCAAGACTTAAACAGAATGTAAACTGACATCTCTGTACAGGGAGTATTGCATTGTTAGAGATGCCTTCTTTTAGATGAGATTTTAAAATGAGATCTATGCAAAACATTGAGATGACATTACTTCAAGGGTGCTAACCAGTATTTAGCCATCAAACAAAATGTATCAAAAATGGATTTTTACTTGGTTGTAAATACAACCAGGCTCCTTAAGGTTGTTATAGTCGGCGGGGGGGGGGGGGGGCGTAGTAGTGGGGATAAGTTCTAACCAGCTATTAAATGCTCCCAGTGGTGTGTGTCTCAAACAGCCTCTGACAACCAAGTCTAGCTCCTGGCCTTCACGTGTGGCTAGTTATTATGCCTAGCAGAACCGCTTCTACTGATAGTGGAAAGAGGAAAGGCAAGTTTTAGCACCCTAAAACCAGCCATAGTTGGCAGTTCATCGAGAAAAAGGAAAACTCTGACCTCAAACCTCCACTGCCTTGCGGCTATACCCACTCACAGGGCAGGCTTCGGGAGTTAAACCCCAAGGAAAAATCCGTAACTGGAGTCCCTAAGGCAGCTCTATGTTGAGTTCAATGCTGACTGGCAATTCAAGCTGTTTTGCAGGTATCAAGCTGTTTTGGCATCCACCATTCCTCTGGATTCATTAGCTGCATGGAGAGGAAGAACCTGCTACATGGGCAACAGCTTGTTCTCCACGTCATTCAACCCTGGCTCATCCATCACGTAGACAGCTGGACGCCACTTTTTTTTTGCATAGTAGGGGAATAAAAGGTTATGGGGAAAAGGCAGGTAGGTGGAGATGAGTCCGTGGCCAGATCAGCCATGGTCTTATTGAATGATGGAGCAGGCTTGACAGGAGAGATGGCCTACTCCTGCTCCTATCTCTTATGTTCTTATGCAACATCCATGGTTGACGCCGACCAATGGAAGGCCTCTGAAAATGCAACTTGATAGGAGTATCTGCCTGCAAAACTGTGACTGCACCACAAATGTAATCAATTGTCTGTGACATTCTGGCAGTCTGAACATGAAAAACGCTCTATAAATGCAAACTTTTTTCTGGTTAGCAAACTTAGAAGAGGAAATTAGAAAGGTCAACAAGTGTTTAGAAATTGCTTAGAACAATGGAAATGCCTAAGTATTTATTCCTCTCCAAAGATGTTGCATGACCTGCTGAGTCCCTCCAGCATGTTGTGCGTGTGTTACTCAGGGTTTCCAGCATCTGCAGAATCTCTTGTGCTTACAACTTTTCCTTATTCTGAATAATCAAAAGCATACTAAATGTCTGAAGCTCCAAACTAAGGTAATAGCATCAGGTGACAATGTGCAATCAGCCACTGGAAAAAAAATGTTTTTTTTTTGTGCTGTATCTCTCAATTATGGACATGGAGAGGGTATTTCCTATAGTGGAGAGTCCAGGACCAGAGGCCATGGCCTCAGAATGCAAGGGTGCCCCTTAGAACAGAGATGAGGAAGAATTTCTTCAGCCAGAAAATGGCGAATCTATAGAATTCATTGCCACAGGAAACTGTGGAAGACAAGTCATGGAATATATTTCCAGCAGAGGTTGATAGGTTTTCATTACTGAAAGCACCAAAAGTTACAGGGAGACGGCAGGATAAAGATGTTGAGAGGGATAACAGATTGCTGGAACAGATATGACATCAAAGGCTATTAAGTAACTGACATCCCATTTGCCCACTCAACTATTGTTTAAAAAAAACTTCAACGGACTGGAACCTGACAGAAATGCAGGTAGCTTGCCATTGTATTGCCAGCAATTCTCAGTGTTTCAAAAATCCCTTGCAAACATAAGGGTGGTGAGCTTGCTAGCCACAACTCATCCTTGGATCCTCAGCTGTGTACTGATATTCGACGTATGGGCAAATCACAGGCTTTCTAAACCTGTTGGGCAGCTGGCCAGTAACCTGCCCAAAGAGTAACAGAAAGTAACAAGGTGATTCACATGCTTAAAAATACTTAAAGGTTTTACCTTTTTTAAATTGTTAAAATTCTCTAATCATTTGATTGATTCATGGATGTTAAATATATCTGAATCTCAGAGATACCGCGGAGAGCATTCTGTTTACATCACTGTCTGGCGTGAACAGGTCACTGCATGGGATCAGAGAAGGCAGCAGAGGGTTGTAAACTCAGCCAGTTGCACCGTGCACTGGCCTGTGCAGCATCGAGGACATCTTCAATAGGTGATGCCTGAAAAACGCAGCATCCATCATTAAGGAGCCCCACCATGCAGGACTTGCCTTCTTCCCATTGCTAGCATCAGAGAGGAGGTAGAGGAGCCTGAAACCACACTCTCAACATTCTGAACAGTCCAGGCACCCATGAACATTAACTCACAATTTTTTTTTTTGCTTTTTTGCACTGGTTTAATTTTATTAAATCTTACTGTAATTGATTATTTATGAGTAGCACTGCACTGCTGTCACGAAACAACAAATTCCATGACATAAGTCAGTGACAATAAACTTGATTCTGACTCAGAAGCATTCAAGGATTTAACAGTTGGCTAAGTCTTTCGATGCCTGCTTTAAAGATCTGTCAAAGTTCCAGAATTGTTCCACAAACAGAGTTTACTCTGGCCTATTCATAAGTCATAATGCAAAGACTGGTGTTTTTTTGGGATACGACCATTAGATCCTGCTACATCAGAAAACCGTAAGTTTTGTGGAAAGAATTAAGACAAAAGGAACTGCGGATTGAAATATAAAACAAACTAAAATAAGTAAAATGCAAAAATATACTCAAATAAGGTATCTTCAGCACCATGATGAGAGATCACCATCACAATATCTTCAAGAATACTACCTGATCTACTGAGTAGTTTCAAAATTTTCTGGACATTTTAATTTGCTCACATCTCCAGCAGCCTTCTTTAGTAAAAGAAAAGGCAACTTGCAGCTAATACATTGGTTATTAGTAAAGTTGTTCAGCCAAGCTAATGAGGAATCAATTATAATCATTATTGTTTACCATATTTAAATAGAAATCCACAAAAATGAAATAGTGAATTTTTTTCCCCAGCTACATCTTGACCATGAGTTAATACCTTTCAGTATACATTCTAGCTGCATTGATTTAGAAATACGTAAAAACAACACATGGGCACCATGGTAGCTTAGTGGTTAATGCAACACTATTACAGCTCGAGGCCTTCCAGAGTTCAGAATTCATTTCAGGCACCATTCTGTAAGGAGTTTCCGTACGTCCTCCCCGTGGACTGTGTGGGTTTCCTCTCACGGTCCAGAGATGTACTAGGTTATTGTAAAATGTCCTATCGTAAAACTAGATTAAAGTTAATCAGGATCGTGGGTTTAGTGGGGCAGCACGGCTAATATGCCCTTAGGCCCTATTCTGTGTAGTACCACTAAATTAAAAAAAATAAAAGCAGAGGAGTTTTATAAAGAATTGATCTACTCTAAATAAACATATGCCATTAATACAAACACATGCTGAAGAATGCAAACAACAGAAATTCTGCAGATGCTGGAAATTCAAGCAACACACATAAAAGTTGCTGGTGAATGCAGCAGGCCAGGCAGCATCTCTAGGTAGAGGTGCAGTTGACGTTTCAGGCCGAGACCCTTCGTCAGGACTAACTGAAGGAAGAGTGGGTAAGGGGGGACAAAATACATTATTACGTCAATTACAGTGCTCAAACTGAAAAAGGAGATTCAAGGAGTTTGACCATCCCATAATTGTTTCATAAAGTGAAAGTGACAGAAGGAGATCTGGATTTATAACTTTTGCTACTGAGAAAACAATTTCCTTTCATTAAAAGAGCAGTGACCTTACAATACCACAGTGGCCTAGAAAACACCAACTTTCACGACATACAATATATCAGTGATAATAAACCTGATTCTGATGTCAGCCCACAATGCGGCCCTTTTAGAAGGAAAAAGTCTATAGATCCCTTCCTTTGCCCTTTATTCTCATTTCTTCCCCTGCCCACCCCCAGTCATTGTAACTATTCATTCTCAAATTCAAGACTTTAAGCACTTCACACTATCTAATGGATTACCAATTCGGTGGTTTTATTCACTGACACTGCGAAACTGAAACAAGTTATAAAATCCAACAGAATAGTGGATTACCCATCTCTTTATCCTATAAAGAAATTGGCTCCGAACTTTCTTTGCAACAGTGAACTCCTGGTGTCTAAGCGCAGAAGATATTTTCAGCGTTAGCTGTGGTGCCAATTCGCATTGCCAAGCACTCAGCATAATGCAATGTCAGTGTGCACTCAACATCTTTCAGCACTGTTGTACTCCCAGCATCATCTAAATAAGCACGTTTGGTTCTCTTAAGTTTAGCTGCGGGCCATCTATCATACATTGACAGCTTAAAAATGCAGTGCAGTCATTTCTTATGATTTATCTTAACAATAAATCAAATTTGCAAATTGCAGAGTCACTTAATGGTGTCAGCATTCTAGGCAACAATCAGAACTGCCAACTACATGATTAAACTCCTGCATGTTACATAGTACTTCATAACACAATCTCATGCAGCTACAGTGGCATGCAAACGTTTGGGCACCCCGGTTAAAATTTCTGTTACTGTGAATAGCTAAGCGAGTAAAAGATGAACTGATCTCCAAAAGGCATAAAAGTTAAAGATGACACATTTCTTTAATATTTTAAGCAAGAAAACTTTTTAATTTCCATCTTTTACAGTTTCAAAATAACAAAAAAGGAAAAGGGCCCAAAGCAAAAGTTTGGGCACCCTGCATGGTCAGTACTTAGTAACACCCCCTTTGGCAAGTATCACAGCTTGTAAACGCTTTCTGTAGCCAGTTAAGAGTCTTTCAATTCTTGTTTGGGGGATTTTCACCCATTCTTCCTTGCAAAAGGCTTCTAGTTCTGTGAGATTCTTGGGCCGTCTTGCATGCACTGCTCTTTTGAGGTCTATCCACAGATTTTCGATGATGTTTAGGTCGGGGGACTGTGAGGGCCATGGCAAAACCTTCAGCTTGCGCCTCTTGAGGTAGTCCATTATGGATTTTGAGGTGTGTTTAGGATCATTATCCTGTTGCAGAAGCCATCCTCTCTTCATCTTCGACATTTTTTTTTACAGACAGTGTGATGTTTGCTTCCAGAATTTGCTGGTATTTAATTGAATTCATTCTTCCCTCTACCAGTAAATGTTCCCCGTGCCACTGGCTGCAACACAAGCCCAAAGCATGATCGATCCACCCCCGTGCTTAACAGTTGGAGAGGGTTTGGAGAGGGGTTCTTTTAATGAAATCCTGCACCCTTCTTTCTCCAAACATACCTTTGCTCAAAAAGTTCTATTCAAAAGGTTCAAAGGGACATCTAAACAAGCCTGATGCATTTTGGAAACAAGTCCTGTGGACTGATGAAGTCAAAATAGAACTTTTTGGCCGCAATGAGCAAAGGTATGTTTGGAGAAAAAAGGGTGCAGAATTTCATGAAAAGAACACCTCTCCAACTGTTAAGCATGGGGGTGGATCGATCATGCTTTGGGCTTGTGTTGCAGCCAGTGGCACGGGGAACATTTACTGGTAGAGGGAAGAATGAATTCAATTCAATACCAACAAATTCTGGAAGCAAACATCACACCATCTGTAAAAATGCCGAAGATGAAAAGAGGATGGCTTCTACAACGGGATAATGATCCTGAACACACCTCAAAATCTGCAATGGACTACCTCAAGAGGCGCAAGCTGAAGGTTTTGCCATGGCCTTCACAGTCCCCTGACATCATCGAAAATCTGTGTAGAGACGTCAAAAGAGCAGTGCATGCAAGACAGCCCAAGCATCTCACAGAACTAGAGGCCTTTTGCAAGGAAGAATGGGTGAAAATCCCCCAAACAAGAATTGAAAGACTCTTAGTTGGCTACAGAAAGCGTTTACAAGCTGTGATACCTGCCAGAGGGGGTGTTACTAAGTACTGCCATGCAGGGTGCCCAAACTTTTGATTTGGGCCTTTATCCTTTTTTTAATTTCCATCTTTTACAGTTTCAAAATAACAAAAGTTTTCTTGCTTAAAATATTAAAAGAAATGTGTCATCTTTAACTTTATGCCTTTTGGAGATCAATTCATCTTTTACTCGCTTAGCTATTCACAGTAACAAACATTTTGACCTGGGGTGCCCAGACTTTTGCCAGGCACTGTATATTCTGACTGGCATGGAGCTTCCAATGCATGGAACCATAAGAGGCTGCAGAGGGTTGTACTTTCAGCCAGTCCAATCATGGAACAACCCTACTTGTCAACAAGGACGTCTTCACAAGGCAGTGCCTCAAAACTGTGGCATCCATCAATAAACACTCTCACCATCTGGGCCATGCCCACTTTGCATTACTTCCATCAGGAAGGAGGTACAGGAGTCTGAAGACACACTGAAAATTTTAAGAACAACTCCTTTCCCTCCGTCATCTAATTTCTGAGCAGTCCATGAAGCCATGAACACTAGCCCATCATTTGTCTTTTTCACTGATTATTTAATTTTGTAATTTATAGTATTTTTTGTAACTTAGTAATTTGTATGTCTTGCACTGTACTCCTGTTACAAAACAATAAATTCCTCAACATATGCGAGTAATAATAAAACTGGTTCTGATTATAAGCTGACTCAACTCATTTTAATACAGACCATGTTTTCTTCTCCTTCCGTAGAACTTTGGGGTTAAGGGTGAAATGCGTCCACTACAGTTCTGAGGGGCCTGCTGAGAACAACATGAGTCTGTCACAGATAAATAGGCTGTGCTTTATCAGGCAGTACTTTGGGCAGTTTGGGAGATGATATGCTCTTCTACCATTTATACTGGGTTTCTGTGCTCCCAAGGAGACCTGAGGTACTCAAATCCATACCAAATGCTTCTTCTCTATTTAGATAGGCAAGGGCCTGGGGTTCCCTTTGAGCCAATGGGGACATTAATCTTTTTCAAGTAAATGCTGAGAAGATCCTTCAGCCACCTCCTTTGTTTTCTTGGTTATCTCTTTCCATAATAGATTTTGGAAAGTGTACCAGTTTTGGGAATCTAATATCAGGTACATAGACTCATTGAGCAGTACAGAATAGACATAGGCCCTTTGCCATCTAGTCCATGTCAAACTGTTAACCTTCCGAGTTTTCCATACCCCTCCCACTCCATTTACTAATCCAAACTTCTCTTTAATGTTCAACTCGAAAAAACATCCACCACTTCTGCTGTTAGCTCGTTCCAAACTCACATCATCCTCTGAGAGAAACTCCCCTTAAATTTTTAACTTTTTACTCTTAACCTATGACCCCTAGTTCCAGTCTCCATGGAAAAATATTCCGAACCTATTCAACCTTTCCCTGTGACTCAGATCCTCAAGCCCAGCAACATCCTTGTAAAATTTCTCTGTACTCTTTCAATCTTATTGATATCTTTCCTATAGGTAGCTGACTAGAACTGCACACAATACTCCAAACTCAAAATTTGGCCTCACCAGTGTCTTGTACAACTACAACATAGCATCCCAACATGAACAATAATGTCTCCCCATCACAGATGACTGAGCGTCACTGGGGCCTTAAAGGTGGGAATGTTGGCCTAGAAAGTACAGTGACATTTATTTACGTTTATCAATAGATCTGAAAGATTTCACAAAATAACATGGGTAGAGTCTCAACCCAAAACAACAACTCTTTATTACTCTCTATTCTGCTGCCTGACCTGCTAGTTCCTCCAGCAATTTGCTTGGATTTCGATTTTATGCATGTTTATGCGTGATGCTTTGAGCTGCCTGCTGTGTGGATGTCTTGAGTCAGAAGTATAGAGGAGAGCAAAAATCACTGCTTCTGATAGAAACATAGAAACATAGAAAATAGGTGCAGGAGTAGGTCATTCGGCCCTTCGAGCCTGCACCGCCATTTATTATGATCATGGCTGATCATCCAACTCAGAACCCCGCCCCAGCCTTCCCTCCATACCCCCTGACCCCCGTAGCCACAAGGGCCATATCTAACTCCCTCTTAAACATAGCCAATGAACTGGCCTCAACAGTTTGCTGTGGCAGAGAATTCCACGGATTCACCACTCTCTGTGTGAAGAAATTTTTCCTAATCTCGGTCCTAAAAGGCTTCCCCTCTATCCTCAAACTGTGACCCCTCGTTCTGGACTTTCCCAACATCGGGAACAATCTTCCTGCATCTAGCCTGTCCAATCCCTTTAGGATCTTATACGTTTCAATCAGATCCCCCCTCAATCTTCTAAATTCCAACGAGTACAAGCCCAGTTCATCCAGTCTTTCTTCATATGAAAGTCCTGCCATCCCAGGAATCAATCTGGTGAACCTTCTTTGTACTCCCTCTATGGCAAAGATGTCTTTCCTCAGATTAGGGGACCAAAACTGCACACAATACTCCAGGTGTGGTCTCACCAAGGCCTTGTACAACTGCAGTAGTACATCCCTGCTCCTGTACTCGAATCCTCTCGCTATAAATGCCAGCATACCATTCGCCTTTTTCACCGCCTGCTGTACCTGCATGCCCACTTTCAATGACTGGTGTATAATGACACCCAGGTCTCGTTGCACCTCCCCTTTTCCTAATCGGCCACCATTCAGATAATAATCTGTTTTCCTATTTTTGCCACCAAAGTGGATAACTTCACATTTATCCACATTAAATTGCATCTGCCATGAGTTTGCCCACTCACCCAACCTATCCAAGTCACCCTGCATCCTCTTAGCATCCTCCTCACTGCTAACACTGCCACCCAGCTTCGTGTCATCCGCAAACTTGGAGATGCTGCATTTAATTCCCTCATCCAAGTCATTAATATATATTGTAAACAACTGGGGTCCCAGCACTGAGCCTTGCGGTACCCCACTAGTCACCGCCTGCCATTCTGAAAAGGTCCCGTTTATTCCCACTCTTTGCTTCTTGTCTGCTAACCGATTCTCCACCCACACCAATACCTTACCCCCAATACCGTGTGCTTTAAGTTTGCACACTAATCTCCTGTGTGGGACCTTGTCAAAAGCCTTTTGAAAATCCAAATATACCACATCCACTGGTTCTCCCCTATCCACTCTACTAGTTACATCCTCAAAAAATTCTATGAGATTCGTCAGACATGATTTTCCTTTCACAAATCCATGCTGACTTTGTCCGATCATTTCACCGCTTTCCAAATGTGCTGTTATCACATCCTTGATAACTGACTCCAGCAGTTTCCCCATCACCGACGTTAGGCTAACCGGTCTATAATTCCCCGGTTTCTCTCTCCCTCCTTTTTTAAAAAGTGGGGTTACATTAGCCACCCTCCAATCCTCAGGAACCAGTCCAGAATCTAACGAGTTTTGAAAAATTATCACTAATGCATCCACTATTTCTTGGGCTACTTCCTTAAGCACTCTAGGATGCAGACCATCTGGCCCTGGGGATTTATCTGCCTTCAATCCCTTCAATTTACCTAACACCATTTCCCTACTAACATGTATTTCACTCAGTTCCTCCATCTCACTGGACCCTCTGTCCCTTACTATTTCTGGAAGATTATTTATGTCCTCCTTAGTGAAGACAGAACCAAAGTAATTATTCAATTGGTCTGCCATGTCCTTGCTCCCCATAATCAATTCACCTGTTTCTGTTTGCAGGGGACCTACATTTGTCTTTACCAGTCTTTTCCTTTTTACATATCTATAAAAGCTTTTACAGTCCGTTTTTATGTTCTCTGCCAGTTTTCTCTCATAATCTTTTTTCCCCTTCCTAATTAAGCCCTTTGTCCTTCTCTGCTGAACTCTGAATTTCTCCCAGTCCTCAGGTGAGCCACTTTCTCTGGCTAATTTGTATGCTACTTCTTTGGAATTGATACTATCCCTAATTTCTCTTGTCAGCCACGGGTGCACTACCTTCCTTGATTTATTCTTTTGCCAAACTGAGATGAACAATTGTTGTAGTTCATCCATGCAACCTTTAATAGACCAAGAGCTTTGCACAAGGTTTGAAATCTTGACCTGTACCTTTCCTCTGGTAGTCAAAAGCTACACTGACAAACAGGAGGCAATAATAAATTCCATCATCCAATGCATCATCACCTTTCAATGAAAGATGACATTGTACTGATGACAAGTTGAGAAAATGTCCACAAACCAACTGGAGCAAACCGACTAACAGTACAAAACCTAAACATCCTCCCCACCCCCAGTTTTGTAGTTAAGTTATTTAAATACTGCCTGTTTTGTTTGTTCATTGTGTAGGTATTGAAATAATGAGAAATATAATAGGGATAGGGACCTTTCTATCTCACATGAAGGAGAACGAACATTATATTTTTGAGATTGTTATCTGAAGATGTGAGAAAGCAAATCCAAAATCAAAACAGGCTAAATAACAGTACAATTATTCTAATCTACTTCAGTTGGGTCTAAAGACTCAGGCCCAAGAAACTGATTTACCTATTTATCTGCTTAGTGATACAGCACGACAAGCCTAATGGCTGATTTATACTTCTGTGTCAACTCGACACCGTAACCTACGCGTGACCTATGCACGTAGTGAGCATTTATACTTGTGCGTTGGTGTGTCTGCGTCACTCTGCAATTCCGGCACACCGCACATGCGCACACATCTGCCCCTGCAAGGCTTCATGATCATGGTAGTCTTTCTCAGGGTAAACAAGTTTAAAACGAGCGTCTTTTTTCGTAAAAGCAGAATGTGTCCTCCATAATTTCGGAGGTCTGTAAAGCTTTATGGAAAGCATTGCAGCCAGACTTCCTTCCCTGCCCTTCAGTTGCCCAATGGGAAGCTATCGCAGCGTAGGAGGAAATGCGATGCTACCAAGCGGACCAATCACAGCTGTTGTGGTCTGCGCTGCCGTGACGCGTAATTACATTTTGGGAGAGGTGCGCGTCAGGCTACGGCGTAGGGATCTGCGTAGGGTTCGGGGCTACGCCGTACCTACGGTGTTGAGTTGATGCAGAAGTATAAATCAGCCTCAACTTCCAGCCCAATGAGCCACACCGTCCAGCAACCCAACTACTTAGACCTAGCTTACTCACAGGACAACTTTGAATGACATATAACCTACTAACCAGTACGTCTTTGGACTATGGAAGGAAACCTGAGCCGCGGGGGAAACCCACACATTCCTTAGGGAGAGCGTACAAACTCCTTACAGAGGTGCCGGAATGGAACTCCAAATTAGAACTTCATATGAAGAAATACAGTATCTAAGGTATCCTTTTCAACAAACAATTCCTCCACTGAGCTAAACTCAAAACCTGAAATAATTTGAAATGCTGGAAGTATGCCATTCTGGCAGCATCTTTGAAAACTAGTAATTATGTTAAATCAATTACTTACCTTCTGATGAGAGGGTCTGATGCAAGAAATACTAGATGAAAACTTACTTCTTGCATGACATTTACTTTTTAATATATATGTATATATTTCTTATTGTGATTTATAACATTTCATGTATTCCACTCTACCTTTACTGCAAAATAACTAATTTTACAACATACGTCAGATACATTAAACCCGATTCTGAGAGTTATAGACCTAAAATGTTACCCTCTCTACACAGAGGCTGCCTGACCTGATGAACATTTCCTATTTTCTTTCTCTACCCCTACAACGTTTGGAATGAAGAATTTAATTTATAGGCAAAAAGAGACTGATGTGAGTTACTAGCATCATTTCAAATTTAATCTACACTGCATATTTGTCTGACAGGTCTGCCAAGGAAAATGAAAAGACTAGACAGGTAATGTCAGGATTTGATGTGCCACCTTGGGAAAGGTGCTGAAAGAACTAACATACATCAAAAGAAATGTAAGAAAGAACATGGGAATTACTGTAAAGTTACATCCCAAACCAATAGGGAATACACATTTAAATGAAATAGATTAACAACAAAATTATCAAAGAATCATTCCCACAGTAAAATGCAACTTGAATTCTCCAGGACTGGCAGTACCTAACATGACCTTTTCTTCTCTCTCTCTACTGATCTAAGAACACAAGAAACTGGAGAAGCAAAAGTAGGATATTTGAAAATTATCATATTGCCATTTCCTGCTATATATTTCTATACCCACTGATTCTATTGTCATCTAGAAATCTACAGATCTCATTTTTGAATGTAGTCAACAACTAAATATTGAGTCATTCAAGGCAGAAAATGTCAAAGTTTTACTACCCTTTAAGTAAATAGATCTCTCATTTTTATCATAAATAGTCTACTGATAATTCTAAATTCTTCACAACTCTATTTTCAAGTTCTGAAGGACTATACTTATCTCATTGACCTCTTGTTCTTCTAAGCTATAAATAAAGACCTACTCAAACTCTTCTCAAATAATAGATACAACATTCTGGAGTCAGTTTGCAAATCTTTGCAGTACCTCATCTATGGCAAGTATATTCATTTTAAGGAAACCAAAACTGTCCACATTACTTCAGATGTGGTCTAAACAAGGCCTACAAGATTGATTCAAGATACCTTCACTTTTGTACTCAAATCCTCTAGCAATTAGGATAAACAAGACTGTTTGCCTTCTTAATTGTCTGCACATTGTTTTTTTTAGTAACTTTGCTACAAGGACGCCCAGGTCTCTTAGAACATCAGTATTTCCCAATCTCTGACCAATTTAAAAATACTTTGTTTTCTGTTTCTTTTTCTATCAAAATCAGTAAGTTATTAGGAAGGCAAGTAGTATGTTAGCTTTTATAAGAATATTTTAGCACATAAGCAAAGAGATCTTACTGCAGTTGCAGGGTCGTGGTGAGGCCATACCTTAAACAGTGATTTTTGTTTCTCAGTTTAAAAAAAGCACCTGCTTGCGTACAAGAGCATCAACATTACTCAATCTCAACATTTAAAAAACTCTCCCCTCCTACTCCTCTTTTTTTTAAATTCCCATTCTGGTTCCCTTCTCACCTTTTCTACTCTCCTTACCTATCCATCACCTCTCTCTGGAACCCTTCCTCCTTCCCTTTCTCCCATAGTCCACTCTCATCTCCTATCCAATTCCATACTGAATTATTAATCTGCTAGTCTCATCAATGCACATCTAGACCATGGCGCTCCATACCTTTCCCATCCAAACTTCACTAAAATGTAAACATTGACCAGCTTGTTCCACACTCTCACCACCCTCTGAGTGAAGTTCTCCTTCACATTCTCATTAAATATTTCACCTTTCCCCCTTAACCCATAACTTCTATATCTAGTCTCACCCAAGTAAATAAAGGCATCCATTAGTCTTGCGAGACCATGGATCTGCACCTGGAAAGTCTTCACTCTGTCTCTCCTGGGCAAGGTTGTATGGAAGACTGGCAGTTGCCCATGCTGCAAGTCTCCCCTCTCCATGAAACCGATGTTGTCCAAGGGAAGGGCAAGGGCCAATACAGCTTGGCACCAGTGTCATCGCAGAGCACTGTGAGGTTAAGTGCCTTGCTCAAGGACACAACACGCTGCCTTGGCAGGGGCTCAAACTCACGACCTTCAGGTCGCTAGTCAGGTGCCTTAACCACTTGGCCACGTGCCCAACCTCTAGTCTCACCCAACCTCAGTGGAAAAAGACTGCTTGCATTTACCCTATCTGTACCTGTCGTAATTTTGTATACCTCTGTCAAATCTCCCCTCATTCTCCTACACTTCAGGGAATAAAAGTCCTAACTGATTCAAAATTTCCCTATAATTCAGATCCTCAAAATTCAGCACCATCCTTGTAAATTTCTTCTATACTCTCCTGTTGGAGAAGGATAACTTTTCCTGCTGGGCTTATGTCTTAAGAGTTCAAATTTGTTTAATTTGTTTGTTCAAATGTTGTATTACTTCTTTAAATACTGTCCATTATTAAGGACCCTCACCACGGGGGACAAGTCCTTTTCTCATTACTACCATCGGGTAGGAGGTACAGGAACCTGAAGACACACACTCAACATTTTAGGAACAGCTTCTTCCCTTCTGCCATCAGAAACCTGAATGGTTCATGAACACTATCTCACTATTCCTCCTTGCATTATTTATTCTATAGTTTATAGATTTTATTGCAATACTGTACTCCTGCCACAAAACAACAAACTTCACAACATGTCAGTGATAATAAAACCTGATTTTGATTCTGCATTATCTCAACTACTGCCAAATGCCCTCTCATATGTTCATGGTTTTCTTTGCTTAGCTTTAAGACCTTAGCTTTGGATTAACTACAGCATTTTCAAACACGATGTAAAATTTCATTATGCTATTGTCAGTCATCCCTAAAGGACCCTTTACAAGAAGTCTAAAAGCTTTGGGTGCTTTAAGATAGATCAAACATCACATTTTAAAAAGTCCTAGACATGCACTTCCCTTCAAAGGAAAAGAAAATCAATGATGTTCCCATGCTGTAGAAAATCTTTATGATCTAACAAGATTCAAAGACTGGGAGAAAGCTGGCTGTATCCAAGGGATATTCCTTATGAAGCATTATGTAACTAAAAAGTTGCTTTCATGAGTTCCAAATGCATTTCATCTGCACAGCTTAAATCATGTCATCAATCCCAACATGCAAAACAATATGCAGATTTTCAGAATACCTGAAATATCTTGGCAAGTAACACCTTAGATTTTCTGTGTAAAAGAAAAATAACCATTAGGTGATTTTTATCTTTCTATATCTTGCAAAAAAATCAGAAAATTACTTCATATTTTACAGCATTTTACACCAATTGGCATTCACTGAAATTCTGGAGATGGATTATAAAAGCTTCTTGGATATGGAGTATTAGAAAAATCACCTTTATATCATAAAAACAAACATTTTATACTTTGAAAAGAAATTCATTGTATGGATGACTATCAGCAAAACACAAAACTTTGCCTCTCAAAATCCAACCCTATGTCCGCACCGTTAAGAGGTGGAGATGGGTAAGGCCGGCCAACAGGGCTCTGGTGAAGCTGTATAGGCCAATCGCCTGTACAGTGGATGCAATGGATTGCAGAAGCGTTGATGAACTCCAACCACACCATCGACTTCAGAGGACAGTGGAGACAGGTCATCGATGGCCTATGCTCCACACAGGTGCTAAGGGCCCAAGTAAGTAAGTACATAAGGTTCTGGGATTCATAGACAAAGGCAAGAGTTCAAAATCAGAGTTCAGCTGAACCTATGTAAAACACTGCTTGGCCACAGCATGCAATTTCAGCCTTTGAGCCTTACAAACGATGGTGAAAATCTCACAGAAAAGATACTGTACATTGCAAAGGTTCCAGGGATGAGGAGTTTCAGATACTAAAAAGAAACAATCACGAAGATCTAACTAGTTTCTGTCACTGGCCCAACATTTTTCACATTCTTTATTGACGTAATGTTGTATCTCACTTGTTGATCATGTGGGATTGTCTAAAGATAAATCTAATAAATCTAAATATAAATGTAAAGATTTATCCCAATCCTTTTTCCTTCACATAGGATAAGGATAAATCTTTAGAATGAATTGGTCTGAATTAATAGCTACACATCAAAACTAAAGTCACCCAAAGCTCATTAGTAGAGCTGCAACATAAAACAATGCTTGTGTATGCATGCATTATGAGCCCTAGCTCTGAGACATCACGGTCCCATTCACTGAAACCTGATTTGGTCCCGTGAGTTTTGCCTTTCACTCAACACCTAGAAGACCAAGGGTTCTCTACCAACCTGTCTCCAGCATACTCTGTTATTGTAATAAAAGTTCACTTTGGAAAAGATTAGATTGGCTTTATTTGTCACACGTACACTGAAGCATCAAAACATCAATACATTACAGTGAAATGCATCGATGTGTCAATGAACAACATAGTTCAAGGATGTGGAGGGGCAGCTCGCCAGTGTCACCGTGTTTCCCCCACAGCTTACTAACCCAATGCATATGACTTTGGAATGTGGAAGGAAACCCACTTGGTCATGGGGGGAATGTACAAACTCCTTGCAGATAGCAGCGTGAATTTGAACTCTGATCACTGGCACTGTAAAGCATTGTGTTCACTGTTTTGCTACCATGCCACTCTTTATGACTTCATTCCAGATTTCAGGATTCACGTCTCTGGGATGATGAATGATCAAATTCATCCCTGTCTTCCGAGCACCAACTCGGCCTTTGGTCAACTGAGAAATAAAAATACTTTGAAGATTAGGGACTTAGACCTGACACAAAACTCAGAGTTTACTCGGCAGCTCTGATCCCTGCTCTCCTATATATACTTCTACAACTTTGACCACCTACCTGGATAAATACCACCAACACTGTCTCTGCAAAATTCTCCAAGCTTAATGGAAGATAAAGTGGGCCAACTTGGATGGCTGTTTCTAGACTAGCTTTGAGTCCTCATTTGCCCCCAGTCACCTACAATGGTTAGGTCATGTCCCTCACCTGCTTGATACAAGATTCTATTCTGAGCAGTGTTATGAGAAGAGATTACCAGATGAAAGCAATTCAATGATCATTAAGATCATTATTAAAATTAGTCAGCTTCATCTGCGTACTAGAATCCGTAGTACCCAAGACATCTTTAAGAAGCAGTGCCTCAGAAAGGCGGTGTCCATTATTAAGGACCCCACCACCCAGAGCATGCCCTCTTCTCATTGTTACCATCAGGAAGGAGATTCAAAAGCCTGAAGGCACACACTTTGCAATTCAGGAACAGCTTCTTCCCCTCTGCCATTCAATTCCTAAATGGACATTGAACCCACGAACACGACCTCACTTTTTTAAAAATATATATTATTTCTGTTTTTGCACTATTTTATATCCATTCAATATACATATATATATAGTTACTGTAATAGATTTACTTATTATTTTTCTTTCTATATTATCATGTATTGCATTTACTAAAATGTTGCCTGGGTTTCATCTCCTAAGTTACAAGGTAAGGTTGAACAAGTTAGGTCTTTATTCTTTGGAGCATAGAAGGTTGGGAGGGGACTTGATAGGGGTGTTTAAAATTATGAGGAGGATTGATAGAGTTGACGTCGATAGAGTGGGGGAGATTCAAACAAGAGGACATGAGTTGAGAGTTAAAAGGCAAAAGTTTAGGGGTAACATGAGGGGGAGCTTCTTTACTCAGAGAGTGGTGGCTGTGTGGAACAAGCTTCCAGCAGAAGTGGTTGAGGCAAGTTCGATGTTGTCGTTTAAAGTTAAATTGGATAGATATATGGACAGGAAAGGAATGGAGGGTTATGGGCTGAGTGCAGGTTGGTGGGACTAGGTGAGAGGAAGAGTTCAGCACGGAATAGAAGAGCCAAGATGGCCTGTTTCCGTGCTGCAATTGTTATATGGTTATATGAATTGCTGCTGCTAAGTTAACAAATTTCACGACACAAGCTGGTGATAATAAACCTGATTTTGATATGGTAATTTACTTAGAGTTACAGCACAGTAACAGGCTCGTCCAACCCAACAAACCCACACCACCCAATTATACCCATGGCAAGTATTGACCTATTGATCATTATGTCTTTGGAATGTCGGAGGAAACTGGAACACCCAGAGGAGATCCACATGTTCACAGGGAGTACCTTACAGGCAGCAGCAGGGATTGAACGTGGATTGCTGGTGCTGTAATAGCATTACGCTAACCACTACGCTATGTGTTCAAAGTTTCCCTGAAGAACTGCAACAACCTTACTGATTCCTGGAGACCTCTGACCCACAGGGTACAAGGAGATGGCAGATGAATGAAATGAGTACTTTGCATCACTCTTCAATGTGGAAGACACTAGCAGTGTGTCAAATGTTGAAGGATAGAGGGAAGAGAAGTTAGTGCAGTTACGATTACAAGGGTGAGGCTGCTCAAAAAGCTGAAAGACCCAAGGTACACATCACCTGAACCAGATGAACTGCATCCTAGGATTCTGAAAGAGGTAGCCCTAGAGATTGTGGAGGCATTAGTAATGATCTTTCAAAAATCACTGGACGCTAGCATGGTGCCAGAAGACTGGAAGATTACAAATGTTAATCCACTCTTTAAGAAAGGAGGAAGGCAACAGAGAGGAAATTACAGGCCAGTTAGCCTGACCTCAGTGGTTGGGAAGATGTTAAGAGTCAATTGTTAAGGAAGAGATTATGGGGTACTTGATGATACAGAACAAGCTAGGACAAAGTCAGTATGGTTTTTTAAGGGATAATCTTGCCTGACAAATTTGCTGGAATTCTTTAACGAGAATACATGTAGGATAGATAAAGGGGATGCAGTGGATGTGGTATATTTGGATTTTCAGAAGTTCTTTGACAAGGTACCACACGTGAGGCTGCTTACCAAGTTAAGAGCCCATGGTATTACAGGAAAGTTACTGACATGGTTAGAGCATTGGCTGATTGGTAGGAGGCAACAAGTGGGAATAAAAGGATCCTTTTCTAGTTGGTTGCCAGTGACTAGTGGTGTTCCACAGGGGTCGGTGTTGGGACCACTTCTTTTTATGCTGTAAATAAATGATTTAGATGTTGCAGTAGATGGCTTTGTTGCCAAGTTTGTAGACTGTACGAAGACTGGTGGACGGGCAGGTAGTGCTGAGGAAACAGATAGGATGCAGAAGGACTTGGACAGATTGGGAGAATAAGCAAGAAAATGGCAAATTAAATCCAATGTTGGAAAATGCATGGTCATGCGCTTTGGTAGTAGAAATAAATGTGCGGACTATTTTCAATACAGGGAGAAAATCCAAAAATCTGAGATGCAAAGGGACTTGGGAGTCCTTGTGCAGAATACCCTAAAGAATAACTTGCAGGTTGAGTCAGTGGTAAGGAAGGCAAAAGCAATGTTAGCATTCATTTTAAGAGTGTAGAATACAAGAGCAGGTATGTGATACTGAGGCTTTATAAGGCACTGGTGAGGCCTCACCTTAAGTATTGTGAACAGTTTTGGGCCCCTCATCGAAGAAAAGACATGCTGGCACTGGAGAAGGTCCAGAGGAGGTTCCCAAGAGGAATGAAAGGGTTATCATATGAGGAACTTTTGATGGCTCTGACTCTGTACTCACTGGAATTCAGATGGATTCGGGGGGTGGGGGGGGGAATCTCATTGAAACCTTTCAAATGTTGAAATGCCAAGACAGAGCAGATGTGGAAAGGATGTTTCCCATGGTGGAGGAGTCTTGGACAAGAGAGCACAGCCTCAGGATGGAGGGACGTCCATTTAAAACAGAAATGCGAAGAAATTTCTTTAGCCAGAGGGTGGTGAATTTGTGGAATTTGTTATCACAGGTACCAGGTCATTGGGCATATTTAAGGCAGAGACTGAAAGGTTCTTGACTGGACATGGCATCAAAGGTTACTGGGAGAAGGCCAGAGAGTGGGGCTGTGGAGGGGAAAAAAGGATCAGCCATGATCGAATGGTGGAGCAATGTCAATTGGCCAAATGGCCTAATTCTGCTCCTATATCTTATGGTCTTATTGTCCACTCAAAGTGGAAAAGAATTCTGCGTGGTACGGAGAACCTCAAGGTTATATGTTGTGAGCATACTAAAGTCCTTCATGTTAGCGGCTCTCTTAAACAACCTTCATGCTCAGACCAACTGCCAGAGAGAAGTGGATCTGTGGAATTCATTGCCACAGATGCTTATGTGGAGGCCAAATCATTCGACATATTTAACATGGAGGTCGGTAGGTTGTTAATTAGTCAGGATGCCAAAGGTCGAGGGGAGAAGGCAGAAGAATGGTGTTGAGAGTGATAATAAATCAGCCACAATGGAATAGTAGAGCAGACTCGATGCTTCGAATGGCCTAATTTTGCACCTATGTCTTATGACCCATCTGTCATTCCTACTTGGCCTCATCAGCCTCCTCAGAACACACTAAACTAGAGCAGGAACAAGTCATTCTCAATACCAAGGGACTGCCAAAAGAAAAAAAAATCAATCAGAGTCAGAAATTTTGGATACTGATAACCAGAGAAGTCATGATCTTAAAGCCACCTCTGTCAAAATCTGCAATATAGATCACTGGGTCCTTGGGATTTATTGACTTTGTCTCACCAATGTATCTGTTACCTTTTTTAAAACTAGCTTCCTTCAATTCTTCATTTTAAATTCTTAGATCTCTTATATTTTTACAAGTTTTCTGACTTCTTCTTCCCTGATGTATTTGGTTAACTTCTCTGTCAATTCCTATGGCTATTATAAATACTCCCATCTCTGTCCTTTTCTTTTTATAAGTGTTTTTCTGTAGAACAACACTCCATAAATTGCCTACCATTATAAATTAAAATCACGAGGTTACTATAATAAATTCAAACCATTAAGCTAAATTAAACAAATAAACAGTTAAAATTAAATCAGCCCTTTACTGAAGTGCATTCTCTGCACTCAGATGGTACTTCACAGTACTAACTCAGAGTCCACAGGAAAAAAGGAGAGGAATGAGACATCAAAAGGCTTCCTCCTTTGCATAATAACTCCAGGCTTCCAAGATGAGTGTAATACTTCATGTTGGGCAGTATTAATAAAATTCCATCCAATTGTCAAAGTTGATAATTCACTGCACGTTTTTGTTCAGGTTAAGAACCTAAGACTCGCAAAATCAAACTCTGCACATTGGGATATTTTGGTGGTTTACATCTACATATTGTGGTCTTAATGATATAGAGAAGATGGAGCCAAGTTCATGATTAGAGCACCATTGACTCCTGCTATTAACTACTCCATTCATTCTGAGAGTACCAAGTAGGTTCCCGCTCAAGTCAATAATACTACAAACATATACTAGGGACGATCCCATCACCTCCCTCTGGTGCCCCTCCTCCTTTCCTTTCTCCAATAATCCACTCTCCTCTCCTATCAGATTCCCTCTTCAATCCTTTATCTCTTCATGTCCCAACATCTCACTTCATTCCCACCACTTTACACTCAGTGGACACTTTATTAAATAAATGTGTACAATTGCTTGTTAATGCAAATATCTAATCAGCCAACCATGTGACAGAAACTCAATGCAGAAAACCATGCAGAAAACCATGCAGATGTGGTCAAGAGGTTCAGTTATTCAGACCAAACATCAGAATGGGGAAGAAAATCAGATCTAAGTGACTGACTGCAGAATGACAGTAGATACCGGACAGGGTAGTTTGAGTATCTCAGAGCTGCTGATCTAATGTGATTTTCATGCACAACAGTCTCTAAAATTTACAGAGAATGGTGCAAAAAACAAAAATATCCAGTGACTGGCAGTTCTGTGGGTGGAAATACCTTGTTAATGAGAGAGGTCAGAGGAGAACGACTAGACTGGTTCAAGATGACAAGCGAGAGTAACTCAAATTCCACACATTACTACAGTAGTGTGCAGAAGAGCATGCGCAACGTGTCGAGGCTTGAGGTGGATGGTCGACAGCAGAAGACCACAAACATACACTATTAGGTACAGGAAGTATCTTAATCAAGTGGCCACTGAGTGTAGATGATTATTCAAACCAGAACACAGCACAAAACCATGGGAATACAAATATCAACATAATCCAAAGCAGTGAAGAAAAAAATCCAAATGCCTCAGGAAATAAAGTACTGGAAATACTTAGACCGGTTGAAATGGGTTAAGATGTTGATCAATGACCTTCATGAAAACCGGGAAAATCAAACAAACCTTCAAAATCATATTCAACATAAAATTTGAGAGAAACTTCATTAGCTCAGATTTTAGCTGAGTTGAAATGGGTTTTTTTTAAATAAGGGTCCAAACTAAAAACTAATACTTGATCTCCAGCTCTGTGACTCACTGAAAAAAAAATCTTTTAACTCTCTTTCAAATTGGTTCTCTATGTACATTTCACATTTTCTTTGTACTTTACATCAACCAGTTTATTACATATTCAGCAAAGTAAGCTTTCATGCTTCCTCCTTATTAAAAAGAGGAAGGTGTTCTTTCTTAATGCAGAGTACTTGACTTTGCCATGATGCAGTTAAGAGTTTTGAAAGGCACCATTAAGATTTTTCAATGCTGTGATTGGTGAGATAACAGCATAGCAGTTAGTGTAACGCTTTACAGCACTGGCTGTAATATTCCACCGTTGTCTGTAAGGAGTCTGTACATTCTCTACATGATTGTGTGGGTTTCCTCAGGGTGCTCTGGTTTCCTCTCACATTCCAAAGATGCACGGTTTAGGGTCAGTGAGTTGTGAGCATGCTATGCTGGCACAGAAGCATGGTGAGATGCCCAGTACAATCCTCGCTGATTTGATTTGATGCTCAGAATGAACTTCACAGTACGTTTTGATGTAACACTCACAACATGCTGGAGGAACTCAGCAGGTCGGACAGCATCCGTGGAAACGATCAGTCAACGTTTCAGGCCAGAACCCTTCGTCAGGACTGAAGAGGGAAGGGGCAGAGCCCCTAAAAAGAAGGTGGGGGGAGGGTGGAAAGGAGAAGGCCGGTAGGTGCCAGGTGAAAAACCAGGAAGGGGAAAGATCAAGGGGTGGGGGGAGGGGAAGCAGGGAGGGGATAGGCAGGAAAGGTGAAGAAGGAATAGGGGAAAGCACAATGGGTGGTAGAAGGAGGCGGAACCATGAGGGAGGTAGTAGGCAGCTGGGGGAGGGGGCAGAGTGAAACTGGGATAGGGGAAGGGAGGGGGAGGGAATTACCAGAAGTTGGAGAATTCAATATTCATACCAAGGGGCTGGAGACTACTCAGACGGTATATGAGGTGAGACTCGACGCAGATTGGGGGGGCCGCTTCATCGAGCACCTCCACTCCGTCTGCCACAACAGACAGGATCTCGCAGTTGCCACCCACTTCAACTGTGCTTCCCATTCCCATTCGGATATGTCCATACCTGGACTCCTCTACTGCCATGATGAGGCTAAACTCAGGTTGGAAGAGCAACACCTCATATACCCTCTGGGTAGTCTCCAGCCCCTTGGTATGAACACTGAATTCTCCAACTTCCAGTAATTCCCTCCCCCTCCCTTCCCCTATCCCAGTTTCACTCGGCCCCCTCCCCCAGCTGCCCACTACCTCCCTCATGGTTTCGCCTCCTTCTACTATCCATTGCGCTTTCCCCTATTTCTTCCTCACCTTTCCTGCCTATCCCCTCCCCCACCCCTTTACCTTTCCCCTTCCTGGTTTTTCACCTGGAACCTACCAGCTCTCTCCTTCCCACTCTCCCCCCACCTTCTTTATAGGGCCTCTGCCCCTTCCCTCTTCAGTCCTGATGAAGGGTTCCGGCCCGAAACATTGACTGATCGTTTCCACGGATGCTGCCCGACCTGCTGAGTTCCTCCAGCATGTTGTGAGTGTTGCTTTGACCCCAGCATCTGCAGAGTATTTTGTGTTTCTGTTTTGATGTATACGTGACAAATAAAGCTCACCTTTAACCAAAAGACTGGGGAAAGGGGCATTCTTCATTCTTCACGCATTCTTCACACATGTCTTTAATGCATCTGTAGCTCAGTGGAATACTGTGCTGAGTAGGTGACAATGATGAGTGGATATTATGAAGATCATAAAACCAAGCTTTCTCTACTCTGAATTGATTTTTAGTCCAGGATTCACCATCAACTATCTTTTTCTGTCTCGCAATTGAAACTCAAAGATATCAATTGAGTCCAGCAATGTGAGTACTGCGGATTCGCTCCACGCTCGAAGTCCAGCGATGTGGACATGGGGACAAAGGTCATCCAGAGACTAGACTTCTGCCCTGCACTGGATGGTCAGTGACATGGACGGGTGACAAAGGATATCCATGGATGTCAGGCTGTCCCAGGTCAGTGGATCCCAATATCAGATGTCTGTGAGTGCAGGAGGCTCAAGGCCCAGTCAGTCGATGCACCCAGAGTTCGAGGTCCTGCCATCTGCTAGTCTGGGGTTGGATTGCAATGATCAAAGCCCAAAGGTTGATTGGAAGTCAGGAGACTTGTCCTGGAGTTGGGGGACTGTCTGTGTGTGCGGGTGGGAGGAAAGGGGAGTGTTTTGTTGTTGGTTCTTTTCTGTTTTATTGTGATACGTGTTGTGTTGTTCTGCTGCGCATTGTTGACATGCTATGTTGATGCTGAAGTGTGTAACGATACTTGCAGGCTACTTTCAACACATCCCTTGATTGATTCTTTATGCAAACAACACATTTTAACATGTACACTTGATAAATAAGTCTGAATCTGAATCTTTAAATAATATTCCTGGGAGGTACAAAGTTCAAGAAACTTGGGACTTTTTTCTTACATTGTAGGTGCGTCATGCAGACGCATACAATCTTCAGAAATCCTCTACTGAATTACGTTTCTTAAAATAAACCTACTGCAGATTGGTTTCTCAGCTCTCCGATAAAACCTTGGCAAAAGTACAATGTCAACATACACAATCATTGCACATGGTTTCTAAATCCAACCTACAGAAAGATCAGGATTAATTCACATTTGAATTAGGTTCCTTAATATACTAAATATCTAACACAATACTTCCACTGCACCTTTTTTTTTACAAAATGTAGAAAGTACTGATAGTTTTACTAGACATAAAATCAAAGTATAGCCAAACCTTGAGAGCAACAAATAAATTCAGCAGAACCGGCTATAGTTCAGTTGGCACCACAGTAGCATTGCAGTTAGTGCGACACTATTACAGCTCGGGGCATAGGAATTCAGAGTTGAGAGTTCAATCCCAGTGTCCTCCGTTAGGAGTCTATACATCCTCCCCTGGGAATACAAGGATTTTCTCCAGGTGCTCGAGTTTCTTCCCACAATCCAGAGACATACTGGATGGATTAATTGGTCATTGTAAATTGTCCCATGATTAGGTTAGGGCTAAATTAGGGTTATCAGGGGTTGCTGGGCAGCGCAGTTCAAAGGGCTGAAAGGTCCTGTCCTGCATTGTATTTCTAAAGAAACTAGATAAGTATTCCAAAATTCTGAGACGCCAACATGAAGCAGCAATAAACAACATAATAAGATTAAACGAACAGACAGGCTACCCATTTGGGAATATATTATCTATAGTTTAATAGGTTTCCTCGTCAAAGGTGATTAAGCAAGGGAATGCTTGTGAAAACAAAGAAGATCAAAATCGATTAAAATTAGAAGGGGCAGCACGGAGGCATAGTGGTTAGCATAAACCTTTACTGCACCAACGATTGGAAGATCAGGGTTCAATTCCACTCCTGTCTGTAAGGAGTTTGTATGTTTTCCCCGTGACCACATGGGGTTCCTCGTACTCTGGTTTCCTCCCACATTCCAAAGACGTGTGTTTGGGTTAGAAAGTTGTGAGCATGCTATACCGGCACTGGAAGTGTGGCGATACTTGTGGATATACCTCAGCACATCCCTCGACTGTGTTGGTCGTTGAGGCTAACTACGCATTTCACTGTATATTTTGATGTACGTGTGACAAATAAAGCTAATCTTCATTTAATGGGATGAAAATCCACAGAGATGATGCAAATATATGTAATTTAGTAAATACAGAATTATAGAACAGCAAGGCATTATAGGGCACACCACAATGCCTAAAATAATCCAATAACCTGAAGTCATGTACAAGAATTTATAAGACATAGGAAAAGAATTAGGCTACTTGGCCCATCAGGTCTGCTCTACCATTCAATCCTGGCCAATTTATTTGGCCTCTCAAGACCATTCTCCTGATCTCTCCTTGTAACCTTGGACACCCTTAACTACACCCAATGACTCTACAGCTGTGTGTGGCAATGAGTTGCACAGATTCATCACCCTCTGGTTAAAGAAATTCCCCCTCATCCCTGTTACAGACCTAGAGAGAGCACAGTGGAGATTCACGAGGATGTTCCCTGGAATAAAAGTATTTCAGTTATGAGGAGAAACTGGACAGGCTGGAGAATGAAGCAGCAGTAGGGAGGGGTGATCTGAGTGAGGAAACAAAATTGTGAGGGATAAAGTTACAATGCAGATCATAATATATTTTTCCACATAACAGATGTTAAGAACTAGAGTGCATAGCTCTAAGGTAAAGGAAAAGAAGTTTGCAGAGCGTATGAGGGAAGTTTTTCACCCATAAGGTGCTTGCAACCAACTGCCTGAGGGGGTGATAGAAGCATTTCAGATACACCTGGACGAACAGTTGAACTGACAAGGCATTGAAGACTACAGGCCAAGAAAATGAGATTAGCATAGACAGATATTCAAGTTCAAACTTTACTATCATTCAGTTATACCTGAATATCCATGAATACAGCTAAATGAGACAGTGTTCCTCTGAGGCCAAGGGGCAAAACATAATACCGACAGCACAAGGCACATAGAGCACATACAAGATAGCAGGTAAACATACAGTCACACAAAAAAATATATAGCCCGAGTCCAAGTGACATGTCCTGCAAATCGACTGTGCAGATGTGTTATCGACAGGAACAAGCAATTCTCAGCAGTCCACAAATGAACATACGCACAAAATCCAGCTTGTCATTCCACAGATCGAACATTGGAGGGCAGCACCTACAGAAAGTGCCAGCCCCCAACCCAGCATGGACGCCGAGCTACTCCGCCTTTAGCGCCTCCTCTTCTGGACTGCTGCTACAGACTAGCTCACAGCTTGAGTTGGAAGCCATGCAGCTCCCCTGCCGTCTGTCAAGCCAATAAACAAGGGAAACAGACTTGTTGATCAATTCCAACAGGGTCTTGCAATCGCAAGAGAAAATCCAGGACAATCACTTGCAGTTAAGACTGCACACCGCCTTCGTGCACCAGCTCCAATGCCTTCCTGTAGCAGGCAGTAATACAGTCCACACAAAATCCTGTTCCCCTAGCTCCTCCACCAACGAACAGCTTGCTGATGGAGTAGACCTGCAATACCTAAAGTTCTCAATGTCCAGCACAGTCCTGTGATTGTACAAAAGATGTTTGATGAAGACCTTTGGTTGGCCCCTAAGAGGCCGCTGCATCCAAACACACCACCATCTTACCAAAAAGTAAGGTCAACATTAGACCAAAAGACCTGGTTCTATCCTATAGTACTCTGTGAGTACTCACCTACTGTGCTAACTAACACCTGACACGTGGAGAAATTGCACAAGTTTAGCTTGAAAATACAGTATAAAGTTGTTTTCATCTGTTAAATCATACCTAGCTTGTACTGACCCTTCACAATTGTTGTGATTTTGCTCACTTGATTAAGCAGTCCATTAGATGTGGTATCAAATTAAGGCCTTTGCCCTTGCTGCCTGCTGAAGCGGATGTGAGAGGGCCCAAAGCACCTTACCTTTGGCAATGGTTTTCCCTCAAGTAAAGGAATAAATTAACATGAAGATCACAGAACAGTACAACACAGGAACAAGCCCTTTGGTCTATGATACCTAGGCATGATGGTAGGGGCCTTCCACAATTGTTGCGATTTTGCTCACACAATTAAATAGACCTTTGGAAGAGAATACAAATTAAGGCCCTTGCCCTTTCTGCCTGCTGAAGTGGATATGAAAGAATCTGAAGTACGATACCTTTGGTAATGGTCTCCCTTAAGCAATAGAATAAATGAACAAAGTTTTAACACAGAACATGGAACACAGAGCATTACAGCAAAGGAACAGGCGCTTTGCCCACATTGCCTGGGGAGGTGGTACAGATACATTAGGCACATTTAAGGAAGTCTTAGATAGGCACTTGGCCTTAACATCCTTCATATAATGAGGCAACCAGAAATGTATGCAATACTCCAAATGTGGCCTAACTATAGATTTATAAAGCTGAAATGTAACTTCCAAGTCTTTAACTCAATTCCTGAACTAATGAAGGCAGACATGGCATATGCCTTCTTCACCATCCTATCAACCCATGTAGCCACTTTCAGGAAGCTATTGACTTAGACCCCCAGATCCCTCTGCACATCAACACTGTTAAAGGTCTTCCTTTTATTTTTGATCTCCCAAACTGCAACACTTCACATTTGGCCGGGTTAAACTCTATCTGCCATTTCTCTGCCCATATCTGCAACTCATCCAAACCCCTTAGAAACATATAAAGTGATGAAAGGGACAGATAAGATAGAGGCAGGAAAGTTGTTTCCACTGGTAGGTGAGACTAGAACTAGGGGACATAGCCTCAAGATTCGGGGAAGTAGATTTAAGACAGAGATGAGGAGGAACTGCTATTCCCAGAGTGGTGAATCTGTGGAATTCTCTGCCCAATGAAGCAGTGGAGGCTACCTCAGTAAATATATTTAAGACAAGATTGGATAAAATTTTGCATAGTAGAGATGAATCCATGACCAGATCAGCAATGATCTTATCGAATGGCAATGCAGGCTCGACGAGCCAGATGGCCTATTCCTGCTCCTATTTCTTATGTTCTAATGTCCTACTGTATCCTTTGCCAGTCTTCTACACTATCCACACCACCACCAATCTTCTACCAAACTTATTAACTCACACAACCAAATCTTCTGGATAAGCCTTCCATAACGGACATTGTCAAATGCCTTACTAAAATCCATGCAGACAACATCCACAGATCTACTTTCACCTGTCACCTTTGTCACCTCTTCAAAAAATACAATCAAGTTAGTAAGACACAACTTTTCCCCACACAAAGCCATGATGACTTTCCCTAATTAGGCTTAATTTTCCAAATGCTCATAAATCCCCTGTAAGAATTTTCTCCAGTAACTTCTCACTGACATTTGTTTCCCACACATTTATCCAACTTAGTCACTTGTTTGCAAAATTTTGTTGAGTGAAAATATAAAATAGTGGCACACCAATTAATATTCTCTCAATATCCCTCATAATAGCCTTTGCATCTTATTGTCTACCTGCACTGCACTTTCTCTATAACTGTAATCCTATATACTGCATTCTGTTATTGTTGTTTTTTGTACCTCTTTGACTTGCTTATGTGTGGAATAACCTGTCTGGATGGCATCCAAACGAAAGCTTTTCATTCTATTCAATACACGTGACAATAACAAACTAATTACCAAATAGCCTGGATGCATTTTGGGACATCCTGAAAACATGGAAGATACCACGTAGACTTCACCAGAATAAGAGTTCTATTATTACCCTGGAATATATAATCAATGACACTAAAAGGAGTGTACAGACCTTGTAAAGACAATTTGCTGAATGAGGTAGCTGAAAAGCTGCAATGAATCCTGAGGCCGGAGACTTCCATGTATAAATCTGATGATTTGGGAAAGACCAGGTGACCTGCCCACAAAAAGACTGAAAAAAAATTGACAGACAGCAAGGCCATGCCACAAGCTTGGCTGGCTGTCAAAAAAAAAAGAATATTTCTCTAAGTTTTTAATTTCAAAACATTCAAAATGCATCTGAAAAATGTGAATTAGGAATGTTAAATAAATTAGAAGTCAAAACAAATTTACTTATAGGTAATTAAAGCACCTTAGAGAAACTAAAATTAAAAGCATCTTGTTCTTGAGCAATCCCTCAAGTTCAAGAATTACTTGCCTCTATTCCAGTTCTGAGATGGTTAATATTGCCGATGTATAAACTGTAGTCTCTTCCCCAGATGAATAAGTACTGACCAATAAGGTGGTAAAGCTGTGCATTCCTACTGCCATTTTCGGTGAGTTTCTGTGTACTTGATGCATGGACTCTAGGTTCAGGGATCCATTCTGAATGCTCAACTCTAACCCGTACATCTTTGGAATATGGGAGGAAAACAAAGCACCCAAAGGAAATGCACACGGTCACAGGGCGAACGTACAGACAGCAGCAAAATTGAACTCGGGTCGCTGACTCCATAAAGCATTATGCTCATCATTATACTACTGTGCCATCCCCAAACAGGAACAAAGAAAGTACCAAAAGTAAGTGATTCTAGGGCACTACAACTCTACAACTGATAAGACTGGCAGATTTCAATTATCTCAAAATCAACTAAGATAACGTTAGTTAGGAATAAACATCTGGAACATATTCAAGAGAATCTTCTTGATCAGTAAATATTATTGCCCAACAACAGAGGAGGAAGTAATGTACACAAACTGATGGAGGAACTCAAGAGATTAGGTAGCATCTATGGAGGAGAATAAACAGTCAACATTTCGGTCCAAGGCACTTCGTCAGCAAATTAGAAGGAAGTAATACAAATGATTCCAAAGAACAAAGTGAAGGACCAAGGGTCAGTGGAAGCACACATAGGCAATGATCATCAGAGCTAAGCTTTTGACAAATAAGTCAAAACTTATCAGACAGAGGATGAACAATTTCAACAGGAAGAGAAGTAATCAGTCCAGAACAAGTATAACTGAATATTGACAAATGATAAAATGGGTGACCTTCAGCTGAGAAGAGGGTTCATCAACCGTTAACATTCATTCTTTTCTCTTCCCATAAATGTTGTTTGACCAGTTAAGTATATCAAACATACCCTGATTTTATTTCAGATTTCCAGCCTCCACAATTTTTTTGCTTTTCCATTTTAGTTGCGGGCTAAATTCAGTTCCATAAGGTGAAAAACCAAGAGAACAAAAACAGAGCTTCCTGGATCAAAAAATGAGACAGAAGAAGGTGACAAGACAAAAATAAAACACTGCATGACGCATATCAGGTGAATAATTCCAGCGAGAATACCAGGCTGTATATAGTACATCAATAAGGAAGGTGAAAAGGAAAATAGGCTGAAGAATGGAAGAACGTGAGACAAGAATCACAATCAACAATTCAAGAATCTTCTACAGACATGTAAAGAGCAGGTGAGAAATAGGAGGTACAAAGAGCTCATCAATGAATAAAAGCTGTGAAATATATTATAGGACTTCATCAACAAAAATCATTAAGAGACTACTATATCTTATAGCAGTATTACGCTATTCAGCCCATCAAGTCTGCTTCACCATTCTATCGTGGTTGATTTATTTACACCCTCAACCCCATTCTCCTACCTTATTCCCATAATATTTGATGCCCTTACTAGTCAAGAACATATCAACCTCCACTTTAAATACACCCCGAGACTTGGCCTCCACAGCCATCTGTAGCAATGAATTCTACAGATTCCCCACCTTCTGGCTAAAGAGTGGCTGGAATCTGGAGCACCATGATGACCATCACAAGTCAATTATTTAGATGAACATTTGAAAAGTCCTAACATAAGCTACCAGTCAAGAACTGGGAAATGGAATTAGCACACACACAGTCAGTCAAAGGGCCTACTTACATGTTGTATGACTCAATGACAATGGCATAAAGGATAAAAAATGATATAGATTAAATGGCATGGTTCTAAAAAGTATGTAAGGAACAGGAAGTACTTGGGCATAGTATAGCTCCATATGTCTCTCAAAATGGCAGAACATGTTGAGAAAATGATTAGTAGAGCATACGGGTTCCTGGAACACACATGTGATAGGAGTGTTAAGATTAGCTTCTTTTTGTCTAACGTACAGCAAAACATACATCATAATATACATCGAAACATTAAAATGCACTGTTTTTGTTAATGAACATCACAATGTAAGAATACCCTAGGGACAGCCCCCAGAAGTCACCATGCTTTTGGCACGAACATAGCATGCCCACAACTCACTAACCATAACTCTTGCATCTTTGGAATATGGGAGGGGACCCACAAGGTCACGGGGAGAACGTACAAACTCCTTACAGGCAGCAAGAATTGAACCTGGATTGATGATCACTGGTAACTGCTACACTACCATGCTGCCCATGAAAGCAGGGAGGTATAGTATCGGTATAGCAGTTAACTTGGCTGACCAACAAGTGGTCTGTGGTAATGATCAGAAACACAAATTCAAATCCTACCATTGCAGCAGTAGAAATTTTACTTAATTAGAAAACTGGAATTCAAAAAAAATAGTCTTTGCAACAATAACCATAAAAGAACCAGATTGTCCACCTAGTTCACTAATGCCCTTTGGGAAGAAAATGACACTTCTACCAAGTTTGGGCAATACAGATCAAAGTTCAAAGTAAATTTATTATCAAAGCATGTATATGTCACCGTACACTACATTGAGATTCATTTTCTTGCAGGTATACACAGTAGAATAAAGAAATACATTAGAATCAATGAAAAACTACACACGAAGACTGACAAACGACCAATGTGCAAAAGACAAACTGTGCAAATACTAAAAAATAAATACGAAGCAAATAAATAACACTCTGAATATGAGTTGTAGAGTCCTTGAACCTGCGTCCATAGACTGTGGAATCAGTTGAGTGCTGAAGTGAATGAAGTTCTCCATGCTGGTTCAGGAACCTGACCTAGTGACTCGTCAGACCTTTGGATTAGTAAGTAGTCAGTTGTACCAATATGTACAAACAGAGAAAGAATAAAACAAGTAGACCATTTGCTATTGAGTGAACACTAAATTCAAACAAAGCCAAGCCAATCCTAGCCAAGTTGACCTTGCAAAGTCCTCCCCACAAATTTAGAGAACTATCCCACGGACTAATCAAGCTACAACCTGGGAAGAACCACACTCACAGAAGAATCTCTCACATATAATGCGCGCTCCATAACAATGATATGGTAAGCTGAACTACTGGAGTGCCACGTGGGTGGCTATAAATACGGATATGTACTGACTATAATGGAAACGTATGTAAAGGATGAAAAGTTATTGAATGGTTTATTGTATATATTTATTTTTGAATAAAGTATATTTTGAAATTTAAAAAAATAATCCTTAAGTACTTTCTGTCCGATCGGGAAGCTAGACCCATCACAAGTGATACAATGGAGTACTGGCTCGTGTGATTAGTCCTGGAATTCTTTCACATCCACATTCTTCTGTGTGAACACCACTTGGAAGAAGCATCAAAAGTAGCACTGTAGTCTGGGTGAGTGACTTCAATGTCAACTGCTAGGAGTAGCTTGGTAGTGTTATCACTGACTGAATTGGCCAAGACCTGAAGAACATTGCCTCCAGAGTGGGCATGTGATAAAGTAAAGCAACACAACGAGAGACCGACCTAACACTGTCCCTACAAATCCCCCCAAACAATGCACCAGTCCACAAAAGCATTGGTAGGAGTGGAGTCATTCCAATAGTCCCTGTGAGTCAGAATTCCATCCTCAACCTGAGGACATCCTCCATTCTCATAATCAGAATCAAATTCATTGTCACTGGCATATATTATGACATCTGTTATTCTGCAACACATGAAAATTTATTATAAGTTTATTATACAAATAGATAGAGCAAGAAGAAAGCAAAATAGTGAGGCAGTGTTCATGGACAGTTCAGAAATCTGACGGTAGAGGGGAAGAAGCTGTTCATAAAATGTTGACTGTGTGTCTTCAAGTTTATGTACCTCTTCCTGATGGCAGTAATCAGAAGAGGGCATGCCCTGGATGGAGGGTCTCCTTAATGATGGATGCTATCTTCCTTAGCAATTGCCATTTCAAAGGCTGGGGAGGGTTGTGCCTCAGACTATTACTTAATGGTGCAATATATTCATCATTCTACAGTTCGAACAATCCAGGGGGTCGACATGGGTTTCAAAGAGAAGTGTGGAAGAGCTTACCAGGAGCAGCATTAGGCCAGGTGTCAGCCTAGTGAAGCTGCAACACAGTATTACACACATAGCAATAGACAAGCTAATCACAAAATCTGCAGTTCAAGCACATCTAATCATGAACAGTGGTAGACAATTAGAGATAGTCCAAGAAGGTGCCCACACTGAACTCAGGGAAGGGAGAATATATGAATGTTAATGACAGGGCTCAAAATGTCAGATGGATGAATCATCTCAGCATCTTTCTGCAATCCCCACCATCACAGAAATAAATCTTCAACAAATCCAGTTCACGCACTCAACATGCATCAGATTCAGATTAATTTATTTATCACACCTACCTCAAAACATACAGTGAAATGTGGCTTTTGTGTTAACAACCAACACAACCTAAAGATGAAATGGAAACATCTCTCAAGTGTCACCACACATTCCGGTACCAACATAGCATGGCCATAATGTTCAGCAGAACACTACTGGTGACAACAAGAATAGCAACACAACATAAAACAACAATACAACAGCAAAACAAGCTCTTTTCCCTAGATAAAACACCTAGATAACATTCAGGACTGGATGAAAAGTAATAATCATGCTACTAAAGTGCAAAATAATGACCATCTTCCACAAGGGAGTATCCTGCAACCTATGGCTGACTTTCAAAGATTAAAGATTAGAATAGCTTTATTTCTCACATTTAAATCAAAACATACAATGACATGTGTTATTTAAGTCAATGACCCAACACAGTCCGATGATGTGTTGGGGTCAGCCCGCCAAGTCTTGCCATGCATCCACTGCCAAAACAGCATGCCCTCAATTCACTAACCATTACTAACCCATATGTCTTTGGAATGCAGAGGAAACCAGAGTACCTGGAGGAAACCCATGCAGTCACAGGGAAAATGTACAAACTTCTTGCAGACCATAGCAATAACTGAACCCTGATCACTGGAAAAAGCAAGGAGAATGGGAAAGAAATTACCAGAAGTTTGAGAAATCGATGTTCATGCAATCAGGTTGGAGACTACCCAGATGAAATACGAGGTTTTATTCCTCCAACCAGAGTGTGGCCTTATCGTGGCAGCAGAGGAGACCATGGACCGACATGATGGAATAGAAATGGCGGGAGGAGAGAGAGCAGCGTGCCGTGTGTGCGCAGCCCTCCAGTGAAAAATGATATCATATCCATTAAATAGGGGCCGTGGACAATTCTGATTTGATGGAGACGGACGTGAAAGCACAGAGGAACATCTGGAGAAATTTCTGAAACGCCAGTTCGCTGCTGTTGTTACTGCACGGTCGGGAATCTTCCGGATGGAAGGCCTCAAAATCCCCGGCTTTGCCTGCTGTTGGTGACCGAGATTGGGGTCGAATCATTCGGACAGAGATGGCACTCAGTACTCGGTGTCGGAGAGCTGATCGGAGGCTCGAAGTTTTGGGATGTACTCAGTGTTGGACTGTGGTCAGGTATGGCAGGGAGAGTTTTTCTTCCTTCTCCCGTCTGCGTGAGATGTGGGACATTTGAGAGACTTTGAACTTTTTACTGTGCTCATGGACTTCTTCATCAAATTATGCTATTGTTGCACTGCTATAACTATATAATTATGTGGTTTCGTTAGTTCTTTCAGTCTTGGTCTGTCCTGTGTTTTGTGATATCACACCAGAGGTAATATTGTATCATTTCTTAATGCATGCATTACTAACTAACAATAAAAGAGGATTGCGTGTCTTCATAATCTTAAAAAAAAGTCGAACTGAAATGGGTGGCCACCAGGAAGATTGCAGGATTATGAAGTACAATTCAAAAATAATTACACTAACCTCATTTTTACTTTATACATGGGAAGATAGGAATGTGATTAAATATTCAGAAAGGAAAGACACTTTCAATGCTGAGACAGTTGATGGCCAACAAGGTAGGCAGATAGGTAATTTGCAACATGATGTATGGAACAGAAATTCTCAATACCAATGCACCTTCAGCACTTGGACCAGTCATGGGAGAGAGCTTCAAGAACATCTTTGAAACTTTTATTCTTCAGTTATGAACAGTTGGTCTGTTCCAAGAACCTAGTGTCAAGTATGCAAAACTACATAGTATGTCCAACAGCATGGATTGAATGTAGTTAAGACATCAATGTTAAAGAATATTGCTAGAGGTGGTGGTAGAGGCATTGAAGAAACACTTAGATAGGCACACAGATGATACAAAAACAGAGAGCTATGTAGGAGAGAAGGTTAAATTGATCTTTGAATAGGTTAAAGGTTTGCAACAACATCATGGGCCAAAGGACTTTGCTCTATGAATGTCATCTTGGGAGAGGATAATGATGTTAATTCACTTATCTTTCCATTGGGTTTGAATGATTTTGTTGTGATGAAGCCAATGAGCATAAAACATCTCACAAATGCCCATGGGGTGACAAGCAGATAACAAGTATAAGGAACTGTCGATTGATGGAACATTTTCAGCCAGGTTAACTGGGAATAGATCCCAAGTTTAACTTCAAAATAGCACCATGATGATATTTGAGAATGTCTAACACCGTACATGTAAGGTTGCAAGGATGTAATGCTGATTCTTTATAAAGACACTAATCAGACCACACATGGAATATTGTGAGCAGCTTTGGGCCTCTTCTAAGAAAGCTAGCATTAGAGAGGGTCCAGAGGAGGTTCCTGAGAATGCCCCCAGGAATAAAAGGATTAACATATGAGGAGCATTTGAAGGCTCTGGGCCTGTAGTCACGAGAGTTTAGAAGAATGAGGAAGGACCTCATTGAAAGTTACTGAATACTGAAAGGCCTGGATAGAGTGGCCGTGGAAAGGGTGCTTCCTATAGTAGGGGTGTCTAGGACCAGAGCTTACAATTTCAGAATACAAGGACACCCTTTTAGAACAGAGTTGAAGAGGAATTTCTTTAGCCAAATGGTGGTGAATCTGTGGAATTCATTGTCACAGACAGCTATTGAGGCCAGGTCACTGGGTACAGTATATTTAAAACAGAAGTTGACAGCTTCTTGGTAAGGGTGACAAAGGCCATGGGGAGAAGACAGGAAAATAGATTTGAGAGGGATAATAAATCAGCCATGATGGATTGGTGGAGCACACTCAATGGGTCAAATGGCCTAATTTTGCCCCTACTTCTTATGGTCTTGTGGCTTAGATCGGATCTCAGTTCAACATATCTGACATTGCAATGTACCGTAGCTATTGTATTGATCTGTCAAATCTCTGGAGGAACTTTCAGGCACAATCTGCTGACTCTAAAGCAAGAAAGTGACAGCTGACACAAGGATCAAGAAATATCATTTGGATCTGGTATCATAAAATATAAAACAATTTGTTTTATAAAGGCATGAAGTTAATTATACTTATCTACTGTGAAAAGTAATCACTCTACAATGTCATTTGATACATGCTTTCCCTAGGTGAATGATAAGAATTTAAGACGTGTGTAAATACCCATCTGACATAAATACTTTTCTGATCCATGTTTGAATGTTAGCCAGCATTCCTGATATTGTTCTTTGATCAAGTAACACTTGCCAGCTAAGTGACATGATCTGGAGGAATATTTAAAACCAAACACATCAGTCTAACCAAGCAATTAAAATGGTGTGGAAACAATAGATTCAGATTCAAATCAGACCTGATTCAGATTCAGATAGAGCAAAAAAAAAGTAGATAAAAATATGCTTTAAATACAAACGTAGTAGGAAATGAAAATATATGATGGACCAAACAATAGTTCAACATATTTGTACTCTAATTTTACAACAGATTTACTGCAAATGACCACACACTCAAAATTAGGTACTAAAGTGAATGACATAATACAAGCCAATGACCACTTCAAAATAAAAATCAAAAATTTAAGCATTGCAAGGTGAATTATGAAACTTCACTGTCCTTCCAGTCACTCAAGAACATCTCACATTTACAATCCATCATTTTAAGTTTTATATTTTTCTTTTCTTCTTCTAAGTTTACCATACAATGAAAGTTAGTAGTACACTGCCCTTTGCTGAGACTCAACAATTAAAGATTAGCGATCTAATTAGAGATTACCTGTCCTCCAGTTATTTTATTGAAATGTTTATTGTCACTTGATTGACTGAAGCAAAGTTGCAATTTGAGATAACACACTGAGTAAGCAATACCATGGGTATAAAGATGAGTCCTTAAGCTCTGCACCATTTCATACCACCCAGGACACGCTCCCTTCTCATTGCTACCATCAGGGAGGAAGTACAGAGCCTGAAGACCACAGTCAACAGCTTCTTTTCCTACACCATCAGATTTCTGAACAGACATTGAAACCAGGAACACCATATCACTATTTTTGCTCCCTTTTTACACTACTTAATTATTATATTTTGTAATTTATAGTATTTTTATGTATGGTATTTTACTGTTAACACAAAACAATAAATTTCACAGCATATGTCAGTAATGTTAAACCTGATTCTGATTCATATAAACATAGTTCTTGCTTTCAAGTAAGTATGTTTACAAACCATGAAATAAGAAGGAAGGCTAGTTTAAACCCATTGATATTCTTAACACTGCTTAATTAACTGTAAAGCACATTCATAAAAGTGTCACTTTTTGAAAAAGAACGTCCTGAATAGCTGAGGCCTATGATGAGGCATAAACTGCATACATAAACCACAAAGCATTTCTCAAGCAATTATTTCAACATATGGCTGCTGTGTGGACAACTGACTGAAGCAGTTTAGAACTGGAGGGTGCACTTAAATGCTTTCCCACTCACATAAAACAATGTGCAAACTACTATGCCCAAAACTTCTTCCACTGTTGCTCCACCACAGGTTATACTATCATTTTTCAGATATAAAAGCTCATACAGAAAAGGACATCTGATACCAGAGTTCAACGTACTTTCAGTTTGAAGATACTGAAATATTTGCAAGTTCAATACCTATTTAAAAAACGGCATCACTTTCTTCAGTTTCCCTGAGCTCCAGGGTCAGATGTGCAGATCAAAGCTCATGACAGGCATTAAACAGTTGTAAATAAACAATTTTTTTTTCTTTTAAAAACCTTTGAGAACAGAGGCAACTGCATACAGTCGGCAAATCATCGAATCCTTTTCACTTCCTTCAGTATAAGAAAACAAGTGACTGACACATTTCCTGTCAACGGACCTTCCCTCAGATAAAGCACAGTTCCCTCGAACAGGAAATCCTTGAACATACACATGCTGTTGTAAGACTTATTTGTGCCTTTTTTCACATCAAGGTTAAAAGATTTTCCAAAAAAAAAATTTCCAAAAATCCTTGCTAAGTTAGACAACTATTTTTATGGCGGTAATTTTAAAATAAGGAATTATTTTATTTTAAATTTGTACAATTTGTCTTCTCTTCATTTGTTGTTTGGCAGTTTTTTTTCATAAATTCGATTGTATTTTTTAAATTTTGCTGTGATTACCTGCAAGAAAATGAATCTCAGGGTAGTATATGGTTACAATAAATTTGATAATAAATTTACATTGACTTCGACTTAAATTTAATTTGAATGCATGCTGCCTTTTTGCAGCCCACCATTCAACTAATTACACAGTAATGAAAAAAAAGCTAGGACATCAGTCTTACTCTCTCATGAAAGAACCTTAATCTGCAGGTTTCAGACAAGAAGGCAAAATCAACTAATGTTTTTGGGTCGACGGGCTGCAGTGCACTCATGCAGAGAAGACAAACTGTTAGGCGCAAAGCACAGAGAAGACAGGCACAGAAAGGGCATTGCCTAGAATTATGACGCTTACAGCAAGTTTTACATTTAAATCAATTTATTTTCTACAGCGTTGCTGCTAACTTATCACTGGGAGCAAACAAAGTAATTTTTTCTCTTTTACTAAATTTAACAAGACAACAGTCTCCTTAAGGAGAATAAAAAAACCTTGCCGACTATGAAGTTATGCTACCGTGTCAGCAATTGAATATATGACCTTCATTTGACAGGCACATACTCGGGTTTCAACAGATGACATGAGAAAGCAAGCAAAGCCTAGGGCTTTATGCATCTGACCAGAAATACAGATATCCTTTTTAAGAAGGTGGGTGTCTTATCTTAATCTCTATGGCAACGGTGCCTCTGTCTAGTTATTGGACACCCTGAACTTCCTGTGCCAGCATAAATGAGCGAATCTGAATACGTCTTTTCTAACCACACTAGTCTCTTGACAAAAGTATCCATCCACAAGAGGGCACGGTTTAAACTCCAGTAATGAAACAAACTACATTTAGAGATCAGACTATCAATCTTTGCATAGAATTCAATACAATCCAGACATAATGTTCTGTTTCATGGACTCAAATGGATCACAGAGTAGGAGGAAATGGTTATTAAGTCAAAAGTGCCAGTAAGTACTCCTAACAGTGTTTCTGCATTCCATGCTATTGCAGATGGCAAGGAACAGCATGTGGATTTCAATGTTTCTAATAGAGGGCTTTGTCACAAAGGGGGGAGAAGAGTTGGAGCAGCTGAGCATCATGTCTCAATTACATCCCATGCAAGCAGTGCACATCACAACTGTCCAAGATATGGGGCACAGATCGAGGGGACAGCCAGAGACTTTTTCCCAGGGCGGAAACGGGAGGCACAATTTTAAAGTGACTGGAAGAAAGTATGAGGGCAATGTCAGAAATAAGTGTGTGTGTGTGTGTGTGTGTGTGTGTGCGCGCACACGCGCGCACATGTTTTTTTTACACATGGAACACCCTGCCAGGGATTGAATTAATTTTATTACCTACATCCTTCATATACATGAGGAGTAAAAATCTTTTCGCTACATCTCCATCTAATTGCGCAATTTATAGCAATTTATAATAAATACTATGTACAACAGGATAGTCAATAAAACATAGAAATACAGTTGTATCAGCGTGAGTTAAGCAGTCTGATGGCCTGGTGGAAAAAGCTATCCCGGAGCCTGTTGGTCCTGGCTTTTATGCTGCGGTACCGTTTCCTGGATGGTAGCAGCTGGAACAGTTGTGGTTGGGTTGACTCGAGTCCCCAATGATCCTTTGGGCCCTTCTTACACACTTGTCTTTGTAAATGTCCTGAATAGTGGGAAGTTCACATCTACAGATGCACTGGGGTGCAAGAGAAGGTCTGTTGCTAGAGCTTTTCTCTTAGCAACAAAGGAGACTGAGAAGTGACTTGATAACGGTGTACAAGATAATAAGAGGCATAGACAGAGTGGCAGACAGAGACCTTTTCCCCTGGATGGAAATGACAAATATGACAGGGCATAATTTTAAGGTAATTGGAGGAAAGTATAGGGAGAATGTCAGAATAAGTTTTTTTTCCCCCCCACACACTGTGTGGAACACTTGCCAGGGATGGTGTTAGATGCAGATATAGTAGGGGCACGTAAGAAACTCTCAGATAGGCAAATTGATATAAGAAAAATGGAGGGCTATGTAAGATGAAAGGGTCAGACTGATCTTGGAATTGGTTAAAAAGCTGACACAACCATTGCGGGCCAAAGGGCCTATACCGTGCTGTAATGTTCTATGTTCTGACTAAAGGCCACAATCAAGTACAAACAGGAACTTGAGAGCAAACTTCTTCACTCAGAGGGAGGTGAAAGTGTGGAACAAGTTGCCAGCAGGTGTTTGACTGCAACACTTAAGAGAAGTTTGGAAAAATACATAGCTGGGACAGGTATGGAGGTTGGGCTACAGTCCAGGTGCAGGTCAATGGGACGAGGCAGAAGAGCAGGGTATACAAATGAATGGTGTGACTAAACTCACCAACATGGCAAATATTTCAAAATCTTTTCAAGATTTACCGAAAATTCTCCAAGCTGTCATGCATTATTTTATTTTTAAATACATCAATTCTTAAAGTAGCCCATGGAGAAAATAAATACTCATATATTGTGGAATTCTTTCACAATCAATGCCAGTGTGACAACAGAATACATTTTATTTTAACCACCATCTCTCCTAGACATCAAATGTTTAGTTTTAATTAATTTATTTAATTCGTTCCACTTATCCAATCCAAAAATTGCAAGCACGTGAAATTATTGAATATTAGCCAGAAGCTTTTCTAATCCATTAAATGAGAAAAGATGGAGCTAGTTAGTAACTACTAGATCCTAATTATTAATATAGTAGAGACCACATCAGAAGCACCGGATATACTATATGACCACAAAGATTTGCAGGAGAAGTGTTGCCACAACTGGAAGGACTCTTTGTGCCAACAATGGAGCTGGCTAAGTTTACAAATTTCTGTAGCTTTTTCCAATCCAGTGCAGTAGCCTCTCCATACTAGATGATGATGCAACCAGTTAGAATACTCTCCATGGTATGTACATATGAAGAAATCTGCAAGAGTTTTTGGTGTCACACCAAGTCTCCTCAAACTCCAAATGAAATATAGCCACTGCTGTGCCTTCTTTGGGATTGCATCAATATCTTGGGTTCAGAGATACCCAGGAACTTGAAACTGTTCACCTTTTCCACTACCGATCTCTCGATGAGGACTGGTGTGTGGTCCCTAAACTTCCCCTTCCTGAAGTCCACAATCAATTCCTTGGTCTTACTGATGTTGTGTACAAGGTTGTTATTGTGACAATACTCAACCAGCTGATCTAAGTCACTCCTGAATACATCCGCATTGCTATCTGAAATTCTGCCGACAGTAGTTGTGTCATTGACAGATTTATATACATGGTGTTTGAGCTGTGCCTAGCCATACAGTCGTGGGTGTGGAGGGAGTGGAGCAGTGGGCTAAGCGTGCATGTTTTTCATACATTATTTACTTTCATTAAACTAACAACACATAGACTTGCAGTTAATCTAATTTCCAGGCTGTGGCACCTTGCCTTGTTACAGTCTGACTACTGTATTTACTTACACAACACGGTGTACTTCATAAGTAATTCACTGGCAGTGGAGCACTTCCGAGATAATCTGAAGACCTGAAAGTCATCCTGCAAATTACTTCTTGAAGATGTCTTTGGGTTACTTTAAAGACCTCATAATGTAAAGTATAATTACAAACCGGAGAGAAATTGAATATTTTTAATCACTTCCCCCTTTGATAATTAAGATGATTGTTCCATCCACTTAGATCATTAAGACCAGGCCATTCAGTCGCAGATCCAATTGTGCCACTTAACAGCAACCTTGCCCAGGTTTCCGGTGAATTTCCATTTCCTTAGATTTCCTTAGTGTCCACAAATCTATCAGTCTCAACCTTGAACAGAAGCCAAGCCTGAGCATCTACGGCCCTCTGAAAACTTTCAAGACTTGCAACACTAAGTGAAGAAATCTCTTACCTCAGTCATAATTGCTCAGACCTTGAGACTGTGCCTCCTGATTCCAAACATCCCATCCAGGTGAAACAACCTCTCAGCACTGTCTTTTCAGAACCTTAGACGCAATGCTCCCCACACTTCTGAACTCCAATATATTTAGATAAGCTGCTTAACTTTCTTCACTAGAACATTTTGACATCCAGGATCAATCCCTCTTACTAACATGGCCCCAGAAACTTAGAAGTCATTTAACAGTCATCATTATAAGATTTACTCATTCATTGCACTGATCACAGCACTAAATTTGTTTTTTCTAAAATAGCAGTTGAGGATTTTTTAAAATATTTATAAATCAGACAAAATTACCAAGATTCAATGTCATTTGTGAATTGAATATTAACCTTGATACAGTATAACATCAATAATGTATAGATTTTAAGAACAGCCATTAGAAAATCTACTGCAACATGCAAGTTACCTTCTGAAGGGTAACAAGAAAAGATGTTTATAGACATAGAACATTACAGCACAGTACAGGCCCTTAGGCCAATTATGTTGTGCCAACCTTTAAATCTACTCTGCGATCAATCTAACCCTTCTCTCTTACATGGCCCCCATTTTTCTAGCATCCATATACCTATTTGTGTGGCGCGTGGCCAAGTGGTTAGGGCGTTGGGCTCACAATCTGAAGGTCATGGGTTCGAGTCTCGGCCAAGGCAGCGCGTTGTGTCTTTCAGCAAGGCACTTAACCACACACTGCTCCAGTCCACCCAGCTGAAAATGGGTACCAGCAAATGCTGGGGGTTAACCTCGCAATAGACTGGCGTCCTATCGGCGGGGGGGGGGGGGCAGTCTTGTACTCTCAGTTGCTTCACGTCACAGAAAGCGGCATAAGCACCGGCCTGATGGGCCACAAGGCTCGGGACAGACTTTAACTTTAAATATACCTATCTAAGAATTTTTTAAATGCTCCTAATGTGTCTATCTCTACTTCCACCATGGAAGGGTGCTCCTCACACTGAGAACTCCCTGCATAAAATATTACCTCTGACATTCCCGCGAGACTGCCCTCCAATCACCTTAAAATTATGCCCCCTTGTATTATCCTTTTCCACCCTGGGAAAAGGTCTCTGGCTGTCCACTCGATCTATGCCTCTTATCATCTTGTACACCTCTATCAGTCACCTTTCACCTTCCTTCACTCCAAACAGAAAACCCCTAAAATCTCATCCCATCCTCTTGTCAGATTCTATTCTAGAAAAAGATAATTTTGATGAAATGAATTGTTTTATTCAAAACAATTGATTTGTTTTCGACCAGTTTTCATGACAGGCTATTCCCTTTATCTTCATATTTATTCTCCCAAGGAGAAATATAAAAATAAAGGGAATATCCTGTCATGCAAATAGCAGCAATTCTCATTCACAAGGTGCTTTTGCCCACAAAATGCCGTTTGCTGGATTTTTTTTTTGGGGGGTGCACCATTTTCTATAAGTTCTAGAGACCATTGCGCATGAAAATCCCAGGAGATCAGCAGTTTCTGAGAAACTCAAACCATCCTGTCTGGCACCAATAATCATTCCATGATCAAAGTCACTCAGATCACATTTCTTCTCTATCCTGACATTTAGTCTGAACAACTGAACCTCTTGACCATTCCTGCGTGCTTTTATGCACTGAGTTGCTGCCACATGAATGGCTGAATATTGACAGAGGTCAGAGGAGAATCGCGAGACTTGTTCAAACTGGCGACAGTAACTCAAATAACCAGACATTACAACAGTGGTGTGCAACAGATTATCTCTGTTCGCACAACATGTCAAACCTTGAAGTGGATAGACTGCAGCAGCAGAAACGAACATAAAGCAAAAGTCCAATTTATTAAGTCAATCCTGTACCAAATAAAGTGGCTACTGAGAGTATTCCATTGATAACGTAACTGGTCATTGTAAATTGTCCTGTGATTAGGTAAGGGTTAAATAGGTGGGTTGATAGGTGATACTGCTCAGTAAGGCAGAAGGGCCTGATCCATGCTGTACCTCTAAATAAATAAGTAAAAATAAAATAATAAACCTGATTTAATACCATCAAGATGAACTATGCAGAGAGCACTTTGTGTTTGACGTGAAGCAGAAACAGAAATTCAAGACTGCAAGAATGATGTAAGCATTTGTTGAACAAAATGCACAAAGAGTATTGCTACAAAATGGATAATAACCACTAGCTTTCATGAATTATCTAGATTTATGGAAAGGGCATTGAATTCATAATTGGGTCAACCTCAACTTTGTGCTTTGAAACATTACAGTCAAAACTATTCCAACTTCTTAGAATCTTTATTCCTTCATTGTTCAGAAATGTTCTGAATAGAACTCAGCGCATCAGCTTTGTTTCAATATGTGGCAATATGAGGAAAAAAGTCATTATTAAACATAAAATAACTTCCACATACATTTTTCATAGAAGATAATCTTTCCATTTCAGCCACAGTACTGTAAATAAAAAGTGCACATTAACTCCAGCACCTTACTGCTTTTATTCTTTGCTTTGAGGGATACTACATTTTAGTGGATGATCACCCCCACAATGTCTGCCAAATCTGCTCATCTATAAGACCATAAGACATAGGAGCAGAATTCCACCATTTGGCCCATTGAATCTGCTCCACCATTCCATCATGGCTGATTTATTTCCCTCTCAGCCCCATTCTCTTGCCTTCTCTTCATAACCTCCGACATACTTATTAATCAAGAAACAATCAACCTCTGTTTCAAATATACCCATTGACTTGGCATCCATAAGCATCCATGGCAATAAATTCCAAAGATTCACCACCTTCTGGCAAAAAAAAATCCTCTTCATCACTGTTCTAAAGGCACGTCCTTGTATTCTGAGGCCGCTGCCTCTCATTCTAGACTCCCCCACTGTAGAAAACATCCTCTTCATGTCCACTCTATCTAGGCCTTTCAATATTTGATAGGTTTCAATGAGATTCCTCCCACCCCCCATTCTCCTAAACTCCAGTGAGTACAGGTCCAGAGCCATCAAACACTCCTCATACATCAACCCTTTCATTCCTGGGATCCTTCTTCAATACCAGCAGTCCTTTCTTCGAAAAGGGGCCTAAAACTAGTCACAATACTCTCAAGTACATTCCAACTAATGCCTTACGAAGCCTCAACTAGTTAGGAAGTCAGCCAGAATCTTTTTTTTTTCTCTCAGGATAGGAATGTCAAAAACTGGAAAACATATATTTAAAGTGAGTGGAGGAAAAGCTTAAAGGAAATGTGAGGGGGACTTTTTCTTTACGGAGAATGATAGGTGCCTGGAATGTGTTTCCAGAAGTAATGGTGGATTCAGGCACAACAATGGTGTTTAACAGGCTGTTAAACAGGCATATGAACATGCAGGGAATGGAGAGATATGGATCATGTGCAGAAGGATGCACAATTTAATTTGGCATCATGTTTGATACAGACATTTGGACCAAATTGCCTGTTCTATATTCAATGATCACAAAAATATGTATGCATGATCCAGCTCGAAAAGATGCAGAAAGGTATATGCTGGATCTATTTTATAGATTTGTGCTTCTCTCTTAAGGGGGGAAAACAAGGTCCCCTCAGAATAGTTGGTTGCCATGGAAGCATCATACCTCCACCTGGCACTTCCCCCAGAATGATCCAACATAGATACACAGAGCTTTCAGTCTTCAAGTGTGCAAAAAATGGAAAAGATAAAATTGAGATATTGTTTTACTCTCTTAAACTAAAAATGAGAAATTTAATCCAGAAACACATAGCTCATCACTGTGAGTTAGTTACTATGCTGGCATTTTACTACGTCAAGAAAAACACCATTTTTTTTCCTACCCTCATACTTTGAGGGGGGAAAAATCTCACAAAGAGCAAACACAAGTATTCATGTAGATATGGAAATTAATATAACTGGACACAGAATATAACTGTAGCCGTGAATATACAAAGTGACATAGGATGGTCCAAGAAAAACTCCAAGTATATGAAACAGCTACATTGTTTCAAAACACACAAAATTTTGGAGAGAAGCAACACACACAAAATGCTGGTGGAATGCAGCAGGCCAGGCAGCATCATTTTGTGTGGGTTGCTTGAATTTCCAGTATCTGCAGATTTTCTCATGTTTGAAATTTTGGAGGGACTCAGGAAGTCAGCCAGGAAGGGAATAAACATTGTTTCAAACAGAATCCTGTGCAAAAGTGAATAAGGCCATATTGCAAGTGGACTCGGTTGAAAATTATTCCACAGAATGCAAGAGAAATAAAGAAGCAGTGATCATGTATCATTTATTTCAGGTTTGTAAAATTCTGTAATCTGCAGTAGGGTAGTAAGATTTAAAACTGTACTTCCATACGTCTTAAATAGTGAGAAACAAAAAGATTACATGAATCTTGGGGTCAAGCATATTTATTTAAGTCTACATGTTATAATAGCAGTCGGCATAATAGAGTCATATATTTCAATTATACACTATACTGTGACAGTGAATTTAGCACCAATAAACAGTCATTCAACTGTTCACCTGAGGACCACACCTTGTCCAAAATGCAAACAGAAATCCTCACATAGAAACCATAGAAAAACTACAGCACAGAAGCAGGCCTTTTGGCCCTTCTTGGCTGTGCCGAACTATTTTCTGCCCAGTCCCACTGACCTGCACGCGGACCATATCCCTCCATACACCTCCCATCCATGTATCTGTCCAATTTATTCTTAAATGTTAAAAAAGAACCCGCATTTACCACCTCATCTGGCAGCTCATTCCACACTCCCACCACTGTGTGTGTGAAGAAGCCCCCGCAATGTTCCCTTTAAACTTTTCCCCCTTCATCCTTAACCCATGTCCTCTGGTTTTTTTCTCCCCTTGCCTCAGTGGAAAAAGCCTGCTTGCATTCACTCTATCTATACCCATCATAATTTTATATACCTCCATCAAATCTCCCCTCATTCTTCTACGCTCCAGGGAATAAAGTCCTAACCTACTCAACCTTTCTCTGTAACTGAGTTTCTTAAGTCCTGGCAACATCCTTGTAAACCTTCTCTGCACTCTTTCAACCAAAGATATTTAGAATCCAGTAAAGTCACTAGATTTTGATATTTGGAATCAATCTGAATCATCAAGACAAATCCAAATTACAAATTTAAATTTAAAGGATATTTTGCGTTGTTTTTTGTTAACAAGAGCAATGATCAATAAACTGGTGGATGACAAGAGGTTTGTGATGTTGTTGATAGCGACAAAGGTTGTCTGGATCAAGTAGGGCAGAGCATTAGTAAATGGAATTGAGACCACAACTGGAACTTAATCCCAACAAGGGTGAGGTTATGCATTTTGGTAGGTTAAATAGGGATATATACTATAAATGATTGTAGCCTAAAGAATGTTTACGATCAAAGGGATTTTCAAGGTAAGGTTCATTGTTTTGCATGGATGAAAGGAAAATGGAGAATTATGTGAGAAGGGAGGGTTAGTTTGATTTTAGAACATTATGGACTGAAGGACCTCTAATGGTCTATGTCCTACGTTTCCTGAAAGTGGCAACATAGTTAGAGACTGTAGGATGGTGGAGGAAGCATATGGAAGCATAGAATATGAAAGTTGGGAGATTGTGTTTAAACATCACAAATCACCATATTAGGAGTGTTGTGTGCAGTCCTAGTTGCCACTCTATAGGTAGGATCTGGCTGTGCTGAAGTGAGTGAGGAGGAGATTCAATTCACCAGCATGTCTCTTGGATTGTGGCACCTTTGTCACAGGGACAGACTGCATAGGCTTGACTTGTTTTCCTTGTACTGAAAGAGGCTGAGGGGTGACCTGATCCATCTAGATTAAGTTATGCAAGGCAATAGATAAGGTGGATAGACTGAATCACTTTTCCCAAGGTAAGATTATCAAAAACAAGAAAGCACAGGTTTACGGTGAGAGGAAGAATGTTTAAAGACTATTTGAGGACAGATCTTTTTTAAAAAAAATAATGCAAAGTGCTGGATATCTGAAACTTATTGCCAGAAGAACTGATGATCAAATACAATTAACTATTTAAAACATAGTAGATTGGCGTTAAAGTGGACAATGCATAGGAGCCAGGTGTAATGTAGGCAAATAGAATTCATGAATGTGAACAAAAAGGGTCGGCATAGACGTGGCGGATCGAAGGGCCTGTTTCTGTGCTGTGCAGTTCTGTGACTCTTAAAAACTTAAGAAACTATCCAGAATTTACAAAGTAAATAATGCAGCATTGGGAGAATGAGGAAAAAGCGGCCGGAGGGCAACAACTACCTGAGGCATTAAAGTTTAGAGACTACTTCACTTAAAAGGTAGCAGCTCCCTTCGGTTTATAAATACACGTGAGGACATGCAAAACATCCATCCGTCATAAATGAAAATCATTATCTGGAGCAAACCACGCAGTCACCGTCTTTACATATTTTAATCTTCAACATCAACCACCAACATAACCTATCTACTGTATCGTGATTAGCCGTGATCGGCGAACTTCAGGCATTTAAAATGCGCCGACTCAAACAGACAGCCTTCAGCTCAAACGCGGGGTAGTGTGTTGTAATTATGAAAATGAAAGTGAACAGCTTCATTCCAAAAGGGCTAAACTGTGACAAGGAAGAGTCACAAACGAAGAGTACGCCGTTATTTAATAAATGCAATTCAGCAAGTGAGAATAATAAATTGGAATCGCTATTGCTCAGATTTCTAGTTTCAATGAACTGGAATCACATAATAAATGACAATCGCCACAGGGAACAACGGAATAGCCCGTCCCTTACGGATTTTTTTTCCAGGCACGCGATTACGAAAAAAAATGCCAGATTTGCACACTAACGCCGATCTGCCGCCCTGTGTGCAGCGCAGGGTCGCCAACAAAAAAGATAAACAGTGCAGCAAACGCTGTAACATTGGCGGAGCTTTTTGATAGATCGGATCTGGCCGTTGAAATATTCTCAAAGCATCATTCAGGTATGTGTAGAATTAAAATCGTGCACTGCAGCAATAAAACCCCGGCGGCGGCAAACGTATAGCCCAAGCGCCTGCGAACATAATGCAATTAGAGCTGGCGAGCAAAGATTAAAACCTCGACTGAGATGCTGATTTAGTAACCTTTTTAATCCCGAACTCGGCGTGCTCCCTCCTCTGTTTAGTGCATTCCGCATCCGCCCTGGCTACGAAATAACCATTTCCATTTCATATTCCTCCAGGTAATCCTTGCATTTCTGGTCTGCTTCCGTGTTGATATATTTTAATCCTTTCGGAGCTGCTCAAATAAAATTCCAACCAGTGTAAGAATCGCACCCGCACGCTGATGTCTCCCCGATTCCTTTCTGTCCTTTTCCAACTCATCGCACCGCACGGGAAAGGAGGGACGTCCTCTGGGTCCTAATGCTCTCCGACGCACTCCGACTGCACACTATGACGGTGACATAGTGCCCGCTAACTCCTCGCAGGATCTTTTTCAGTAACAGAAATAAAATAAGGAGTCGCGTTATAAAGTCATATACTACGGAAACAGGCCCTTCGACCCAACTCGTCCATGCCAACCAAAATACCCATCTTAGTTTGTTCTAGTTTCTGGCGTTTGGCCCATAGCTCTCTGAACTTACACCCGTCCGAATGCTTTTTAAAAGTTGTTAATGTACCTGCCTCAACCACTTCCATTGGCAGCTCACTCCATACATGTACCATTCTCTGGATGAAAAAGTTACCCCTCAGGTTCTCAATAAAATTTTCCCCTCTCACCTTAAACTTGTACCCTCAATTTCTAGATTCTCAAACCCTGGGAAAAAAGGCTGAGAGCATTCACCCTATCTATGCCCCTCAGGATGTTGCACACTCTGAGAGAACAGCTCCTGGAGACAATTCAATGACTCCACATATAACATACAGGAAATGCTGAAGGAATGTAGAAGGTCAGGCAGCATCTAAGGAGAAACCTGTCAGTTTGTACTCCTTCCCTTCCTCCACCTTTTTATTCTGCCTTCTTCCCCCTTCCTTTCCAGTCCTGATGAAGGGTCTCGGCTCAAAATGTTTGACTGTTCATTCCTCTCAGATGCTGCCTGACTTGCCAAGTTCCTCCAGCATTTTGTTTGTGTTACTCTGGATTTCCAGCAACTGCAGAATCTCCTGTCCACATTTAACATTTGTTTTTAAAATAAAGCATTAATGTAGAACTTGTAATAGCACAAGGAGATACAATTGTATGGGGTATACATTGTATGTCCTTGTCTGCTCTGGGGGCTGGTAAATAAAGCCAGTTTTCCATCACAGCATGCGCATTGATTCATTCTATCACATCATCAGGCCATTTTTACGTCATTTTTTCCTCTTGAGCTTATTAGTTGCAAGTCATATTAGAAAAGCATATGCTATCTACTAACTACTTCTCTGGCCTACCATATCGATTGCCCTATCCATCCCTCCCCCACCTTATCTTTCCCAGTTCCGACCCTGGATCTTTGACCTGAAATTCTAACTCTCTCTCATTTTCACATATGCTGTCTATCCAGCAATGCAAAGTTTTGGATAAGTAGAATTGGATAACAAACTAAAGTTACCAAATTTGGGAGATCCATACTGTCACATGCATTGAATGCCATTGTTCATCACTAATGGTGCAGCCACCTCCTTATGTGGTATTGCACTCACCCAGAAAACACTAGCTATCTGTCTCAAAGGACACCAGGAATGAAAAAGTGCTTTGTATATTTTGTGTACATCAACAGATGGCCAGGAGGTGAATTACGGACACGTGGAGGGTAATTCCTTGGTTTTGAATTGCATGCAAACTCATGCTTCAGTACTCCCACAAAGAAATTCAACAAATCAAAACTCCAACAATACACTGCTGATCACCTATTACGCTACAGTAAATTTCAGATGTTCATTTCTTGGATAAAGTGGGGACCAGACAGCAATTAGATGCATCCCATATAACAGACTAAAATGTTGAGATTTAAAACAACTCCTCTTATTGTTATCTCTAGATCCCACAGTCATCGTGATACTGCACATCCAGAAGAAATACTGTCACAAGAAAGTAGCATCCATAATTGAGACCCCTCCCCCCACCCCACTGTCCATGCCATATTCTCTTCTTATTACAGCCATCAGGAAGGAGGTACATGAACACTTCAGGTTCAAGGAAAGGTATTAACCATCTACAATCAGGCTCCTGAACCGGAGTGGGATAACTTCACTTATCTCAACATTGAACTGATTCCACAATCCATGGACTCACTTTCAAGGATTCTACAACTCATGTTCTCAGTATTATTCATTTATTTTAGTGTTGTTTATGAATCTTTGTTTGTAGTTTTTCATTGATCCTATTGTATTTCTCTGTTCTTCTATAAATGCCTGCAAGAAAATGAATCTCAAAGTAGCATTTTGATAATAAATTTACAATGAACAATACTCAGCCTGCTCAACTTCACAACAAGCCAAAAATACATCTATAGTCAAGAACTAGCTAGCATGATAGAAAGGATAGAGTGGCATACAGTTTTTAGAGCTCATTTGAGAGTACTAGGAATTCATGCAGTTTGGTGTCTCATATGTGTTACTTGATGAAGCTTTGCAGTTTGGCAACAGAGAGATAAGCAAGCTGAGGTAAACCACACCCCCAATGCAAGCATTACAAAAACAACTATCCAAATTGGTAGTTTATAGAGGAACTATTGAGGAAATGACTACTTAAATGCAGGAACTATATGCCACAAATGTTAATTAAGGGGTTACTACAAATATCAATCTACAAAATGGAAGAAATTGAGAAGTTCATCTCATGCAGCCAACAAAGTAGATTACTCTGTTCACTTTGTCAATTTTCTTCATATACAGAAGATGTTAAAGGGGAGGAGGGAATAATTAGAAGTGTACAAACATTGGAAGAATTATGCTACATGAGTAATTTCTTTGGTTGACAGTTGATTGTAAGTTTATTTTACATAAAAATATTCACATTCCACTTCTAAAATACTCCTGTTTTTTTTTCTCTTAAACTTGTGCAGGATGTTTGCCAAGAGAAAAAAAATCAAACATATTTTGTATTCCTAAGAAAATATCAAGGCTTTTGTTACTGTAGACTTCAAGATGTAATAATTTAACATGTTCAGTTTATATTTATCAGCTGCTAAGCTGGTAAGGGGTAAATCCTTTCAAATTTACACATGGGTTAAATTTTTAGGTCAATTTATCATAATAATCTGCTGTCCAAGTTATGTTTAAAATAGAAACAGTAAAAACAAGGACAAGAGTTGTGCCAAAATCCTTGTAACTAGGAGAGTACTTAAATACATCAGCAGCTGTTTTTCTCAAATCAATATTTGTATAGATTCCTCAAGATTAAGCCTATTTAAACATTGCAACCTTTACTAATGTCAACTTTCATGTCCAGTAGGTCAACTAATATTAATGTATTCTGGGAGCCAAGGCAGTTCTCCTATTGATTGCAAGGACATTAGTTCATCTGTATGAATTTCCTCAGGGCAAGTTATTCTGGATTCTGCCAGCTTTCTTTTCAGTCCTGATGAAGGGTCTCAGCCCAAGACATCAACTGTTTATTCACTTCTACAGATGCTGCCTGACTTGGTGAGTTCCTATAGAATTTGTGTTATTCAAGACACTTCTGAGCTGCTCACCCATCTATGAGTCACATCATCTTCATTCATTTTTAAAACAAAATATGTAATTTCATAGATCAAAGAAAAAGTGTGTCACTAGCCAGCTACAAACTTGGATAAGTTCTCAAAGGGAAGAGGTGACTGCTAAGATAGACCAACAGTACTTTTGGCATTCCATTGACTTGGTAACAGAATCTTCATCTTAATTTTCATTTAAGTGTCTGCAACTGAGAAACTATAAGTTTAAAGTGTGTACAATGAAGTCTATTTGCAATAAAATCATAGGTCTGTGAGAGGAATACTCAAAGTAAAGTAGGACTGAAATCTGAGGTTTCAGTCACCGGAGATTTTTTTTAAATAAAACAAAATCAACATGAATTACATGCCTGAAATTGTCAGTTACAAAATAGGTGTAATGCTGTTTCCATTAATGTTAAAGAAGCACTTTACTGCTGCAGGGAATTCAAAGAATAAATATATTGTTCAATACAGCATTAATACACCAAATGTACATGTCCTTACTGCATTGGCGATCAGAACTTCAGCTTGCAAAAAAGTCGTCCAATTTAAGCCTGGCAGATGGCAGGTTCTAATTTCACAGCTTGAAAGATTTTAAGTACTGCAGTTTTATTGCATGGTAAATGTATACATTTGCGGTCAGAAACTTATAGCTTGCAAAACAAAAAAAGACAATAGGGCAACACCTGTCGTAGAATCCCCTTCAGATTAAATGTCATGTTATAAAGTTCCAGAGGATTTCCTATAGCATTACTCATAGTCCTAATACAAGGGAACAAATAGCAAATAGTACATTGAAAGGGTGATGGAAACAGAGGGTTTGAGACCAGAGGATGTCAGTGCAGCATAAGACTATAACCTAGAGGAGCTGAAATAGGCCACTCAGCCCACTGAGTTTTCTCTGCCATTCCATCATGACTGATTTACTATTATCCCTCTCAACCCCAATCCTCCTGCCTTCTCCCTGTAATCTTTGATGCCCATACTATCAATCTCCACTTTAAACTTTAAACTTGCCAATGACTTGGCCTCCACAGCCATCTGTGGCAATGAATTTCAGAGATTCACCACCCTCTTGCTCAAGAAATTCCTTCTCATCACTGTTCCAAAGGCACATCATTGTTTTCTGAGACTGTGCCCTGTGATCCTAGACTCCCCCACTGTAGGAAACATACTCTCCACACCACTCTATCTAGGCCTTTCAATATTCAATATGTTTGAATGAAAGCCCTCCTTGCTTGTTACATACACCTGTTAGGGTGCATTCTCCAGTTACCTTATAAGGTAACCATAGCCTTCAGCCAGGAGCAGATGTCATCAGGTGGTTCCCAACCTTCACCAAGTGTTTCGACCCTTAACCACGACACTCTCCAGTTGGTGGGCCGGCAGTGGTGGCCAAATCACTGCCCATCTGTTCCTGGCTTCCAGCTCGCCTCCTCTCGCCTACTCCAAATCCAGCAAGAGGCTCGTTCTGCCTCTTCCCCCATCCTACGAGCTGCTTGTTTTTTGCTTCTTTCATCCAGGCCCAGATCTGACAACAACCGCCATGCTGATTTGGCTGGGAACTCCTCATTCTTCTAAACTCCAGTGAGTACAGGCCAGATTCTGCCCCCATTGTTTCATAATTTTCCTCCAGATGGGCAATTACTTAATGGATTAGTCCCTTGTTGATCAAAGATTTCGCCAGAAATCTCTGCACTGGGAGCAGAAAGAGAAGTTTGAGGGAAGTTTCGGTATGAGGCAGCACAATATGTTGGATCACTGAGGTAGGCCTTCTCGTGATACAAGAACTGTAGCTGGAACACTTACAGCGAGCACAATTACAAGTTGTAATAGTACTGGATATACTATAGAGAAAGGAACCCATACCAGAACAAAATCAAAGACCACGTGAAGGTCATGCAGAACACCCAAATTTAATGGAGGAGAAGAGGGGACCATAAAGGTGTTCTTTTTTAATTTACATATTACAACACAGGAAGAGGCTCCCTATAGAGAATACTAACTCATCCTCTCTTTATTTCCCTTGGTCTCTCACATACTCATCAACTCATCTTTAATTCCTTCATCATTTATCAACACAAGGGATAAGTTTACACTAGCCAATTAACTAACCAGCATATCTTTGCATTAAACATAGAACATACAGCACACTACAGTCCCTTCGGCCCACCATGTTGTGCAAACCTTTTAACCTACTCTAAGATCAATTCAATCTAACTTTTTCTTCTCACAAGGCCCTCCGTTTTTTTTTATCATTCATGAGCCTATCAAAGTGTTTCTATAATTTAATGCTCTTAATGCCCTGCCAGGGATGGTGCCTTCTCCACCATCCCTGGCAGGGCATCCATGTAGGAATTCTCTCTGTAAAGAAATTACCTCTGACTTTGTCCTATGCTTTCTTCCAATCACCTTAAAATTATGTCCCTGAAATTAGCTATATTCCCATCTGCGTTGTGAAAAAAGTCTCTGCTTGTCCAATTGATCTATGCCTCTTACCATTTTGTACACCTCTATCAAGTCACCTCTCATCCTCCTTCACTCCAAAGAGAACAGACCTAGCTCACTCAAACTATCTTCATAAGACATGCTCTCTAATCCAGGCAGCATCCCAGTAAACCTCCACTGCACCCTCCCTAAAGCTTCCACATCCTTCCTATAATGAGGTCACTAAAACTAAACACAATATTCCACAAATGATCTAACCAAGGTCTGATAGGGTTGCGTAAGGAATGGTGCAGCGGGGAAATCGTACCCTATCATGGGGCAAACTCCACGCAGACCACATCCATGGTTAGAACTGAATTTGGGTCGCAAGAGTTGTGCAGTGCTGTCCCCTTGTGCCACCGGCCTAAGAATTTGATTTTTCACTCAAACATCTACAAACTTTTCCCTGTTATCACATAAACAGCATACACTAGTATTAGAATGAAACAATTTGTGATGTCACATGGACCAGGCAGCATCACAAGCATTATTTGTGCATAAGATTACAAACTATAAGAGCACTTCTCATGTCTCTAAAAGCAGCAATGGAAGAGAAGATTGCAGCATTTTTCTAAGGCGGCTCCTTAATACAAGAGGTAAGTCATAGAACATTATAGACATGCAGCACGGAAACTGACCCTTCAGCCCATCAAGTCCATGCTGATCATCAGCACCTATTTTAGATTCCGATTTATTTAGATGCAGATTCGTTTATCACATGTATATTGAAACATACTGTACAGTGAAATCTGTTGTTTACATTAATATCTAACATAACCCAAGGATGTGCTGAGGGTAGCTGTAAGAGTTGCCACACATTCCAGTGCCAAAATGGCACTCCACAATGTTCAGCAAAACAACACAAGCAAGTAATCCTTCCTAACCCATTTTATTTTTCAGATTTTCCTATTAACTCCCATAAATTCTACCACTCACCTATATTCTAGAAATAATTTACAGTGGCCAATTAACCTATCAATTTGTGCATCTTTGAAATATGGGAGGGAACTGGGGCTTTGGGGAGAAGCCTACACAGTCACAGGAAGAACATGAAAAATCCATACAGGCAGCACCAGAGGTCAGGATGCTCATCCGGCAGCAGCTATCAATTGTGCCACTGTGTTGCCCATGTTGGGAGAAGCCCAAGTGGGTATGTAGTGTTGAGAAAGGAAAATGAAGATTATGTAGCTGAACAGGATATTCACCAGAATTTTCACTAGGAATGAAGAGAGACTGTAAAAGCTTGGTTTACTTTCTTTGGAGCAGAGAAAACAGAGGCTTGATTAAGGTAGAAGATTAGCTTTATTTGTTAGATGTACATTTAAATATACAGTTAAGTGCTTCATTTGCGTCAATAAGCAACACAGTCCGAGGATGTGCTGGGGGCAGCCTGCAAATATCACCATGCTGCAAGAGCCAACATAGCATACTCACAACTTACTAACACTAACCCACTATGTCTTTGGAATGGGGGAGGAAACCAGAACACCTGGAGAAAATAGTCACAGGAGAATGTACACTCCTTCCAGACAGCAGCAAGAATTGAACCCCAATCATTGATTGCTGGCACTGTAAAGGACTGTGATAACTGCTATGCTATCATGCCACCCAGGTACAGTAAAGCTCCACTAATCCAGCACACTGAAAATTTGGTGGTGCCAGACTGGCAGATTTTTAACATTATTGGATATTATCCAATAAAATTTTAATTCTTTTTAGGTGCTATTTGGTACAGTAGTATAAATTTTCCAGTGAACCCAGTAAGTTTCAAGAGAGCATAGGAAATGGATCCAGATGATTTTAAAAGGAGATCAAAAACTAGATGGCATGGTACTGTAGTGGTCAGCGTAATGCTATTACAGCCCCAGTGACCCGGGTTCAATTCCATTGCTGCCTGTAAGGAAGTTCTCAACATCTTTAAAGAAGTTTCGTTAAAATTTGTACAGAAGTAATGTCTGTAAGAAATACTCATTTAAGGAGTATTTAAATAAGTACATTTTCCCCATGACCCTATGGGTTTCCTCAGGATGCTCCAGTTTCCTCCCATATTCCAAAGATGTATGATTTAGGATTAGTGACTTGTGGGCATGCTACGTTGCCCCAGAAGCCTGGCAACACTTGCAGACTGCTCCCAGAACCGTGTCATTGATGCAAACAAAGCATTTTACTGTATGTTTCAATATACACGTGACAAATAAATCTAATTTTCTACTTTAAGCAAACCTCTACTTTTTCTCTCCAAGAAAAACCCTGCTTTCCCTGCTCCAAAGAAAGTAAACTCTATCTTTCCAGTCATAGAAGTACGAGTTGAGTGCTGGGAAATGCAATTAGTTTTGATAAGTGCTAGATGGATGGCACAGACACAGTAGGCCAAAGAGCCTGTTTCTGTACTGTATCATTGTAATACTGACTAATTACTTTACAACCTAGGGTTCAGCCAATGAAAAGAGCACTTACCAAAAGTTCTAAAGAACAAGACACTTTCCTTTTTATTAACAAATGTAACAACTCTATTGAATGAACAGTGACATGGGACGGAGGAGAGAAAAATTAATTGTAAACTGTATCTACTTCAGCTGGCTCAGTTCTCAGTGAAGTGGAGTCACTGTATAGGATGAAAGATGAACTGTTTCACTTTCACGGCTTCCACTCCTAAACCAAAATCACACCATCAATTTACAATGCCCAAATGTTTATCTGTTATTGGAATGGAGGGCTGCAGTTAGAAAATGAGTTTAGATAGGCTGGGCTTATTCTCACTGTAATATAGGAGGTTGAGGAGAGAATTTAGAGGTTTATAAAATTATGAGGGGCATCAATAGGATAGATAGTCAGAATCTTAATCTCAGGACAGAGTTTAAAACTGAGAAAGGAGACATTTAAAGGAGGTCTGAGAGTTAAGTATTTCACACATGGGCGCAGATTAGCTGGAATGAGCTACCAGGTAAGATGGTAGACACAGATACAATTGTGACATTTAAAAGGCATTTGGACAGGTACTTTAGATAGGAAAGGTGAAGAGGGACACAGGCCTAATGCAAGCAAATGGGATTATGTAGGCAGACATCAGGGTCAGGAAGAACGAGGTGGACCAATAGGGTCCATTTCTATGCAGTATGATTCGATGTTATGGAAGCCTGATGTCCTAGACACCACTAACTCATTTACTGAAATGTACAAGAGGAAGGGCCTTACATTAAACATCTGAAAGTCAAAGGCCCTCTACCAATCTGCCCCTCAACATTACACTACACTTCCATCAATTAAGATCACCAAGAGAAAACATGATCATTTTCTATACCTTGGGAGCCAGAATACCAGGGCACCCAACATAGCACTTTGTCTCTGATAAAAAGTGTTCAATACACAGAACTTCAAACTTAACACCAATGAGTGATCCCTATCTCTCTGCATATTTCAGAAACAGAAACAACCTACAATACATACATCAAGGGATTGGGGAAGTACCAGGAATATCTTCTCCACAAAATTGTCTTAATCCATTGGCACTAGACAAACCATGTTAGTGTCCTCTCCCAAACCAATGCCCCCAGTATCAACCTTAATCATACATGACCATCTCTGGTAGGCATGCTACATCATTTGCCTGCATAATACCAAACTTCAAAAATAAGCACTCTACTCTGAGTTTTGTCACAGCAACTTATTTTGAGAACAGAGGAAATATGTCAAGGAAATTGCCAGAGTGTCTTTTAAAACGGAGTCATTGGGATCCCTGGTCCTTGACCAGTTATAGAATCAGTCACACACCATGGCAAAAGGCCCTTCAGTCCAACTATACCATGCAGACAAGATACTACATCCAAGTTAGTCCCTTTTTCCAATGTTTGGCCTATAGTCTTCTAAACCTTTCAATATGCCTGTCCAACTCTTTTTAAAGTTGTTCTTTTTGTAAGAGTCACCCAGAAAAACACTAAGAATCTCCAGTGTATGAAATGGGAGTACACAGAGGGCACATACAAAAAGCAAAATGTACAGCCAATGTCCCAAACAACCCATCACATACAAGTATCACATACACCACTCATGACAGTGTCTGTGGACCTGCATTAAGTTCTTCAGAAACCTCAGAACCTACAGATTTAGAATAAAAGCAACCTTGAGCAACTGTCCAAGAAAAATAATTGGCCAAAAGAGATCATTAACAAAAGGTGCTACGTTTGAAACTGGAATTTAACACTCCATTTGAGTAGCAGGGCTGAAAGCTTACTTAGTCTACAGATAACAGGAATTCTGCAGATGCTGGAAATTCAAGCAAATTCCTGATGAAGAGTCTCGGCCTGAAACGTCAACTGTACCTCTTTCTAGAGATGCTGCCTGGCCTGCTGCGTTCACCAGCAACTTTGATGTGTGTTGTTAGTCTACAGATATTAATTATAGTGTATAAGTCCAAAGAGAAAGGAATGGCCTCTTAAACATAACCTACTCTGTCCTTAACAGGACATATACGATCATTTGGATTACTTTGGCATTTAAATCTTGGGTGTTAGATTTTTTTTGAATACTGTAATGATAAAATACCAATAGTTTATGGAGAATAAATTCCCTGATTAGGGCAGTTCAGCAGTGCAGCTTCGTAGCGCTGCTGCCTCAGAAACCCAGTGAGCAGAGTTCAATCCTGACCATGTGTGCTGTCTGTGTGGAGTTTGCACATTCTCCATGCATGGATTTCTACCAGTTACTCCAGTTTCCTCCAACTTCCTAAAACTGTGCAGATTGGTAGATTAATTGTCCACTGCAAATTGCTCCCAGTATACGGCAGAAAATAAGAGACTTGATAGGAATGTGGAGAGGATAAAATGAGATCCACATAATATTAGTGAGAATGTGTGCCTGATGGTTGGCATAGACTCAGTAGATCGAAGGGATTATTTCCATGCCATATCTGTAGGTCCAGGTTCATAGACTGAATCAGAATCAGATTTAATATCACCAGCATATGTCATGAAATTTGTTAACTTAGCAGCAGCAATACAATACATGATAATATAGAAAGAAAGATAAATAAATAAATTACAGTAAGAATACCTATATATTAAATAGTTAAATTTAAAATATTGCAAAAACAGAAATAATTTTTTTTAAATGAGGTAGGGTTCCTCATGGGTTCAATGTCCATTTAGGAATCAGATGGCAGAGATAAAGAAGTTGTTCCTGAATTGCTGAGTGTGTGACTTGAGGCTTCTGTACCTTCTTCCTGACGGTAACAATTAGAAGAGGGCATGTCCTAGGTGATGAGGTTCCTTAATAATGGGTGCCGTCTTTCTGAAGCACCACTCCTTGAAGATGTCTTGGATACTACAGAGGCTGGTACCCAATATGGAGCTGACTAATTTTACAACTTTCTGTAGCTTCCTTCAATCCTGTGCAGCAACTCCTGAGCGCCCTCTCATCTCCATCTGAGATTCTGCCAACAATGGTTGTATCATCAGCGAATTTATAGATGGCACTTAAGCTATGCCTAGCCACACAGTCATGCGTATAGAGAGAGTAGAGAAGTGGGCCAAGCACACATCCCTGAGGTGTGTCACTGTTGATCATCAGCAAGGAAGGAGATATTATTACCAATCTGCACAGATCGTGTTTTTCTGGTCAGGAAGTTGAGGATTCAATTGCAGAGGAAAGTACAGAGGCCCAGGTTCTCTAGTTTATCAATCAAGATTGTAGGAATTAAGGTGTTAAATACTGAGCTACAGTCAACGAACAGCATCCTGACATAGGTGTTCATATTGTCCAAGTGATCTAAGGCGATGTGAAGCATGTTGAACTGATGTTGCTGAATTTCAGTAAAGTGTGAAAGATCCTTTCCAAAACTCATTATGACCTACAAACCACTGTTTCAAGTAAAAATTGATGAAATTCATCTTTTGTTTCAAGTTTATCACTATTTCTCTCCTACTAATTTCAAATTGCTACTGTCATGAATTTTGCCTTTTTCTATTGGTTTCTTAATATGCAGGTTCATTTTCTTCTCGATGATTGCTTCCAAATTGCTGATATTTATCCAGATGTTAATTCAATAATTTACTTGCTGGTGCTCTTCTCTTCTTGAGATCCACTGTAAACTCTTGGCTCGTTGCGTTAAAAGTTTGGTGCTCTGTTGATTAATTGTGCCAAGTTAGGTGAAGCTCTAAGAGCAGCTCCAAATCTTTTCTTACAAACCTATGCAAATTCAATTTTGTAAGCATTTACTCAGGAACTCACAGTTCGCCCTTCAAAGTTATCTGCACTTTATGCAATAGTTTAAGAGAAATATGTTCAAGTATACACACCCTCTTGAAAATGCATATTAATTATTCAAAATAAAAATTTCTTCTCATTTGGTTTTAACAACCCCCAATTCAGCTTATATAACTCAATAAGATACTGTGATGTAATGAAACCCAAATTTACTTTCATTATGAATTTCCTTTTGATATGTGATTGAAAATAATTACCAACTAGAGTTATTATAGTATGGAAAAAGACTGTGCCAACTATAATGCATCCAATTTATAGTAGTCCTATTTTATTCCCCTACTTCCATCAACTCCCTACCCCCTCCCCAGATTCTGCTACTCACCTATACATGGAGGCAATTTACAATAGCCAATTAGCCTTCCATCTCGCATTCCCTTGGGATATGGGTGGAAACCCACGCAATCACAGGGAGGACATGCAAACTCCACACAGACAGCACTGGATGTCGAAACTAAAACAGATCACTGGGGCTACAAGGCACCAACTTAACCAGCTGCACCACTGGGCTGCCCCAGAGTTTGAGGAGTAAGTAGTCACTCCTTTAAAATTGTTCCCAACGTTTAATCTTCCAGTGCTAAACCAGTTCAAATGGGTTGAGAGCATGCCAGTGTTAGCTACTAATTATGTACGTCATTAAAATGTCAAAATAATACATTTACTTGCAACCTTTTTCAATAATCTGAAGTTTATGAGGCTCAAAAAATAATGAACAGAATATTCAAAAAGATCAGCCCTCCTGAGTACAATGACTTCTAGTACAAGACAATTTACATTCACCAAAAGCATTCTCACACCTACCTACAATATATAAAAATGCTTACGTAGGTCAATGCAACTGTAATGTAAAAATGTCTAGACTTGGGCATTGCATTTCTATGATACTTTAATAAAGGTTCCATTGCTGTTCTCTACAATTAAAACACACAATGTCAATTAAAATTCTTGTCAGATGGGGCTCTAAAATATTTCTTCAATGGACATGTTCTGTTGGCAATTAACACAAGTAAACGTTCTAATTATTGACATTAAAAACAACATTTTACATATGTTAATTTGATTATTTTAAAATTGAAGTCTAAAGGGGGTAATTAGAAAATGCAAATTGGAGGGGAGAGGAAAGAGCACTTAGAACAAGGGGAAAGAACAATGCCATATACAACCTTGAAATTTGTCTCCTTACAGGCAGCTGACTTCCCATATCCATTTTCCATAATACTCAGCTCATTCAAAACCAAAATATTCTTACCTTATTCTCTTGCACAGTTATTCACATTGGTAAGAATAATTAAAAATCATTGAAGTGTTGAAAAATCATTAGTTGGCAGTATCTCAACCCAAAACATCAATAGTTCCTTCCCTTTCCTCCCCACCCCCCACACCAACAGATGCTGCTCGACCTAATGTACATTTCTTGTCTCTCAGAAATTTAGGTGTCTTTATACACAGAACCCAAACAATCATGAAAGCAAAGTCAGAGTTAACAAGAATAAGACTTTCTGCAATCATATCGTATTTTGACAAAGATCATGCCTGGAATATTAGTAGTAGGAAATTAACACCTTGTGTCTGCTCTGTAATCCAATGAATTCATGACTGGTCTATTTAGCTTGCTGCTAATTTTCTCTACTACAGCCTTCATTTTCTTAAAATCCAAAAATATATTACATGCATGGAAAAACATATTTGCCTTAATGAGCGGTTCAGCAAAGATTCACAAGATTGATTAGTGGGGTGAGAGCCTTACCTATGAAGGAGATTAAGTAGAATGGGTGTCGATACTTGTGTTTGGGGAATGACAGATTATCAACTAAGGAGTCCAAAAAAAACGGGTTTTGACTCATTCATCCTTCTACAGTTTTTGCCCCTTGTCCCTTGAGTTACTGCAGTTTTCATTATTTCCCTACTATTACTGTGTATTGTAATACATTAGTTATACACTATTATCATGGTTTCCTTCAAATTTACTTTTGTTTGTTCATTGAATGCAGATCCCGACTTAACATTTAAAATTTAAAATACATCTAAAATTGCCTATCAAAGTACAGAGTAAATTTATTATCCAAGTACATATAAGTTACTATATTGAGATTGATTTTCTTGAAAAATAGAATTTTATGAAAAATGATTTGTAAACATATACTAACAAACAACCAAAGTGCAACTAAAAATTAATACTCAAAACGTGAATTGTAAGAGTCCTTGAAAGTGAGTCTGCAAGTCGTAAAATCAGTTGAGAGTAGTGGTGATTGAAGTTATCCACACCAAATCAGAAGCCTGACTGACAGTTGTTGGGTAATAACTGTTCCTGACCTTGTGTGTGGCACCTAAGGCCTCTGCACCTCCCGCCTCAGACCCCTAAGGAACCACCATCATGTAGATTTCTCTCAGATATCATATAAAAAAATCAAATTAAGTCTTCTCTTTAAATTGACAAGTTTAAGTCTCATGCTTCTCAAATGCTCAATATTCAGACCAACCAACCAAGTGTGATATTTTGTAATCAAATCACAAGGGAAAATTATAAAGATTTCCATGTCAGTTGTCAAACCAGAAAGTAACAATATTGTCTATGCAAAAGTTCAGCTGATGTCCTCATGCACATCCACCAGTTATATTTGCACAGAATTAAGGCAGGTACTGTGAGAAATTATGCAATTGATGGATTTAAATTTTAGAAAAGTGAATTGGAGAGTACATTTGTGTGAAGGTAGAGCCACCAATCAGTTACAGTATGTGCCCACCATCAAACATTTGCACGTCAACAATTTACAAAAATGACCAAAATAATCCCAGCTTTTTCCAAAATTCAATCAATATTATAAACTGTACCTAAACAATTTACTCTATAGTTATTTTTTAAATGGTCAGATTTTAATTTATAGAGTATGCCAAACATTTCACTGTAAATAAATTACTTCAGAAATGCAGTTAATGTTGTTAATGTAACCAAACACCAGGAATAAATGATGGCCAAGATACCAGGAAAATTATTTGCAGCAGTTTTTCAAAACAATAGCTGTGAGTCTCATACATCCACTTGAATTGTACATGTGGGTTTAGTTTAACATTTCATTTAAAAGACATGTTAGCACATGCAGCACTCCATCAGTAGTCTACATTAACTGTATTATTTGAGTCCAAATGAGTTGTGAACCAATAATCTGTTAACTCAAAAGCAATTACACCGTTATTGAACTGGTACTTAAACACAACATTGCTTAGAATAGTTCTTTGCAATCTAGATTATGGTAATACTGTCTCTAAAAATCACATCATTTATACCAGCTCCATGTAGAGCCTAGGAAAGCAATCTCATCAATCCCATTCCTCTATTTTTCAAATTATTCTCTCAATGCGCAAGAATGTTTTACCCTATATCCTCCTTAAATATCTGTTTTCCCAGATTTTATAATTTGTGCTCCCTAGTTTCTGCCAACAGATTTGGTCTGTCTACTTTATCCAAGCCAATAACATTCATGCCTGAACTATAATCTGCATTGAAGGATGAAATCCTGTCAGAGTGTTCAGAGTCAAAAGCTACGCAGTTTATCAAATATCAACTGACCTAGAGATTAAGTGGAATGGTCCAGTTTGTGGATAATGAAAAGTTATGTATTTGAATCTGAGTAATTCCAGACACATGTATCTCAAGTAAATATATCTGTTTATCTTGAAACCTTCCAAAGTGCAAATTCACGGTCTCATGAGACTAACGGATGCCTATCTATACCTGTTTATGGTAATGAAGAGAGGGGATAACATGGAGCTCATAGACATCACACTTTGGAAGTCCAAAACCAATATTACAACTGCTGGGAAAAACAAATGTTAAAATTTATGAAGAGTACGACGTGAAACTGGAAACATATACTAAAAGCATTAGTTATAGCTGAAAGAGGCAATGTTTCAAGGATATTCTCACAGTCTCCTTGAAAATATAACATCCTCCCTGATGTGGAAATCTCTGGCCCATGACCAATCAAAATGAAGAAATTCCAGGACAACACTGAGAACATCAAATCTCTTCATCTGTCTATGCAAAGACCCACTGAAAATTGTACAAAGAAGACATCAGTTCCCATCCCACTCACCCGCCCTGTCAAACACTTCTTGCCTCAGCAGTGCTCTCTGCTGATCCAACATTAGCCTCACCAGCTACCTCAGAATCCATGGATCAGGAGTTGAAACAAGTTATCCTCAAGTTTACTTAAAGAGAAAAATTGCAGGTACAACTAGAATAGTATGTCCAGTTTTGATGTCCTTACAGAGAGATGCTGAGGCAAACAACCAAAATGAAGCATGAGGTTTAGCTAAAAGCTAAACTTTTAGCTTTAGAAGCTGGGCTTTTATAAACTGGGAACATAATTGACATTTTTGAATACCATGTCCCATTCCGATTCTGACACGTCTATCCACGGCCTCCTCTACTGTCAAGATGAAGCCACACTCAGGTTGGAGGAATAACACCTTATATTCCCTCTGGGTAGCCTCCAACCTGATAGCGTGAATATTGACTTCTCTAACTTCCGTTAATGCCCCTCCTCCCGTTCACACCCCATCCTTTATTTATTCATTTAATATAATCCCCCCCCTTTTTTCTCCCTCTGTCCCTCTCACAGTAACTCCTTCCTGCTCTCCACCCTCCAGGCTCCCCTCCCCCCTTCTCTCTCTCTCCCCAGGCTTCCCGTCCCATGACCCGCTCCCTTCTCCAGCCTCGTATCCCTTTTGCCAATCACCTGTCCAGCTCTTGGCTCCATCCCTCCCCCTCCTGTCTTCTATCATTTCAGATCTCCCCCTCCCCCTACCACTTTCAAATCTCTTACTATCTCTTCTTTCAGTTAGTCCTGACGAAGGGTCCCAGCCTGAAACGTTGACTGTACCTTTTCCTATAGATGCTGCCTGGCCTGCTGTGCTCCACCAGCATTTTTTGTGTGTGTTGCTTCTAACTCACAGAAGTCTTTATGCGTGTATGTGTAATGATATTAAAGATAAGTAGGTGTCAGGAACTAATCCCTTCATGTGAAGTAGTTCCTTCAATCCCTTGCAGCTTAATGGTACCTAATGTACTTTCACAAGATCAACTTAAACACTTAATAGGAGCAAAATGCCATTATTTTATCGCCAGTGCTTAGAATTAAGGAACAAGCTATCCTTGTAGGGGGTAAGATGGGCCTCCGCAATTCTTGATGATTAAAAAAGACCAAATTTTACTAGCCATTTTAAATCTGCAACATTTATATTGTAATCTGATTTTATACAGAAATGTCTATACAGTAGTAGTAACCTGAATCTTAATACTTACCTTGCCAAACTGCGTTTTACATTTATATATTATTAAAATATTTCATTTTGATACCTGTGTAATTCAAGTAAAAAACGCTGAAATCAGTCTACGCCTGCCACCTCTCTAAGAGACTTTAGGGACCAACCACCAGTATGATAAATTCCTTGAATGAATACACATTGTCAACTGATTGCTGCACCACTTCGAGTAACTAATCCAGTACTATTATGAAAAAAAATGTTGTGCAGTCGACAAGTATCCGAACTAAATGGCATGTATCGACGAATACTTCAGTAACCCGGTAGTTCAAAGTTTCCATGTCTCGAACCATAAGGGTAGGTTGACCTTAAATTCCCCATACACTATTGGCCTGAAGTACGCGATTGGCATCTGTAAACAACAGGTACCTGTGGTTGCTTTACGAAGGTTTGAGAAACATTTTGTTGAAAAAGCAATTGAACACTAACGGTGTTTTGTAATACATTAAACAATGTTAAAAGCTCTCAAATGCAGCTATTTGTTAGAAAAGGCCTCAACTTTCCTTGCAAACGTATGCACTCGGTATACTTGTTTCATGCTGTGACGAAATGAACTTGCCTTTATTGTAATGCGTGAATCAACGTTTATATATATTTTTAAATCATCAAAATCTCAGCTCGTTCAAAATAAACATTTAATTTAAAGCTCGGAGAGCGAAATCTGATCCCATGCCTACAAAGTGGGCGCAAGTGATTTGATTGTATACTGTTTGGTCTGCGTGGCAATTCCTCCACACACATACCATCTGGTTTACATTACGTACGGAAAGAAAATCACAAGACTCCTGCCCACAATCCCTTGCCTTCTATTTTTGGAAAAGTACGAAGCTGGCAAAGCACTCTGAGTCTTTATAGATAGCACAAGCGTTGTTTTCCACGGAAGGCAGTCGTGTTTATAGGGTTTTTGTCAAGTCCCATTACACAGAACAGATTTGCCGATTCAAGCACTACAGCGCCGCTAAGCATTGGATTGTGCAATCGCGTGAACTTTATAATCTGGGTTAATTGCTGGTAGATCTTTTCATTAGGCCACCTAACTGTCAAAGGTCAAGTGGCATATCGCTGTCTATGGCTTTCTCTGGAGGAGTTGGTCGCCACATAAACAGTTTGTCTGTCACCTTGGATTAAATAGCACGGGCTAAAGCTCACGAGTTTGCGAGCAGGAAACGACCCGTGTGTTTGTGGGAGAGATCGCAACACGGGGAAAGCCCGTGACATTTGCACTTCTCCCTGTCTTTCGCCCTTCGTGCAAATGTAGCATTTTCTTTCGCAGGTCAAACGTATCTGGCGCCACAATATTGAAAGTAAGACTGTGGTTTAAAATTAGGGAAGGATTCCCAGAATGAGAAATGGTGGATGAGATGGAATTTTGATCGCAGTATCCACAGGGAAAATTCCATTACCCGAGCCACTGAGGGCATTGCCGTGTTGACAACTACATGGAGCGAAACGTCGCTCCCTCCAGGAAAGACCGACAGTGCGACATAATTTCAATAATAGCGAGCGGGTTTTACAAAAGTAAAACCTAAATAAAAAAAACTTATCGTTAAAGAGTTAACATGAAAGGGGAAAGTGTGCATGCTGCTAAAAGTAATCTTTTTCTAAGGAGGTGTGCATTTACGTGACAGATGCCAGAACCACAGAAAGTGAACGAGGGAGTTAAAAATCTTTGCAAAGGTTTTAAACTAGCGGAGTCTCGGAAATGCGTCGTTTTTTTTGCGCATTTAAACCAAAGATCGGGATGCAATGTCATGAGTTGAGCTTTGGATATAAGGTCAAATTTCACCCCAGTGACGGTGGGTAGTGGATAAGGATTTACACGGAGAACAGATAGATGCAAAATGATTGAAAAAAAAACAATGTTACAAACCAAAGTGCCAAGGGTTTTAAAAAACAAGAGAAATTACCACGTTAAACTGACGTGACACTCATCAACCTTGCTGGGTTTGCAACTTTACTGAGTCCGAGATAGGGTGGAGAGGAACGAATTATAAAAAAGGCAGCAAAATAAAATGTTTACACCGAGCTAAGACATAATCAGACAGCTTGATGTCTACTTACACTTCATGTCATGCTAAGATGGCTGTTGACGAACACAAAAGGATTTTTTTGCAGCATTCGGGTCCCCCCCACCCGTCCGGGAAAAAAAGTGTTTATTTTTTTAAATAAAGGAGGGAGGAGAGAGTGATCGCTCAATAACGCTCGGATATCCCCAGCCGTCGCCAAGGAGACGAAGCAGCCAGCCTCAACTCCCTCCGCCACGGGGGCGGCGGCCTCCAGGCTCTGACCTCCCCAACCCTTCCTCCAGCCTCCCTAACCCACTTTCTACGCCCTCTTTCCGCACTTTTATGAAGTAAACCGCCCGCCTTTTGGGCCCGGCTCGCCCCGAAAACGGCCTGCGGGCCGCAAGCTTCGGTGGGAGGCACGGGGCTGGTGGGAACGGCGCCCGATGGCACAGCGAGCAACCAATAGGGGCGGGAGCGGGCGGTGCCAGCCGCCATCTCGACGTCGGACGTTTTGGCGGTAATTTGCATGTGGCGGCGCCGTGCGCACGCGGGCCGGCACGTGCGACGGAAGGCGGTCGTGCGCGCGCGCGCGCTGCGCAGCCCCGGAGTGCGCGCAGTGCGCACGCCGGCTGCGGGTGGCGAGTCCGCCTGGGGTCGGCCGGGAGCAGATTGAGTTTTATTACCATTTGTTTTATGTAATGTGAAATTTCACAATCACTGTCAATGACATAGGTAGTGAAATTTGTTCTTACAGTGCAAGACATAAATATACTGCAAGTTACAATAGGAAATATATAACAAAAAGTAGTGCAAAAAGAGAGCCAAATAGTGAGGTAGTGTTCATGGATTTCATTGACAGTTCAGAAATCTGATGGCAGAGGGGAAGAAGCTGTTCCTGAAAGGTTGTGTGTGTGGCTTCAGCCTCCTGTACTTTCTCCCTGATGACAGGATCCAGAAGAGGGCATGTTCTGGGTCACAAGGTCCTTAACAATGGATGCCTCCGACTTGACCACTGCTTCCTGAAAATGTCCTTGATAGAGGGGAGCGTTGTGCCTGTCAAAGCAAGCGCCAAGTTTATTGCATGCAATAGCATCACAGTGACAATAGATAAATTGGTTTACTATTGTCACATGTACCAATGTACATGTGAGAATAATATTTATTTGTTATTGTGACCGAAGGTTCAGTCGCTCAGCATTCAAGATGAGGTAATAAATTAGATTAGACATTGGCTTTGTGGAAGAAGCCAGAGAGTATGAATAGATGACTGTTAGCAGATGTTAGTAGGAGGCCTGTAGCTGGTGGAGTGCCACAAGGATCGGTGCTGGGTCTGTTTTTGTTATCATCTGTATCGAGAATCTAGATGATATTGTGGCTAACTAGATCAGCAAATTTGCAGGTGACAACAAGATTGGCTGTACACTGGACAGTGAGGAAGGCTATCATAGCTTGCAGAGGAATCTGGATCAGCTGGAAAAATAGGCTGGAAAATTGCAGATGGAATTTAATGCAGGCAAGTGTGAGGCTTGGCACTTCAGAAGGACCAACCAAGGTAGGTCTTACACAGTGAACAGTAGGGCACTGAGGAATGCGGTAGAACAGGTAGATAGGGTCATAAAGAATGCTTTAGGCACATCGGCCTTCATAAATCAAATAATTGGGTACAGGAAATGGGATGTCATGCTGAAGTTGTATAAAATGTTTGTAAGGCCTAATTTGGAATATTGTGTGCAATTTTAGTCATACCTGCAGGAATGATGTAAACAAGGTTGAAAGAGTACAGAGAAAATATCTTAGTTATAAGGAGTTATAACTCCTTATAAGGAAAGATTGAACAGATTAGGACTTTATTCGTTAGAACATAGAAGACTGAGAGGAGATCTGATAGAGGTATACAAAATTATGAGGGATATTGACAGGGTAAATGCAGGCAGGCTTTTGAAAATAATATTTATTTGTTATTGTGACCGAAGGTTCAGTCGCTCAGCATTCAAGATGAGGTAATAAATTAGATTAGACATTGGCTTTGTGGAAGAAGCCAGAGAGTATGAATAGATGACTGTTAGCAGATGTTAGTAGGAGGCCTGTAGCTGGTGGAGTGCCACTGTGAAAAATGAGAAGTTTAAGGGGAACATGAGGGGACTTTCTTCATTCCAAGGATCATGAGAATGTGAAACGAACTGCCAGCACAAGTGGGGCATGCAAGCTTGATTTCAAGGGAAGTTTGGATAGGTACATGGATGATAGGAGTATGGCAGGCAATGGTTCCAGAGCAGGTCAATGTGAGTAGACAGTTTAAATGGTTTTAGCATGGACTAGATGGGCTAAATGACCTGTTTCTGTGCTGTACTTTTCTATGACTATTTATTTATGATTATCTCTTTTTGTATTTGCACAATTTGTTGTCTTCTGTACTCTGGTTGAACATCCCCGTTGGGTTGTCTTTCATTGATTCTGTTATGGTTATTCTACAGATTTGCTGAGTATGCCCACAAGCAAATGAATCTCAGGGATGTATAGGGTGACATATATGTACTTTGATAATACATTTAATTTGAACGTTGAACCAGTCCTGATGAAGGGTCTCGGTCTGAAACATGGACATTCCCCTCCCCATCTACACAGATCATTTCACTACAACAGGATTGAGGTGGTCCCAATCCATCATTAAGGACTCCCGTCACCCAGGACATGCCCTCTTCTCATTGATTCCATTGGGGAGGATGTATGGGAGCCTGAAGATACACATTCAACATTCCAGGAACAGCTTCTTCTCCTCTGCATGTGGAAAGAACCCATGAACACCACCTCATTATTTTCGCCTCTCTTTTTGCATTACTTATTTGATTTAATTTTTTAAATATATATTCACTGTAATTTATAGCTTTTATTATGTATTGCAATGTACTGCTGCCACAAAACAACAATTTCACGACATATGCCAGTGGTATTAAACCTGATTTTGATTCTGAACAGAATGCAGAATGAAGTGTTGCAGTTGAAGAGAAAGTGCAGCGCAGGCAGCCAATAACGTGCAAGATCATAACAAGATAGATGGTGAGGTCCAGAGTCCATCTTGTTGTACAGAAGGCCGGTTGAACGGTCCTAGAAGTCGTCCTTGAGCCTGGTGGTATAGGCTTTTGGGGTTTTGTACCTTCTGCACGATGGGAGGAAGGAAAACAGAAAATGTCCAATGCACAGAAAGTGCCGGAGGAACTCAGCAGGCCAAGGAGCATCTATGGAGAGAAATAAACAGAAGTTTCTGGCCAAGATCCTTCAGAGACAAGATGGCAGGTGTTGCCAGAATAAGAAGGTGGGAGTCAGCCTGTATTCCTTCCCCTCCCCATCTTCTTATTCTCGCATCAGGTTAAGAAGAGCAGTGGACTGAGTATGTGTCTGGAGAGCTAAAGTCTACATTTCCTTCCAGTCCAAGAAGAAAAAAAATCACTGTTCTGCTCATTTTCCTGTGACTTAGCCAATATTCTCATCATGCTGTCTCAGTCCTTTGTAGTCCATAGCCTTCGATATTGATAACAAGTCTGGGAACAGAGGCAATGCAATCCATGTCTGACCTGAACAGGCACACAGAGCAAACAATGCCCAGGCTTAACGGGGATGCAGGAAGTTCAGGCAACACAGAAACAGGGTCAATAATCTGTACACTCTAGACAGCAGAAACATGGTCAATGCAAACATACTCCAAGCCATACAGGAAAATAATTCATGCAAAAACTAGGCGATATACAGGCACAAAGTCAATGCAAGTAAGAGTCCACACTGTACGGAAATAATGCCAATGCAAACAGTCCGGGTTGCAGACACCATTACTCAAGGCAGGGTGGGCACTGCAGAGAAACAAGGTGCCCCAAGGTGCAGTCAGAGTCCTGATTACTCATTCTGTTGGTTCAAACAGGACATTGCACAAACATATCCAACCAAGAGAATGAGTTTCCAACTTTTCTATCTAAAGTGAATGCTGAATCAAGCTTCTGTGTGGTAAGTGGAGAATAGATAATACAGCAATATAGAGAGTAAGAAGGCTGATCCCAAAAGCAGATGAGTTTGGTTCTGAGGGATGATCATACTGCTTGGATTGGAGAGGGATCTTGGGGTCCGTGTCCATAGATTCCTCAAAGTTGCTGTACAATTTATAGGGTTATTAAGGAGGTGCATGTTGTATTGGCCTTCATTAGTCAAGAACTACAAGGTAATGTTGCACTCTGGTTGGAGCACACTTGGAATTTTATGTTCAGTTCTAATAGTTGCATTTTAAGAAGAATATGAAAGCTTTAGAGAGGGTGCAGAGGAGATTTACCAGGATGCTGCCTAGATTGGTTATCTTATGAGGATAAATTAAGCAAGCTAGGGCTTTCCTCTTTGGAACAAAAGAGGATAAGTGGTAACTTGATAGAGGTGTACCAGATGGTAACAGGCATAGATAAAGTGGATTGCTAAAGACCTTGATCCCATGCTAGAAATGGCTAATATAAGGAGATTGGAGGAAAGTATAGGGAGAATGTCAGAGGTAGGCTTTTTTTTACACAGAGACTGTAGGCGTAAGCATCGTGGTGCTGGAGGCATATTCATCAGAGACATCTAAGAGACTCTTAGATGGGCACATGGATGAAAGAAAAATGGAGGGTTATCTGGGAGGAAGTAACACAGACAAAATGTTGGAGGAACTCAGCAGGTCAAATATCTGTAAACTTCAGGCTTGGCCAGCACGTGTTCGTCTTGGGGAAGACGGCCTCTGGCCCCGCCAACCTGAGAAATCTCGTTTGTGTGGATGCTGTGTGATCTGTTGCCCTGTTACAATTCCGAACTGCAAATTATCAGACAGTGCACCATATGCAATTAAATGATTACACTTTATAAATCTTGATCTGAGTACTGTATAGGGTTAGTAAAGAAAATAAGAAGCAAAAGGGCCCAGTTTAGGGAAAAAGTCAAATGTGCATTTTGGAGCTCACTGATAAGGCCATTCGTCCACCATTGACCTCCTCTGAGCGTCACTGACCTTTGGACCCTCGCTCCCCGTCAACTCTGTCCGGTGGTCTACCAGCTCTCTCCACACACGTCTTCTCTCTTCATCTCTCACTAACAAAAGACCGCGAAATCCCTGCTCCCAGACCCACAAGAAAGAACAACATCTGCTCATTGGCTAACATACAATCCAAAGGCCCCATTATTTCTAGTCATAACCCAAACATTGCTGCAACAGAGAAACCATTACCTTAGCAGTGGAGCATTACAGAGCGGCCGTTACATTAGCAGTGAAACCTTACAGCACATGACACATCTATGGAGAGGAATAAACAGTCGATGTTTTAACCCAAAACACTTCATCATGACTGAAAATGAAGGGGGAAGAAGCCAGAGATTTCCAGCATCTACAGAATCTCTCATGTTTTTGGCTATGTGGAAGGGAAGGGTTAGATTGATCTTAGGGCAAGCTAAAAGATTGGCATAACATCATAGGCCAACAGGCCACAACTGTGCTGAAATGTTCTATGTAACTTTACAGAACAAAGGCAACTTAGCAGAACCTTGCTGTAAAATAGTACAGATAAGGCAAACTTGGTGTAATAAATTAGAGGAATTTATAAAAAAGACAATTATCAGTAAAAGGTATAAACTTCACTTCTCAACATTTGATAAAGAATCTGTTAGAAACTACCACTGAAAGTTTGGTTAATATGTTACGACTTTCATAATTTCTGTTCAGTGCAGTGAATACAACCAGGATCCAGCTAAATGCCACAATGCAGCATACTGTATGAGGCTTTTTCTCAATGTTGCCAGTTATAAAACAACTAACAAGAACAGGGCTTCTGGAAAAACATCAGGTATCCTTAGCAAACACCACTCAGCAATTGATGATCTATCCTGCTGTCAAAAAACTATTGAATGGTTCCCAATATGGCAAGATCGATTCTGACCTTACTATCAACCTCATTATGACTTACTTAATTACTGAACCCCATCATCCCTACTGGAGCCAACAGCAGCTCACCAGAGTCCTCTGTCCGGGGTCAGCCTTTCATGTTGTCTCTCCCAGGGATGAAGTCTTTGGAGCTTCTGTTGGTGTTTCTTTAGCTCTTGGTTTTCGTAGGATTGGCTTGCTATCACTCCCTCGCCCTCTAGTCGTAATCCCCCCAACCCCCATGCATGAAAAGAATAAGAAATCAAAAACTTGCAAACCCCAAATATCCCCCCAACCTCTCCCTCTCACAAAACTAACAGATCACCCACATGAAAAAACAACAGCTAGAACATCAAACCTCAAACCCCCTGCCTGCCCATCAGCAAAAAGAAAGAATGAGCAAGAACATGGAAAAAAAAACATATAACTGAAAGAGGCCAATATGAACTGCGGTCCAATCCATAAATCTCAGAATTTCAATAACATCTCCGAGAGTATCGAGACCCAGTAGCCTCTCTGAGGGCAGCAACTCAAACCCAATGGCCTTTCCGAGGGTAGCGACACCAACCAGCTATATTCTTTCAATCTTACTTACATCTTTCCTGTAGGTCAGTAACCAAAACCGCACGCAATACTCCAAATTAGGTGTTTCCATCAACTTCAACATAACATCCCTACTCTTGTACTCAATACCTTGATTTATGAAGGCCAGTATGCCAAAAATTTTCTTTATGACCCTATCTACCTGTGACACCACTTTCAATGAATTATGGATCTGTATTCCTTGATCCCGGTGTTGTACTGAACTCCTCATGCCCTACTACTCACCCTTCAAGTCTTACTCTGGTCTGTCCTCCCAAAGTGCACACCTCACACTTGTCTGTATTATATTCCATCTGCCATTTTTCCAGCTGGTCCAGATCCCACTGCAGGCTTTGATAGTCTTCCTCGCTGTCCACTACACCCCCAATCTTGATGTCATCTGTAAATTTGCTGATCCAGGTTACCACATTATCACCAAGATTGTTCATATAGGTGATAAATAACAATGGATCCAGCACCGATCCCTGCGACACACCACTAGTCCCAGACCTCCAGTCAGAGAGGCAACAGTTGTGACTGTGCTCAAAGTCACCAGAGAGCCATTGAAGTTGGAGATAGAGAAGTCTTTATTCAGCACAACAAGCAGGCATCATTCATCATTGGAGACACTCTCAGTGGAGCTACCTGACCCAATGTTACATGACATCAGAATCAGAATCGGGTTTATTATCACCGGCATGTGATGTGAAATTTGTTAACTTAGCAGCAGCAGTTCAATGCAATACATAATACAGAAGAGAAAAATATAGTAATAATAATAAATAAATTTTATTCAGTATACTTTATATAGTGTACATATATTGAATAGATTTAAAATCGTGCAAAAAACAGAAATACTATATATTTTAAAAAATGTCAGGTAGTGTCCAAGTGTTCCATTTAGGAATTGGATGGCACAAGGGAAGAAGCTGTTCCTGAATCGCTGAGTGTGTGCTTTCAGGCTTCTGTACGTCCTACCTGATGATAAAAGTGAGAAACATTTTCTATGTTTCCCTGGGTACTGGAGGTCCTTAATAATGGATACTGCCTTTCTGAGACACTGATCCTTGAAGATGTCCTGGGTACTTTGTAGGATAGTACCCAAGATGGAGCCACCTAAATTTACAACCCTCTGCAGCTTCTTTCGGTCCCATGCAGTAGCCCCTCCATACCAGACAGTGATGCAGCCTGTCAGAATACTCTCCACAGTACATCTATAGAAGTTTTTGAGTGTATTTGTTGATATACCAAATCTCTTCAAACTCCTGATAAAGGATAGCCGCTGTCTTGCCTTCTTTATAACTGCATCCATATGTCAGGACCAGGTTTTTATATGCTAAAGATCAAAGGTAATGCCAGGACAATTCTATGGTTACAATGTACCCACAATGCTTGCTTTGAAATACATGTAATTTTCAAACACCTAGATCTTCACACCAATACTGCAGACACCCAAAATGAATGACAATCATGGCTCTTTCTGAACTACATTCATAAATATGTATGCAGGCATCTCAGGTCAATGGGGGTATTTCCTGGTTTGCAATCGACCCCAGACTGCAGCTCCAAGAACAACATTTTAAACTGCATCTACAAGACAAATTCAGATCTGAGGACTGGGTTGCTGTTGAAATTAATATCTGCTATATTCCATAACTCCAGAATATGCCCTAACAGCAACCCTCTACTATGACTCTCTGGCTTCTCCAGCAAAGCCAATGTCCTATCCAATTTACTACTTCATCTCATCAAGATATCAACTTCTGACTGAGAAGCGACTTGGATCCACTGCAATTTGCCTACCGGAACATCAGGTCCACTGCAGATGCCATCTCATTGGGTCTTCACTCAACCCTGGAACATCTGGACAGCAAAGATGCATACATCATGATGCTTTTTATCGACTACAGCTCAGCATTCAATACCATCATCACCACAAAACTAATCAATAAGCTCCAAGACTTTAGTCTCAATACCTCCGTGTGCAATTGGATCCACGATTTCCTCACTTGCAGACCCAAATCAGTTTGGATTGCCAACAATAATATTTTCACCACAATCTCCATCAATACAGGTGCACCACAAGGCTGTGTGCTTAGCCCACTGCTCTACTCACTTTACACTCTCAACCACGTGGCTAAGCACAGCTCCAATGCCATATTCAAGTTTGTTGACAAAACCACAGTTGTATGCTGAATCAAAGGTCATGATGAATCAGCACATGGGGGAGATTGAAAACCTGACTGAGTGGTGGCCATAAAAACACCCTTTTACTCAATGTCAGGAAGACCAAGGAGCTGATAATTGACTTCAGGACAAGGAAACCAGAAGTCCATGAGCCAGTCCTCATTGGATGATCTGAGGTTTCTGGGGGCCCAATCCGCAGTGGGAGCGGAGCACAGTGATGAGGTTTTGCACAAGTTGGCGACGCTTGTTTAAAAGAAGAGCTTCACGGGCTTTCAGGCTCATTCCGGTGGCCCAACTAGTGGCAGAAGCAGAGCACATTGTTGGGGTAGCCATTGCTGGGAGTAGGCCAGTGGTGAGAATAGGAGTGTCAAGCTTTGGGTCAAAGGAGCTTTGGCTCGAAAGAGGCGTTGGCTCTGGGTAAGTTCCTGTTAAGGTTCCATTTTTTCCCTCTTACTAGTGTAGTAAATGGCTGTTGTGTGCTCTTCATGCCGGATGTGGGATCCCGGGAGACCCAGAGTCTCCCAGGGAACTACATCTGTGTGAAGTGCATCCAGCTGCAGCTCCTTGAAGACCGTGTTAGGGATCTGGAGCAGCAGCTGGATGACCTTTGGCTTGTATGGGTGAGTGAGGAGATAATTGATCAGAGTTACAGGGAAGCTGTCACCCCTAAGTTACAGGAGGTGAGTAACTGGGTGACTGTCAGGAGAAATGGAAATGTGCATAGGCACACCTGTGCCTATTCCCCTCAATAATAAGTATACTGTTTTGGATATTGTTGTGGGGGATGACCACCCAGGAGAATGCCACAGAGACCAGGTTACTGGCACTGAGCACGGGTTCGTGGTGCAGAAGGGAAAGAGGGAGAAGAGGGGAGTGAGAGTGATAGGAGACTCAATAATTAGGGGAACAGATGTGGATGTGAGTGGGACACCCAGATGGTCTGTTGCCTCCTAGGTGCCAGGGTCAGGGACATCTTGGATCACGTCCGCAACATCTTGGAGGAGGAGGGAGAGCAGCCAGATGTCTTGGTACATATTGGTACCAATGACATAGGAAGGAAGAGCAAAGGGGTCCTGAGGAGAGCTAGAACTAGGCAGAAAGCTGAGAAGCAGGACCTCCTGGGTAGTAATATCTGGATTGCTGCCTGTGCCATGCATCAGTGAGGGTAGAAACAGGATGATTTAGCAGATAAATCGGACAGACGGACGGACTCAGAGTCCGCTGGGGTCGGGTGCTTCCAATGGTGCAGCATCGGCAAGTTTGCGGCGCTTGGAGGTTCATGGCAGGGAGAGCTTCTCCCTTCTACCGTCTGCGTGAGATGATGAGGCTATCAGAACTTGGAGACTTTTTTTACCGTGCCCATGGTCTACTCTTTATCAAATTATAGTATTGCTTTGCACTGTTGTAACTATATGTTATAATTATGTGGTTTTGTCAGTTTTAGTCTTGGTTTGTCTTGTGTTTCTTGTGATATTATTCTGGAGGAACATTGTATCATTTTTAATGCATGCATTTCTAAATGATAATAAACGAGGACTGAGTGTCCTCATAATCTAAATGCATGGCTGAGAAGCCGATGCAGGGACAGGGCTTCGGGTTCTTGGATCATTGGGATCTCTTCTGGGGAGGTATGATCTGTTCAAAAGTGACGGGTTGCACCTGAACCTGAGGGGGACCAATATTCTCATGGGCAGATTTGTTAGAGCCATTGAGGAGAGTTTAAACTAATTTGGCTGGGGGGAGGGGCATGGGGTGGGAACTGGAGTGCAGGAGCTCAGGATAGGACAGATGGTAAAAAAGCAAAAATAGCGTGCAGTCAGGCTGTCAGGAAGGGCCGGCAGATAATAGGACAAAATTGCAGCCAGCAGGATGAGTGACTGTGCATAAGGGATGCAGAATCAAAAAGAGTTGCCACAAGAAAGCAGCATCCATCATCAGGGGCCCCTACCACCCAGTACATGTTGTCTTCTTACTGTTGCCATCAGGAAAAAGGTACAGGAGCCTCAAGACTCACAACACCAGGTTCAGTTATTACCCGTCAACCATCAGGCTCTTCACCCAAAGTGGATAACTTCACAAGGCATCCCTAGTCCCATCATCAAAACGTTCATATAATCTATGGACACACTTTCAAGGACTCTTTATTTCAGGTTCTCGATATTTATTGCTTATTTATTTATTTTATTTTTTATTTTTGTATTTGCACAGTTTGTTGTCTTTTGCACACTGGCCGAACACTCAAGTTGATGTGGTCCTTCATTGATTCTTTTATGGATTTATTCAGTTCTGGTTTAAGGTGGCACTGCCGAAAGCAGGCAACAACATTCTGGCGGTTCCCAAAGCCAGAAATACAACTAAATACTTGATTAATAACACTTTTTCTGTAAAAAAAATTCAGGTAAACGATCATCGTGAACACTGAAGAGGTATGCGAAGGTGAGGCTGAGTCAAGGGTCAAAGTGCAAGGGTGTAAAATGGAGTCAGAGCAAGGTTGAGGCATGTTCAAGCCAGAGATGGAGGTGTGCGAATCAGAGAAAGGAGGAGAGGCAAGTTTGGGGCTCGTCCACCTAAAAGGAGAGCAAGGTTGGATTGATCTAAGTGCTGGGCCAATTTGGAAATATTGAGTATGGGCCGAAACGTGGTGGTGAGGTCCAGACCCCGGGTCCGAGAGTGAGGAACAACACAATAGATTGTAAAGGCACAGTGTCGTGAGGGTCGGACCCATTCTGCTCACTGCTTTGCAATCTTTACTCTGCTCTTCACTGCACTGAAGCTGAGGCTGTGGGCCTGCTCCAGCTACTCTGGGCTCCGTGTCTGTGGGCTCCATGATGTTTACTCCGCTGTGTGCTGAACTAAGGCTGCTGGGGCTGAGGGCCTACTCAGGGCTTCGTGTCTGGGGACTCAGTTTCATTCTGAATGCTAATTGTTTGCTTTTGTTAACTTGCATGATTTGTTTTCTTTATCTCTGCACATTGGGCATTTGTCATTCCTTATGGGTTCTTCTCGGTTTCTTGTTTTGTGGCTACCTGTAAGGAGACAAATCTCAAAGTTGTATAATGCATACATACGTTGGTAATAGAATGTCCTTTGAACTTTAAAAATGAATCTCAGAGTTCTATATAGTGACATATATGTACTTTGATAATAAATTACAATACTTTGAACTTTGAATGCCAAGCAACTGAACCTTCTTGATCAACCACCCTTGCTGAACCTTGTCAAAGGACTTGCTAAAGTCCACGTAGACAAAATCCACTGCTTTGCCTTCATTGGCTTTCTTGGTAACTCCTTGAAAAACTCTATCGGATTGATTAGACACACCTAACATGCACAAAGCCTAATCGGTCTCTATCTGTCACAACACTTACATATCCAGTCCCTTAGAATACTTTCCAATAACTTACCTGCTACTGATGTCAGGATCACTGGCCTATATTTTCCAATATGTGACAATAACAAACGAATCGACAATTTACCAGAAAAACTGCAGATACAGCAGTCAGGCAGCATTTGTGAAGAAAGAATTAATGTTTCAAATTGACCTGTTGAGAATTTGCAACGTATTTTATGTGTGATTAAACTAACAAGTGCATTTGATATGCCTGTGTATAAAAGTGAACTTAAACGTACAGTATGTGCATATATCTGAAAGAATAAAGGAAGGTTAGGTGATCAGCAGGCATAGTGACTGATGATATATCAACATGCACAGTGACAGGTAGGTGACTGGAAGATGGGCCCAGGCAATCAGCAGCTGAGTAGGCAGCGAACTTTAGTTTCTACCAAGCAACAATTCTTATCAGTGAATAGGAGAATGGCTTGACCCAACTTGGCGAAAATGGGGTCGAATGATTCAAGAGGACACACAGAATTGCAGCCACTTCCATCAGGGGTTCAGTTTTCCACACCATCAAGAACATGGGTAAGAGGCCATGCCTCAGGGAGGCAACATACTTCACCAAGGACCCCAACCATATGGACCATGCCCTCTTATTGCTGCTGTCAGACACGTGACACTCAGGAGTCTGAAGACGCACACCTCACGGTTCAACAACAGCTTCTTCCCCACTGACATCGGGTATAGGAGTATAGGAGCAGAGATGTGATGTTGAGGCTCTATAAGGCGCTGGTGAGACCTCACTTGGAGTACTGTGGGCAGTTTTGGTCTCCTTATTTAAGAAAGGATGTGCTGACGTTGGAGAGGGTACAGAGAAGATTCATTAGAATGATTCTGGGAATGAGAGGGTTAACATATGAGGAACGTTTGTCTGCTCTTGGACTGTATTCCTTGGAGTTTAGAAGAATGAGGGGAGACCTCATAGAAACATTTTGAATGTTGAAGGGCAACGACAGAGTGGATGTGGCAAAGTTGTTTCCCATGATGGGGGAGTCTAGTACGAGAAGGTATGACTTAGGGATTGAAGGGCGCCCATTCAGAACAGAAATGGGAAGAAAATTTTTTAGCCAGAGGGTGGTGAATCTATGGAATTCGTTGCTATGGGCGGCAGTGTAGGCCAAGTCATTGGGTGTATTTAAGGCAGGGATTGATAGGTATCTGAGTAGCCAGGGCGTCAAAGGTTATGGTGAGAAGGCGGGGGAGTGGGACTAAATGGAACAATGGATCAACTCATGATAAAATGGCAGAGCAGACTCGATGGGCTGAATGGCTGACTTCTGCTCCTTTGTCTTATGGTCTTATGGTCTAATTGTAAAGGCATAAAAAACTCTCATTCTGACTCAGAATATATTTCCCTCAACTTCCTCTTATTTTCTTATGCCTATTTTTTTTGTAGGTTATGTATAATACTGTCTGGGTAGCCTCCAACCTGACAGAATGAACCCCATGACTGTGTGGCTAGGCACAGCCCAAATGCCATCTATAAATTTACTGATGATATAACCGTTGAGTTTCAGATGGTGACGAGAAGGCGTACGGGGATGAGATGTACCAACTAGTTGAGTAGTGTCACAGCAACAACCTTGCACTCGACGTCGGTAAGACCAACCAGCTGATTGTGACTTCAGAAAGGGTAAGACGAGGGAACACATACCAGTCCTCAAAGAGGGATCCGAAGTGGTGAGAGGGAGCAATTTCCTGGGTGTCAAGATCTCTGAGGATCTAACTTGGTTCCAACATACCTATGCAGCTACAGAATAAAGAAGGCAAGACAGTGGCTCTATTTCATTAGGAGTTTGAGGAGATTTGGGATTTGTCATCTAAAACACTTGAAAACCTCTACAGATCTACTGTGGAGAGCATTCTGACTGGCTGCATCACCGTCTGGTATGGGAGGCAGGCTACAGCACAGGACGGAAGGAAACTGCACAGAGTTGTAAAACTAGTCAGCTCAATGATGGGCACTAACCTCCATCATATCCAAGGCAACTTCAAGGAGCAGTGCCTCAAAAAGGCAGTGTCTATCATTATGGACCCCCACCACCTAGGTCATGCCCTCTTCCCATTGCTACCATCAGGAAGGAGGTATGGAAGCCTGAAGGACACACTCAACGATTCAGGAACAGCTTCTTCCCCTCTGCCATCTGATTTCTCAATGGACATTGAACCCTTGAACACTACCTCACTACTTTTAAAATATTCTGTTTTTACACTACTTATTTAACTATTATAGATATATATAGATATATATATAAATATATATATATATATAAATATATATACTTAATGTAATTCAGTTTTTAAAAATATTATCTTGTATTGCATTGTACTATTGCCACAAATTTAACAAATTTCACGACATATGCTGGCGATATTAAACCTGATTCTGATTCAGATTTCCCTAACTTTCTTTTCCATTTCCCGTCCTAGTTCCACTCTCACCCCTTCACTTCTCCTCACCTGCCCATCACCCCCGTCTGTTGCCCCTCCTCCTTCCCTTTCTCCCATGGTCCACTCTCCTCTCCTTTATCAGATTCCTCCTTCTTCAGCCCTTCAGCTTTTCCACCAATCACATCCCAGTTTCTTATTTCATTCCCCCCTCCCCATCCATCTACCTTCCCCCTCACCTGGCTTCACCTGTCACCTGCCATCTTGTACTTCTTCCCCTCCCCCCTTCTTCTTGTTTTGGCTTCTTCCCTTTTTCATTCCTGTTCTGATGAAGAGTCTATGCCTGTGACATCAACTGCTTATTCCCCTCCATAGATGCTGCCTGACGTGTTGAGTTCCTTCAGCATTTTGTACATGTTACTCTGGATTTCCAGTATCTGCAGAGCCTCTGGTGTTTATATAATTTACATTGCTACATTTACAATGTAGTGTGCTGCTGTTGCAAAAATCAAATTTTCATGGCATTTATATCCAGGGTATGTATGCCATGACACTAAACTTGAAATTTATAAAAAGCTACATGTCTATGTGGCCTGTTACAAATCTATCCCTTCTAATTTTCTTATAAATTCTTGTGGTTTGAAATTAAAACTACTGTGGACAAAGAGAATGAGGCAGTTTCATTTGGAGTGCAGCTTATTTTCTACCGAAGCCATCATATCTTTATCATATGCTCGTTTTTGATTTTTTTAAATCAGAAATACTGAAATGAGGCTGCCACAACAGAGTCCTGATGTAGGGTCTCAGCCAGAAATGTCAACTGTTTATTCCTTTCCACAGATGCTGGCTGACCTGCTGAGTTCCTCCAGCGTTTTCTGTGTATTCCTACATGAGGACAATTTACTGCAATAGACAGATATTTAGCTGTAATCAAACATCCATACCTTCGGCATTTTACATTGTTAACGTGCCTCTTTGTTTCCTCTTTCTCCAATTGATTTTATTAGTCTCTGCTTTCTGAGACGTTTGTGCAGATTCAGCATGTCATCTAAAACTTTGCCAAACTACAGTGGAGAGTATACTGACTGGTTGCATCACGGCACAGAATGGAAACACCAATGCCCAAGAATCAAAAAGCCAATAAAAAGTGCTGGATACGGTCCAGTCCATCACAGAAAAAGCTCTCCCCACAATTGAGCACATCTACACGGAGCACTGCCACTAAAAAAAACAGCATCTGTCATCAAGGACCTCAGCAAACCAGGGCATGCTCTCTTCTCGCTGCTGCCATCAGAAAGGAGTTACAGGAGCCACACTATCATGCTTAGGAACAATTATTACTCTTCAACCATCAGGCTCCTGAACCAGCGAGGATAACTTTACTCACCCTAACACTGAACTGACTCCACAACCTATGGACCCACTTTCAAGGACTCTACAACTCATGTTCTCAGTGTTATTTATTTACTTATATATTTATTCTTTTTGTATTTGCACAGTTGTCATCTTTTGCACGTTGGTTGTTTGCTAGTGTTTGTGTAGTTTTTCATTGTTACATTGCATTTCTTTGTTCTACTGTGAGTGAGAAAATGAATTTCATGGTAGTTTATAGTGACATATATGTATTTTGAGAATAAATTTACTTTGAACTTTGAACCCCTGGGCTCTGTTGACATAGGAGTAACCTAGGAAACCTCACACCAGTTATGGAGGCACAAGGGGATTGGAGGCTTCATAAATATTCCTCAAAATGATGGAAGACATGCAAGGGGTCCTGGATATAGATGGGAAGGGACTTGACATAGGGGAAACATATAGAGTCAAGGATGTTGCTGGGACTTGAGGACCTGTGTAATAAAGAAAGTCTGAAAATGTTTGGACCTTATTCCCTGGAGTGCAGGAGAGGGGAGGATTTGATAGGGGTGTCGAAAATTATGAAGGGTACAGATAAGGTAAATGCAAGCAGGCTTTTTCTACTGAGATTGGGTGAGAATAGAACTAGAGATTGTGGGTTAAGGGTGAAAAGTGAAATGTTTAGGAGGAACTTCCTGATTCATAGGGCGATGAGAATATGAAACAAACCAGCAGCAGAAGTGGTGGATGTGGGTTTGATTACAAAATTTAAGAGAAGTGTGGATAGGTACATGGATGGGGGGGGTGGGGGTTATAGAGGGCTATGGTTCAGGTACGGGTCAATAGGACTAGGCAGAGTAACAGTTCAATATGGACTAGATGGGCTGTAGTTTTTGAGCTGTAATGCTTGGTTGGCTCTATGAACCCATGTCAGAATTAGAATCAGGTTTATTATCACCGGCATGTGTTGTGAAATTTGTATGAGACACCACCTTTGAGAGCATTTAATAGGTAGTGGAAGCTTATCTCTATTGCCTCTCCCAGCAGTAACAACCTTAAGGAACAAATCCTCCCCAATTATCAGCCCGATATGGTATTGACAGACTTCAGGAGTAGAGAGTTCTCTTCTCTCCCCTCCTATCAGGCAAAACATATAAATACCTGAAAGCACCAGGCTTAAGGAGGATTTTAATCCTGCTTTTATAAGACTAGTGAGTTGTCCTCTAGTACATTAAGTCCTAGTACTCTTGACCTCACAATCTACTTTGTCATGACCTTGCACCACTGTCTGCCTGCACTGCACTTTCTCTACAACTGTAACACTTGATTGTGCATTCTATTATTGCTTTTCCTTTGTACTACCTCGATGTAGAGCTGTGGTGAAATTATCTCCATGGATGGCATGCAAAACAGTTTCTCACAGTACCAAAGTACAGGTGATAATACAACGATTTACCAATTCCAAGGATACACAACCCCTGGAGATACAGAAAAATATCTCCTGATCTCAGACAAAGGCCAACTCCTTGTGTGGAGATACAGAGGCTGCAGATGCTGGAATAAACAAACTGTTGGAGGAATTCAGCACGACTGGCAGCATCTGGGAAGGGAATGAGTCGAGAGCCATCTGGACTGGAGATCTTTTACCCTGAGATGATCTCCCACCCATCCTCCACCTTCCACCCTTAGAAAGCGGACGTGAATCTCAGATGTCTTAATCAGACCACCTCTCATTCCTCTAAACGCCACACTTCCGGTGCACACAACTCACTAACCGTAACCCGTTCATCTTTGGAATGTGGGAGGAATCTGGAGCAGTGGAGGAAACCCACACAGCCATGGGGAGAACACACGGATAGCGGCGGGAATCAGATTCCAATCTAGCAGTTGGCACTGTAAAGATTGTGCGAACCACTGCGCCACCAAGTCATCTCACAACTGTACATCTTTGGAATGTGGGAGGAAACTGGAGCATCCAGAGGAAACCCATGCTTTCATGGGGAGAAAGTACAGATTTCTTACAGGGAGTGGCAGGAATTGAACCCTCATCTTCTAGCTAACTGCTGTAAAGCATTGCATTAACCACTATCCTACTGTTTCTCTGAAGAACAGTCTTCTTTGGAATTACCTTGGTAAACCCTGGTTGCCTGCCCCCAAGAATACCTTTGGAGATCAGGAGTTGTTAACTATGCTATTTAAATGCACTTTGTTTTACGTATTTTCTATTTATAATGAAAATGTAAACAGCATAAATTTTGTATTTATTATTAATAAGAGCCATTAAAATTCTTTCTTACAGTACAAATATTTTAGTTGTGTAAGGCCACTGAATAATTTCAGGTAATGAAATTTCAGGCAGTACCTGGTAATAATCCCACTAAATAATTAAGGTTATACTTTTATATTCAGAGTTGGTATTTCAAGCTGTTTAAATCTTTGCGGAAATATTCCTAAATTGCCAATGGGCAGGCCTTGCAGGTGCCCCGTGGGCTTTTTGTGCTGCATTTCTATTATATTTTTGAAAGGAATTAACTTTTGACATGATCCTGTTAGGTACTGTACCAGTTCACAGACATTTGTAATTATAAACCTCATGAAGTCTCTCATATAAGAATCTTCAATGAAACTGTAATACTGACCTGTCTGGCAGGTGATACATTCCATAAGACCATAAAACATAGGAACAGAATCAGGCCATTTGGCCCATCGAGTCTGCTCTGCCATATCATGGTTGATTTATTACCCCTTTCAAGCCATTCTTCTGCTTTCTCCCCATAACCATCGATGCCTTTATTAATCAAGAACCTATCAAACTCAGTCTTAAATACAGTGGATTCTATTTAATTGGGACACATCAGGACCAGTACATTTTGACCCAATTAAGCGGCTACCCCAATTAGCCAAACTTTCATGGCAAAGGTTAAAAAAGTGTAAGGAAAAGACAAACTGAGCAACAAATTATGTATTTAAATAAATACAAAACAAATTAGAACACTACCATTAATACTACAGTACTATACAACTTTAAAACTGTGTATTATTTCCTAATAGCTATTGACTGAGGAATTTATTCAGTGTTATGTGGCCATGTTCTTTTGATTGACAGTAAATGAACAAAATCAGTGCAGATTCCTAGTGCAGATAATGGATTACCTTAATTCAATGCTATTGATGATAGCATCCACCAATTCTTCCTTTCATTATAACATTCAAGATGATTGTTGATACGTTCGAATTCTTCATAGTGCCTAACTTGTTGAAGTAATGAAATTGTTTCATTTTCATTCACATCTCCAAGCCTGAGTGAAACCGTAGTGAGCAAAACAGTTCTGAATTGTCTTACTGCTTATTTCTCACCAACTATCAGTAACAGAAATCACTGCCTTTTGAACACAAATACACGCAACTGACGTTATTTAAAACTATTCACTCTAAGCATGGTGTAGTTTCAAATGGCCACCCAAATGCGGGTGACTGCACTAGTTTGGCAACAGTCTCCTGTCCTATTTAAGTATAGTGTCCCAAATAAGCAGCTGCCTGTTTAACTGATGGCCCAATTAACTAGTATCCGCTGTAGATAGTAGAATATACCTGGAGAAAAAAATGTATACAGTGGGATGCAGAAGTTTGGGCACCCCTGGTCAATATTTCTGTTTCTGTGAATAGCTAAGCGAATAAAAGATGACCTGATTTCCAAAAGGCATAAAGTTAAAGATGACACATTTCTTTCATATTTTAAGCAAGAAACATTTTTTTATTTCCGTCTTTTACAGTTTCAAAATAACAAAAAAGGAAAAGGGCCCAAAGCAAAAGTTTGGGCACCCTGCATAGCGGTACTTAGTAACACCCCCTGGGCAAGTATCACAGCTTGTAAATGTTTTTTGTAGCCAGCTAGGAGTCTTACAATTCTTGTCTGGGGGATTTTCACCGATTCTTCCTTGCAAAAGGCTTCTAGTTCTGAGATTCTTGGGCCTTTTTGCATGCACTGCGCTTTTGAGGTCTATCCAGAGATTCTCAATGATGTTTAGGTCGGGGGACTATGAGGGCCATGGAAAAACCTTTAGCTTGCGCCTCTTGAGGTAGTCCATTGTGGATTTTGCGGTGTGTTTAGGATCATTATCCTGTTGTAGAAACCATCCTCTTTTTATCTTCGGCTTTTTTACAGACAGTGTGCTGTTTGCTTCCAGAATTTGCTGGTATTTAATTGAATTCATTCTTCCCTCTACCAGTAAATGTTCCCCGTGCCACTGGCTGCAACACAAGCCCAAAGCATGATCGATCCACCCCTGTGTTTAACAGTTGGAGAGGGGTTCTTTTCATGAAATTCTGCACCCGTTTTTCTCCAAACATACCTTTGCTCATTGCAGCCAAAAAGTTCAAAGGAACATCTGAACAAGCCTGATGCATTTTGGAGACACGTCCTGTGGACTGATGAAGTTAAAATAGAACTTTTTGGCCGCAACCCTGAAAGGGAAAATTAAAGAATTTAAAGATGGACATAGAGCTGTTTCTGAAGATGCAAGTGAAGAAGTTGCTGTTTAGCGCCATCGTCACTCTGCTCTGCCTCCGATACTTTAAATCTTGGTGATCCAGCTTCTCAGCTAGCTCTTCTGATTTGATTTTTTTTCAGTATTGGTCCACTAACACACACACACCTCATCCAGTTACAATGGAAAACCATTGACTGATGGGCTCTTCAATACCTGGATCCTTACATTCACACTTCCGTTTTCGGGATGTTCCCTGCTGTCCCTTGCACAATGCCCATTCTTCTCACAGCTTATTTTGCTGATGTATCAAGCGTGAAATTGTAGATTTCGGCATCCAGTTATCTCTGCCAGCTAACGATGCGTGGTGTTAGGCCGATGGTCCAGTACAGTAGCTTTTTTTCAGCTAGTGTCAAACTTTTTTGTGGCATCTTGGCAAGGATCTGAAATTTTTTAAAGTCAAAATAAAAAACAAAGTTTTCAAAAAGCAGTGAGTTTTGAATCAACATCCGACGGCATAAACGGATAATGTAACAATCACATGTAACTGTTTAAAAACTGTTCACTGTAAGCACGGGGTAGTGCACTGTCTAATGGCCACACAAGTCATGTGACTGCCGCCAGTTAGAAACTGTACGGCAACTGTCTCCTCTTCCAATTAAGTGGCACGGTGTCCCAAATAAATGAAATGAAGGGAATCCTGGCCATTTTCTTGATTAGGTTTTGTTCGTTAAGAGCTGTAACAAATAAGCCGCTGCCCCAATTAACCAGAATCCACAATATTTCAAAGTTCAAAGTGCAAAGATCAAAGTAACTTTATTATCAAAGATCATATATGTCACCATATACTACCCTGAGATACATTTTCTTGCAGGCATTCATGGTAAATATGGAGGACACAATAGAATCAATAAAAAGCCGCATTCTAAACAGACAAACAATCAATATGCGAAAGATGACAAACTGCAAATACAAAAGAGAAAAATAATAATAAATAAGCAATAAATAATTAGGACATGAGATGAAGAACCCTTGAGAGTGAGTCCATAGGTTGTGCGAACAGTTCAGTGTTGGGTGAATGAAGTTGAGTGAAGTTATCCCCTCTGGTTCAGGAGCCTGACGGTTAAGCGGTAATAACTCTTCCTGAACCTGGTGGTGTGGGTCCTGAGGCTCTTGTACCTCCTTCCTGAAGTTAGCAGCCGGATGGTGGGGCTCCTTAATGATGGATGCCACCTTTTAGAGGCAACACCTTTTAAAGATGTAATTGATGGTGGAGAGGCTAGTGTCCAGGATAGTGCTGGCTGAATTTGCAATCCTCCACAGCTTTTACCATTGTGTGCATTGCCAGACAGTGATGCCTCCAGTCAAAATGCTCTCCACCGTACATCTGTAGAAATTTGCTCAAATCTTAAGTACGGGAGTTGGGATGTTGTGTTGAAATTGTAATAGATTGTATGGTGAGGCCAAATTTGGAGTATTATGTGCAGTTCTGGTCTACCTATCTATAGGAAAGATACTGTATCAATAAGATTGAAAGAATGCGGAAAAGAATTATGAAGATTTTACCATATCTTGAGGTCTAGAGTAAAAGGGAAACATTGAATGATTAGGACTTTATTTCCTAGAGTGTAGGAGAATGAGGGGAGATTTGATAGAGGGCTTCAAAGAGAGATTTGGATAGGTACATGGATGGGAGGGATATGGTTGAGGTGTGGGTCGATGGGACTAGGCAAATTGACAGTTTGATACAGATTTGAGTGGCCTGTTTCTGTGCTGTAGTGTGCTATGACTCTTTGGTTACATAACAAATCTCCTCAAACTCCCAATGAAATGAAATATAGCTGCCGATGTGCTTTTTTCATGTTGGTCCCAGGATAGACCTTCAGAGATGTTGACACCCAAGGATTCGAAACTGCTAATCATTTCCACTGCTGATCCCTTTTTGAGGACTTGTGTGTGTTCCCTCAACTTTCCCTTCCTGAAGACCACAATCCATTCTTTTGTCTTACTGATGTTGAGTGCAAGACATTGCACAGGTTATTCTTGTAAGTATTTTCTTTATTAGGAATTAAGTTTATTTTGTTAAAATAAATGAGTGGCAATCAGTAGCGTAGAGGTTAGTGTTACACTATAACAGCACCAGCGACCCAGGTTCAATTCCTCCCCGTGACTGTGGGGGTTCCCCTCCCACATTCCAAAGGTGTACAGATTAGTCGGTTAATTGGTCACACGGATATAATTGGGCAGAAAGTATCAGGGGAAATCAGAGGAAGGATTTTTACACAGAGTGGTTGGTGCGTGGAATGCACTGCCAGGAGTGGTGGCAGAGGCAGATACATTAGGGACAATTAAGAAAGTCTTAGATAAGCACATGGATAATTTAAAAAATGGAAGTCTTCAGGAAGGCACAAGGTCCCAATTCATAAATTGTGAGGTAGTGGAAAGATTTGCCAATTTCAAGTTTTCAGCGATGAACATCACTGAGGAGCTCTCTTGGTCTGTCAACACAACCCCGATAGTAGGGAAGGCATAACAGTGACTATAATACTTGAGGTGCTTAAGCAGAGCTAATCTGCCTCGAGAATTGCTGGCCAGCATTTATCAATGTGCAATGAGATCACACTGACATACGGAATGACTACAGCAAGACAGATCACAATGCACTCCAACGGGTAATTAGGATAGCTCTGCACATCACTGAAACTCAACTACTGGACCTGGAGTCAATCTACAACTCTTGATGCCTATGGCATGCTCGTAACTTTATTAAAGACCCATCTCATCCTAGACAGTGTCTGTTCAATCTCTTGTCATCTGGTAGGAGATACAGAAACATCTTAGCCAAGACAGTAAGACTGAAAAACAGCTTCTTCCCGAGGGCAATTGTGCAGTGAATAATGCTACACCCTGGCTTGCTAATGGCCTTTGAGTGCTATGGACTATCGAAGTCACTTGTCGCATGTAAATATGGGAATTTTTAAAAATTAAGCTGTACTGTGTATACAGTAAATATTTGTTTTGCACAGACTGGAGTAGCACCAAATCTCATTGTCCTGAGCAACAACAATAAAGCTCTATTCTATTCTATGGAGGAGGGAAGGTTTAGATTAATCTCGGAGTACGTTAAAAGGCCACCACTACATCATGGGCTAAAGAGCCTGTATTCTGCTGTAATATGCTATAATCAAAGGTGTCAGAGAAATGTATACAATATACATCCTGAAATTCTTTTTCTTTGCAAACATCCATGAAAACAGAGGAGTGCCCCAAAGAATGAATGACATTTATAATGTTGGAACATCAAAGCCCCCCCCCAGCTCCCCCCTCCCATGCACAAGCAGCAGCAAGGCAATGGCCCCCCCAACCCCACCCAGCAAAAAAGCATCAGCGCCCTCCACCGAACACTCACTACTACGTCGACTCAGGCCTAGGGGGCTGGCATCGGGCACGATGATGGACTCTCCACTTCTCCCTCTCCCTCATCAGTGTGTTCAGTTCATCTACATTAGCCGCGCCGCTGTCTTCTAGGAGCGTGTTGACCATAGTCTTGGGAGGGTGCCCAGGGCTCACCCTCCCGTGCTTGGGCTCCCATATGATGACTAGGCTGGCAGGTAGCTCGGGGTGGTGTAGACACACACACACACACACACACACACTTAATACAACACACAGTTTTCCCCCTCTCTATTCTCATATATCTCATTGTACTGCTGCCACAAAGTTAATGAATTTCATGACATATGCTGGTGATATTAAACCTGATTCTGATGGATTGGGAATTTCTGTGGTCTGTTGGTCAGGGCACGGCCTACAGCAAAAAGCAACAACACTCAACAATTTTACAGAGTAGCGAATTATGTAAAAATAAAGTTAGAAGTATGGATATGGGATAAAATATGCAGAAATACCTGAACACCAGCAATGTAAACAGCTTTATAAAAAGTGGTTTAAAGTGTTTATGGAGCAGTACAGTGACTGAGGTAAAGGACTGAGGGAGGTGGCTAACCAGAATGGTTGACCAGATTACCTGCCATAATGAAGCTGTTTACAAGGATAAACTATGCAATGCCTTTTCATTCTTACGTACATGTACAATGCATTAAGTAGATTTCTATTACATTCCTTAAAACCAATAGGACTGGTCCACTCATGTGGTCCCCTGGGGTGGTACATGACTACAATAACTGAGGGGCTTCGTCATGCAACCCGGCCTCTCCCTCTCCAGTAGCAGAAGAACCCTTTTATGGCGTCTCGTATTGTTCCACATCCCCGTCAACTAACACATTATCCTTTGAGGAGAATTGGCTTGGAATGAAGCTTTACAGGCACAGTTCAAAGAAAGCCATGCATCAGGACGATGCCTAGAGGGGCAATTCATTGATTTATGTTTTAATGTTTGTATATCTGTGGCAAATTGAATGACTGCACCTATCTGTGATAACACTGGCCTCAAATTGAGCTGAACATAAAAAGCATTTGTGCTTCTCATCCAGTTGCACTTTGAATTAACATTTGCTGACTGTGCTCACGGCTGGATGGAGATCAAAGGCAACACAATAGAGAAGAGGTTCACATTCTGTTAGGCAGTTTTAATGGGAAAGGGAGCCTTGATTAAGTGCGGTAAACAATACTGCCACAGACCAGTAAGTAAGTGGACATTGTCCTTGTGTCAACACTCATAATGCAACCTCACAGAATGAACTACGCATTTGATGTACACAGTGACTTTTGGTGTTTACTGTTGAAACAGTGTCAGCGAAAAAAAAACAATCTGTGGACGATGCACAGAGCCAGATGACAAGGTAACCCAGTAAATATTACTGCTGGCCAAAATACAAGCAGTAGGTATCTGCAGTTGGACTTGTAACCTACGGAAACTCAAGAGCTTTGGCTTGCACTGTGTGGGTCAGTGTTTAAATTGTTAAACATAGAACAAAGAACAGAGCGGCACACTACAGGCCCTTCAGCCCACAATGTTGTGCTGACCTTTTAACCTACTCCTAAATCAATCTAGTCCTTCCCTCCCACAAAGCTCTCCATTTCTCTTTCATCTGCGTGCCTCTCGAAATCTCCTAAATGTCCCTCATGTACCTGCCTGAGGCAGCGTGTTCCATGCACCCACTCTCTGTGTAAAAAACCTATTTCCGACATCCCCCCTACACTTTCCTCCAATCACTTTAAAATTGCCCCGTCTTATTGGCCATTGTTGTCCTGGCTGTCCGCTCAATTAGTGTTTCTTATCATCTTGTACACCTCTATCAAGTCACCTCTCATCCACAAAGCCTTAGTTTACTCAACCTTTTCTTATGAGACTTGCTCACTGATCCAGGCAGCATCCTGGCAAAGCTCTTCTGTATCCTCTCTAAAGCTTCCACATCCTTCCTACAATGAGGTGACTAGAACTGAACACAATTCTCCAAGTGTGGTCTAAGTCAGTAACTGTAAACTCCTCACCATAACAGAGGGTACGTCCTGGGATCAGCAGGTAAGTGTCACCACAAGGAAAGGCACAACAGCACTTCTATTTCCTGATTTGGCATGGCATCTAAAACTCTGACAAACTTCTATAGATGCACAGTGGAGAGTATGCTGAATGGTTGCATCTTGGCCTGGTATGGAAACGCCAATGCTCAGAAACGGAAAAAGTTTGCAGAAAGTGATGGGCGTAGGCCAGTCCATCACAGGAAAAGCCCTCCTCATCATTGAGCACATTTACAAATTGCACCGCCACGAGAAATCAAAACACACAGTGAAACGCATCATTTGCGGTAACAACCAACACAACCCGAGGATGTCATGGGGGCAGCCCGCAAGTATTGCCACCCATTCTGGCACCAATGTAGCACAACGTTCAGCAAGTTAACACAAGCAACAAAAACAACACCACCAAAAGTAAACAACTGCAAAACAAGCACCTTTCTACCCCCTCATCCTCCCACCCACCCTATGCTAACACATATGGACTTCCAACCTTTCTGTAACTTAAACAAAACTTTAGGGCTTGCACCGTACTGCTGTCACAAAACAACAAGTTTCACAACATACAGTACGTCAGTGATAATTAACCTGATTCTGATAACTGTATGATCTCAGAATGTTCCAAAGTGTTTACCAGTCAATTTAACTTTGTGGTCACTGTTTTAAAGTGGGAGAGTAGAGGACAGTTCACATTTACAAGGATTCCATGGGTACGTCAGTGCTGAGGTGGAATGATGATCAAACAGTTCCTGGTGTCAATATCACTGAAGATCTATCCTGGGCCCAACATATTGCAGCAATCATCAAGAAGGCTTACTGGCAACTATATTTCATTTGGAGTTTGAGGAGATTTGGTTATGTTCCCAAAGACTCGAGGAAATTTCTATGGCTGTATTGTGGAGCACATTCTGAGTAGTTGCGTCAAGACTGGGAGAGTCAAATGAAAAAGTACGGTAGTGTTGGGGGGTTTTCAGGACAGATGGCAGTGGCGAAGAGCTGTCATTGATCCTTGAGGTGTGGTCTTTAGAAGAATCAGGTTTATTATCAATGGCATTTGTCGTGAAATTTGTTGTTTTGGGGTAGCAGTAGGGTTCAACACATTAAATTACAGTAAGTTATAAATTAGTAGTGCAAAAGTTGTGACAAGAATACACATAGATAAGATGTTAGCTGTCCTGTGTGATCAGCAGTTGGTCTGCCACCTGTCTTCAAGAGAGAGATAAGGAAAACAATGGAGCAGCATTGGGAGATGTGTAATGAAGGGACAGGAGAGAGAGCTGTCTAGAGCGGCTCCCCTTTGAACCCTGAACTGTTTGAAGTGATGGACAGGCGATACCCCAGCAGGGAGATAAAAAGGGACAGGTTCGCTAAGGCAGGACACACACGACACCCGAGGTAACGAGACCCTGGAAGCGGTGCGCCTCTCACAAGTTGGTGGGAAGTATCGGGCCATAAACGCACAGGGTGGAAAGGCACGATCGGCGGGAACCTGGTGTGTGTCCAGCCTTGCCTGGGTGCCAGGTTCACCGCAGGGAAACGATCGTATCTGAAAACGGAGGGGTTACGGTCGGTGACCTCAGATGACATCACAAAGGGCTCGCCCGAAAGCGGACTGCGAAGGTCTGTGTGTGGAAGCTGTTTTGAATATTCATTTGTTTCGCTCTCCTCCTCCCCCCCCCCCCACTGTCCATCGCCACGGCAGCGATTACTGCGAACTGAACTAAATTGAACTGGACTTTGTGTCACTTTGAAACTGGTCATTTACCCCTAGACAACGATAGAGCTTGATTGAACCTGTTATCTGAATTCTGTGTACATGTATGTTTATCATTGCTGAACTGTTGCATTCATTATCCTTTTGATTAAGAGTACTGTGTTGCTTGTTTCTTTAATAAAACTTTCTTAGTTCTCGTAATCCAGACTCCAACTGAGTGATCCATTTCTGCTGGTTTGGCAACCCAGTTACGGGGTACGTAACAATGTGTTCACAGATCATTCAGAAATCTGATGGCAGAAGGTGTTCCTAAAATGTTGATACCATCTCGTGAGTACCAGAAAGCACAGTGTTACAGGAATGAAAACTCGCTGCCACAGAACTTGTGTGTCAATTGTTATTTTATTTTCTGCTCCTGTTTTCTGACATAGGCACAGATGAGTGGCTTTGTGTTTTGGAAAGCTGCTATACTGATGACCTTCTAGACTGCAACCCACTCGCAACATGGGGTGTTCAATTTATTAGGAAAGATCACAATTTGCCTGGTGAAGCAGCTGTACAGGAATATTTGACTGTCAAACAACAACAACACAAGCGAAACACATTGACAGAGCTGAGGATCAGGATTAACTTTGTTTTCCATATACATTGACATGTGTTAGATACTTGCTGTGGTGTGTTGGCACAACATTCAACAATGACAAGGATTTAAATCCAGTGGCCACTTTATTTGGTACACCTGTACACCTGCTCATTAATAACCATATAACAATTACAGCACAGAAACAGGCCATCTCGGCCCTTCTAGTCCGTGCCGAACTCTTACTCTCACCTAGTCCCACCAACCTGCATTCAGCCCATAACCCTCCATTCCTTTCCTGACCATATAGCTATCCAATTTAACGTTAAATGACAACATCGAACCTGCCTCAACCACTTCTGCTGGAAGCTCGTTCCACACAGCTACCACTCTCTGAGTAAAGAAGTTCCCCCTCATGTTACTCTTAAACTTTTGCCCTTTAACTCTCAACTCATGTCCTCTTGTTTGAATCTCCCCCATTCTCAATGGAAAAATCCTATCCACGTCAACTCTACCTGTCCCCTCATAATTTTAAATACCTCTTTCAAGTCCCTTCTCAACCTTCTATGCTCCAAAGAATAAAGACCCAACTTGTTCAACCTTTCTCTGTAACTTAGGAGATGAAACCCAGGTAACATTCTAGTAAATCTTCTCTGTACTCTCTCAATTTTGTTGACATCTTTCCTATAATTCAGTGACCAGAACTGTACACAATACTCCAAATTTGACCTTACCAATGCCTTGTACAATTGACATTACATCCCAACTCCTATACTCAATGCTCTGATTTATAAAGGCCATCATACTGAGAGCTTTCTTCACCACCCTATCCACATGAGATTCCACCTTCAGGGAACTATGCACCATTATTCCGAGATCCCTAGATTAATGCAAATATCTAAGCAGCCAAATCGTGTGGCAGCAACTCAATGCATCACAGCATGCAAATATGGTCAAGGGGTTGGTGAAGTGAGGCAACACTTCACTTCTGAGTCTGTTGGGGTCATCTATTGCATCCGGTGCTCCCGGTGCGGCCTCCTCTACATCGGAGAAACCCGACGCAGATTGGGGGACCGCTTCGTCGAGCACCTCCGCTCCGTCCGCCAAAACAGACAGGATCTCCCAGTAGCCACCTACTTCAACTCTGCTTCCCACTCCCATTCAGACATGTCCATACATGGCCTCCTCTACTGCCATGATGAGGCTAAACTTAGGTTGGAGGAGCAACACCTCATATACCGTCTAGGTAGTCTCCAGCCCCTTGGTATGAACATAGAATTCTCCAACTTCCGGTAATTCCCTCCCCCTCCCTTCCCCTATCCCTATATCACTCTGTCCCCTCCCCCAGCTGCCCACCACCTCCCTCTTGGTTCCACCTCCTACTACCCATTGTGTTTTCCCCTATTCCTTCTTCACCTTTCCTGCCTATCACCTCCCTGCTTCCCCTCCCCCAGCCCTTTATCTTTCCCCCTACTGGTTTTTCACCTGGAACCTACCAGCCTTCTCCTTCCCACCCTCCCCCCACCTTCTTTATAGGGCCTCTGCCCCTTCCCTCTTCAGTCCTGACGAAGGGTTCCGGCCCGAAACGTCGACCGATCTTTTCCACGGATGCTGCCCGACCTGCTGAGTTCCTCCAGCGTGTTGTGAGTGTTGCTTTGACTCCAACATCTGCAGATTATTTTGTGGTCAAGGGGTTCAGTTGTTGTTCAGACCAAACATCAAAATGAGGAAGAAATGTGAACTAAGTGACTTTGACTGTGGAATGATTGTTGGTGCCAGATGGGGTGGTTTGAGTATCTCAGAAATAGCTGATCTCCTGATATTTTCATGCACAACTCTCAAGTTGATTAAGAGAATGGTAAAAAAAAACAAAACAAACATCCAGTGAGTGGCATTTCTGTGGGTGAAAACACCTTGTTGATGAGAGAGGTCAGAGGAGAATGGCCGGACTGGTTCAAGCTGAAAAGGAGGTGACAGTAACTCAAACAACCACACATTACAACAGTGGTGTGCACAAGAGCATCTCTGAATGCACAACACATAGAATCTTGAAGTGGATGGGCTACAGTAAAAGACCATGAACATACACTCAGTGCTATTGGGTGTACTGTATATAAAAATAAAGTTTGAAGTATGGATATAGAATTAATGTGCATAAATACCAGCATGTATTTACAATGTAAACAGCATTATAAAAAGTGGTTTAATGTGTTTATAGTGACTGAGGCAACAAATTGAGAGGGGTGAGGGACTGACTAGAATGGTTGATCAAATTAACCGCCGGGGTGGGGGGGGGCAGGAAGAGAGAAAAGAAACTTTTAAGATCGTGTGAACTTTTTGTTTTCAATCATCCTGGAGCGCTTTCCAGAAGGGAGCTTTTGGAAAAGGCAGCTTGCAGAGTGGACAGTGTCCACAATGAGTGCAAAACAACAAATTTGACAGCATTTGTCAGTGATAATAAACCCGATTCTAATCCTTAAAGCTCTGTGCTCCTCCCACATTTAGTTGTGAGTTGCAGGTAAAGCAGGAAAAGGTTTGAAAGTGTTCCTCATGTGAAATGCCCTACAGGAACAATTGACGTGCCAGTGATTGGTGTTCAGTTTCCGTTGCTGTCTGTAATCAGTTTCTACATTCTCCCTGTGACCGTGAAAGTTTCCTCTGGGTGCTCTGCTTCCCTCTCACATTCCAAAGACAAGCTAAGGTTAGTAACTTATGGACATGCCACACTGGTGCTGGAAGCATGGCAACACTTGTGGGCTGCCCCCCAACATACAGTGGCATGCAAAAGTTTGGGCACCCCGGTCAAAATTTCTGTTACTGTGAATAGCTAAGCGAATAAAAGATGACCTGATTTCCAAAAGGCATAAAGTTAAAGATGACACATTTCTTTAATATTTTAAGCAAGAAAACTTTTTTTTATTTCCATCTTTTACAGTAAAGGGCCCGAAGCAAAAGTTTGGGCACCCCGCATGGCAGTACTTAGTAACACCTCCTTTGGCAAGTATCACAGCTTGTGAATGCTTTTTGTAGCCAGCTAGGAGTCTTACAATTCTTGTTTGGGGGATTTTCGCCCATTCTTCCTTGCAAAAGGCTTCCAGTTCTGTGAGATTCTTGGGCCTTTTTGCATGCACTGCTCTTTTGAGGTCTATCCACAGATTTTCGATGATGTTTAGGTCGGGGGACTATGAGGGCCATGGCAAAACCATCAGCTTGTGCCCCTTGAGGTAGTCCACCATGGATTTTGAGGTGTGCTTAGGATCATTATCCTGTTGTAGAAGCCATCCTCTTTTCATCTTCAGCTTTTTTACAGACGGTGTGATGTTTGCTTCCAGAAATTGCTGGTATTTAATTGAATTAATTCTTCCCTCTACCAGTGAAATGTTCCCTGTGCCACTGGCTGCAACACAAGCCCAAAGCATGATTGATCCACCCCCGTGCTTAACAGTTGGAGAGGTGTTCTTTTCATGAAATTCTGCACCCTTTTTTCTCCAAACATACCTTTGCTCATTGCGGCCAAAAAGTTCTATTTTAACTTCATCGTTCCACAGGACTTGTTTCCAAAATGCATCAGACTTGTTTAGATGTTCCTTTGCAAACTTCTGATGCTGAAAAAAGCCGAAGATGAAAAGAGGATGGCTTCCACGACAGGATAATGATCCTAAACACACTTCAAAATCCACAATGGACTACCTCAAGAGGCGCAAGCTGAAGGTTTTGCCATGGCCCTCACAGTCCCCCGACCTGAACATCATCGGAAATCTGTGGATAGACCTCAAGAGAGCAGTGCATGCAAGACGGCCCAAGAATCTCACAGAACTAGAAGCCTTTTGCAAGGAAGAATGGGTGAAAATCCCCCAAACAAGAATTGAAAGACTCTTAGCTGGCTACAGAAAGCGTTTACAAGCTGTGATACTTGCCAAAGGGGGTGTTACTAAGTACTGACCATGCAGGGTGCCCAAACTTTTGCTTTGGGCCCTTTTCCTTTTTTGTTATTTTGAAACTGTAAAAGATGGAAATAAAAAAATAATCTTGCTTAAAATATTGAAGAAATGTGTCATCTTTAACTTTATGCCTTTTGGAAATCAGTTCATCTTTACTCGAAATTTTGACCGGGGTGCCCAAACTTTTGCATGCCACTGTATATTCAGACTGTGTCAGTTGTTGATGCAAATGAGGCATGTCACTGTACATTCAAAGAATTAAAGGATTCAAAGTACATTTATTTTCAAAGTATGTATAAATTATACAACCTTGAGATTTGCCTCCTTACAGGCAGCCACAAAACAAAACAATCTGAAAGAACCCACTGAGAAGACCTACAACCAATGCATAAAGAAAGAGGGGGAAAGAAACACAAATCATGCAAACATTAAAGCAAGCAACAGTATTCCGAACCATAGACCCGAATCCCGAAGCAGCTGGAGTCGGCCCATAGCCTCAGTCTCAATTCCTCATACTGTGGGGCACATCGCTGCGAAGCTTGTGGACACGAAGCATGTGGCAGCCGGACCAGTCTCACAAGCTCAGCGCCGAGGAGAGCGGAGTGAAACGTCGCAGGGCAGGACAGGTTCAATCTTTGCCCCCGGTCCAGGCACTCTGCCTTTTCAGTCCAGCTGGCCCGGTGTTTGAATTGTCCAAGTACCGGGTTGATCCCCCGCACATGTGACAATTAAAGCTAATCTTTATCTTTATTTTCATAAAGCCTCGTTATAAATGCATTTTTTGTTACAGTCATTATTCGTTTGGTTAAGCCTTGAAAATCTCAGCTACAGTCCTTGTTCCCTGTGTGCTTTATCTGGTGCTGGTATCTATTTAAATTTAGCATGAGCCGGGCCAATAATACCTGCAAGAGAATCATTATGTTTTAGGACCACATCGTAAAGCACTGGCATGTGGTTTGTAGTTGCTATAGTAACAGCTATTGCAGTCAGATTGTAAACATCTGGTGGAATTTAACACCTAGGTGGTGATCTGTGAAATTTCCAGCTACCTACCCGGCTCTGGTTATCTGTGAGCTGGCCAGTGTCTGCTTATTAAGGAGCTTCTGAGACTGCTGTTGCCAGCTGGTACAGGTCAGAAAAATCCCTGCACAAACACTATTCAGGCCATTGTCGAAAAGCAGTTCCTCAAGAAGACAGTATCCATCATTAAAGAGCCTCATGGTCCAGGGTCCACATGCCCTCTTCTCATTGCTACCATCTGGGGGGAGGTACAGGAGTCTGAAGACATACACTCAATATTTTAGGAACAGTTTTTTCTCCCCTCTGCCATCAGATTTCTGAATGGTCCCTGAACCATTGTATACTATCTTGCTATTCTTCTATTGCATTACTGATTTATTTTTTAATATTGTAACTTGAGTAATTTTTAAAAAGTCTTGCACTCCATTGTTGCTGCAAAACAATAAATTTCACAACATATGCTTGTGATGATAAACCCGATTCAGATTCTGATGGATGTTGGAGCTCAGCTCCATAGGTAACAAGGGGATGGGAAAATCCCCATCCTAAACCATGTCACAGCTCAGAATGGAAACAGGCCCTTCGGCCCAACACATCCATGCTGACCAACATGTTTATCCAAGTTAGTCCTATTTACCTGCATTTAGCCCTCACCCTTTCCTATCCATGTACTGTGGTTATAAATGTGGAGCATTCACCTCCGCACCTCACCAGAAGTTTCATGTTTTATTGTTTTGCAATATTGAATCACAGTGGATTTGGCTTTTTTGACACTGATCAACAGAAAAGACTCCTTCGTGTCAAAGTGAAAACAAATTTAAATTTATTGGTCTAAATTTATTAAACACAAAATATCACTCACCCTCTTCAAGTCAATATTTAGTCGATGCATGTTTGGCAGCAATTACAGTTTTCAGTCTGTGCGGATATGTCTCTATCAGTTTTGCACATCTGGACACGGCAATTTTTCCCCATTCTTCTTTACAAAACTGCTCAAGCTCTGTCAGATTGCATGGGGATTGTGAGTGAATAGCCCTTTCCAAGTCCAGCCACAAATTCTCAATTTGTTCTTAAGCCATTCCTGTGTAGCTTTGGCTTTATGCCTGGGGTCATTGTCTTGCTGGAAAAGAAATCTTCTCCCAAGTCGCAGTTCTCTTACAGACTGCATCAGGTTTCCTCCAGGATTTCCCTGTATTTTGCTGCATTCATTTTACCTTCTACCTTCACAAGCCTTCCAGAACCTGCTGCAGTGAAGCATCCCCACAGCATGATGCAGCCACCACCATGCTTCATGGTAGGGATGGTGTGTTTTTGATGATCAGCGTTTAGTCTGATGGCCAAGAAGCTCAATTTTGGTTTCATCAGACCATAGAACCTTCTTCCAGCTGACTTCAGGGTCTCCCATATGACTTCTGGTACACTCTAGCCGAGATGTCTTGTGAGTTTTCTTTCCAACAGTGGCTTTCTCTTTGTCACTCTCCCATAAACAGGGCCGGACTTTAGGCAGGGCTAGGCTGGGCAGCATGAGAGCATGACTTTGTGATTCCTGACCACAGAGGCCTCCGAACAATCAAGTCAGGCCACCAATAATGTTAACGTTACTGCTACTGAGGATCCTTACAGCACTGATCCTGCTCGCTGGGGAAAGGAAACTTTAGATGATTCAGTCCGAGCGTACTGGGCTAAGAAAGGGCTGGAGTCCTGCCAGAATAAGGATGTGGATATCAAAGCTTCGGAACAAGTATACAAACAGCAGAGAAGTTTTTTCTCCAAATTTCACTTCAAACGCAATCTTTTAAATGGTGAGTATATATCAAGGCAATGGCTCTCATATTCCCCTTCTACCAGCTGTGTGTTTTGTTTTGCATGCTGCATCTTCAGTGATGGTAACTGTCAGTCTATCTTCGAAACTGGCTTTAGCGACTGTAAACATGCCACTGAGCGCATAGGAGAGCATGAAAATAGCGAACACCACAGGAAAACAATACTGACCTATGTTACACTAGCGTCTGACAGCGGAAGAATAGATACAGAACTGCAAAAACAGTTCCAGTCAGAGTGTGTCTACTGGAATGATGTATTGAGAAGAGTGTTGGTGGTTGTGAAGTTTTTGGTCGAGAGGGGACTGACTATCCGAGGCTCCAGTGACATATTTGGCAGGGTGATAACAGCAACTACAGAGGTTCAGATCCACAATGGGACAGGACAGGCTGAGTCATCTTACTCTGATGTCACTTGAAAGTGATCTTGTTTGGAAACTGGATTTTAGTGATCTGATCAAGGACTTTGCTGCAAAGAAATCCAGAAGAACTAGGCTTTAATTTTGAAAAACAAGCATCTGACTTTGTAAATATCTAGGCTTGTGTGTCAGTGCTGTTCCTGCTTTTGTGGCAATAGGCTAATAGTTGACTGTTTACAAACTTAGTGAGTAATAAGTGGTCTTTACTCTGCAAGGCACACAGTACAGCAGTAGGTTAGTATGTGCTAGATCTCATTTTTCAAAAAGATTGTTGGAGTATTGTCAAGTTTCCTAGTTTGCCACAGTGCCATCTCTCTTGGCCTTTTTGTCTCTCATTTCCATTTTACTTTCTCAGAACACACGGTTGAGAAAAATACCTCGATAAGAATGCTTTGGCATTGTTTCAGAAATAAGGCCTATGGTATGCGCAGCAACAGCTAAATAAAGATTTATACATTTATGCATCATACTTCATCTCCCTCATAACTTTACTAAGCCAACTAAGCCTAGGTCAATTTTTGAGTGCTTTAGATGCTGTCCTTCAAACTAAGAATCTGCATTACTTTCTGCCCTCTCTCCTAAGGCCTGTAAGTTTATAGCCTACGTATTGTACTAAACCAATGTCTTGGTCCACAGCTTTGATATTTAGACCAGTACGACCGTTGCTCGTTCTTGCCTTTTTTTGCTTGGTACAGCAGCATTTTATGGTGTCGGCAGGGGCCCATCAGGGCCTCCAGCCCAGGGGCCCCGACCCCACTAAATCCGGCCCTGCCCATAAAGCTGTGACTGGTGAAGTACACGGGCAACAGTTGTTATATGCGCAGTCTCTCCCATCTCAGCCACTGATGCTTGTAACTCCTCTAGAATTGTCATAGGTCTCTTAGTGGCCTCCCTCACTCGTCCCCTTCTTGCACGGTCACTCAGTTTCTGAGGACAGCCTGCTCCAGGCAGACTTACAGCTGTGCCATATTCTTTCCATTTCTTGATGATGGACTAACTGTACTCCAAGGGATATTCGGAGACTTTTTGTCTTCATGGTGTACTTTTTGCCAGAATACTGACTCACCAGCAGTTGGACCTTCCAGATACAGGCATATTTTTTTACAATCAATTGAAACACCTTGACTGCACACAGGTGATCTCCATTTAACTAATTATGTGACTTCTAAAACCAATTGGGTGTACCAGTGATGATTTGGTCATTTTGTAGAGATCTATTTTCATTTTGACATGAGTCTTTTTCTGTTGATCTGTGTTAAAAAAAAACAAATTAAATCCACAGTGATTCAATGTTGTAAAACAATAAAACATTTCCAAGGGATGTAAAAAATTTTTTATAGGCACTATACCTGTCCAAGTGTCTTTATTAACTTTGTAACTGTGCACTTTTGCACCTCTACCGCTTCTTTTGATAGTTTTATATATATATATCCATCATCCTCTGTGCAAAAAAATAGCTGACCCTCAGGACCCCTTAAACCTTTCTCCTCTCACTTTAAACTGGAGAATGAAGGGAGTTCTTATAGAGTTGTACAAATTACGAGGGGTATAGATATAGTGAATGTATGCAGGCTTGTGTCCAAGATTCTATAATGTCACGTCTTAAGAATTGCCTTGCATCTGAATACATATTCCTCATAATTCAAATTTCAAGTTCAAATTTATTGTCATTCAACCTTACACATGTATAGTACTAAACGAGACAATGTTCCTCTGGGCCAAGATGCACAACACAGTACAAACAACTCATTTATGTTACTCATAAAGTAACATTACCACAAACAAATTAATAATAAGGTGCAAAAAGTCAGTAAGTAAACAGTATAATGCTATGTATGTGACCTGGATGGTGGCAGGAGTTCAGTATCTTGTGGCCTGGAGAAAGAAGCTGTTTCCCATCCGAAGAGTTCTTGTCCTAATGCTGTGGTACCTCCTGCCTGATGGTAGGGAGTCAAAGAGATTGTTGGATGGAATCATTGACAATGCTAAGTGCCCTGTGTACATAAATATCTCTGATGGGTGGAAGAGACACCCCAATGATCCTCGCTATCATTTGCAGGGATTTGCATTGAGATGTCTTGCAGTTCCCATACCAGACAGTGATGCAGCCAGTTAAGCCACCCTCCAAAGACTAGAATGAAGGTGCAGTATGTTTGGGAATTTCCAAATGTTAAAAATGCAACTGATTGAATGAAATGCAGTCCATGTGCAGTGACTGTCAAACACATGCAGAGCACTGCTGGGATGCTTATCTGATTGGAGAGACAAGAGGAGACATAGATTGAGTGTACAGCCAGAGACTTTTTCCTAGCCAACACAAGAGGGCATAATTTAAGGTGATAGGAGGAAAATATAGGATACCTGAGGTAAGAATTTTACACGGAGGGTGGTAGGTGTGTGGAACGTCTGCCGGGGATGGTGGTAGAGGCAGATACATTAGGGACACTTTTGAAACACTCGGATAGGGATATGGATGAAATTAACATGGAGGGCTATATGTTAGATTGGTCTTGAGTAGGTCTGAAAGACAGCAAAATATTGTGGGCCAAAGAGCCTGTATGTGCTAGACTGTTTTATATTCTATGTTAATAGCTTTCCAATATAAAGAAAGGTATGATTGTCTCATGAAACTAATCTGCCCTCCGTGCCAATGTTAATATTGTACATTATGGACCCTAAGGTATATAAATTCTACTATTAATTATTGTCTTATTTTAATAGCACTCTGGAGAGAGGGGATCTGTACAGAAATTGTGTGTGATTTACTTTCTGTGATATTCAGTTGGCTCCCATAAGTAAAAGAGTGAATTTCTGATTTACTTAATAGGTGATCGAATGTTATTTTCTCTCAATGCAGCATGACTGTCAGACAGAACCCTGACCAAATTGAGAAATTTGAGTGAATTAATCAAAGCAAATTATTTTGATTTCATTACTTCTGAAATTCACCATGACAGCTGTCTTATAGTCCAAGTTGAAATGTTGTATTTAATTAGCAGCTTCTATGGCTAATAATATAATTGATGCATTTCGCTGAATTAAAATTTACCCAGATTTGCATGTAACTTAATTAAGATAATTTCCATAGGTTTTGCCTATGTAACTGGAATGGGTGTGAAAATGCTTGTTTATCTAAGATTCCAGGTATTGGGTATTGATGATAGAACCTTGGAACTAACTGTGCAAAGAATCAGGATCAGAATTAGGTTTATTATGACTGAAATGTCGTGAAATTTGTTGTTTTGCAGCAGCAGTACAGTGCAATATGTAAATACTATAAATTACAGTAAGTAAAATATAAAAGAAAATTAAATTAAATAAGTAGTGCAAAAAGAGAACAAAAATAGTGAGGTAGTGTTCATGGGTTCATCGTAGGTTTGTAGATCAGATGGCAGAGAGGAGAAGCTGTTCCTAAAACATCAACGGTGGGTATTTCTGGTCCTGTAGCTCCTCCCCAATGGCAGCAATGAGAAGAGGGCATGTTCTTGGTGTTGGGAGGAAAGAATAGGGGGAATGTCAGAGGTAAGTTTTTTTATGCAGAGGGTGGAGAGTGTGGAATGCGCTGCCAGGGGTGGAGCAGAGTCAGATATATTAGGGACATGTAAGAGACTTAGATAGGCACATGGATGACAGAAAAATGGAGGGCTCTGTAGGAGAGAAGTGTTAGTTTGATCTTAAGAGTAGGTCAAAACGTCAACACAACATTGTGGGCCGTAGGACCCAATCTGTGCTGTACTGTTCTCTGTTCAAATTCATATCATAGTTTAGTCTTAAATTCCACGCACACCCAGAGAGCTTGAAGGAACTTCATTGGACCTGACTGCATTGTTGCTTACCCCGACCAACTCTTGCCTTAACCCAGATTTTGTCTTAGGAAGAGAGTCTGCAGCTGGAAAGTATTTACACTAGTGATTACTCTGCGTTGTATTTATTACTGTAACTCTGCCCCACATAATTATACTGCATTAATCACCACGAGGATGTATCACTTTCTTCATTCATGCATGGGATGAGGGCATTACTGGCAAGGCCACATATTATCCATTCCCGATTACCCTTGTGATGGTGCTAGGGTGATGCCTTCCTGAACTGCTGATGTCCTTCAGATGAGGGTGATCCTATAGGGAATTCTGGGATTTAGAACCAGCACCAGTGGCAAAATAATAAAAAAAAGTCATACTGTCTCCTCTCCAGAATCAGAATCAGTGCAATACATAAAATTCTCCTATCAGGCAGAATACGGACAAACTTGAGAGCAGGACCTCTTCTGGCCCACTATATCACACTCACATTAGCTGAAGATTGAACTCTTGAACTCCCAGTCGACCCTTTCAGGAACCTACTTGTCTACCTGTTGTGTTTTCTGTGTTTCTGTAACATTAATCTGTATTCTGTTATCTTGTTTACTATCTTGAAGGGTGACATAGTTAGCGTAAGGCTATTACAGCGCCGTCAAACTGGGTTCAATTCCCGCTGCTGTCTGTAGAACGTTGCACATTCTCCCTGTGACAGCGCACGTTTCCTCCGGGTGCTCTGGTTTCCTCCCACATTCTGAAGACATAGAGGTCATTAGGTCAATTGGTTACATTGGTGTATTTGGGCAGTGCAGTCCCATTGGGCTGTTACAGTGCTGTATCTCTAGATAATAGAAATGAAAATTATGTAAGGCATGATCTGTCTAGATAGCACACAAACAGAAGCTTTTCACTGTGTCGTTCTACATGTGACAATACTGAACCTAAAAGGATGGTATGTGTCTTAGAGGGAATTTGCAGGTAGTGGTATTGGTTGTAGACACAAGATTTGCAGATGCTGGAATCTGGAGCAACAGACAATCTGCTGGGGGATCTCAGAGGATCGAGCAGTTTTACATATCCATGGTGCATGCTGCCTTGGTAGAACGCGATTCTGATTCTGGTGAAGTTTATGGGCCCAGGAGACACTGATGGAGTGACCTTGGCAAGTAAATGCAGTGCATTTTGTGGATGACAGACACTATGCTGCATTGGTAGATGGAATGAAAGTTTAGGGTGGTGGATAGAGTAAGGTAGGGTCCTGAATAGCCTTGAGCTTCTTGAGTGTTGGTGGAGCTCCATTCATCTATCTAAGACCATCACAGGCACAACCTTCCCAAGGTGGTGCGTGAAGAAGGCATCATCCATTACGTATACACTCACCACCCAGGACATGGCCTCTTCTCCTTGTTATCATCAGGGAGGAGGTACAGGGGCCTGAATACACATACTCAATGTTTTAAGGACAGCTTCTTCCTCTTTACCATCAGATGTCTGGAAGGTTCATGAACACTACTTTGCCATTCCTCTTTTCCACTATTTATATCTGTTTCTTTGGTTTTGTGTTTATTGTAGCTTATAGTAATTTTTACATCTTGCAATGCACTGCTGCCATAAAACAACAGGTAATAAACCTGACTCAGCAGTAAGACTGATATTCCAGTGCACATGGGATTTCCGTGGTGCCAGTCGTAGGTACTCTGAACTATTGTATGATATTTGAAAATCCACCAATACACCTTCATTCACATTTTTTAAGATGCTATTGGAATTATAATGATATTTTCTGGTGAGCCAAGCGAGTTTGAGGGGAACACAGGAATTGGGGTCTCGGGGAATGGGATGGGTGAGCCAGTGACCGAACCATCGGGATGTCTGAAGAGTCCAAGACCGGATCCTTGGTGACTTTACTTTATTAATTTGACCTCCGTCAGCACCTGAGGTTCCTTTGACAGTGGTGGAGCCCAGAACATGAGTTCATAGCTGTGCAACTCCCGTATTTTTCATTACATGACTCACCGTCAAACTTTTCCCTGATGTTGACAGCTCCAAGGCTGACTCCTGGGATGCCACCATTGGCAGTTAAACATGGTGTGTGGGAGCAGGCTGCCAGGCTAACAGTGTGTGTGAGAGATGACCTGGAGCCAAAGGGCCCCTTTGGGCCCCATATCTAAGAAAGGATGTGTTGGTATTCAAGAGGAGATTCATGAAAATTAACCCAGGAATAAAAGGGTTAATGCATAAGATGCATTTGCTGGCTCTGGCCTGTACTCATTGGAGTTTGGAAGAACGAGCTGGGGTCTCATTGAAACCTATCAAATATTGAAAGAGCAAGACAGCATGGACATGGAGAAGAGAACTGAGAGGGAAAATAAATCCAAGTCAATTCAAAATAAATTTATTATCAAAGTACATAATGTATACCCAATGTCACTACACACTACCTTAACATTCATTTAAGACAATAAGACGTAGAGACAAAATTAGACTATTTGGCCCACTAAGTCTGCTCTGCTATTCCACCATGGATGATTTATTATCCCTCTCAACCACCTGCCTTCTGCCTATAACCTTTGATGCCATTACTAAGCAAGAACCCTATCAATCTCTGCTTTAACTATACCCAATAACTTGGCCACCACAGCCACCTATGGCAATGAATTCCACAGATTTACCACCTTCTGGATAAAGAACTTCCTCCTCATCCCCTCATGGTTCTATTCTGTGGCTGTGCCCTCTGGGCCAGTATCCTCGACCACAGGAAATATCTTCTCCATATGCACACTATCTAGGTCTTTTTGCAGGCATTTGCAGGAAAATAAAGAAATATAACAGTATTTCTGAAAAGCTATATATGAGTAAAGACTGAGAGACAACCAATGTGCAAAAGAAGACAAATTGTGCACATGGAAAAATATGACACCGAGAACATGAGTTGTAGAGTCCTTGAAAATGAGTCTGTAGGTTGTGGAATCAGACCAGAGTTATAGTGAGTGAAGTTATCCTCGCTGGTACAGGAGCCTGATGGTTGTGGGGTAATAACTGTTCCTGAACCTGGTGGTGTGGGACCTGAGACTCTTGTACCTCCTTCCTGATGGTAGCAGCGAGAAGAGAGCATGGCCTGGATGGCAGGGATACGTCAACCCTGATCGATTGGCAAGGCAGACTTGATGGTACAAATGGCCTCATTCTGCTCCTATGTCTTATGGCCAAAGCAGAAGGAGTTAAAAAAAGGAAATGATCTGTAAAAGTACACCCACACATGAATGTAAATGGTTTTCAAACAAAAAACAAATAATTAAAAAATGCCACGAGGAAAGGAAAAGTAGCATTAAGACCAATAGGATCCAAGGCTTTCATATGGAGATCAGAGTTACTGACCAAATTCACAGCCAGTCTCTCTGTCTGGCAGCCACAGGATGACTGACAAAATCTGTTCACTGTATCCATTCCAATCCCTTTGAAGTTCACCAAGAATAAATGAAATCAAGTAACTTGGTGTTGCTGACAGCTGAAAAAAGCACTGTTAAATCTGGATGGAGTGCAGTCTCTCCATTGCCTGGGTTGTCACGGAAATGAATTACTAGGGTAGTATCATGGGCAATGTTAGGTAGTACCAATGTGCAATGTCAGGGGAGAAAATATCGAGGGACGCAGTGGGTTAAGGTTCCTGAGTGTGGAGTGCACATGAGGTCCATCCTCCAGACTATCAATCCCATGGTAAGTGAGAGAGAGGGAAGGAGAGGGATCTGTCCATTTGGAAAGAATAGTCAGTAAGCGACAGGGAAACTAAGGACTGGGAGAGAGCCGGCCACAGAGAGAGGTATGAGGAGATATAGAACAAAGTGTTACTGTTTTCAAATGGAGGAGGGAGGAAGTGGGAGGAGGGGAGATTTCCTGATCAGTCAGGGCATCAAAGTATATGGCGAGAAGGCGGGTATATGGGGTTGAGTGGGATCCGGGATCAGCCATGATTGAATGGTGGAGCAGACTCGATGGGCTGAATGGCCTAATTCTGCTCCTATGTCTTATGGCCTTATGGAGAGAAGAAAGAGAGGAGAGAGAAGAGAGAAAAATTTTGAAAACAACTGTACAGGTCCTCCATAGAGCCAATGAGGTAATTTACAAGAGTAGGCACTGCTGTGCACTATATATGTATGTATTTAATTATTTATGTTTGTAACTTGTAGTGATTTCATGTATCACACTGTTCTGCTGCCACAACACAATAAATTTCACCACATATTTCAGGGCTACTAATGCTGATTCTGATTAATATAGTTCTTTCAGCATAGCAAGATCCCACAAACACCAGTGGGATAGACACCAGGTAACTGGCTTCGATAACACTGGCCAAGTCACTGAATATTCTCCTGGTCTGGCCATTGACTCTCCTGGTTTCATGTATCCGTAAGGTGGAAGAGGCCATCAGCAGGAAATCAGACCCAAGACCGAGGCTGGGTGTGTGGGGTGTGGGGGGGAACATGGCCCAGGGCAATGTAAAGATTGTCAGGAAGGGCAGGTTGTCAGAGAGAGAAGCAGCCTAACTTGGCCGTGATGTGGTGAATATACTGGGCTGAAGGGAGGGCTGTCTTCCGAGACAAAGGATGACGCATCAGTTACAGGAACCAATTCTGCATCCGTATAACTGTTCTTTAATCTGTCAGGTAGCAGCACTTGCAGAGGAGTGCAACCATCATCAAGTGTGGAGTTAACAGGGAAAGCCTCCACCAACCCTTAATAGAATGCAGTAGAAAGAGAAAACATGAAAAAATATAAATAAATGTAGAAGCAATAAATAAGGTGATATTACGTTAGATTGGAGAACCTTCAGGGATACAAATGAGTGGGATCTCATTGAAGCCTACACTGGATATTGAAAGGTCTGGATATTGTGTACAGTACATGGATAGGATGTTGTCAAGAGCTGGACAGTCGAGGACCAGAGGGTACCGCCTCAGAATACAAAGACAACCCTATAGAACAGAGATGAGGAGGAATTTCTTTAGCCAGAGGGTGGTGAATCTGCAGAATTCATTGCCACAGGTTGTGGAGTCAAATGGAGGTTGATAGGTTCTTGATTAGTAAGGGTGTCAAAGTTATGGGGAGGAGGCAGGAGAGTGGGATTGAAAGGGAAATGATTGAACGGCAGAGCAGGCTTGATGGGCTGAAATGCTTAAATCTGCTCCTGTGCCTTATGGATTGGTGGTCTATAGACCACATGCTGACAGTACTCAATTTGCGCTACATAGCTGCGATTTCCTCAGACAGGCTGGCTGTAAGTGGTATCCCTCCAGGAAACAGCAGATGGGGAAATCAACCGCACAAAGTCATGGAATATGAATTACAGACACCACTGAGGGATGAAGTCCTTCTTGTCACACAGGCTTTATTAGTTTCCTACTGGTGGTCCATCACAGCCTCAAAATCCCTGAAGCTGACATGACCATCCGAATCCCGGTCCACTTCCCTGCAAAGAAGAGAACATGGATCAGTCGGCAGGAGAACAATGATCTTCCTTCAATATAGCAACTTTCTAAATGTTGAGGATTCCTTTTCTCTGCTGGTTGGCAGACATGGCTGTACCTGAGTGGCCCGATACAAATGCTGGGTTTCCAGCGCAGCAACCCTCCAAGTACGCAGTGATATTGAGAATCAGAATTGTGTTGTAGTGGGAACTCCACAAGGTTGGCAGGCCACTTGCTAATTTCCTCTTAATTCACAAAGAACATAGACACAAGAATGTGAGGAAAATGGAAGGATATGGATTTTGCGCAGGTAGAAGAGATTTGTTTAGTTGGCCATTTGATTACTAATTTAAATGGTTTGGCACAACATTGTGGGCTGAAGGGCCTGTTCTTGAGATGTACTGTTCTACATCACAGTACAGCTCCTTCGGCCCATAATGTTGTGCGATCTTTTAACCTAACAATCTAACCCTTCCCTCCCACAAAGGCCTACATTTATCTTTCATCCGAATGCCTATCCAAGAGCTAATCCCTTTAATCTTTAAAATAAATATTATTACTACAGGGTAGAATTTATGGGCCACTGCATTAGCGGCTAAAAAAAAATCCTGTGCAAAGTAACTGCAGGGAGCAGATTCATCCCTTTTGTATCCGGAATGATTTCTATGTTGGCAGCTGCATTTCCATCAGACCTGGCACCACTCTGAACATCAACTTAACTACCAGTGTTAAGGAATGGCTGACAGCCACACACCTGACAATTTTGTTAATGAGGTTCAGTTGCAAGAGGGCTGTTAGAAATGATTCGCTGATAATGGTGTGCTGTGGCCTCAGTGTTGGCTTATGCCCTGTGCCAACGACACAGTGATGGTACCCACTCTGGGTCTACCCAGGTCCCTCACTTCATCAACTGTTACCAGCCAATGGGGCAATGAGTTCTCTGGGACTCGCCTGTATCTCCCTGAAAAGGAGGAGGAAAAGAAAAGTAGACAACAAAAGACTGCACTGATATGGTGCCCTCAACGTAACGACCAACCCATGGCGGCACTGAGTGGCACACTAGCAGTTAGTGTAAAGCTCTACAGCGCCCGCGGTCGGAAGATCAGGGTTTAATTCCTGCTGCTCTCTTTACCATCTCCCTGTAATTGTGCGGGTTTCCTCTGGATGCTCTGGTTTCCTCCCACATTCCAAAGATGTACAGGTTAGGGTTAGTAAGTTGTGGGTATGACGCCTGCCGACCACCCCTAATACATCCACAGACTCAGTTGGTCGTTGATGCAAACGACACATTTCACTCTACGTTTCAAAGTTTCCATGTGTGTATGACAAATAAAGCTAATCTTTACACAAAAGACTGGGCAAGGGGGCATTCATCATGGAGTGTCATAAAATAAGGAGGGAGACTTAGGAAAGGAACTCCACTGGGTAGGACTTTGGAAGCTAGTGGGGCAATTAAATTTGGTGACGATCAAGAAGGCAGGTATGCAGGAATGCAAACTCATAGTCATAGAGAGAAATAGCACAGAAAAAGGACTTTGGACCACCCCACTTCCCCCACCAAGTCCACATGACCGTCCATTGTCCATTTAAGCAAATCCAACATTAATCCCATTTTATTCACCCTACATTCTTAATTGGAAAGGTACATTGATGGGAGGAGTACAGATGGCTATGGTCCAGGTGCAAGTCAATGGGACTAGGCAGAATAATAGTTTGGCATGACCTAGAAGGGCCAAAGGGCCTGTTTCTGTGCTGTAGTGCTCTATGACTCTATAACAATGCCCCTCAGATTCTACCACACACCAACACTCTCACAGCAACTTACAGAGGCCAATTAACTACCAACTTGAGTCATACAGCATGCAAACAGGCCCTTTGCTCCAACAGGTCAATGCCGACCAAGACTGATACATAAGAAGGCAGCAGTTCTACTTCATCGAGAGTTTGAGGGAATTGTTATGTCACCAAAGACTCTATAGATGTAAGATAGAAAGCATACTGACTGGTTGCCTCACCGCCTGGTATGAAAAGTCAAATGCATAGGGTCACAAGAGGCTGCAAAGGGTTGTAGACTGGGCCACCTCTATCATGGGCACAATCCTCCCTGTCATTGCCGACACCTTCGAGAGCCAGTGCCTTCAGAAGGGGGGCATCAATCATGAAGCATGTCCTCACCGTCCAGGACATGCTCTCTTCTTATTATTACTATAAGGGACGAGGAACAGGAGACTGAAGACCCACACTCAAAGATTCAGAATCAGGTTCTTCCCCTCTACCATCAGGTTTCTGAACGGTCTCTGTACCAGTACAATTGCATCCTAGCCTGTGTTAGCAGTATCTGGCAAAACAGGGTGGGGGGGGTCATATTAACAATGAGGGCAGATGGGGGCTATCAAGACTATTCCACATTCACCAAGACGCCTTTGCTGATCTAATTTTCTAATTCAGTTCTAATACTCTGCCCTGGATTCCCATCATAACAAATAAATGAGATACTGCCTTGCCTTTCTTAGAAGTTTGTGTTGATCACGCTCCGATATGTAAACACCAACGCCCAGGAATGGAAAAGCCTACAGAAAAAGGTGGACACAGCCCAGTCCATTACAGGCAAAACCCTCTCCACCACTGAGTGAGAAGAGCTTTGCTTACCTCAACTCTCAACTGATTCTACAACCTACAGACTCACTTTCAAGTACTCTACAACTCAGGCTCTCAATATTATTTACTTTTTATTTGCATAATTTGTCTTCTTTTGCACATTGGCTGTTTATCAGTCTTCGTTTATGTAGAGTGTTTTTCATAAATTCAGTTGTTTTTTTTTATTTTCCTGTAAATGCCTGCAAGAAAATGAATCTCAAGGTAGTATATGGTAACAGACAGTATATGCACTTTGATAATAAACTTACTTTGACTTTGAGTAAATGTACATGGAGCACTGTCACAGAAAAGCAGCATCTATCATCAAAGACCCTCACCATCCAGGCCATGCTCTCTTCTCTTTGTTACTATCGGACCTAGGAGGTACAGAAGCCTTGGGTCCCACACTGTTAGGTTTAGAAACAGTTATTACCCTACAACCTTCAGGTTCCTGAATCGGCGTAGATAACTTCATTCATGGCTACCCTGAACTGATTCTACAACCTACAGACCCACTTTCAAAGACTCTTTACAACTCATGTTCTCAGTACTATTTTTATTTGTATTTTTTATTTGACTTTATTTGGTGGGGGGAGAGTGTAAGGGGGTTTCTTTTTTGTGTCACTGTGTAGTCTAATTAAAATGGCTTCTTTGTTATGTTATAATTGAAAGGGCTTCTTTGTTATGTTAACTGCTGAGAAAGTCCTTCCCGCTAGCAGTTTGTTTTGGATTATCTATTGATACGAGGACAAATGAACCAATTGCGATAGTTGTTATGCTTTTGGTGTGTCTGAAGATATTGTATGTGTGGGATTTTGGGGGAGAAGGCGGGAGAGAGAGACAGAGGATGGACCAGGTGCTGTGAGTCCGCTAACGGGGTCGGACCCCGAGCGGGGCGTTTGGCGAGGAGAGGAGACGGAGACGGACTTGTGTGGAGCATCTGGTCGACCACCGATGTTGGTCCCAGGCGGCCGGTCGAGGTGGTCCGAGGGGTCGCAGGGTGAAGAAGAAGGGTCCTGAGCTCCAACTGTTTGTGCATGAAGAGATTGACCTTTGATAAGTGTGGCGCCTTTTATTTTCCTTTTATATTTTATTCTCTATTAATTATATGGTTCCAGTAATATCTATAAACTGTAAATCATTTAATCGTATCTGGTGTATTGTCTGTTATTTGGGCGGGGTGGGGTACATCACACAGCATCCACACAAACTAACTACCCAGTTTGGTGGGGCCGAGAGCTGTTTCCCTAGACGACAGCGAGCCGTGCGACCCTGAGGTTGGCCGGGGGGTGGGGGGGCAACAGAAGTATAACCATATAACATATAGCCATATAACAAATACAGCACGGTCCTTCTAGTCCGTGCCGAACTCTTACTCTCACCTAGTCCCACCGACCTGCATTTGGCCCATAACCCTCCATTCCTTTCCTGTCCATATATCTATCCAATTTAACTTTAAACGACAAGTACTTTTCCAAACTTCTCTTAAATGTTGCAATTGATCCCTCATCCACCACTTCCTGTGGAAGCTTGACACACACTTGCACCATCCTCTGAATGGTGAAGTTCTACCTTAAATATCTCACCTTTCTAACCCTCAACCTATGACCTCTAGTTCTAGTTTCCTCCAAGCTCAGTGGGAAAAGCTTCTTTGCTTTTACCCTACCTGTACCTCTCATAATGTTGTGTATATAGACAGTGTGTATAAAAGAGACTGCTACTCTGGCAGAAGGCAGCAGCGTGGGGATTCCAGGCAGGTCTGCATGCAGATTTTAATCACCGCCTCGCTTTTCGTCCTGACTGATCTGTGAAACAGAACACATTAGACCGTGGGACCATCTGGACAAGTCTAAAATAACGCAAGGGGAAGGAGGGCAAGGTGGGGCAGAGTTACTGCGCCTCACCTGCCTGATAGGAATGGTCAAAGATGAACACTGCAGACTTGTACTCTGGTGATGAACCAGCAGTAACAAAACAGATTGCACATGCTTGTACAACTCCCGAGGGTCATCATTGTTGAGAGCAACTCCTAAACTAAAATTCCTATTCTTGTTTTTAAATTCGTCCAGGGGCCTTGTCTCTCTTGGCAAACTCTTGTTGTCCTAAAAATCCTCTAAAACCTCAGTGATCCTCTTTTCTTCTTCAGACCCTTGACAAAATCTACCTCATCATGGCTTTGCACCGTAATGTCTGCCTACACAGCACTTTCTCTATAATTGTAACACCTTATTCTGCATTCTGTTATTGTTTTCTCTTGCCTCTGTGCACTGTTGTAATGAATATTGATCTGTATGGATGCCACGCAAAAACAAACTTTTTCACTGTATGTCGCTACATGTAACAATAATAAATTCATTTACCAAGCAGTCTCTTTTTTTAATTTAGAGATACAGCACGGTAGCAGGCCCCTCCGGTCCAATCAGCCTGCCACAAACAAGAGAAAATCTACAGACACTAGAAGTCAAAGTAACACATGCAATGCTGGAGGAACTCAGCAGGCCAGGCAGCATCTATGGAAAAAAGTAAACAATCAACATTTTGGGCCGAGACCCTTCATCAGGAGCTACGATGGTGCTTAACAACCACCCATTCAAGCTCATCTGTGGAAACACCTTAATTTCTACCTTTGATGTCTCTCTTTCCCCTTTTCAAGGTGGATGGGGTTCTGTCGGAGACCCTGACCTAGAATTACACTCAGACTACAGTTCTCTTCTACTTCATGCACGTCTACCCTCACCCCATCCACTCGCCACCCCACCAGGGAGAGGGTTCCTCTTGTCCTCACCCACCACCCCACCAGCTTCCGCGTCTAGCACATATTTCTTCGTAACCTCTACCATCTCCAATGTAATTCCCCCCCTCCCCTCACTTTCTGCAGGGATTGCTTCATATGCGACTCCCTTGTCCCTTCGTTCCTCCCCACCGATCTCCCTCCTGGCAAGCGGAATAAGTGCCACACCTGCCCCTACACCGCCTCCCTCACTACCATTCAGGACCCCAAACAGGTGAGGCGACACTTCACCTGTGAGTCTGTTGGGGTCGTCTGCTGTATGGAAACATAGAAAACCTACAGCACAATACAGGCCCTTTGGCCCACAAAGCTAGGCATGTCCTTACCTAAGAAATTACCCATAGTCCTCTATTTTTCTGAGCTCCATATACCTGTCCAGGAGTCTCTTAAAAGACCCTATCATATGCGGTGGTCCTGGTGTGGCCTCTTGTATATTGGTGAGATCTGACGTAGATTAGGAGACTGCTTCTCTGAACACCTATGCACCGTTTGCCGGAAGAAGCAGGATCTCCCAGGGGCCACCCATTTTAATTTCACTTCCTATTCCCATTCCGTTATGTCAGTCCATGGCCTCCTCTACTGCTGTGATGAGACCACACCCAGATTGGAGGAGCAACACCTTATATTCCATCTGGGTAGCCTCCATCCTGATGGCATGAGCATCGACTTCTCTAACCTAGTATTTGCCCACCCCCTCTCCTTCACTATTCCCATTTCCTTCTCTCACCTTATCTCCTTGCCTGCCCATCACCTCCCTCTGGTGCTCCTCCCCCTTCCCTTTATTCCATGGCCTTCTGTCCTTTCCTGTCAGACTCCCACTTCTCCTGTCCTTTGTCTCTTTCACCCATCAACTTCCCAGCTCTTTACTTCACCCCTCCCACTTTCCCGGTTTCACCGATCACCTTGTGTTTCTCCCTCCCCTCTCCCCACCTTTTAACTTTACTCCTCATCCTTTTTTTTCCTCCAGACTTGCTGAAGGGTTTTGGCCCGAAATGTCGACTGTTTACTCTTTTCCATAGACGCTGCCTGGCCTGCTGAGTTCCTCCAGCGTTTTGTGTGCGACTTTGATTTCCTGCATCTGTAGATTTTCTCTTCTTTGTGTTTCAGCTTTATTATCAAAGTATGTATACTATATACCACCTTAAGTTTCCTTGTAAAGATGGGATGTAATTTATGTTTTCATTGTGAATGCTGCTTGTGTGATGCTATGTGCCTGTGATGCTGTTGTAAGTTTTCATTGCACCTCTGCAGCATATACTCGTATATATGACAGAAAACTTGACTTTGATTTTGATCAAATACACACATCCCCACTCTGGATAAGAAGCTCCATAGTAGCTTAGTGGTTAGCGTAATGCTTTATTGCGCTGTGAGACTGGGGTTCATTTTCCTCTGCTATCTGTGAGGAGTTTGTACGTTCCCCCCATGATCGTATGGGCATGCTATGTTGGCAGTGGAAGCTTGGCGACACTTATGGGCTGCCCAGCACAGTCCTCGCTGATTTGATTTGATGCAAATGACACATTTCGCTGTATGTTTCAATGTACATGTGACAAATAATTCTAATCTTTACCTGCACGTTTAAAGAGTTGTGCAATAATGTAGCATTCAAAGGCACTGAGGCACTAGCTTTTTAAACAGGTGACTAATATTACATTGGAAGCACAGGAGACTGCCCATGCCAGAATCTTAGATTAGATTAGATTATGAGGACACGCAGTCCTCTTTTATTGTCATTTAGTATTGCATGCATTAAGAAATGATACAATGTTCCTCCAGAATGATATCACAGAAACACAAGACAAACCAAGACTGAAAAACTGACAAAAACCACATAATTATAACATATAGTTACAACAGTGCAAAGCAATACTGTAATTGGGATAAAGAACAGACCATGGGCACGGTAAAAAAAAGTCTCAAAGTCTCTCGGAAGTCCCATCATCTCACGCAGACGGTAGAAGGAAGAAAAATTCTCCCTGCCGTGAGCTTTCAGCGCCGCAAACTTGCCGATGCAGCACCCTGGAAGCACCTGACCACAGCCGACTCTTGAGTCCGTCCGAAAACTTCGAGCCTCCGACCAGCCCTTCGACACCAAGCACCGAGCACCATCTCTGCTGAGCGCTTCGACCCCGGCCTCAGCATCAGGAAATAGGCAAAGCTGAGGATTTGGGGCCTTCCCCTCCGGAGATTCTCGATCGCACAGTAGCAGCGGCAGCGAAGCGGGCATTTCAGACGTTTCTCCAGATGTTCCTCCATGCTTCTCACATCCGTCTCCATCAAATCAGGATTGTGCACGGTACTTACTTACAAATACAATATCAATTCGGAGCAGCCGCGCACGCTGTGTCGCACTGCCATCTTCTGCTCCCCTCCCCTGGAGCAACAAACAACCTTCTGGAAGAACGCAAGTCGAAACATCAACAATTCCTTTCCTCCCACAGATGCTGCTCGACCTGCTGAGCTCTTCCAGCAGATTGCTCATTGTTGAAGTAACACTGCCTACTTGTCTGGGTATGTTCAAACAATCCAATGGCCCTCGAGGGGAAGGGTGGCTCTCCCGCAAAGTCCAAACCAATATGTGAACTTCAATCAATAACATTACCTCTTTGTCGCTCATGGGATTTGCTGTGTATAAATTGGATTCCAACATTACAATGGTGAGTCTTCAAACGTTAAACCACTTGGCTACCCAGGTCCCTAGGTACAGTTTAAAGAGCAGAAACTCTGCAGGAAAGAGTGATGACGTGACGTTGCTTTTTCAAGGTTAAGAATTAGCCCAATGCTATGACAGTGCCAGCAGCGTGGGTACAATTCTGCCGCTGTCTGTCAGGGATTTGAACATTCTCCCCGTTACCCAGTGGGCTTCCTCTGGGCGCTTCCGCTTTCACCCGCATTTCAGAGATGTAGGTTCGTTGGTCTCATGAGTGTAATTGGCAGTGTGTGCTCATTAGGCTGGAAGGGTCTGTTACTGTGTAACTAAATAAACCAAACTCATTGTCATTTGCACAAGTCCATGTATGCACAGGTGCAATGAAAACTTACTTGCAGCAGCATCACGGATGCATGGCATCAGATTACTCAAAATACACTGAAAAATACCATTCAAAATGACACATGGAAGAACACTATTAGACCAAATAAAACAATGAGCATTGTAGTGCAAAATGTTTAAATGTTGTTGCTGCATGGGGGGAGTGATTAGGGTTGTGCAGGTTGGTTCAAGAAATGGATGGTTGAAGGGAAGCAGCTGTTCCTGAACCTGGTTGTGTGGGACTTCAGGATTCTGTACCTCCTGCCCGATGGGAGCTGTGAGAAGATGGCACCGCCCGGATGACAGGGATCTTTGACGATGTATGTTGCCTTCTTGAGGCAGCAACTCATGGGGATACCTCCGACAGTTGGGAGGGCTTGCCAGTATATCGGGCTGAGTCCGCTACTCTCATATGTTCCTTGCATTACATCACTCAAAACATGGCAGCATAATGTCTTAAGCACTCCTGAGCAGTTGATTTCAGATTTCCTCCTCTGCTTTCAATGCTTTTAATAACTGCAAGGCCATGCCAAAGGTACCATGGCCTCGTGGTTATTAAAAGCATTCATAGATAAATCATGAGCATTTGTCCTAAGTCCAACATCTTAATAATGTTTATAGGCAACTTTTATGTTGTGTTTGGCAACTTGCTCAGCATCTGACAGGAACCTGCACGGTGGAACTATGCAGAGCAACAGGCCCATCTGCTCGCAAACAAATTTAGCCAAATACACCTGTCGTCCCTCTGCTCTTGCCAGGATCAGCTCCTCAACAACAATGTGCGTTGATACAGTTATTGCAGTCAAACACTCCGAGGCTGCTCAAAGAAGCATTTTGGGATAAAAATTGATGTGCGAGGCCGTTTGACTCATTAAGAAGGCAGATTCAAAAAACGTCTTAAAAGTGGAAAGATGGAGAGGCTTACTGAGCACATTCCGCACCTTAACTGCTAATGTGTGCCCACCATAGGTCAGACTAAAGTCAGGAATGGGCAAAAACAGCTAATGTGAGGGGTCTGGATGGCTAATAGAAGGAGACAAACTTTTAAAGTGACTGGAGGAAAGTATGGGGAGCATGTCAGGGTAAGTTCTTTACACTGAGTGTGGTGACTGTGTGCAACACCCTAGCAGGGGTGGTGGTAGGGGCAGATACATTAGGGATATTTAAGAAATTCTCACATAGGCACATGGATAATCGGAAAATGGAGGCTATGTGGGAGGGAAGGGTTAGGTTGATCGTAGAGTAGGTTATAAGGTTGGCACAACATTGTGAGCCGAAGGGCCTGTATTGTGCTGCAGTGTTCTATGTTCTCAGAGGCTACACTGTGAGAAGAGTTTGTGGTTGTAGTTGTAAGGCTAGTGGAGATCACAATAATTGGGAGAAGAAGGAAGACAGATACATTTGAAAATACGACTGAGAACTTGAAACAACATCTTGTATATATTCCAGCCTTTGGGAACCTGCATGAGTCCTATCTGTAACCATAGCTGCATTGTCTTTGAGCACAACACTTACTGCTGTTGACGGAAATCAAGAATGACAGGTACATATGGCTCACGTGGTTTTGTTCTTCCCCACATATGGATTTGCATTAGGTCATTCCTCCTGCCTCTCTTTCAGATTCAAGAGAAGCAGCCTGTTCATTCTTTCCTAATCAGTGTAAGCTTACAGGTCTGGTTTCTTCATAGAGTCTTTTTTTTCTTGTATTGTACCCTCTGCAGTGTCTCTGTACCCTTTTTGATAATAAAGTGACCCGGCATGGACATGGTACTCCTTGTGTAGTCTAATCAAAGCTTAACAGGATGGGACAGTAGCCTAGTGCTTATCTTAATGCTACTAAAGCACCAGCTACGAGATTGGGGTCCGAGTCCCACCGCTGTCTGTAAGGGGAGTTTGTAAGTTCTCCCTGTGACTGTGTGGGTCTCCACCCACATTCCAAAGACATAGGGTTAGGGTCAGTAAGCTGTGGGTGTGCTAGGTTGGTGCTGGAAGTGTGAAGACACATATGGGCTGCACCCAGCACAACCTCGGACTGTGTTGGCTGTTGAAGCAAATGCCACATTTCACTAACACGAGAAAATCTGTAGATGCCGGAAATCCAAATCAACACACACAAGATGGTGGAAGAACTCAGCAGTCCAGGCAGCATCTATGGAAAAGAGTAAACAGCTGATGCTTCAGGCCGAGACTCTTCATCGGGACTGGAAAAAGAACGGAGAAGTCAGCGTAAGAATTGGCAAGTTGATTGGTGAAAGAGATAAAGGGGAATGTGATAGAAGACCATGGAAGAAAGGGAAGGGGAGGAGCACTAGGGGGAGGTTATAGGCAGGTAATGAGACATGGTGAGATGGAAACAGGAATGGGGAAACAGTGAAGGAGAGGAGGTGGGGGGGAATTACCGCAAGTTCAAGAAGTCGATGTTCATGCCATCAGGTTGGAGGCATTTCACTGTATGTTTTGATGTACATGTGACAAACAAAGCTTACAAAGGAAGGTGACAATGGAAACCATTATCTGTACACGTGGTCTGTACATACCGGTTATGTGGTGAAAAAGGCAAAACAGCGTCTCTTTCACCTCAGATGGTTGAAGAAGTTTGGTATGGGCTCCCAAATCCTAAGAACTTTCTACAGGGGCACAATTGAGAGCATCCTGACTGGCTGCACCACTGCCTGGTATGGGAACTGTACTTCCCTCAATCGCAGGACTCTGCAGAGAGTGGTACAGACAGCCCAGCGAATCTGTACATGTGCACTTCCCACTATTCAGGACATTTACAGAGACCTAAAAGCCAGGACCAAAAGGCTCCAGGACAGTTATTTCCACCAGGCCACCTGACTGATTAATTCACGCTGATACAATTATATATCTATGTTATATTGATTGTCCTGTTGTACATACTATTTATTACAAATTAATATAAATTGCACATTGCACATTTAGATGGAGATGTAACAAAGATTTTTACTCCTTATGTATGTAAAGGATGTAAGTAATAAAGTCAATTCAATTCAATTAAAAGAGAGTTGAAGGGCAGATTGAACCAGAAACAGATGGGGGTGAGGGAGAACTGGTGGGTGAAATGCACACATAGTAGATGGGAGACTCGATGGGCTGAATAACCTGCTCCTAGGTCTTATGGTCTTATAGATGAAACCAGGAGGGGAGGGGGACAAAATGGACGAAAATAAGTTGCAAGGCTCCTCTTTGACTGGCATGAACACAATAGACTGAGTGGCTTTCTGCGATGTAAAAGTTCTATGCTTCATGAAAAAGATAGCTATGATATCAAATCATCGTGGAACATAAAGCAGCTAGTTTCGTTTCACAAACACTATGTGACTTGCTGACTCTTACAAGCATTTTCCAGTTTTGTTTCATATTTCCAGCATGTGCAGCGTTTTGCTTTTCCGCACATTTCCTGTAATGCGTAGTTCTGAAATAGACTCCTTGCTCTTATATTCTATCTCTCAACTAATATAGGAAAGAATCTTTAAAAGAGATTATCTTTATTTGCCACATGTCATTGAAACAGTGAAATGTGTCGTTTGCGATGTGCTGGGGGCAGACTGCCAGTTGCCATGTATCGCCATGAATCGGTGCACACTATGAAAGCTGAAAATCCGAGTTAAAAACAAAAGGAAGGTGCTAAGAAAAGAAAGATTTTAAAGATTGTTTTAAAGAATAGCTTTATTTGTCACATGTACATCAAAATATATGGTGAAGTGCGTCGTTAGCATCGAGGAAATGCTGGGGGCAGCGTGCAAGTGTTGCCAGGTTTCTGGCGCTAATGTAGTATGCCCACAACACACTAACCCTAACTCGTGCATCTTTGGACTGTGGGAGGAAACTGCAGCACCTGGAGGAAATCCACATGGTCACAGGGAGAACGTACAAACTCCTTACAGTGGTGGAAATTGAATCCTGATCTTCCTATCACCGGCACTGTAAAGTGTAATGCTGAGTGCTACGCTATCCTGTGTGCTTGCTCAACCACCTCATCACTCAGCGGTGGAAAGAGTGAGCAGCCTTTTGTTCCCGGGTATCAGCATCTCAGAGATATTATCCTGGGCCCAACACTTCGATGCAACCACGACAAAGACACATCAGCAGGAAATTCCTACTTCGTTAGGAATTTGAGGAGGTTTGCTGTCACCAAAGAGTCTTACAAGTTTCCACCGATGTACCTTGGAGAGCATTCTAACCAGCTGCATCACTGCTTGGTTTAGAGGCTCCAATGCAGGGGATTGCAAGAGGCTGCAAAGGGCTGTCGACTCAGGAAGCCCCATCAAGGGCACAAATCTCCTGTTGGATTTCTGAACCCATGTTATTCCTTTCCTTCATCTATTTATTGATTTTAATCATTTTTATGTCTTTGCACTGTACTGCAGATGCAAAACAACAGATTCCATATCATAAACACAAGAGATTTTGCAGATGCTGGAAATCCAGAGTAACACATACAAAATGCTAGAGGAACTCAACAGATCAGGCAACATCTATGGAGAGGAATAAAGAGCCACTGTTTCAGGCCTGATATGTTTTGTAACTCCAAAACATAAAACTAATCGAAAGAAAAACATGGGGAGATCGAGAAAAAACATGTACTCTTCATTTTAACTTTTAGTGAGATGCACACATATGACGTGGTGGTGTGATGACATATGGCGTTCATGTATTTTTACATATAACCCATAATGAATTATTTAAACAAACAGGAATGTTTAATCAAGCAATATATTTATAATATTACTCAAACATTACTGAAATATTAAATGCACAACAGGGCCAATGATATAAGTCAGTGATAATAAATCTGATTTTTATTGACTTGTCCAGTTATCTTCAGGAATCTGTGCCCATAAACTCCAAACTCCCTCGGTTCTAAAAATCCTAGTTATTGTGTATTTCCTTGCATTTTTATATCCCTCTAAATGCATTGCCTCAGGCTTCTCTGATTAGATTCCACAGGCTACTTTTCTGTCCAACTGACTAGATGATCCAGACCTTCCTGCAGATTAAAGCTTCCCTCGGTATCATCTATATATAAAATTTTTGTATTAGCAGCAGACTTCTCTACGGAATCCAATGATGAATATATATTACAGGGATGGAGAACTTAGACTATTGGAATCTCACTGGTAACCGACTCTAAAGTCTCTGGAACAGCAGTCAACCAATTGCCTGCCCCTTTGCTTAGTGCCGCTCTGTCAATTTTGGATCCATAGGTTTTTAGTTTCTTGACCAACCTTATCGAGAGCCACATAGTCTACATCAAACACCTCATCAACCCTCCTTAAAACAAAATTGCTCAAGCTAACCTCTAACAAATTAATGCTGATTTCCCTTGATTAACCTGTGCTTTTCTAAATTAAGCTTATTCTCTCTCTTGGAAATAATACTTAACATTTGCTCACCACTGTCAGACTAATTGGCCGGTAATTATTTTGTATATCCCTTCTTCCCTTTTTAAACAACGCTGCAACGTTAACATAGATTGTAGAACATCACAGCACAGTTCAGATCCTTCAGCCCAAGATGTTGTGACAACCTTTTGACCTATTCCAAGATCAATCTAATGCTTCCCTTTGAGGTAGCCCTCCATTTTGCTATTACCCATGTGCCTATCTAAGTTTCTTAAATGTGCCAAAGATATCTATTTTGATATGATCCACATATCCACCACTGTCTGTGTAAAAATCTAACTCTGACATCCCCCCCTATATCCTCCAATCACCTTAAAATTATAGCCCATCATATTAGCCATTCTCGCCCTGGAAAGATGTCTTTGGCTCTCCACTATATTTCTGCCTCTTATCATCCTGTACACCTCTATCAAGTCACCTATTAACCCCCCTTACTCCAGACGTAAAACTCTAACTTGCTCAACTTGTCCTCTCTAATCCAGGCAGCATCCTGATAAATCTCCTCTGCACCCTCCCTGAAGCTTCCACATTCTTCATATAATGATGTGATTAGAACTGAATACAATATTCCATAAAACCAGGAGACATAAGAGCAGAATCAGGCCATTTGGCCCATCGAGTCTGCTCCGTCATTCCATCATGGCTGATTTATTATCCCTCTCAACTTCATTCTCCTGCCTTCTCCTCACGAGTTTTGATGCCCTGACTAATCAAGAACCTATCAATCTCCGCTTTAAATATACTCAGTGACTTGCCTCTACAGCCACCTGTGGCAATGAATTCCACAGGTTCACCATCCTCTGGCAAAAGAAGTTCCTCCCCATCTTCTTTCTAAATGGGCATTCCTCTAGTCTGAGGCTGTGCCCTCTGGCCCTAAATCCACCCACTATAGGAAACATACTCCCCGCAACCACTGTATCCAGACCTTGCAATATTCAATAGGTTTTAATGAGATCCTCCCCCATTCTTCTAAACTCCAGTGAGTAGCAGGCCCAGAGCCACAGATGCTCCTCATACATTAACACTTTAATTCTTGAGAACCTACTCTGGATCCTCTCATCTTTCATTAGACAAGGGGCCCAAAACTGCTCACAATACTCCACATGCAGTCTGACCAATGCCTTACAAAGTCTCAGCATTACATTCTTGCCCTTATAATCTAGTCCACTCAAAATGAATGTTAACATTATATCTGCCTTCCTACCACAGACTCAAACTGCAATTTAACCTTTAGGGAATCCTGCACAAGGACTCTCAAGTCCCTTTGCACCTCTGATTTTAATGTTCTCATTTAGAAAATAATCTACGCCTTTACTCATTCTACCAAATTGCATGACCATACAATTCCATCATCCAAATCATTGACAAACAACTTGAAAAGAAGTGGTTTCAACACCCACCCCTGCAGAACACCACTAGTCATTGACAGTCAATCAGAAAAGGACCCTTTATTCCCACTCTTTGCTTCCGGTCAGTCAGCCAATCCTCTGTCCATGCTAGTACATGTCCAGTAATACCATGGGCTCTAATCTTGTTAAGCAGCCTCTTGTGCAACACCATGTCAAAGGCTTTCTGAAAATCTATGTAAAAAATCTTCACTGACTCTCCTTTGTCTATCTCGCCCGTCATTTCTTCAAAGAATCCTAACAGACTTCCAACAGATACCTTGCAATGAGCAGTCCTCCAGTCCTCTAGCCAGAGAGGGTTGAAAAAATGTCAAAGTTTCACGACTTCCCAACAGGGGTGGAAAATGGTGACTGCGTATTGAAGAGGGTGCTTGGCATGCTTGTCTCTGTCAGTCAAGGCATCGAGTACAAGAGTTGGACATCATGTTGCAGCTGCACAAGAGATTGGTGGAACCATACTTAGAACACTCACTTCACTCCACAACCTACAGACTCACTTTCAAGGACTAAATTCCTGCCCCAGCAAGTGCTGGACTTCAAGACGAAAGGTCCCGAGTTCAAATCCAGCTGGGTCCCCTGCACGCTTTCCATCTGTGCTGGGTTACGAGCTGGTGATCTCTTTGGAAACTCACCCGGCAGAAGGCAATGGCAAACCGCTGCTGTAACTTGCCTCGTACGCGGTTCCCCACTACGTCAGGGAGGCGCGGAGGGAAATCGTCCAAAACCGGGGAAACTCCAGATGCGATGTACCTTTCCTTTCCTTACCATCAGGAAAGAGGTACAAAAGCCTGAAGGCACACACTCAGTGATTCAGGAACAGCTTCTTCCCCCCTGCCATCAGAAGGACACCGCCTTCCTTGGGCATCGCTCCTTTAAGGAGTCTTGGATACTACGCACGCTAGTGCCCATGATGGAGCTGACTAATTTTACAACTTTCTGCAGCTTAATTCGATCCTGTGCAGTAGCCCCCGCCCCTCATACCAAAGAGTGATGCAGCCAGTCAGAATGCTCTCCACAGTACATTTGTAGAAGTTTTTGAGTGTTTTAGGTGATAAACCAAATCTCCTCAAACTTCTAATGAAATATAGCCACTGTCTTGCTTTCTTTATAGCTGCATCAATATGTCGCAACCAGGTTAGATCCTCAGAGATATTGACACCCAGGAACTTGACGTTGCTCACTCTCTCCACTTCTCCACAATAGAATTTTTTGAGGATGTAACTAGTAGAGTGGATAGGGGAGAACCAGTGGATGTGGTATATTTGGATTTTCAAAAGACTTTTGACAAGGTCCCACACAGGAGATTAGTGTGCAAACTTAAAGCACACGGTATTGGGGGTAAGGTATTGGTGTGGGTGGAGAATTGGTTAGCAGACAGGAAGCAAAGAGTGGGAATAAACGGGACCTTTTCAGAATGGCAGGCGGTGACTAGTGGGGTACCGCAAGGCTCAGTGCTGGGACCCCAGTTGTTTACAATATATATTAATGACTTGGATGAGGGAATTAAATGCAGCATCTCCAAGTTTGCGGATGACACGAAGCTGGGCGGCAGTGTTAGCTGTGAGGAGGATGCTAAGAGGATGCAGGGTGACTTGGATAGGTTGGGTGAGTGGGCAAATTCATGGCAGATGCAATTTAATGTGGATAAATGTGAGGTTATCCACTTTGGTGGCAAAAATAGGAAAACAGATTATTATCTGAATGGTGGCCGATTAGGAAAAGGGGAGGTGCAACGAGACCTGGGTGTCATTATACACCAGTCATTGAAAGTGGGCATGCAGGTACAGCAGGTGGTGAAAAAGGTGAATGGTATGCTGGCATTAATAGCAAGAGGATTCGAGTACAGGAGCAGGGAGGTACTACTGCAGTTGTACAAGGCCTTGGTGAGACCACACCTGGAGTATTGTGTGCAGTTTTGGTCCCCTAATCTGAGGAAAGACATCCTTACCATAGAGGGAGTACAAAGAAGGTTCACCAGATTGATTCCTGGGATGGCAGGACTTTCATATGATGAAAGACTGGATGAACTAGGCTTATGCTCATTGGAATTTAGAAAATTGAGGGGGGATCTTATTGAAATATATAAAATCCTAAAGGGATTGGACAGGCTAGATGCAGGAAGATTGTTCCCGATGTTGGGGAAGTCCAGAACGAGGGGTCACGGTTTGAGGATAAAGGGGAAGCCTTTTAGGACTGAGATTAGGAAAAACTTCTTCACACAGAGAGTGGTGAATCTGTGGAATTCTCTGCCACAGGAAACAGTTGAGGCTAGTTCATTGGCTATATTTAAAAGGGAGTTAGATATGGCCCTTGTGGCTACGGGGATCAGGGAGTACGGAGGGAAGGCTGCTGCAGGGTTCTGAGTTGGATGATCAGCCATGATCATACTGAATGGCGGTGCAGGCTCGAAGGGCCGAATGGCCTACTCCTGCACCTATTTTCTATGTTTCTGATCCTTCAACGAGGATAGGTTTGTGTTCTCTCGTTCTCCCCTTTTTGAAGTTCACAATCAGCTCTTTCATTTGATTGACATTGGAGTGCAAGGTTGTTGCTGCAGCGCCTCTCAACCAGCTGGTATATCTCACTCCTGTATGTCCAGATGAGGCTGGACAAGCTGGGGCTGTTTCCACTGGAGGGAAGGAGGCTGAGGGTTGACCTTATAGACCTGCAGGGGTGGTGTGCCTATTTGAGAGCATGTTCCCAATATGTTTCTCATGCATGGGAATCTGAGCAGAGATTACCATTGATTAATGAACTAGTAACAATAATTATGGACTTTTTTTTAGGGAAAAAGGATGTCCTGATGCTTATTACATGATTTTATTGTTTTACTATTAATAAAAGTGTAATAGAAACAGATTGAAATAAATAAAGCATTTTAGGAGCCCTGTTAAAATTAATATTAATCTTTGAAAACAACAATTATTAAAATAGCATAATTTATGTTCTCTGGTGAATGTTGCATTTCTAATGCTCTGTGCCTGTGATACTGCTCTAAGTAAGCATTTCATTGCACCTGTGCATACATATACTTCAGCACATGAGGATACACTTGACTTTGACTTAATTCATCCTAGGAAGGGATAAAGGTTAATATCTCAGGTCTGAATGTTCTTAAGCAGGGTCTCAGATCTGCGACATTAACTCTGTTTCTGTTCCCACTGGTAGCACCTGACCTGCTGAAAATATACAATGTTTTATGTTCTTATTGCCTCTGTGTATACCACAGATTAATAGGCACTCCTGTCTCCAAGTACTTTGTCCCCCTGATCTGGAAGCAGATACAATAATAATGTTTGAGAGACTTTCAGGTGGATACATGAATGGAGGGTCATGGATTACCTGCAGGCAGAAGAAACTTTGTTTAATTTGGCATTATGTTTGATACAGGCATGATGGAATGAAGGGCCTGTTCCTGTTCTATATATCCCTGGTGAAATCTCAGAACACCAATTTTCATTACTGGCGGCCACAGCTCTCCACCTTTAAATCCCATGACTTGAGAAGCCCAGAGTACTCTCCATAGCTTGGTAACAGCGTTATCTTAGCGTTCCTGCAAAATGACAATGCTTGAACTCAGATGCTGGCATGCAGGCAAACTGGTATGGAGGATCCATTGCACATAATCGAAGAAAGCTGCAGAGGGTCATAAACTCAGTTAGCTCTATCATGGGCACTTTGCTCCCTTTTGAGGATATCTTCAAAAGGTGGTGCTTCAGGAAGGCAGCATCCATAATTAAACATGCTCTCTATCCAGGACACACCCTCTTCTCATTACGGTGGATTCTGGTTAACTGGGACACATCAGGACCAATACATTTTGACTCAATTAGGTAGCTGCCCCAATTAGCTGAAGTTTGATGGAAATAATTAAAAAGGTATATAAAAAATGAACTACCATTTAAGTGAATGCCACTTACATATTTAAATGAAATAAAGAAGAAGTTAGAACACTACCAATGCTACTACAGTAAACTTTATATTAATCCCTAATGCTTATTGAAGGAGGAATTCATCCAGTCTATGCTGTCGTGTTCTTTCGATCGACTCTGAATGAACAAAATCAGCGCAGACACCTATTGCAGATAATGGACAGCCTTCATACAATGACATTGACAACTGCATCCTCCAAACCTTCATTTTCATTGTAATATTCAAGATGATTGCCGATACCTTCCAATTCTTCATCCTTCCTAACTTGTTGAAGTAGTGAAATTGTTTCACTTTCACTCCTGGCTGTTTCTGGCATCTCCAAGCCTGAATGCTTGAAACCACAGTGGGCAAAACAGTTCTGAATTGTCTTATTGCTTATTGCTCACTGCTTTTTGAACATAAACGCATACAACTGATGCTATTTAAGAACTGTTTGCTCGAAGCACGGTGTAGTGTCTAACAGCCACACGAGTGTACACAACCAGCACTTACTGTTCAGCAACAGTCTCCCGTCAATAATGCAGCATAGCTGAGTAAATAAACAAAGGAAATCTCAGCTATTTTATCGATTAATTTTTGTTCTTTAAGAGTTGTCCCATATAAAGTGGCTGCCTGATTAACTGAAGTCTCAATTAACCGCAATCCACTGTACTACCATCAGAGAGGAGGTACAGGAGCCTGAAGATGTACACTCAATGTTTTAGGGACAGCTTCTTCCCCTCTACCATCAGATTTCCGAATGGTCCATGAACACTACTTCATTATTTCGCTCACCAGCCTCCCCACCACTGAGGACACTGTCAACAGGCAGTATTCCTCTTTAAAGACCCTCACCATTCTGGACATGTTGTCTTTGTGCTATTACCATTAGGAAGGAGTACAGGAGCCTGAAGACTCACACTCAATGTTTTAGGAACAGCTTATTCCCTTGTGCAATCTGATTCGGAATGGTTCATGAACACAACTCGTTTTTTTGTCCTTTGGGCTATTTATTAATTTTTTGTCTTGCACTGCAAAATAACAAATTTTATAATATATCAAAATAAACTTTATACACAGTAAATAATTACTTACAAGAAAATAATGTGCACTGTGTTTTCATTCTTACATTCATAGTCAATGCTTTAAGTAACGCTGTATTACATTTTTAAAAACCAATAGCACAGTTGCCACTCATGTGGCCTCCCAGGGTGGTATTCTACTACATTAATTGAGGGGCTTCCTCACTCAACCTGACCCGTCCCTCTCAGAAACAGGATCAGGTTTAGTATCACCGGCAAATGTCGTGAAATTTGTTGACTTTGTGGCAGCAGTACAATGCCATCATTCCCCATCGAGCCCTTGCAGTGGCTGCATCAAGCTTCAGTGTGTCCCTCAGTACGTAATCCTAGAGTTGCAGAGTCGTATAACATTACAGCACAGAAACAGGAGCTTTGGCCCATCTAATCTGTGATGAACTATTAATTTGCTGAGTCCCATTGACTTGCAAGTGGACCATAGGCCTCCATACCCCATGCACATCCACCTACCTATCCAAATTTCTCTTAAATGTTGAAATTGAATCTACATCCAACACTTCCACTGGCAGCTCATTCCACACTCTCACCACCCTCCACCCTCCCGACTGAAGAGTTCCCACTCACGTTTCCCTTAACCTATAACCTCTCCTTTTAGTCTTACCCAACCTCAGTGGAAAAAGCTTGCTTACATTTATCCTACCTATACCCTTCATACTTTTGTATACCACTGCCAAAGGTCCTCTCATTGTACTATGCTCCAGGGAATAATGCTTTGACCTATTCAATTTTTCCATATAATTCAGGTCTTCAAGCCCTGGCAACATCCCTGTAACTTTCCTCTGCACACTTTCAATCTTACTGGTATCTTTCCTGTATGTAGGTGACTAAAACTGCACAGAATAATGCAGATTAGGCCTCACCAATGTTTTATACACTTCAACATAAAATGTCAACTCCTGTGTTCAATACTTTGATTTATGAAGGCCAATACACCAGAAGCTTTCTTTATAACCCTAGCAACACACACAAGATGCTGGAGGAACTCAGCAAGTCAGTCAGCATCGATGGAAAAGAGTACAGTTGATATTTTGGGCCAAGACCCTTCAGCAGGACAGTCCTGCTTCAACTTCAATGCTGAGCGACTGAACCTTCTTGACTAACCTCCCATGTGGGACATTGTTAACGGCCTCGCTAAAGTCCAAATGGACCACATCCACTTCCCTGGTAACTTCCTCAAAAAACTCTGTAAGATTGGTTAAGCACGACCTACCACACATATTGATTGTCCCTAATCAGTCCCTGTCCATCCAAATACTTATATTCGATCCCTTAGAATGGCTTCCAATAACTACCACTACTGATGTCAGGCACACTGACCTATAATTTCCTGGCTTATTCTTAGAGTCTTTCTGAAACAATGGAGCAACACTAGCTATCCTCCAATCTTCCAGAACCTCACTCGAGGCTAAACATCTCTGCTAGGGTCCTGCAATTTCTGCACTAGCTATCCACCCTAATTTTCCTCAGGACAGCAAATACCTCCTCCTCTGTAATTTGTATAGGATCCAAGAACTTACTGCAAAAAATCTATTGAAGATCTCCCCATCTCTTTCGGCTCCATACACAGGTGACCACTGTGACCTTCCAGAACAATCATTTTGCTCTTAAGATATTTGTTGAAGCCCTTGGGTTTCTCCTTCACCTTACCTGCTATGCACCTCTTTTTTTTCTGAAACAGGGCCTCAATATCTCTGGAAAACTAGGGTTTCCTTAACCTGTTATCCTTGCCTTTTATTCTAACAGGAAGGTACAAACTCTGTACTCTTAAAATTTCACCTTTGAAGGTCTCCAAGCTACCAAATATATTTTTGCCAGAAAACAGCCTGTCCCAATCCACACCTGCCAGATTCTTTTTGATACCATCAAAATTGGCGTCTCTCCAATTTAGAACCTCAGTCCAAGGACCAGACCTATCCTTCTCCATAATTATCTTGAAATTAATGGCACAATGATCGCTAGATGCAAAGTGTTCCCCTAGTTAGGACCTCTATGTACTAATTAAGAAAACTTTCCTGAATACATTTGACAAATTCTATCCCAGTCAGTCCTGTTACATTGTGGGAGTCCCAGTCAATATATGGAAAGCTAAAATAATCCTCAATCACAACCTAATATCACCTACTATCATGATGGCAAAGTGTTCCCTTGCACAAACTCTGTCACCTACCCAGTCTCATTCCCTAATAGGAGATCAATTCTCTTGTTGATCTTCTTGGGATTTCTATGTACTGATTAAGGAAACTTTCCTGAACACATTTTGACAAACTCTATATCATCCAGCCCATCTACAGTATGAGAGTCCCAGTCAATAAGTGGAAAGCTAAAATCATCTACTATCACAACCTTATGTTCTTGCACCCACCACAGTCATCCCGAGAGTAGTGAGCCGTGGGACTGACCACATACCTCAGTGATAATAAAGCTGATTGTAATTTCTCATTGAGATGAATGTGCTCCGTGTATAATTAGCATTGGACACTGTAATGAGGATGGCTAAGTCACAGATCAGCACACAGTTCACTGAATGGACACAAAGGACTCAGTCTGTCAAAGCCCTGCTGATCAGGAAGAACATGTTTACCTAGATGACCTCTGGGGTGGAGGATTTCAGTTTTGTGTGCAAACTAGAAAGTGTGGGGTTACGACATTGCCTACGACATTTTTGAGCAGAAAGCATTAAGAGATGGTTTCCCAGTCAGATAATAAAAGGTTTTGAAGGAGCTGGGTAAGTCTTTTCTCTCTGTCAAGTAGATCAGAAACTACAGATAATAGATTGAGAACACTTAGACCATAAGACAAAGGAGCAGAATTTGGCCATTTGGCCCATCGAGTCTGCTCCGCCATTTTATCATGAGCTGATCCATTCTCCCATTTAGTCCCACTCCCCCGCCTTCTAACCATAACCTTTGATGCCCTGGCTACTCAGATACCTGTCAATCTCTGCTTTAAATACACCCAATGACTTGGCCTCCACTGCTGCCCGTGGCAACAAATTCCATAGATTCACCACCCTCTGGCTAAAAAAATTTCTTCGCATCTCTGTTCCAAATGGGCGCCCTTCAATCCTTAAGTCACGCTCTCTGGTACTAGACTCCCCCATCATGGGAAACAACTTTGCCACATCCACTCTGTCCATGCCTTTCAACATTCGAAATGTTTCTATGTGGTCCCCCCTCATTCTTCTAAACTCCAAGGAATACAGTCCGAGAGCGGACAAACGTTCCTCATATGTTAACCCTCTCATTCCCAGAATCATTCTAGTGAATCTTCTCTGTACCCTCTCCAACGTCAGCACATCCTTTCTTAAATAAGGAGACTAAAACTGCCCACAGTACTCCAAGTGAGGTCTCACCAACGCCTTATAGAGCCTCAACATCACATCCCTGCTCCTATACTCTACTCCTCTAGAAATGAATGCCAACATTGCATTCACCTTCTTCACCACCGACTCAACCTGGAGGTTAAAACACCTCTACTCCCTCAGCTTGGTAGGGGATCATGTAGAAGGGCTCGTAGATTCATGGTCAGGTACAGAAATTCGAAGTTCAAAGTGAATTTATTATCAAAGTACATATTCATTTTCTTGCAGTCATATTCAATCAATCTAATAACCATAATAGAATCAATGAAAATGGCACCAACCAGTGTGCAAAAGACAACAAACTGTGCAAATACAAAAAAAAATAAGCAAACAGCTCAGTGATGGGGCAAGTGAAGTTGAGTGAAATTATCCCATCTGGTTGAGGGGTAATAACTGTTCCTGAATCTGGTGGTGTGAGTCCTGAGGCTCCTGTACCTTCTTCCTGATGGCAGCAGTGAGAAGAGAGCATGTCTGGGGAGGTGGGGGTCCCTGATGATGGATGCTGCTTTCCTGCGGCAATGCTTCGTGTAGATGTGCTCAATGGTGGGGAGGGCTTTACCCGTGATGGACTGGGCTGTATCCACCACTTTTTGGAGGATTTTCCATTCAATGCTATTGGTGTTTCCATACCAGGCAGTGATGCAGCCAGTCAGTATACTCTCCAGCACACATCTATAGAAGTCTGTCAAAGTTTTTGATGTCATGCTGAATCTTTGCAAACTCCGAAGGGAGTAGAGGTGTTGTTGTGCTTTCTTCGTAATTGCATTCACGTGTTGGACCCAGGATAGGTCCTCAGAAATGATAACACCAAGGAATTTAAAGTAGCTGACCCTCTCCACCTCTGATCCCCCAATGAGGACTGGTTTATGGACCTCTGGTTTCTTCCTCCTGAAGTCAATAATCAGCTCCTTGGTCTTACTGACATTGAGTAAGAGGTTGTTGCTGTGGCACCACTCACCCATATTTCCAATCTCCCTTCTGTATGCTGATTCGTCACCACCTTTGATTTGCCTACGACAGTGGTGTTGTCAGCAAACTTCAAATTTGAACTTTTGAAATGATGCTTTTTTGGGGAATGACGCCTGTGATGCTGCTGCACCGAGTTTTTCACTGCACCTGTGCATACGTACATGTACGTGTGCACGTGAACAATAAACTCAACTGTGACTGTTATGATACAGAAAGCACTCATGGAACATCGAACATAGAAATCTACAGCACATTACAGGTCCTTCGGCCCACAATGTTGTATTGACCAACTGACAGGAATTTGCAGAGTGGTGTGGAAAGAAATTAATAATAATAATAATAACTTATTTATAGAGCACATCTCATACTAACAATCTAATTCAAAGTGCTTTACAAGGGGATAAAGTGCAAACATACAAATAAAAGACAAAAAGATGTTAGTTAAGAGCAAGGTTAAAAAAATAGGTTTTGAGAGGGATCGCGTCTACATCCCTTATAGCTTTAGGTACTGAGTTCCACAGTTTAGCAGCGTGGTTAAAAAAGCTGACCTGTCAATTTTCTTTTGAGGGAGGTTGTTTAAATTTAACAGACCGATGGAAGAAGACCTGAGAACTTGAGCAGGATTACAAAATGAAAGGGATTCTGTGATGTACTACAGTCCCAGACCATTGAGAGCTTTAAAAACAAGTAAGAGAACTTTTAAGATCAATTCTAAAAGACATAGGAAGCTATTGCAGAGAGTTTGGATGGGAGTGATATACTCTCTCATTCAGGTTTTAGTTAAAAGTCTAGCAGCACTGTTCCCTACGCGACTCCCTTGTCCATTCGTCCCCTCCATCCCTTCCCACCGATCTCTCTCCCGGCACTTATCCTTGTAAGCGGAACAAGTGCTACACATGCCCTTACACTTCCTCCCTCACTACCATTCAGGGCCCCAGACAGTCCTTCCAGGTGAGGCAACACTTCACCTGTGAGTCGGCTGGGGTGATATACTGCGTCCAGTGCTCCCAATGCGGCCTTCTATATATTGGCGAGACCCGACGCAGGCTGGGAGACCGTTTCGCTGAACACCTATGCTCTGTCCGCCAGGGAAAGCAGGATCTCCCAGTAGCCACACATTTTAATTCCACATCCCATTCCCATTCTGACATGTCTATCCACGGCCTCCTCTACTGTCAAGATGAAGCCACACTCAGGTTGGAGGAACAACACCTTATTTTCCGTCTGGGTAGCTTCCAACCTGATGGCATGAACATTGACTTCTCTAACTTCTGTTAATGCCCCTCCTCCCCTTCGTACCCCATCTGTTATTTATTTATTTATTTATCTATCTATCTATCTATCATCATCATTTTTTTCTCTCTTTTTTCTCTTCCTCTGTCTCTTTCACTATAACTCCTTGCTCATCCTCTGGACTCCCCTCCCCCCTTCTTTCTCCCTAGGCCTCCCGTCCCATGATCCTCTCCCTTCTCCAGCCTTGTATGCCTTTCGCCAATCAACTTTCCAGCTCTTGGCTCCATCCCTCCCCCTCCTGTCTTCTCCTATCATTTCGGATCTCCCCCTCCCCCTCCCACTTTCAACTCTCTTACTATCTCTTCTTTCAGTTAGTCCGGACGAAGGGTCTCAGCCCGAAACGTCGACAGTACCTCTTCCTAGAGATGCTGCCTGGCCTGCTGCGTTCACCAGCATTTTTTATGTGTGTTGCTTGAATCTCCAGCAACTGCAGATTTCCTCGTGTTTGCAGCACTGTTCTGAATGAGTTGAAGTCTGTCAATAGATTGCTTTGGAAGGCCAGTAAAAAGTGCATTGCAGTAATCCAGTCTACGCAATATATTAAAAAAAATGCAGAGTTGTGTGGAAAAGGGTCAAGAGAAGGACCAAACAGAACAGTACTTTCCAGAAGGCAGCAACAGGACTACAGGCAGAAGGATCCCATCTTCATTCTGCACTGCTGTGTGCAGTACAGGGGATATGCTTGCAGACTAACCTCCATGTAATCCCCCTTCCTCCTCCCAGAAGCAGGTTATGCATTGCTGGTCAAACGCTTATTGTTCTGAAGGTCATTCTCAATCTTGGGCGCCATTATTCAAAGTCAGACACACATGTCAAACTAGAATCAGAATGTTGGCATTTAATAAATTGCAAGTAAATGTGACAGGATTACATGCCTGGTTTTATTTTCAAAAGGAAGAATTTGCACAGCTTCTTTCACAAGCATCGCACCTCCCCAAAAGTGTTTTATAGCCAATTAAGCACTTGAAGTGTAGCTGCTGTTGTAAGGTAGAAAAGGTAAAAGGGGGGTGTCAAATATTGACTGATAAATATCCCAACAAAAATCTTTATGATATGTTACTATGTTGGAGGATAATATACCAATGAAGCTAAAAACGCAAACATGAGGAAACCTGCAGATGCTGGAATTTCAAGCAACACACATAAAAGTTGCTGGTGAACGCAGCAGGCCAGGCAGTATCTATAGGAAGAGGTACAGTCGACGTTTCAGGCCGTGACCCTTCGTCAGGACTAACTGAAGGAAGAGTGAGTAAGGGATTTGAAAGTTGGAGGGGGAGGGGGAGATCCAAAATGATAGGAGAAGACAGGAGGGGGAGGGATGGAGCCAAGAGCTGGACAGGTGATAGGCAAAAGGGGATACGAGAGGATCATGGGACAGGAGGCCTAGGGAGAAAGAAAGGGGGAGGGGGGAAGCCCAGAGGATGGGCGATAACAGATGGAGTACGAGGGGGAGATGGGGCACTAACGGAAGTTGGAGAAGTCAATGTTCATGCCATCAGGTTGGAGGCTACCCAGATGAAATATAAGGTGTTCCTCCAACCTGAGTGTGGCTTCATCTTTACAGTAGAGGAGGCCGTGAATAGTCATACCAGAATGGGAATGGGACGTGGAATTAAAATGTGTGGCCACTGGGAGATCCTGCATATGTTAATTCCACGTCCCATTCCCATTCTGACATGTCTATCCATGGCCTCCTCTACTGTAAAGCATTGGCCTTCATATATGAAAGTACTGAGTACAGGAGTTGGATGTTATGTTGAAGTTGTATAAGATGCTGGTGAAGTAAATCTGGAGTACTGGGTGCAGTTCTGGTCATTGACTTACAGGAAAGGTATCAATAATGTTGAAAGACAACAGAGAAGATGCAGAAGGATATTGCCGGGGTTTGAGGGCCTGAATTATCATGAAAGGTTGAAAAGGTTAGGACTTAATTTTCAAGAGTGTAGGAGAATGAGGAGGGATTTGATGGAGATATTCAAAATTATGAGATGTATAGATAAGGCAAATGCAAGCAGGATTTTTCCACTGAGGTTGGGTGAAACTAGAACTAGATGTCATAGTTTAAGGGTGAAAGGTGAAATATTTAGTAGGAACCAGAGGGGTGGGAGGGAACCTCTTCATTCAGAGGGTGATGGGAGTGCAGAATGAGCTGCAGTGGAAGTGGGGGATGTGGGTTGATTGCAACATTTAGGAGAATTTTGGATAAGTACATGGAAGGGAGGGGCATGGAGGGCTATGGTCTAGGTGTGGGACAATGGGACCAGGCAAAATAACAAATTGGCATGGACTAGATGGGTCAAAAGGCCTGTTTCTGTGCTGTAGTGCTCTATGTCCACAACCTGATCAGGCAGTGGTTAGCGCCGAACATCCTGCTGCCATTGTGGGAAGACACCATGGAATACATTGTAAAGAGGTTCCTATCAGAATGCATCACAACATGGTACAACAACTTCTTGCCCAAGACTGCATGAAACTGCCAAGGGTTGTGAACACTGTCCAGTCTACCATGGAAGCCATTGACTCTGTCACACTTCCCGCTGCCTTGGAGAAGCAGCCAACATAATGAAAAATCCTTCCCTCCCTGGTCATTCCCTCTTCTCCCCACTTCCAGCAGACAGAAGATACACACCCTGGGGACATGTACAATCAGCCCCAGAACTGCTTCTTTCTCACTGTTATGAGCCCCTTTATGATGAATTCTTGGTGTCCCGATCTACCTTGTTATGGTTCTTGCATTTTATTTGGCTATCTGCACTGCACTTTGGCTGTAACTGTAACACTATACCCCATATTCTGTATTTTTTCCCTTCTGTACTATTTTGATATGCCGAAGTATAATATTTGTACTACCTAAGTTATTACCCTACAAGTAATAACGAGACCTGGGTGTCATTGTACACCAGTCATTGAAAGTAGGCATATCAGGCGGTGAAAAAGGCGAATGGTATGCTGGCATTCATAGCAAGAGGATTCGAGTACAGGAGCAGGGAGGTACTACTGCAGTTGTACAAGGCCTTGGTGAGACCACACCTGGAGTATTGTGTGCAGTTTTGGTCCCCTAATCTGAGGAAAGACATCTTTGTCATAGAGGGAGTACAAAGAAGGTTCACCAGATTGATTCCTGGGATGGCAGACTTTCATATGAAGAATGACTGGATGAATTGGGCTTGTACTCGTTGGAATTTAGAAGATTGAGGGGGGATCTGATTGAAACGTATAAGATCCTAAAGGCTAGATGCAGGAAGATTGTTCCCGATGTTGGGGAAGTCCAGAATGAGGGGTCACAGTTTAAGGATAAAGGGGAAGCCTTTTAGGACCGAGATTAGGAAAAACTTCTTCACACAGAGAGTGGTGAATCTGTGGAATTCTCTGCCACAGGAAACAGTTGAGGCCAGTTCATTGACTATATTTAAGAGGGAGTTAGATATGGCCCTTGTGGCTACGGGGATCAGGGGGTATGGAGAGAAGGCAGGTACAGGGTTCTGAGTTGGATGATCAGCCATGATCATACTGAATGGCGGTGCAACCTCGAAGGGCCGAATGGCCTACTCCTGCACCTATTTTCTATGTTTCTAAGTATCAGGCTCCTGAACAGTTTTGTTGTAAAGTACACATGTTAATTTCACTCACCATTACTCTGAACTGATTCTACAACTACAGACTCACTTGCAATGACTTTTCACAACTATTGCTCTCAATCTTATTCTATTTGCCCAGTTTGTCTTCTTTCGCACATTGGTAGTTTGTCAGCCTTTGTTTTTTTTCCATGAGCGTTGGTTCGGAAGCGCAGTGGCTAGTACAACGCTTTACAGTGCCAGTGACTGAGAATCAATTCCCGCTGATCAAGCTCTCCCTGTGACTGTGTGGGTTTCCTCACACATTCGAATGGTATGCTGGCATTTATAGCGAGAGGATTCGAGTACAGGAGCAGGGAGGTACTACTGCAGTTGTACAAGGCCTTGGTGAGACCACACCTGGAGTATTGTGTGCAGTTTTGGTCCCCTAATCTGAGGAAAGACATCTTTGTCATAGAGGGAGTACAAAGAAGGTTCACCAGATTGATTCCTGGGATGGCAGGACTTTCATATGAAGAATGACTGGATGAATTGGGCTTGTACTCGTTGGAATTTAGAAGATTGAGGGAGGATCTGATTGAAACGTATAAGATCCTAAAGGCTAGATGCAGGAAGATTGTTCCTGATGTTGGGGAAGTCCAGAACGAGGGGTCACAGTTTGAGGATAGAGGGGAAGCCTTTTAGGACCGAGATTAGGAAAAACTTCTTCACACAGAGAGTGGTGAATCTGTGGAATTCTCTGCCACAGGAAACTGTTGAGGCCAGTTCATTGGCTATATTTAAGAGGGAGTTAGATATGGCCCTTGTGGCTACGGGGGTCAGGGGGTATGGAGGGAAGGCTGGGGCGGGGTTCTGAGTTGGATGATCAGCCATGATCATAATAAATTGCGGTGCAGGCTCAAAGGGCCGAATGGCCTACTCCTGCACCTATTTTCTATGTTTCTATGTTTCTATTCCAAAGATGCAAGGGTCAGTCAGCATTAGTGAGTTGTGGGCATACTGTGTTAGTGCTGGAAGCATCGCAACACTCACCTTCCTACAGTACATCCTCGGACTGTGTTGGCCATTGACAAAAAGACGCATTTCATTGTTAGTATCAATGTACATGTGACAAGTAAAGGTAATTTTTAATCTTGAGAAAATAGAACGTAAGAAGAACAGTACAGTACAGATCTTTGTGCCACAATGTTGTGCCAACCTAAATAAATCCACTCCACAATCAATCTTACCCTTCCTTCCAACACAGCCCATAACCCTACATTTTTCCTACATCCAAGTGCTTGGCCATAACATCGTAATTCCATGTACTAATCCAACTGGAGGTCAGTCAGCACCAATAGAGAAACATCTAATTGTTGTTGGAAAATCATCAACTCAATGAAGCATCTACTTCACACTGGCCAAAACTTATTGGTCTTCCAGTTCCAAGAAATGCCCAAAAATGTATTCTGCCAACTGCCATATCCTGACTGCAGGAGGACGTACGGAGGGCTTCGTCATAGATTGGGACGGCCTCTACAAAGGCACAGTATGGGGTGCTGCTGCCACTGTGCACAGAGGGGCTGGGCTGTGTGTAACAATTTCTCAAACACTGCATGGATTATAAGACATAGGAGCAGAGTTAGGCCATTCAGCCCATCGAGTCTTCTCCACCATCCCACCATGGCTGATTTATTTTCCCTCGCAACCCCATTCTCCTGCCTTCTCCCTGTAACCTTTGACACCCTTACTAATCAAGAACCTATCAACCTTCACATTAAATATACCCTATGACTTAACCTCCACAGCTATCTGTGGCAATGTTTTCAAAAAGACAGTGGAAGGCTTTAGATTGCGTGCCACACAGACAGATCTTGCCATACATCAGTGCATGAGGTAGTATAGAGCAAAAACAGAATGCAGAATAGAATAATAATAATAATAAGTACTCTATGATCCCGAGTGGGAAATTAAGATGAATAACATTGCTGCTTCGTAAGAGGATGACACATTGGCTTGATGAAATATTGAATGTACTTATTTGATGATAGAATGAATGTAAAGAAAGACATTTATTGACAGCATTGTACTTGTGACAGCATCTAATGATGCTATTTCTTGTATATCAGTGACACAGGAGACTGCAGATGCTGGAACCTGGAGCAACAAACAATTGCTGGAGGAATGCAGGGGGCCAAGCAACATCAATGGGAGGGAAAGGAAATATCGACATTTCAGGGTGAAACCCTGCGTCAGGTCTCTCAATTGGACATTTGACATGACATTTCTGATGGTGGGACACAATGCATTTGACACTCACCTAAAGCTTCGATAATCCCTTTCCTTGCCATTTGCCACCCACTTCACAAAGGCAGCAGGAGACAACATGGAAAACGGTCCTTTGCCCGAGTGCATTCACATCAACCATCGGCCAAGCTTTTATACTATTTATCCTGTTTTAAAAAATTTGTTCCACATTCTCTTCCACTCCTCTCAGCTCTGACCACTCACCTACACACTAGAGGAAACTTACAATGTTCAATTGCCAACTCACACATGTTGGAGATGAGGGAGGAACCCCACCCATCAGATTTCTGTATGGACAATGAACCCGTGTATACTATCTCACTATTTTAATTTTGCCCTTGTTTTGCACTATTTATTTAATTTCTTTTCATTGTTACCATCAGGAAGGAGGTACAGAAGCCTGACGGTACACATTCAAGGATTCAGGAACAGCTTCTTCCTTTCTGCCATCTGATTTCTGAGGGGACATTGAATCTGTAAATACTACCTCGTTACTTACTATTTCCGTTTTTTTGCACTATTTATTTTAACTTGCTTAGTTAATAGACATATATATAGTTATGTAATATCTTCTCTATAGTTACTTGCCATGTATTTCATTGTACTGCTGCCGTAAAGTTAACGCATTTCATATTAAAGCTGATTCTGAATTAAATTTAAAAATATATTTCTTACTGTAATTTATAGTTTTTTTTTATTGTATATTGCAATGTTCTGCTGCCGCAAAACAACAGTTTTTATGACAGTGATATTAAACCTGATTTTGACATAGTCACACGGAGGACGTACAAACTGCCCCTAGGCAGCGCCGGAGGTCTGGACTGAACCTGGGTCTCCAGCACCGTGAGGCAATGGCTCTCCTTGCTGCATCACTGTTGCAGAGTTGTGTGGGAGGGGGAAGAAAGGGTGTGAAAATAAGTAGTGATGTCCCCTCTAACATCCCTATCCTGAGAATATGGTGAAGGAAATGGTGGCGTGGCTCCCTGGTGGAAAGTGCAGACCTGCTGACGTAGAGTGATTCTGGAATCAGATTTGGTTGCATCTTGAGTTGTACCATAGTAAGTCTTCACTCACTCTACAATAAAAGAAAAATCTGGGATCGGATTGGGTGCAAGGGAAGGATTGGAACTAGAATCGGTTTGTGATTATCACACATGTACAATGAGAGAGGGATGGAGGACGTATGGTGAGGGCAGCACTGGCGTAATGGAAGAGAAGCCCTGTTCTTTGAAGATGCAGGACATCTCAAATGTTCTGGAATGAAAAGCCTCATCCTGGGAAAAGATGCAGTGGAGAAGGGAACATCATTTTTACAATCGACGTGGTGGGAAGAGGTGTAGTAAAGATAGCTGTGAGAATCAGCTCACCCTCCCTCACCCACTCACTTTTGCCCTGACCTGGTCTCACCTATCACCCGCCAGCTTGTGCTCCTCCTCCCTCCCACCGTCTTATTCTGGCTTCTCCCTCCTTTCTTTCCAGTCCTGACGAAGGATCTTGGCCTGAAATATTGACTGTTTATCCCCCTCCACAGATGCTGTCCGACCTACTGAGTTCTTCCAGCATTTTGTGTGCGTTCCTCCAAAATACAGGGAAAACTTGTCTTGCATACTGATCATACAGATCAGATCATTACACAGTGCATTGATGGAGAGCAAGGTAAAGCAATAGCAATGTACAAACGTAACAGAATAAAGTGTAACCGTTACAGAGAAAGTGCAGTGCAGGTAAACAATAAGGTGCAAGATCATAACGAGGCAGATTGTGCAGTCAAGAGTTCCAACTTAGTGTACTGGGGAGCTATGTCTTTTAACAGTGGGATAGAAGCTGGTGAATTTGATCAGAGTGAATAAGAACCGCACAGCAAGAATTAACTTTTTAAGAAGAATATTGCACCAGAAATGATTAAGTGCATCACTTAATGCATGAATAATGCATCTGACTGATACCTAATGCATGGATGTGTGCACTAGCCCAGATGACATTAGCAGACAGTATTCATATAAATCTTATAAAATTGCCTGTTTAATATGAGAGCAGGGTGAAACTATTAATTTCTTACGCTAACACATTTTAAGTCAAAAACAATATGATACAAACAGCAATATATTTAGCTTGACCCTGCTTTCTTTGGCCACACTGGGCACAGGATGACTGTTGATGCCTCACATAATTAGGAGTGAACCCTGATGCTTTATAATTTAAAACCAAGTGATCTTATGATCACCATGGTAACACTCCTGAGGAAGGCACAACTCTATGTTTGGGTGCCGAGCAGTCATAGCTCAACAACATGCAGACCTCAGCTGCTGTTAAGAACCAGTATCCCTGGTCCCATATCTCGAATGAGGCAACGAATGGTATGATCAATTCAGCTCAGAATCAGATTTGTAATCACTGACAAGGGGCAGCAGTGCAGAGAAATGCAAAAAATTACCACAAGTTGCATAAAGTAATACAAACAAAATATGAAAGCAGTACAAAAAGAGAGCAAAAAGGGAGGTAGTGTTCATGGGATCCTGGTCTGTTCAGAAATCTGATGGTGAAGGGGAAGTATTTTGTGTCAGTGTTCACTGTGGAGTACACCAGCAGTACGCCAGAAATTCAGCAGTGTCAGGGGCAGAAGTGAGGGTGTCGTCGCTATTTCTAAGGAGAAGGTGCTTGGGCAGCTGAAAGGTCTGAAGACAGATATATTCACCTGAATCAGATGGTGTACATCCAAGGGTCTGAAAGAGGTGGCTCAGGAGATTGTGGAAGCATTAGTAATGATATTTCAAGAATCACTAGATTCTGGAGGACTGGAAAATTGCAAATGCCTCTCCACTCTTCAAGGGAGGGAGGTAGAAGAAAGGAAACTATAGGCCAGTTAGCCTGATCTCAATGATTAGGAAGATGTTGGAGTCGATTGTTAAGGATGTGGTTTCGGGATACTAGGTCCTTCAAAAAAATTCCAAGTACAATTTGACTGGGAGTCTCATGAGGAAGCAATTGGATGACATCTAAATGCTTGTGGGGGTGAGAGAGTGAAGAAAAGGAGAAAGAGTTCATGGGCTTGGATAGGTTTGGAAAAATAACTCCAGATTTTGGGTACTCAGCAGCTGAAGGTGGCAATGGAACAGAAGTAGCATTTGGACAAGGTCCCAACTGAGGCAGCCAAGTATTAGTTTGTAGGGCTGGAGATGGGTACGGAGATAAAGAGGGATGTGGTACAGAGGACTGGATTTGAATGCTAGGATGTGAATTGTTAAAGTGCAGGTTTGTCAGACCAGGAACCAGTGCCTGCAAGCAAGCCAAGAGGGCGATGAGTGAAAGAAACCAGGATTGAGTCAGGACGCAGGAGGCAGTGATTTGTACAGGGTTACTCAGGCTATGAGCAAGGTCGGCAGTGGAAAGAGAAATCTGAAAACATTTTAACTGCAGTATGTGTCTCCTCCTTCTTCTTCCTCTCCCCACTCCCTTAGATCACAGCACGGAAACAGGGTCATCGGTCCACCTACTGTGCACCAACAAGCACCGATTTATATGAATTCTACTTATCCTGCTTGATCCTCCCCATACTTCATCCTGTTCTGCTTTCCTAGTTTTGCTACCAAAGTGGATACCTTCATACATCTCCACAATACTGCATCTGTCCTGCATTATATGTCTCCACAATACTGCATCTATCCTGCATCATATACCTCCACAATACTGCATCTGCAACTCACTTGCCCATCCCCTCACCCTCTTCCAATCATCGAACACTGTAGCATAGCAGGTAATCACCCTTGCTTGAAGTTTAAGATTGAACTTTGATCTGAATTAGAACATCGAACAATACAGCTTGGTGCAGTGTTGTGCCGATTTTTAACCTGCTCCGAGATCAATCTACCTTTCCCTCCTACATAGCCCTCCATTTTTCCATCATCCATGGGATATCACCCATCATTTTGGAGTTTCTCTGCATCCTCACCACAACTCACACTCCCATCCAGTCTGTGTTGTGTGCAAACATTAAATCCCTACTCTAAATCATTAATATCCGCTGTGAAATATTAACATTCATGTCAGCCATAATCTAAGAAAACGGCAGAATAAATAGGCTTGAAAGTCGGAATGAATTCCTCCTCCGCCTCCTCTTCAACAAACTCCACTGAAGTTTAATTGCCAAAGCCAACATAAATTTCAAATAGAGCCAGTAATTTCTGAATCCCCTCTCAATAACTGCAGTCATCCATCACTTTAATTATAAAGCAGGAGCCCCTTCAAAATGTATATAAGATGAAAGGTTTCCTTTAAAACAGTTCTTTTCGCAACCTCCAGACAAAGCAATGGTTTTTATAGCCAATAAAGTCCTTCTTGTAATATAAAGACATTTACACATTAAGGTCTAACAAATGGATATAATCAATTCTAGGTGGGCTTGACAGGGTGGATTCTAAGGAGTAGTTTCCTTTGCGCAGCTTGTCAAAACGTAGGGATCAATGTCAAGATTGTGAGTCAGGTTATTTAGAAAAGAACAGCACAGGAACAGAACCTTTTGTGCTGAACTAATTAAACTAGCCATTAAACACCTTACTAAACTAATCCCTTCTAGTCACTGCCCATATTCCTCTATTTTTTGCACAATCACTTCATACAACAGAATTCATCGCTTCTGTGATGTCAGCAACTTCCTATGGGATGCCTGTTGCTCTAATTACTGTATCTGCACTTGATGTTTCAAGTGAACTGGTAATGGGCTAATCAGAGTATTCAGACTGTTTGTGGCTCGGCTTCGAAGTCAAAGGGGACCGAGCCAGGTGGTTGGGTAAAAAGCAAATACCTCTGCCGCCCAAAAGCCATCTGGATGTTCGCTAATTTTCTCTTCTCTCAGGGGCTAATTATAAACCACAGGGGAAAGTGCAAGTGTTGACTGAATGCAATTGAATAATTGAGGGGGCAGGGGAGTACAAAGCAAGGGCCACAAGGTGAGAGAAAAAGGAAGCAAGTGCAGAGGAGGGAGGGGGTGACATTTAAACAAATTGGTGAAAGCTGGACATCTGTGCTTAAAAAAATCCAAAGTGCTAAGAAAAGAACAATGTTAAAGATTTCAGGTATTAGGTTGATTTGTCACACGTACATTGAGACATACAGTGAAGTGTGCCATTTGCATCGAGGACGTGCTGAGGGCAGCCCACAAGTGTTGCTGTGCTTCTGCCACCAACACAGGTACATGGAAACATACAGTGAACTGTGTCCTTTGTGTTAACAACCAACAGACCCAGGGATGTGCTGGGGGCAGCCCGCAAGTGTCGCCACACATTCCAGGGCCAACATCGCATGCCCACAATACAGTGAATTCCAGTTAATTGGGAATATTAGGACCAGCACATTCTAGCCTAATTAAATGGCTGCCCCAATTAACCAAAGTTTCATGGAAATAGTTAAAAAGGTATATAAAAAAGAGAAAGTAACAAGTTATGTATTTAAATGAAATACAGAGCAAATTAGAACACCAGCAATATTACTGCAATACTATAAGACTGTATATTAGCTCCTAACAGTTATAAATGGATGAATTTATCCAGGGTACACGACTGTGTGCTTTTGATTGACTGTAAATGAACAAAACCAGCACAGACATCTATTGCAGATAATGAAGTGCCTTCATACGATGCTTTTGACAATTGCATCCTCCAAATCTTCATTTTCAATGTAACATTCAAGATGATTATCAATACCTTCAAATTCTTCATAGTGAAATTGTTTCCTTTTCATTCCAAGTCTCAATGCTCGAAACCACTGAGCACAGCAGTTCTGAATTGTCTTACTGTTTATTTATCGCCAACTATCAGTGACAAAAATCACTGCTTTTTGAACACAACCACACGCAACTGACACTATTTAAAAACTGTTTGCTCTAACGGCCACACAAGTACATGTGACTGACACTAGTTAGAAACTGTTTCGACAACAGTCTCCTGTCCCAATTAGATTAGATTAGATTATGAGGGCACTCAGTCCTCATTAATTGTCATTTAGAAATGCACGCATTAAAAAATGATACAACGCTCCTCCAGAATGATATCACAAGTAAACACAGGACAAATCAAGACTAAAACTGACAAAATCACAATTATAACATATAGTTACAGCAGTGCAAAGCAATACCATAATTTGATAAAGAGCAGACCATGGGCACAGTAAAAAATAGTCTCAAAGTCCCGATAGGCTCATCATCTCACGCAGGCAGCAGAACCTCCAAGCGCCGCCAACTTGCCGACACAGCACCATTGGAAGCACCCGACCGCAGCGGACTCTGGGTCCGTCCGAAAACTTCGAGCCTCTGACCAGCCCCTCCGACACAGCCTCTCCGTGCACCATCCTCTGCCGAGCACTTCGACCCCGCCCCGGCCGCCAATATGTAATATTGACGTGACTCGGACACCGCCGTAGATTGAACAACCACGTTTATTCACCAGACTTCCATTTTTATACTTTTTCCACGTCCTGACGTCATACACACTCTGACGCTACGAATACTCACACAATACATTATGTCCCCCTTCTCAAGATTTTTTTTACAACACTGAATTACCAAAACAATGCCTCTAGGTATGCCCTTCTTACAGTGCAACAACCATGACAAGCAAAGCCGAGGACTCGGGGTCTTCTCCTCTGGAGATTCTGGACCACACAGTAGCAGCAGCAGCAGCGAAGCAGGCATTTCAGAAGTTTCACCAGATGTTCCTCCATGCTCTCACGTCCGTCTCCATCAAATCAGGATTGTGCACGGCACCCTACTTGACAAATAACAGACAACACCACTGGAGTGGCCGCTGTGAGCTGCGTCGCGTCGCCATCTTCTCCTCCCGCCTTAGTTGGCATTAAGCGGCATAATGTCCCAAATAAAGGGAATTCTGGCTATTTTCTCGATTAGTTTTTGTTCTTTAGGAGTTCTCCCAAATAAGCGGCAGCCCCGATTAACTGAAGGTCCAATTTTCCAGAATTTACTGTACTCAGCAGAACAACACAAAACAGAACAAAACGGAACGTACCAAGCAACAACAGTGAAACAAGCCCCCTTCCTCCCTCCCTAATGCCCAGTTGTCCACACGGCCCTTAACCCTCCAAGCCCCTCCCCTCCACATACCCACCCAAATGCCTCTTAAATGTTGCAATTGTACCCGCTTCGATCACTTCAGGCGGCTCATTCCAGGACTTCGCTCACTTTGTGTAAAGAAGTTACCCCTCAGGTCTCAATTAATCTCTCCCCTCTTATCTTATATCTGTGCTCTCTCGTTTTGGACTCCACAACCTTGGGAAAAGATTATGAATGTTCACCTTATTCATACCCCTCATAATTTTATAAACATCCTATGAGGTCACCCCTCAGGGAATAGAGATTCAGTGTGAGTGAACTCTCCTTGTAACTCAGACTCTCTAGATGAGGCAACATCATCATAAATATCTCCTGCACCCTCTCTAACTTGACAATATCTTTCCAATAACACGGTGACAAAAAGTGTACACATGTGTGGTCTCACCAATGAATTATTTAACTGCGACATAATAACTCTACTTCTAAGCTCAAATCCTAAATTTTTTTAATATATAGAAAACCTCTAGCCCATGTCATCTCTTATGATAGTTTCATTCACCTGAGATGGTGAAAGAGCCTACATAGCACACAACTCACTAACCCTAATCTGTATTTCATTGGAATGTGGGAGGAAACTGAGCACCCAGAGGAAACTCACGTGGTCATGGGGAGAATGTCCAAACTTCTTAGAGACAGCAGTGGGAATTGAACCTCAAATGCTGGCTCTGTTATGTGATACAATGGAAGATATTTCATAGGAGCACACAACACTGAAACAGCCAGACAAGGTACATAGCAGTTAAACAATGTTCAAAGTAAATTTATTATCAAAGTACGTATATGTTTCCATATGAAGTTGAAGATTCAGTTGCACAGGGAGGAACTGAGGCTCAGGTCTTGGAGTTTAGTGATGAGTTTCTAGGGAATTATAGCGTTGAATGCTGAGCTGTAGTCAATGAAGGCCATCCTAATAAATTCATCTTCACTGTCCAGATGCTCCAGTGCTGAGTGAACAGCCAAAGAAATATCATCCATTGGTAACCTGCTGTAATGGTAGACAAATTGCTACCAAAATAAGAAGCTATTAAAACAAGGTTCTGGCTTCCCTGATGTTCAAGGTCCCATGGCATAATTTTGAAGTACAGTATTGTAGTCCTTCCCAGTGTCCTAGATAATATTCATCCCTCAATCAGTTCTCTGGTTATCAATGCATCACCATTTGTGGAGTGCACAAACTGGTCCTTGCTCTTCCATTATTAAAACAGTGGCTTCACTACAAAAGTACTTGCAATTTTGTAAAATGCAAGGCCTTTCTTCCTTTTGTAAACATGCCAGAGAGTAAGGGTAATACAGAATGAGGGGCCTTGTATGCCCAGTCCATCACAGGTAAAGCCATCTCCACAATTGAGAGTACTTGGAGTGCTGCCACAAGAAAGCAGGATCCATCATCAAAGAACCCCATCATCCAGGCCATGCCTTCTCCTTGCTACTACCACTGGGAAGGAGGTACAGAATACTTTAGCTTCTACACCACCAGATTCAGGAATAGGGTAACCATCAGGCTCTTGAACTGGCATGGATAAATTCACTCAACACTACTCTGAACCATTCTACAACCTACAGACTCTTCAAAGACTCTTCACATCTCATTACTTTTATTTGCTTATTTGTCTTCTTTTGCACATTGGTTGTTCAAAGTACAGTAAATGCATTGCCAAAGTACATATATGTCACCATATACAACCCTGAGATTTATTCTCTTGTGGGCAAACACAGTAAATCCAAGAAGCACATTAGAATCAATGAAAGACAGCACCCAACAGGATGGGCAAACAACCAATGTGCAAAAGACAACAAACTGTGCAAATATAAAAACAATAAGCAAAAAATATCAAGAATATGAGATGAAAGGTCCATAAATTGAGGGGCAAGTGATGTTGAGTGAAGTTATCTCCTCTGGTTCAAGAGCCTGATGGTTGAGGGGTAATAACTCTTCCTGAACCTGGTGGTGTGAGTCCTGAGGATCCTTCTTCCTGAGAGCAGAGGTGAGAAGAGTGCATAGTCTGGATGGTGTTGTTTGTCAGCCTTTGTCTGCTTATGTATAGCTTTTTGTAAAAAATTATTATATTTCCTATTTCCTAGTAAATGTCTGCAAGAAAATCTCAAGGTAGCATATGGTAACATACACTACTCTGATAATACATTTATTTTGAACTTTTGACATTGAGCAAAATTGCACCACACAAAATCAAGTACTTTTCACACTTGTATCCTGCCTATTAAACTGTTGACAAGGAGAGAGGCTTGACTGCTCCAATAACAGGTTACCCTTGTCTTCCTTTGATCTACTGTTCCACTTTTATTTCATTCATTGAATTATGCATCTCCAAAGGAGACTGAAGAGGTCCTTGTTGTACTAACCAATTCATAAGCAAATTGCTTGAAATAGCAGAGCACCCGGAACAAATTGAGGGTCTTAATGGTATTTCTAACACAAGTACTTACATCTGATTTCAAGTGCTATTCTCAAGGCAATGAAATTTGCACTGTTCCAGCTGAAATCTGGTATCAGGCATATTCTTAGGCACAATGGAGCTCAGGTTTAAGAACTGATTGAAGAATACATGTTTAACCCAAAAGATATATTGTGGTTACATGTGTGTTAGAGCGGGGTAAGGGGTTTTCACTCTTAGCCACATTGGGCGATAACTAATAATGAGTGAATGACTATTATGTCTTGCCCAATTTTGACTGCGTCTTTCAAACTGTTTATTGTCTTACACACCAGGATGCAATGCAATTCCTTGCTCATGTGAACCTCACAGGCTACACAATAAGATCTTATACACTGTTACGTTAACCACTACGCCACCATGCTATCCGTGCCCAAGGTGAAATCCACAAGGATGACGCCAGGATCTGAGGATGCGAGTTATAGGGAAGGTTGAATAGATCAGGACTTTATTCCTTGGAGGGTAGGAGAATGAGGGGAGATTTAATAGAGGTATACAAAACTATGAGGGGTAGACATAGGGCAAATGCCAGCAGGCTTCTTCCACTGAGGTTGGGAACTTCTTCACTCAAACAGTGATGCGTGTGTGGAACGAGCTGCCAGTGAAAGTGGTGAATATGGGTTCAATTGTGACATTTAAAAGAAGTTTGGATAAGTAAGACCATAAGATATAGGACAGACATAGGCCATTCTGCCCATTGAGTCTGTGCTACCTTTTCATCATGGCTGATTTATTATCCCTCTTAACACCACTAAAAGAGTGGAGTGACGTTTATAATTTTTCTAGTCCTCCGGAACCATTCCAGAATCATCCAGAAGACTTGAAAACTTCTACAGATGTACCGTGGATAGTATTTTGTGTGCTTTCACCACTGTCTGGTATGGGGGTGGGGTGGGGGGGGTGCTACTGCACAGGATTGAAGTAAGCTGCAGAGAGTTATAAAATTAGTCATCTTCATCATGGATACTAGCCTCCGTAGTATCCAAGACATCTTCAAGGAGAGGTGCCTCAGAAAAGTGGCTTCCATCATCAAGGACCCCCACCACCAGGCCATGCCCTCTTCTCATTGTTACCATCAGAAAGGAGGTACAGAAGCCTGAAGACACTCACTCAGTGATTCAGGAACAGCTTCTTCCCCTGTCATCCGATTCTTAAATGGACATTGAACCCTTGAACACTACCTCACTAGTTTTTTTAATTTCTGTTTTTTGCACTAACCTATCTTAATTTAACCATTTAATACACATATATACTTACTGTAATTCAGTTTTTTCTATATTTATTATGTATTGCATTGTACTGCTGCTGCAAAGTTAATGAATTTCACATTACCCAGTGATAATAAACCCGATTCTGATTCTCATCTAGTGATTCTTATGTAATGCGCTGTAAGGTTTCACTGCTAATGTAATGGGTTGTTTTGTAATGTTCACTGCTGAGGTTACGGTTTCTCTGTAGCAGCAATGTTTGGGTTATGGCTGGAGATAACAGGACTATGGATGCATGTTAGCCAATCAGGATTTTGTTGCCCTGTCTGGTGAATCTGGAAACAGTTGATCTTGTGGGCTTTTGCCAGAGAGGGAGAGAGAGAGAGAGAGAGAGAGAGATGAAGAGAGAAGACGTGAATCGAGAGATCTGGTAGACTGCTGGACGGGGTGGACTTGGAGGGAGGGTCCGAAGGGCAGCGACGATCGGAGGAGGTAGGTGGGGATCGATCAGCCTACGTGTGAGCTCCAACTTTGTGCACAGACTGTTTACTAAGATTTGGGCCTTTTTAAAATATATATATTTTGTTTCTCTACTAACCATATAGTCAAAGTAGGAGTTATAAAGCTTAATCATTTAATCGCATATTGTGTACTGTTTGTTATTTCAGGGTACTCACTTGTAACAGGGGACACGTCGTGCAGCATCCACCCAAATAAGATTTCTTAAGTTTGGCTGGGCAGGGGGCTATCACCCCTTATATTAAGCCACTAGGCGAAGCAAGTGTTACACTTAAAAGATGATTACTAATGCCTCCACAATCTCTTCTGCTACCTCTTTCAGAATCCTTGGGTGCAGCCCACCTGGTGCAGGTGACTTATCTACTTTCAGACCTTTCAGCTTCCTAAGCACCTTCTCCTTAGTAATAACAACTAAACTCCCTTCTGCACTGACACTCTCAAATTTCTGCCATACTGCTGGTGACTTCCACAGTGAAGACTGATGGAACATACTTAATTCAGTTGTCCGCCATTTCTTTGTGCCCCATTACTACCTCCAGCATCATTTTCCAGCAGCCCAATGTTCACTCTGACCTCTCCTTTACTCTTTCTATATCTGGAAAAAAATTTGATAACCTCTTTTATATTATTGGCTAGTTTACCTTCATTTCATCTCTTCTCTCCTCATGGCTTTTTAGTTACCTTCAGCTGGTTTTTAAAAGCTTCCCAATCCCAATATTTTTTGCGATATTATATGCCATCTCTTTTGTTTTTATGTTGTCTTTGACTTCACTTGTCAGCCATGGTTGCCTCTTCCTCCCTTTAGAATACTACTACTTCTTTGGGCTGAATCTGTCCTGCACCTTCCGAAATACTTCCAGAAACTTTATACTTTATACTTTATTGTCACCAAACAATTGATACCAGAGCGTACAATCATCACAGCAATATTTGATTCTGCTCTTCGTACTCCCTGGAGTACAAATCGATAGTAAATATTAAAAATTTAAATTATAAATCATAAATAGAAAATAGAAAAGGGAAAGTAAGGTAGTGCAAAAAAACCGAGAGGCAGGTCCAGATATTTGGAGGGTATGACCCAGATCCGGGTCAGGATCCGTTCAGCAGTCTTATCACAGTTGGAAAGAAGCTGTTCCCAAATCAGGCCGTAAGAGTCTTCAAGCTCCTGATCCTTCGCCCGGAGGGAAGAGGGACAAAAAGTGTGTTGGCTGGGTGGGTCGTGTCCTTGATTATCCTGGCAGCACTGCTCCGACAGCGTGTGGTGTAAAGTGAGTCCAAGGATGGAAGATTGGCTTGTGTGATGTGCTGGGGTGTGTTCACGATCTTCTGCAGCTTCTTCTGGTCTGGGACAGGACAACTTCCATACCAGGTTGTGATGCACCCTAGACGAATGCTTTCTATGGTGCATCTATAAAAATTAGTGAGGGTTTCAGGGGACAGGCCAAATTTCTTTAGTTTTCTCAGGAAGTAAAGGCGCTGGTGGGCCTTCTCGGCAGTGGACTCTGCTTGGCTGGACCAAGTCAGGTCATTTGTGATATTGACCCCGAGGAACTTAAAGCTTTTGACCTGTTCCACTTGCGCACCACCAATGTAAATGGGGCCGTGTGGTCCACTACTCCTTCTGAAGTCAACAACCAATTCCTTCGTCTTGCTGACATTGAGGGATAGGTTATTGCCTTCGCACCATGCCACCAGGTTCTTAATTTCCTCTCTGTACTCAAACTCATCATTACCCGAGATACAGCCTACAATTGTGGTGTACAACTCCAGCTATTGCTATTCTGCTGTCACATCTGCTAGTGTCCCCTTCCAATCAACTTCGTCCAATTCCTCATTCATGCCTCTGTAGTTGCCTTTCTTCTACTGTAATACAGTTATATCTGATTTTAGCTTTTCCCTCCCAACCTGTAGGGTGACTTCTGTCATATTATATGATTACTGCCTGCTAAGTGTTCCTTTACCTTAAGCCCCCTAATCAAGTTTGGTTTCATTACACAACATTCAATCTAGAATTGCCTTTTCTCTAATATGCTCAACAAGAAGCTGCTTCAAAAAGTCATCTCATAGGCATTCTACAAACCAGTCATTTTTGTACAAGTCATATCTTCCACAGAAGAGATCCCAATGATCCAGAAATCTGAAATCCTGCTCCCTATACCAGTTCCACAGCCTCACATACATGTGCCAAATCATTCTATTCTAACCTTCACTGGTGCTTGACACAGGCAGAAATCTAGAGATTACTACCCTTGAGGTCCTGTTTCTCAGCTTCCTACCTAATCCGAGATGTCCCTGACCCTGGTACTTGGGAGGCACCATTGCATCTGGATGTCTCTTTCACATGCACAGAATCTCTTGTCTGCTCCTCTAATTATTGGATCCCTATCACCACTGCAATCCTCCTCTCCCCCTTTTCATTCTGAGCCACAGAGCCAGTGCCAGAGACCCATTTGCTGTGGCTTCCCCCGGCAGGTCGTCCTCCCACAACCATATCCAAAGTAACATACTTATTATTGAGAGGAATGGCCACAGAGTACTCTGCACTGTCTGCATATTCCCTTTCTCTATCCCAACATTCACCCAGCTACCTGCCCCCTACAACCTGGGGTGACCACCTCCCTATCTATAGCTCCTATCCATCACCTCCTCATTGTCTCACATGAGCCGAAGGTCACTGAGCTGCAGCTCTAGTTCTCTAACATGCCTTGTAAGGAGTTGATGCTGGTGCACCTTGTGCAGATGTAGTTATCAGGGAGACTGGAGGTCTCTCGGAGCTCCTGCATCTCACATGACCCTGGACCCATTTTCACTGAATTAGTTCTGCACAAATAGACAAAGAAAGACAGTACATGGATGGGAGGGCAATGGAGGGCTATGGCCCAGGTATGGGTCAATGGAACAAGGCAGAATGACAGTTTTGCACAGACTAGATGGGCCAAAGGGCCTGCTTCTGTGCTCTAGTACTCTGTGACTATGACTCATAAAACACAGGAGCAGAATTAGGTCATTCGGCCCATCAAGTCTGCAGCATTTGATCATGGCTGATTTATTATTCCTCTGAATTCCATTCTCCTGCCTTCTCCCCTTAACCTTTGAAGCCCTTACTAATCAAGAATCTATCAACTTCTGCTTTAAATATACCCAAGGACTTGGCTTCCACAGCCATCTGTGGCAATGAATTCTACAAATTCGTCTCCTCTGGCTAAAGAAATTCCTCCTTATCTCTGTTCTAAAAGGATTTAACAATAAATACAGTGACCAGGGGAAAACAGTATCATGGTGCCACAATGGATGTGTGAAATCTTCGGGACTGACTCATTAATGCTGGGTATTTCACATTGCTACCTAATGCTAAAACCCCTCACAGCTTGTGCCAAGTTTAAGTGCACTTCAGGTGACACAGTCAAAGGTAAGGAACTGATTTTATTCATATCTCGGATGTGGGCACCACTGCCAAAGGCAGTACTAGCCAAAAGAAAGAGGATCAGCCATGACTGAATGGCAGAGCAGACTCGACAGGCCAAACGGCCTAATTCTGCTCTTATGTCTTATGGTCAAATGGCCTGAAGAAGCTGGTGATGAAACATTTTCCCTGAACTGCAGAACTTGCATCTCTATACATGTATGTATAATTATTTGTAAGGTTTATGTATAACTTGTTTTTTTCTTGTGAATGCTGCTCATCTGATGCTAGGTGTCTGTGATGCTTCTGTAAGAATGCTTCCCAATGCACCTGAGCATTGATGTGATGTAAACGTGGTGTAGCAGTTAGTGAAAACGCAATCAGTGTTCAATTCCCACTGCTGCCTGAAAGAAGTTTGTACAATCCACACCGCCCCCCCGTCTGACTCCATGGGTTTCCTCCCACATTCCAAAGACGTACAGATGAGTATGGGTAAGTTGTGGGCGTGCTATGTCGGCACTGGAAGCACGGCGACACTTGTGGGCCGCCCCAGCACATATTCAGATTGTGTTGGTTGTCGCTGCAAATAACACATTTCTAAGTTCAAGATACATTTATTATCGAAGTATGTATTGTGACGAGAATACACATAGATTAAGATGTAGCTGTCCTGTGCTGGCACCAGTGGGATCAGCAGTTGGTCTGCCACCTGTCTTCAGGAGAGAGAGAGATAAGGAAAACAATTGAGCAGCATTTGGAGATGTGTAATGAAGGGACGGGAGAGAGAGTAACAGAAGGAGAGAGCTGTCAAGATCGGCTCCCCCCTTTGAACCCTGAACTGTTTGAAGTGATGGACAGGCGATACCCCAGCAGGGGGATAAAAAGGGACAGGTTCGCTAAGGCAGGACACACACGACACCCGAGGTAACAAGACCTTGGAAGCGGTGCGTCTCTCACAAGTCGGTGGGAAGTACCGGGCCATAAACGCACAGGGTGGAAAGGCACGATCGGCGGGAACCTGGTGTGTGTCCACCCTTGCCTGGGTGCCAGGTTCACCGCAGGGAAACGATCGTATCTGGAAACGGAGGGGTCATGGTTGGTGACCTCAGATGACATCACAAAGGACTCACCCAAAAGCTGACTGCGAAGGTCTGTCTGGAAGCCTTGAATATTCATTCGTTTTGCTCTCTCTCTCCTTCCCCCCACACTGTCCATCTCCCACGGCAGCGATTACTGCGAACTGAACTGAACTAAATTGAACTGAACTTTGCGTCACTTTGAAACTGGTCATTTACCCCTAGACAACGATAAAGCTTGATTGATCCTGTTATCTTAATTCTGTGTACATGTATGTTTATCATTGCTGAACTGTTGCATTCATTATCCTTTTGATTAGAGTACTGTGTTGCTTATTTCTTTAATACAACTTTTTTAGTTCTAGTAATCCAGAGTCCAACTGAGTGATCCATTTCTGCTGGTTTGGCAACCCAGTTATGGGGTACGTAACAGTATGTATACATTACGCATTATGAGATTTGTCTCCTTACAGGCAAAGAAAACCAAAAGAACCCATTAAAAAAAATGATAAAAACTCAATGTGCAGAGAGAAGAACATGTGACAAATAAAGCTAATTTACTCAAATTACTTTGCAGTGACAAACACATTTCTGGAAGCAATCAGCCAGTTAAGCAGCATCTATGGGAGGAAAAGACAGGAAGGAAATGAGTTGTTGATATTTCAAATCCGAGCCCTGTCCTGACACGGGTTTGACACAAAACATCAACATTCCTTCCCTCCCACAGATGCTGCTTGACCAGCTGAGTTCTTCCAGCAGATTCTTTGTTGCTCCAGATTCTAGCGCTTGTGTTCCCTTGTGTCTCCAGTTTGATCAGTGGGTGCAGATGTAATTTTACTTGTTGGGAACAGCAGATGAGAACAAAATTAGGGTCCAGAAATGTACTGATTGGATCCAATTTAAGGGATTTATTTTCAATTGGGAGAGGAGATACAATGTGGAATTCCAATGAGATAATTCACTGGAATGTGAGGCTAGCCATCCAGTATTTAATCAATAATCACCATTAGCACTCTTAGATAACACTACAGCAAACACTGAAGACTAAACATACTGACTGGAATATCGGCAAACTGTCTGCTAAGACACTCACACTAACATTAAGAATTGAATATCTGCTAAGTTTTACATTAATATGTAATTGTTAGCAATATCCAAAAATGGTTATGTCCTTGTCTATTCTTGTCTATGCAATTACGTACAAGGACTGAGGAAAAGCCACAGCACGTAGACTCCTTGTGATGTTTAATACGGACAAGAGTGCTTTGGAAGGTGAAATGCAAGAGTAAGTAAATAAACACAGTAAATAAAGAGAAAGATTAGCTTTATTTGTATATGTATATCGAAACATACAATGAAATGCGTCGTTTGCATCAATGACGACCAACACAGTCCAACGATTGTGCTGGGGGCAGCTCGCAAGCAGTCGCCATGCTTCTGTCATCAATGTAACATGCCCACAGCTTACAAACCGTCACCTGTATGTCTGGCGTGTGGGAGGAAACCAGAGCAGTGGAGGAAATCCCCACGGTCATGGGGAGAACACACAAACTCCTTATGGATAGAGGCAGGAATCAAATTACAACCAAGCAACTGGCACTGAACACGACGGAGCAACCCCAGCCCAGCAACTTTGGGAGGACTGATGTACAAAGGGTCCTTGAGGTGCAAATGGACAGTCCCCTGAAAGTGGCAACATACATAACAGGGTGGTAAATGCAATGTATGGTGTGCTTGCCTTCATTGGTCAGGATATCGAGTACACATCAGGGAGTCGTGTTCCAGCTGCTTGATTCTGTTCCTGTGCTGAACTGCTCCATGATGTATATGTTCTATGTACAGTATTTGATTCCACTATCTCCTCATTTCTCCCGAATCATCTCAGTGGCTCATAAGGAAGCGTCGAACCCTTGGCTCAGAGTTGGAGACCTCTTCTCAGAAACAGAGGGCATCCTCACAAACTGCTGGAGGAGCTCAGCAGGCCAGGCAGCTTCTATGGAAAAGAGTACAGTTGGCGTTTCGGGCCGAGACCCTTCGGCAGGACTGGAGGAAAGAAGCTGAGGAGTAGATTTAAAAGGTGGGGCGAGGGGAGAGAGAAACTCAAAGTGAGAGGTGAAACCTGAAGGGGGAGGGATGAAGTAAAGAGCTGGGAAGTTGATTGGTGAAAGAGACAGAAGGCCATGGAAGAAAGAAAAGGGTGGAGGAGCACCCAGAGGAACATGAAAGGTGGGCAAGGACAGAAGGTGAGAGAGGGAAAAGGGGGGATGGGAAATGGTGAACTGGTGGGGGAGCATTACCAGAAGTTAGAGAAATCGATGTTCATGCTATCAGGTTGGAGGCTACCCAAAATGAATACAAGGTGTTGTTCCTCCAATTTAAGTGTTGCTTCATCACGGCAGTGCAGGAGGCCATGGATAGACATATCGAAATGGGAATGGGTGGCCACTTTTTTGGCAGATGGAGCATAGGTGATGGTGAACTGGTCTCCTAATTGGATCTCACTGATATACAGAAGGCCACACTGGGAGCACTGAACATAGTATATGACTCCCAACAGACTCACAGGTGAAACGTCACCTCACCTGGAAGGACTGTTTAAGGCCCTGAATGGTAGTGAGGGAGGAGGTGTAACACTTGTTCTGCTTGCAAGGATAAGTGCCAGGAGGGAGATCAGTGGGGACAAGGGAATCACGTAGGGAGTAATCCCTGCGGGAAGCAAAAAGTGGGGGCGAGGGAAAGATGAGCTTGCTACCCTGCCCCTGCACCTCCTTTCTCACTACCATTCAGGGTAAAACTTTTCCTTATAACTCAGATCCTCAAGACCTGGCAAAATCCTTGTAAATTGTCTCTGTACCCTTTCCATCTTATTGATATCTTTCCTGTAGGAGGGTGACCAGAACTGCACACAGTACTCCAAATTTGGCCTCAGCAACATCTTATACAACTTCAGCCAGCAGGCAATATTCTGGTGAATCTCCTCTGCTCGCTCAGGTACAATGACACACAGGACTAAACAGAAGATCCTAAGTGTGGCTCAACTTGTGTTTTGTAAAGTTACAACACGCATCCCAATTTGTATATTCTATACTCCAACCTGTGAAGGCAAGCACACCATGTGCCTTCACCACCATCCAGTCGACTGGTATTGCTCTAAGTATCTCAGCCTTCTTCAGTGCCCTACCATGTCCTTGTCCTATTTGTCTTCCCAAAATACAGCCAATGCTCTGCCCAACTTACCATCTGATCCTGTAAGACTGTAAGATGCTCTCTGCAGCTCTACTCAATACAATTGTTCCACTTTTTTAAATCTAAATTTTATGATACCCTTGCAACTTAGTGTCAGGATCAGAATCAGATTTATATCACTGATGCAAAATTTGTTGTTTTGTGGCAGCAGTAAAATGCAAGGTACATAGATCTATATATTATAAATATGAATAAATAGTGCAAGAAAGGAATAACGAGCACGTTATTCTGTATTCTATTACTGTTTTATCTTGTACTACCTCAATACACAGATGTAATGAAATGATCCTGCAGTGAGGAATGACTCAGATCGATTGAGGAGGCCAGGAGTTGGGAGGCAAGGGTCTGGCCGGTTCTGCTCGTTTCTCCGTATCGTTTACATAGTTCTTCACTACACTGTGTAGTTCTTCACTACACTGAGGCTGAGGCTGTACCTTGGTACATGTGATACAGTAATAAGAACACACCAATTCTATCCTGGCAAAGCCTGAGAAACACAATATTCTGCAGATGCAGGAAATCTAGAGCAACACACTCAAAATTCTGGTCAAATAGTATCTATGGAGAGAAACACCTCATGAAAAATGATGCATCAGGGCTAATTAACCTAATCAAAACCCTAATGTAATTATAAACTAGAAAATAAAACACAAAGGAACCAGTTTAATACTGACTCAGTAACTAAAAATACAGCAAGCTACAGATATACAGAAAGTTCAGCAGGTCAGGAAGCATCCGTGAAGGGGAATAAACAGTTAATGTTTTGGAATGAGACCCTTCACCAAGACCCTTCCAGTCCTGATGAACTTTGACAAACTTCTATAGATGCACAGTGGAGAGTATCCTGACTGATTGGATCACAGCCTAGAATGGAAACATTAATGCCCAAGAACAGAAAAGCATTAAAAAAGTGGTGGATCCAGTTCATTACAGATAAAGCCCTCTTCACCATGGAGCACAGCCACAAGAAAGCAGCATCCATCATCAAAGACCTCCACCATCTCTTCTCCCTGCTACCACTGGGATGGAGCTACAGGGGCTACAGATCTCACACTACCAGGTTCAGGAACAACTATTACCCTTTCAAGCATCAGGCTCCTGGCCAGCATTGATAACTTCGCTGACCCAAATACTGGACAGCTTTCACAAATTTCTTTCAAGGACTCTACAACTCATGTTTCCAGTATTTTTTTTTATTTATTTTGATACTTTTTATATTTGTACAGTTTGTCTTCTTTTGCACATTGGTTGTTTGTCAGTGACGGTCTGTAGTTTTTCACTGATCGTATTGTATTTCTTTGTTCTATTGTAAATGTCACCAAGATAACGAATCTCAAGTTAGTATTTGGTGACATATAGTGTACGTACTTTGATAATAAATTTACTTTGAACTTTGAAGGGTCTCAACTGTTTATTCATCTCCATCGATGCTGCCTGACCTTCTGAGTTCCTCCAGCACTTTGTGTGTGTTGCTCTTTTGCAGCCTCATACAACAAGGGACTGACCTTTCAGTCGGTGAACAGTTAGGGAACACTGATCACGACTCCTTAACTTTCAGGATAGCTATGGTCCTTGTGGGAGAGTTTTAAACTGGAGTAGGGCAAATTACGAGGGTGTTAGGCTGGAAGTAAGAAGCATTAATTGGGGACACCTTTTCTATGGCAAGTCCACATCAAACATGTGGAGGGTGTTTAAAGATCAATTGCACACAGAACAGGAAAGGTATGTTCCTGTTAGGAGGAAAGATGGGGATGGAAAGATAAAGAGAACCTTGGTGATGAATTTAGTCAAGAAGTATGTAAAGCTTTGGAAGTTAGAATCAAATGAAATACATGAGGAGAATAAAGATGCCCAAAAAGAACTAAAGAATGGAATTAGAAAAGCTAGGAGGGGCCATGAAAAGTCCTTGGTAAGTAGGATTAAACTGAATCCCAAGGCATTCTATACATACATCAAGAACATGTGGATAACTAAGGAGAGGGTGAGACCACTCAAGGAAAAAGAAGGGAGCATTTGCTTGGACACAGAGAATGTGAGTGAGGTACTTAACAATTACTTTGGTTCAGTATTTACGATGGAAAAGGATATGGAGGACCGGGAGATCAGTGCTGAGTGTATAAATACATTAGGGTGGTTAGAGGTCAAGGAGGAGGAAGAGTTGGGTGTCCAAATGAGTATTAAGGTGGACAAGTCCCTAGGGCTGGATGGAATTTACCCCAGGTTATTGAAAGAGGCAAGAGAAGAGATCACTGGGCCCTTGACCAGTATCTTTGTGTCCTCCCTAGCCACAGATGAGGCCCCAAAAAACTGGTGAGTGGCTAATGTTGTACCTCTATTTAAGTAGGGGACAGGCAAAATCCTGGGAACTATAGGCCAGGGAGTCTCACGTCAGTTGTAGGGAAATTGCTGGTGAAAACTTTTAGGGATAGGATATATGAGCATTTGGAAACTCATGGCTTAATTAGGGAGAGCCAGCATGGCTCTGTGTGTGGCAGGTTGTACCTTACCAGCTTGATTGAGTTTTTTGACAAGATAATGAGAGAGATTGATGAGGGTAGGGCAGTGGATGTCATCTGCATGGATTTTAGTAATGTGTTTGACAAAGTCCCTCATGGGAGGCTAGAAGACTAAGATGCATGGGGTCCATGGTGAATTGGTTGTTTGGACTCAGAACTGGCTTGCGTAAAGAAGACAGGGGGTACTGGTTGAAGGGACATTCGAGCTGGAGGTCTGCAATTAGTGGAATTCCTCAAAGATCTGTGCTGGGACTTCTCTGCTGTTCATGACGTAAATAAATGATCTGGATGAAAATACAGATGGGTTTTTAGTAAATTAGCAGAAAGGAACAACAGCCAAGATTGGTGGAGTTGCAGATAGTGTAGAAGACTGGCAAAGAATACAGCACAATATGGATCAGTTGCAAATATGGGCTGAGAAATGGCAGATGGAGTTCAACCTAGGTGAGGCGTTACACCTTGGTAGGGCAGATATAAGGACAAGAACCTTAACAGTTCTGCTGAGCAGAGAGATCTTGGGATCCAAATTCATAGTGCCTTGAAAGTGGCTACACCCAGGTCGATAAGCTGGTTAAGAAGGCTTATAGAATATTTATAGAACATAGAACATAGAATAGTACAGCACAGTACAGGCCCTTTGGCCCACAATGTTGTGCCGACCCCCAAACCCTGCCTCCCATATAACCCCCCACCTTAAATTCCTCCATATATCTGTCTAGTAGTCTCTTAAACTTCACTAGCGTATCTGCCTCCACCACTGACTCAGGCAGTGCATTCCACGCACCAACCACTCTCTGAGTAAAAAACCTTCTTCTAATATCCCCCTTGAACTTCCCACCCCTTACCTTAAAGCCATGTCCTCTTGTATTGAGCAGTGGTGCCCTGGGGAAGAGGTGCTGGCTATCCACTCTATCTATTCCTCTTATTATCTTGTACACCTCTATCATGTCTCCTCTCATCCTCCTTCTCTCCAAAGAGTAAAGCCCTAGCTCCCTTAATCTCTGAATATTTGCTTTTATTAGTTCAAAAGTCGGGATGCTATGTGGCGACTTTATAAAACACTGGTTAGGTACATCAGGAGTACTGCATACAGTTGAGGGAGTGCAGCGTAGGTTCACAAGGTTAACTCCTGGGATGGCGGGACTGTCATATGTCGAAAGATTGGAGCGACTGGGCTTGTATACTCTGGAATTTAGAAGGCTGAGAGGGGATCTTATTGAAACATATAAGATTATTAAGGGATTGGACACGCTGCAGGCAGGAAGCATGTACCCGCTGATGGGTGAGTCCAGAACCAGAAGCCACAGTTTAAGAATTAGGGGTAGGCCATTTAGAACAGAGTTGAGGAAAAACTTTTTCACCCAGAGAGTGGTGGATATACAGAATGCTCTGCCCCAGAAGGCTGTGGAGGCCAAGTCTCTGGATGCTTTCAAAAAAGAGATGGATAGAGCTCTTAAAGATAGTGGAATCAAAGGTTATGGGGATAAGGCAGGAACTGGATACTGATAGTGGATGATCAGCCATGATCATAGTGAATGGCGGTGCTGGCTTGAAGGGCTGAATGGCCTACTCCTGCACCTATTGTCTATTGTTTTGGTCGCTCCAGTATAGGAAGGACGTCGAGGCTCTAGAGAGGGTGCAGAAGAGGTTTACGGGGTTGCTGTCTGGTTTAGAGGGCATGTGCTATCATGAGAGGCTGGATAAATTTGGGTTGTTTTTTCTGGAGCGCTGGAGGCTGGGGAAAGATCTCATAGAGGTTTATAAGATTATGAGAGGGATAGACAGAATGGACAGAGAGTATCTGTTTCCCTGGGTTGAAATGTCTAACACCAGAGGACTTGCATTGAAAGTGAGAGGGGATAGTTTTTTACTCATAGAGTCAAGGATGCCTGGAATGTGCTGCATGATATGGTGATAGAGGCAAATACAGTATATTAGAGGCTTTTGAGAGATGTTTGGATAGGGACATGGACGTAAGGAAGATGGAGGGATACGGACATAGTGTTAGTAGGAGAGATTAATGTTTGGGTGTTTTTGATTTGCTTTTTAGTAGGTTCGGCACAACATTGTGGGCTGAAGGACCTGTTCCTTCTCTATACTGTTCTATGTTCTACACAACTCTCCTCACTATTCACAACTCAGTGTATTCATATTGGCTGAATCTTATTAAGGAATGGATAATTACTCAGAGCATTACTCCCTGAAACTGGACATTTTGTAAATGAGTATGAGATTTATCATAATAAATTTAAGACAAGAACGTGAAGAGTTAGTACTGAACTACTAATTTAACCAAAAGCACAAACACCTCTCCTTGTAAAATATTAAATGTCATGTATCTGTGCACGTTTCCCTGCCAGACTTATTGTTATAAATTTCTGTCTCATTGTATAACAAATAGTGCAAACTTGTCAGGCTAATTATACCCTCCAACCTCAACTGATAGTGGGGTCTAGTTACAGTGTGACTTGTTTATATAGCCGCTTCCATTATAAATATAATCACAGGAAATGTGTGCCTGCATGGAGATGTCAGTCCATAATTCACAGCAAAGAAAGTGGTCATTTGCCCCATCCTGTCAATGTTGTTGATAATGTTCTTCAACCCAGCATTCTTTCTCTCAGCTGAGTGCCAAGTCCTTCCATTCAATCTCCCCAGGTGTTTCTGCAGCTTCCTTTTCCTGTTCATTTCAACTAGCCCATGAAGTGGAGATGTGAGGAAAACTCCACTTGTCATCAGGTTTTGACGAATCCACCAACACTCGCACAATGCATCCCTCTTCCATCCACGGCACGAGCTGCTCAACAAGCATAAACTGAACAAGAGGAAATCTGCAGACGCCGGAAATCCGAGCAACATACACAAAATGCTGGAGGGACTCAGCAGGCCAGGCAGCATCTACGAGTACAGTTGACAGTTCGGCAGGACTGGAGAAAAATGCTGAGGAGTAGAGTTAAAAGGAGCAGGGGAGGGGAGAGAGAAACACAAGGCGACAGGTGAAATCTGAGGGGGGAGGGGATGAAGTAAGGAGCTGGGAAGTTGATTGCTGAAAGAGACAGAAGGCCATGGAAGAAAGAAAAGTGGGGAGGAGCACCCAGAGGGAGTTGAGGGACAGGCAAGCAGAAAAAGTGAGAGAGGGAAAAGGAGAATGGGAAATGGTGAACGGGGCAGGGGGGGTGTTACCGGAAGTTCGAGCGTAAACTGAACGTTGCTCTAACTGCTTTTGTGAACTAGATCTGCTTAACCACTTACAATACTTTTCTAAATAGCATATAGTTAGACATCGACCAGACAAGTGTTGGATCATAGCTCAAGAAAGGAAGCTTTGATCAGTGTGTTTCAAAAAAAAATTACATGCCAGGATTTAATTAAAAAGGTTGAGCAAATAATTTACAACCAGACGCATGAAACCCTGAAGACCAATCGATGCAGAAATCATGACTGGGCTGATCAGGGTCATACTACAGTAGATCAGCCTGAGTGTGGCAGTTTATCACCATGGGCTCAATCTATATCAGAGCAAGCATGGAGAAAATAAAATCCAATCTTTCTGCCAGCTCAGCTCAGTTAATGTAAATGTTCAATTTGCTCTCTCCTGTACAAGAGAGCATGAGTTCTCCAGTTGTGCCATGTATCCGCAACACTGCATATGAACTATTACAGTACAGCTCCCCTCTGATGTCCCACTGTGGTTAAATGGATAGAGTCAGAAGTTCCTGGACCTTTTTGATGCAACGTTGCCACAAGAGTGGCCTTGTTCACTGCCTTCTGGTCCAGATGAATTTCATGCAAGGCAGGTTACCTAATTATATTCCAAAATGCTGCAACAAACCAGACTCAGATTTATTTATCATTAACATACAATGCATTGTAAAATTCGTTGTTTTGTCGCAGCAGTACAGTGCAATACATAAAAATTATTATAAATTACAATAGGAATATATAAAAAATAAATAAATAGTTCAAAAAGAGAGTGAAATACTGAGCAACACACACAAAATGGTGGAGGAACTCAGCAGGCCAGTCTATGGAAAAGAGTAAGCAGTCGACGTTTCGGGATGAGACCCTTTATTAGGACGTCTTGGCCTGAAACGTTTACTATTTACTCTTTTCCATAGATACTGCCTTGCCTGCTGAGTTCCTCCACCATTTTTCATGTGTTACTTTGGATTTCCAGCATCTGCAGATTTTCTCTTGTTAGCAAAGTAATGAGGGTAGTGTTCATGAACCATTGAGAAACCTTATGGTGCAGGGGGAAGAAGCTACTGCTAAAATGTTGAGTGGGTGTCTTCAAGTTCCTGTACCTCCTCCCAGGAGTACCTCAAGATCCTGTTCTCATTATTTATTGCTATTTACTTATATTTGCATTTGCACAGTTTGTTACCTTCTGCACTCTGGTTGATCTTTCATTGGTCCTGTTATAATTATTATTCTATAGATTTGCTGAGTATGCCCAAAGGAAAATGAATCTCAGGTTTGTATATGGTGACATAGATGTACTTTGATGATAAAATTTACATTGACTTTGACGTTTTGAAGATCTTCTCGATGGTGTGGTGGGTTGTGCCCGTGATGGAGCTTTTCCGATCCTGCGTGTTGACACCTTCATACCAGATGGTAATCCAGCCAGTATGAGTGGTTAATGGCTGGCACAGACTCGGTGGGTTATAGGGCCAGTTACTGCACTGTATGACTATGTTTCTACATGAAGACTAAAGGTTTAGCTAAAAAGCATAGATTTAAAACATAGAACATTACAGCAGGACACAGGCTCTTCATTTCACAACGTTATGCCGATCTTTTAACCTACTCTAAGATCAATCTAACCCTGGCCTCCTACATAGCCCACCATTTTTCTTTCATTCATGTGTCTATCCAAGAGTCTCTTACATGTCCCTAATATACCTGCCTCTATCACCACTCCAGCAGTGTGTCCCACCATTCTGATAAAAAAAACCTACCTCTGACATTCCTCCTGTATTTTCCTCCAATCACCTTAAATTTATACACATAAAATGCTGGAGGAACTCAGCAGGCCAAGCAGCATCTATATAAAACCCCCTGGTTCCCTTGGCTGCGTAAGTGTAGGGAAGGCAACCTCCGGCCCCACCAAACTCGTGAGATTGATGCACGGTCCCACCCCAAACCCCGGCTTGTGTGGATGCTGTGTAATTTGCTACCCTGTTACAAATTAATGCCACGGAATAACAGACAGTTCACCACATACAACTAAAAGATTGTCTTTATGATTCTTAATTTGACTAAAAGGTTAGTAAAGAAAAGAACAAGAAAAAAGAAAAGGGCCCATTTTAATGAAACAGTCTGATGTCACAAGTTGGAACTCACGGTTTCTCCAAGTCACTGATCCTCAATTGATCTCACCCTGGGCTTCGACAAATCACGGTCCCACTCCAGATCGAATCCTATGACCCCATCTCTCCTGCATCTTCCCTCTTCATCTCCTCTCGAACAAAAGCCCCAAGCCCAACCTTAGTGTCCCTCACCAGAAAAACCTCCCCTAAATTCGACCATCCTAAGTGGATGGCACACATTTCTCCTCATCCCTTATCTTCAACAATAACCCAAGCAAGCTGAAAACAAGCTGCTCTTACAGAACTGCCAAAATGAAATACATACAGCATAACAGTAAAAATACAAACCAGGGCATTACATATAGAAAAGAGTTAAATAGTCCACGTTTTGGGCTGGAAAGGTAAGGAAGAAGTCAGAGTCACATTATCTCCTTTCCTGCAATTTCGGTAATTGCACCCCCGCATTACCATTCCCAATTCCTGTTTCCCCCTCTCACATTATCTCCTAACCTGCCCATCACCTCCCTCTGGTTCTCCTCCCCCTTCCCCTTCTTCCATGGTCTTCCGTCTTCTCCTACCAGATTCCCCTTCTCCAGCCCTTTATTTCTTTCACCGATCAACTTCCCAGCTCTTCACCACCCCTCACCCCCTCCCAGTTTCACCTATCACCTACCACCTTGTGCTTCTTCCTTCCCTCCCCTGCACCTTCTTACTCTGACTTCTCTCCTTCCTTTCCTGTCCTGATGAGGGTCTTGGCCCGAAATATCAACTGTCTACTCTTTCCTGTAAATGCTGCCCAACCTGCTGAGTTCCTCCAGCACTTTGTGTGTGTTGCTTGGATTTCCAGCATCTGTCGACTTTCTCGTGCTTGTGTGACCTTAAAGGATAGGAAGGTAGGATCGGAAGGATAGGGAGGCAGGCAGAGGGGGAGGCATGGCTTTATTGGTAAGAAATGATATTAAATCTTTAGAAAGAGGTGATATAGGATCGGAAGGTGCAGAATCTTTATGGGTTGAGCTAAGAAATCGCAGGCGTAAAAGGACCCTGATGGCAATTATTTATAGGCCTCCAGACAGCTGCAGGGATGTGGACTACAAATTACAACAGGAGATAGAAAAGGCTTGTCAGAAGGGCAGTGTTATGATAATCGTGGGGGATTTTAACATGCGAGTGGATTGGGAAAATCAGGTTGGCACTGGATCTCAAGAGAGAGAATTTGTAGAATGTCTGCGAGATGGCTTTTTAGAACAGCTTGTTGTTGAGCCCACTAGGGGATCGGCTGTACTGGATTGGGTATTGTGTAATGAACCGGAGGTGATTAGAGAGATTGAGGTGAAGGAACCCTTAGGAGGCAGTGATCATAACATGACTGAGTTCATTGTGACATTTGAAAAAGAGAAGCCGAAATCTGATGTGTCGGTATTTCAGTGGAGTAAAGGTAATTACAGTGGCATGAGAGAGGAACTGGCCAAAGTTGACTGGAAAGGGACACTGGCGGGAAAGACGGCAGAGCATCAGTGGCTGGAGTTTATGCGAGAAGTGAGGACGGTGCAAGACAGGTATATTCCAGAAAAGAAGAAATTTTCGAATGGAAAAAGGATGCAACCGTGGTTGACAAGAGAAGTCAAAGCCAAAGTTAAATCAAAGGAGAGGGCGTACAAGGAAGCAAAAATTAGTGGGAAAACAGAGGATTGGGAAGTATTTAAAACCTTACAAAAGGAAACTAAGAAGGTCATTAACAGGGAAAAGATTAACTATGAAAGGAAGCTAGCAAATAATATCAAAAAGGATACTAAAAGCTTTTTCAAGTATATAAAGAGTAAAAGACAGGTGAGAGTAGATATAGGACCGATAGAAAATGATGCTGGAGAAATTGTAATGGGAGATAAGGAGATGGCAGAGAAATTGAACGAGTATTTTGCATCAGTCTTCACTGAGGAAGACATCAGCAATATACCGGACACTCAAGGGTGGCAGGGAAGAGAAGTGTGCGCAGTCACAATTACGACAGAGAAAGTACTCAGGAAACTGAATAGCCTAAGGGTAGATAAATCTCCCGGACCAGATGGAATGCACCCGCGTGTTCTGAAGGAAGTAGCTGTGGAGATTGCGGAGGCATTAGCGGTGATCTTTTAAAAGTCAATAGATTCTGACATGGTTCCGGAGGACTGGAAGATTGCAAATGTCACTCCGCTATTTAAGAAGGGGGCAAGGAAGCAAAAAGGAAATTATGGACCTGTTAGCTTGACATCGGTGGTTGGGAAGTTGTTGGAGTCGATTGTCAAGGATGAGGTTACAGAGTATCTGGAGGCATGTGACAAGATAGGCAGAACCCAGCATGGAATCCTTAAAGGAAAATCCTGCCTGACAAACCTATCACAATTTTTTGAGGAAATTACCAGTAGGCTAGACAAGGGAGATGCAGTGGATGTTGTATATTTGGATTTTCAGAAGGCCTTTGACAAGGTGCCACACATGAGGCTGCTTAACAAGATAAGAGCCCATGGAATTACTGGAAAGTTACATACGTAGATAGAGCGTTGGCTGATTGGCAGGAAACAGAGAGTGGGAATAAAGGGATCCTATTCTGGTTGGCTGCCGGTTACCAGTGGTGTTCCACAGGGGTCCATGTTGGGGCCGCTTCTTTTTACATTGTACATCAACGATTTGGATTATGGAATAGATGGCTTTGTGGCTAAGTTTGCTGACGATACGAAGATAAGTGGAGGGGCCGGTAGTGCTGAGGAAACGGAGAGTCTGCAGAGAGACTTGGATAGATTGGAAGAATGGGCAAAGAAATGGCAAATGAAGTACAGTGTTGGAAAGTGTATGGTTATGCACTTTGGCAGAAGTCATAAATGGGCAGACTATTATTTAAATGGGGAGAAAATTCAAAGTTCTGAGATGCAACGGGACTTGGGAGTCCTCATACAGGATACCCTTAAGGTTAACCTCCAGGTTGAGTCCGTAGTGAAGAAGGCGAATGCAATGTTGGCATTCACTTCTAGAGGAATAGAGTATAGGAGCAGGGATGTGATGTTGAGGCTCTATAAGGCGCTGGTGAGACCTCACTTGGAGTACTGTGGGCAGTTTTGGTCTCCTTATTTAAGAAAGGATGTGCTGACTTTGGAGAGAGTACAGAGAAGATTCACTCGAATGATTCCGGGAATGAGAGGGTTAACATATGAGGAACATTTGTCCGCTCTTGGACTGTATTCTTTGGAGTTTCAAAGAATGAGGGGAGACTTTATAGAAACATTTCGGATGTTGAAAGGCATGGACAGAGTGGATGTGGCAAAGTTGTTTCCCATGATGGGGGAGTCTAGTACAAGAGGGCATGACTTAAGGATTGAAGGGCGCCCATTCAGAACAGAAATGCGAAGAAATTTTTTTAGCCAGAGGGTGGTGAATCTATGGAATTTGTTGCCACGGGCAGCAGTGGAGGCCAAGTCATTGGGTGTACTTAAGGCAGAGATTGATAGGTATCTGAGTAGCCAGGGCATCAAAGGCTATGGTGAAAAGGCAGGGGAGTGGGACTGAATGGGAGAACGGATCAGCTCATGATAAAATGGCAGAGCAGACTCGATGGGATGAATGGCTGACTTCTGCTCCTTTGTCTTATGGTCTTATGGTCTAAAATTTTGCCCCCCTATATTGGCCATTTCCACCCTGGATAAAAGTCTCTGGCTGTCCACTCGATCTATGCTTCTTGTTATATTGTACACCTCAATCAAGTAACCTCTCATCCTCCATCATTCCAAAGAGAAGTACATCCAGTTGCAGCTTCTAACAAACCACGTTAAGGAGTTGGAGCTGGAACTGGATGAACTCCAGATCATTTGGAAGGCTGAAAGGGTGATAGATAGGACATATAGAGAGGTAGTTATGCACAAGGAGCAGGACACAGGAAACTGGGTGACAGTCAGGAAGGGGAAAGGGGTTAAGGAGCCAGTGCAGAGTACCCTGTGGCCATGCCCCTCAACAATAGGCATATCACTTTGGAGGGGTGGGCGGGGGGGAATGACCTAACAGAGGAAAGTCACAGTGGTTGGGTCTCTGGCACTGAGTCTGCCTCTGTGGCTCTGAAGGGAAGGGGTAAGAAGAGGCGCACTGTGATTATAGGGGATTCATTAGTTAGGGGAAACAGACAGGAGGTTCTGAGGGTGAGAATGAGATTTCCAGATGGTTTGTTGCCTCCCGGGTGCCAGCGTCTGGGATGTCTTCAATCGGACCCTTAGCATTCTTAAGTGGGAGGGTGAACAGCTAGAAGTCGTGGTCCCTGCAGGTACCAATTACATGGGTGAGATGAGTGACGAGGTTCTGCATAGGGAATTCAGGGAGTGAGATGCTAGGTTAAAAGGCAGGACCTCCAGGGTTGTGATCTCAAGATTGCTCCTGTGCCATCCCAACGGGAAGGTTTGTTAATGCTGCACCTTGGAGTTTAAACTAGAATTGCAGGGGGATGGGAACTAGTGTTTAAATTGCATGTTAAAATCTCCCATGACTACCATAAACATTGCCCTTTTGACTCACCTTTTCTATTTCCAGTTGTAACCTGTGGTTCACCTTCTAGTCACTGCAGGGAGGCCTGTATATAACTGCCATCAATGTCCTTTTACCCTTACAGTTTCTTAACTTAACCCACAAGGATTCAACATCTTCCGATCCTTTGTCACATCATTCTACTGATTTAATCCATTCTTTACCAGTACAGCCACACCATCCCTTCTGCCTACCTTCCTATCCCTCCGATATAATGTGTAACTTTCAGCTCCCAACTACTACCATCTTTCAGCCACGATTCAGTGATGGCCACAACATCATACCTGGCAATCTGTAATATTGCAACAGGATCATTCACCTTATTTCTTATACTACAGGCATTTAGATACAACACATTGAGTACCGTATTTGCTATCCTTTCTGATTCTGCATCCCTAATATTTTGATACTCAGCCTGTTGGCTGCAACTAAGTCATCACCTGCCTGCCCTTCCTGACAATCTGACTGCACGCTACCTTACTTTTTTACCATCCGTCCTGGTCTGAGTCCCTTCACTCTGGAACCCTTAGGGTAGTGATCAAAATATGAGCAAATTCACTCTGAAATTTGAGAAGAAGATGCCAAAGTCAGATGTATCAATACTACAGTGGAGAAAAGGGAATTACGGAGGCATAGGAGAGGAGTTGGCCAGAATTGATTGGAAAAGAACACTGGCAGGGATGATGGCAGAGCAACAATGGCTGGAATTTCTGAAAGAAATTCGAAAGGCACAGGATATATACATCCCAAAGAGGATGAAGTATTCTGAAGGAAAGATGACACAACCATAGCTAACAAGACAACGCCAACATAAAAGCCAAAGAGAGGGCATATAATAAAGCAAAGATTAATGGGAAGTTAGAGGATTGGGAAGCTTTTAAAAACCAACAGAAGGCAACTAAAAAACTTAAGAAGGTAAAGATGGAATATAAAAGTAAACTAGCTGATAATATTAAAGAAGATACCAAAAGGTTTCTTCAGATATATAAAGTTTAAAAGAGAGGCAAGAGTGGATATTGGACGGCTGGAAAATGATGCTGGAGAGTTACTAATGGGGGACAACGAAATAGCGGATTGTGCATCAGTCTTCACTGTGGAAGACACTAGCAGTATGGTGGAAGCTCCAGGTGTCAAGGGGCATGAAGTGTGTGAAGTTACAATAACAAGAGAGAAGGTTCTTGGGAAACTGAAAGGTCTGAAGGTAGATAAGACACCTGAATCAGGTGGTATACACCCCAGAGTTCTGAAAGAGGCGGCTGGATAGAATGTGGAGGCATTAGTAATAATCTTTCAAGAATCACTAGATTCTGGAATGGTTCTGGAAGACTGAAAAATTGCAAATGTCACTCCACTCTTCAAAGGAGAGGAGCAGAAGAAAGGAAACTATAGGCCAGTTAGTCTGACCTCAGTGGATGCGAAGATGTTGGAGTCAATTTTTAAGGATGAGGTTTTAGGACACTTGGAGGCACATGATAAAATAGATTTCCTCAAGGGAAAATCTTGCCTGACAAATCTGTTGAAGAAGTAACAAGCAGGATAGACAATGGAGAATCGGTTGATGTTGTGTACTTGGATTTTCAGAAGGCCTTTGACAAGGTGCCGCATGTGAGGCTGTTTAACTAGTTACGAGCTCATGGTATTACAGGAAAGAGTCTAGCATGGATAAAGCAGAGGCTGATTGGCAGGAGGCAAGGAGTGGGAATAAAAGGAGCCTATTCTGACTGGCTGCCGGCGACTAATGGTATTCCATGGGATTCTGTGTTGGGACTGATTCTTTTTTACGTTATATATCAATCATTTGGATGATGGAATAGATGGTTTTGTTGCGAAGTTTGCAGACAATATGAAGGTAGTTGGAGGGGTGGGTAGTCTTGAAGAAGTAGAGAGGCTACAGAAGGACTTGGACAGATTAGGGGAAAGAACAAAGAAATGACAGATGGAATACAGTTTTGGAAAGTGTATGGTCATGTACTTTGGTCGAAGAAATGAAAGGGTTGACTATTTTCTAAATGGAAAGAAAATACAAAAAACTGAGATGAAGGGGACTTGGGAGTCCATGTGCAAGATTCCCTGAAGGTTTGTTTGCAGGTTGAGTCTGTGGTGAGGAAGACATATGCAATGTTAGCATTCAATTCAAGAGGACTAGTATATGAAAGCAAGGATGTAATGTTGAAACTTTATAAAGGACTGGTGAGATCTCACTTGGAGTATTGTGAGCAGTTTTGGGCTCCTTATCTTAGAAAGGACCTGCTGAAACTGGAGAGGGTACAAAGGAGGTTCACGAAAATGATTCCAGGATTGATTGGCTTGTTATATGAACAGCTTCTGTTGGCTCTAGGCCTATATTCACCGGAACTCAGAAGAAAGAGGGGTGACTTCATTGAAACTTATTAAATGGTGAATTGATAGAGTGGATGTGGAGAGGAATGTTTCATATGGTGGGAGAGTCTAAGATCAGAGAGCACAGCCTCAGAATAGAGGGGTGTCCTATTAGAACGGAGATGAGGAGGAATTTCTTTAGGCAGAGGTTGAAGAATCTGTGGAGTTCTTTGCCACAGGCAGCTGTGGAGGCCAAGTCTTTAAGTATGTTTAAGGCAGAGGCCAAGTCTTTAAGTATGTTTAAGGCAGAGGTTGACTGGTCAGGGCATGAGGAGATACGGGGAAAAGGAAGGAGACGGGCTGAGAGGAAAACTGGATCGGCCCTGATGAAATGGCAGAACAGACTCGATGGGCCAAACGGCCCAATTCTGCTCATACAGCTCATGGTCTTAAAAGCCAAAGCACATTCAACCTTTCAATATGTCACTCATGAATTAAGAAACACTACTGCTGATTGCACAAAGCCTTGATTTCTAAAGTACCTTTCATTCTCCAGGGTTCCCCAAGTATTTTATAGTTAGTAATGGAATCTTCTGCCGTATTCCTACATGCAAGAGCAATTCTTTTCTGGCAAGTCTGTTTGAGATGTTGCCAAGAGATGTGAACTATTATTGTTGAAATGCTTCTCTTTTAAACCAAGCAGTTGGGTAAACTTAAGACACCAAGTGTATTCCACAGTTGATGAAATCAATTCTAGTCTATTGTGCATACTCAGGGAGAATTAGTCACCATATAATGCAAAGTGGCTTTTACTGTTAAACAAAAGTTTGATAAATTCCAGGTCTTAACAGTTTGAAGTGTAGTATTTTAAAGGCATCATAAAAGGGATTGGCGACGTCTCATTCAAAAGCTCTTCAATTATCATTTTATCCATACGAGATCAATAAAGAATTGTCTTCATGAAGCAGGAGCCAAAAGATAAATAATCAGAGTGGCCACCAACAATAATCTGTCAGCCATTGAGTTGAAGGCTAAATACAAGAAATAACTTGGTACTTAGGTCAGTTTCAACAGCACAAACAGGAAAGTAATGCTATGCTGAAAAACAGCAGATGTACAGAGTAGCAAAAGCACCACCCAGACTACAATGAAAAAGACTTAAAATATATTTTTAAAAAGCTTTACTTGTCATATGTACATTGATAAATGCAGTGAAATGAGGATGTTATGAGATTGCAGGGTGACTTGGACTGGCTGGGTGAGTGAGCGGATGCATGGCAGATGTAGTTTAATGTGGACAAATGTGAGGTTATCCACTTTGGTGGTAAGAACAGGAAGGCAGATTATTATCTAAATGGAGTCGTTAGGAAAAGGGGAAGTACAGTGAGATCTAGGTGTTCTTGTACATCAGTCACTGAAAGCAAACATGCAGCTACAGCAGGCAGTGAAGAAAGCTAATGGCATGCTGGCCTTCTTAACAAGGGGAATTGAGTATAGGAGCAAAGAGGTCCTTCTGCAGCTGTACAGGGCCCTGGTGAGACCACGCCTGGAGTATTGTGTGCAGCTTTGGTCTCCAAATTTGAGGAAGGACACTCTTGCTATTGAGGGAGTGCAGTGCAGGTTCACAAGGTTCCCGGGATGGCGGGGCTGTCATATGTTGAACGATTGGAGCAACTGGGCTTGTATACACTGGAATTTAGAAGGATGAGGGGGGATCTGATTGAAACATATAAGATTATTAAGGGATTGGACACGCTGGAGGCAGGAAGCATGTTCCCTTTGATGGATGAGTCCAGAACCAGAGGACACAGTTTAAGAATAAGGGGTAGGCCATTTAGAACGGAGCTGAGGAAAAACTTTTTCACCCAGAGAGTGGTGGATATGTGGAGTGCTCTGCCCCAGAAGGTAGTGGAGGCCAAGTCTCTGGATGCTTTCAAGAAAGAGATGGATAGAGCTCTTAAAGATAACAGAATCAAAGGTTATGGGGATAAGGCAGGAACTGGATACTGATAGTGGATGATCAGGCATGATCACAGTGAATGGCGGTGCTGGCTCGAAGGGCTGAATGGCCTACTCCTGCACCAATTGCCTAATGCATTTGTGTCATTGTTTTAACAAATGTGGAGGAAACTGGAGCATAGCAGCGGGAATCGAACTCCGTTCAGCGATCACTGGCACTGTGAAGCAATTGTGCCAACTGCTATGCCACTGTGCCACACACACAAAACGCTGGAGGAACTCAGCAGGCCAGGCAGCATCTATGGAAAAGAGTAAACAGTCGACATTTTGGGCCGAGACCCTTCAAGAGGATGGGAAAAAAGATGAGAAGTTAAGAGCAAGAGGTTCTGCGGGGAGGGGAGGAAGAAATAAATACGAGGTGGCTGGTGATAGGTGATAGGTGATAGGTGAAAGGTGATGGGGGGGTGAAGTAAAGAGCCGGGAGGCTGATAGGTGAAAGAGATAAAGGGTTGGAAAAAGGGGTGGAGCACCAGATGGGCAGGTAAGGAGATAAAGTGAGAGAGGGAAAAACAAATGGGGAATGGTGGGGGGTGGGGAAGAATAACTGGAAGTTTGAGAAATCGATGTTTGTGCCATCAGGTTGGAGGCACACAGGTGGAATATAAGATGTTGCTCCTCCAACCCGAGTGTGGCCTCATCACAACAGTAGAATGGGAACGGGAAGTAGAATTGAAGTAGATGGCCACTGGAAGATGCTGCTTTTTCTAGTGCTCAGCAAAACAGTCTCACCGATATACAGGAGATCACACCGGTAGCACCGGATATAGTAGATGGTCCCACAGTGCAAGTGTCGCCTCACCTGGAAGGACTGTTTGGTGCCCTGAATGGTAGTGAGGGAGGAGGTGTTGGGGCAGGCATGGCACTTATTCTGCTAAACAGAAAGGGTTATTATAGGGAGGGTGCAGAGGAGATTTACCAGGATACTGCCTGGATTAGAGAGTATGTCTTATGAAGGTAGGTTGAATGAGCTATGGGTTTTCTCTTTGGAATGAAGGAAGATGAGAAGATACCTGATAGAGGTGTACAAAATGATACGAGGCATAGATGGGGTGGATAACCAAAATCATTTTTCCCAGGGCAGAAATGGCTAATACTAGGGGGCATAATTTTAAGATGATTTGAGGAAAATACAGGGGGATACCAGGGGCAAGTTTTTTTTCAGAGAGTGGTGAGTACACAGAATACCCTACCTGGGATGGTGGTAGAGCAGATATTTTAGGAACATTTAAGATGCTCTTAGATAGGCATGTCGATGATAAAAAAAATGGAGGACTGTGTAGAAGGGTAGGGTTAGACTGATCATAGAGTAGGTGTACTATGTTCTAAGACAGTGTAGCTACTGAGCCCCTTATAAGATTTCTGTTCAATTATCTGCACCAGTTTGCTCACTGTCCAAGCTTAATTTGATCAGATTAAACAGATTCCTACAAAAGGACATTGTAGAAATAATCAGTTCTCAGATTACCATGTACATGCCAAGCCTATGGCAAGTGGGAGCTCATTACTACTGAATCTGAAGCGATAAAATGGATTCTGACTGAAAGTTGCTGGGGAAGAAATTATTCTGTTTTATTTGCTTTAATGTAACCCAGACCAAATTTCAAATGTAAATTGATAATCGTTTTCTGCAGTTCAAAGAGAGATTTGCACCAGTTTCTTCCTCATGCACATTTATTAAAAGCTGAGGTTTCACTTGTCTCACCAACTCTTCTGGATTAGCCTCCAGGGTTTTTAAGTTTGGAGTCCCTGCATGAGTAAAATGAAGATGAGCTCTATTTGTCACAAGTCCATCGAAACACACAGTGAAATTTGTTTGTGTCAATAACCAACACAGACCAAGGATTGTGCCTCGGGCATCCTGCAAGTGTCACCATGCTTCCAGTGCCAACATAGCATGCCCACAACTTACCTACCCTAACCCGTAACCTAATACTTACCTACCCTAACCTGTAACCTAATAAAAGTATCACCCGCTTTTTGAACGTTCGCTTTACGAAACCTCACTGTTACGAAAGACCTACATTAGTTACCTGTTTTCGCTAACAGAAGGTGTTTTCACTGTTACGAAAAAAGCAGCGCGCGAAAAAAAAAATCAGCACGCGATAAAGGCGCGCCCCGAGCAGCCACTCTCCCCCGGATTCGGAACTGCATTCCCGCCAGCATTGCTTAAACATGTGCCTCAGAGCAGCCGTTAGCAAGATGAGTTCTAAGGTATCAGAAAAGTCTAAAAGAGCTTGTAAGGGTGTTACACTTAGCGTAAAACTAGACATAATTAAGCGTTTCGATCGTGGTGAACGAAGTAAGGACAAAGTGAGTTTGGCCTGTGGAAGTTAACGAAAATAAGGTTGAAGAGGTTTTGGCACCTCATGATCAAGAACTGATAGATGAAGAGCTGATGCAATTGGAAGAGGAAAGGATAACAATCGAAACCGAATGCAATAGCAAACGGACCGAAGGTGAAGTCGTCCAGGAACTGAACGTGAAGCATCCGCATGAGATTTTCGCTGCAATGATAAAGTAAGACTTTAATTTTGAAAGGGTATGTCAGTGTAGGGCATATTTGCAAGATGGTTTGAGTGCTTACAAAACTGTATGATAGAAAAATGCGCGAGGCTCAGCAGTCAAGCAAGCCTTCCACATCAGCCACAGCAGACGACGAACCTCAACCTTCGACATCCAGGCGGGCAGTCATAGGAGAAGATGACCTGCCTGCCATAATGGAAACAGATGACGATGAGATGACACCCCAGCGTCCCACCACCCCAACCCCCGGGCCCCGGACAGATACTGATTCGCGGAGAATGCAGCTGTAGCCAGGAGGCACACAGCACATCTTTAAGAAAAAGCTGAAATAAACAAGCTGATTAATTACGTGCCGGGCGGCACCTAATTAATTAGCATGTTTATTTCGGCTTTTTTCTTAAAGATGTGCTGGATGCGTCCCGGCTACCGCTGTACCCCTGCATGCTCCGTGGCTCGGTATCGGTTGGCGGCCTGGAGGGTGGGGGCCACTGCACCACCCCAGCCTCCGACGACTCAACCTAACACACCATCATCAGTGTGCTTGGCGCTATCCCAATTCCGGTAAGTAAAACATTGTACATACATTATTTCTACTTTATATCGGCTGTGTATTTTTACGTGTTATTTGGTATGATTTGGCAGCTTCATAGCCTAAAGGTTACTGGAGAGAGTGTTTTGCCAACAGTGCTTGTGTGAGATTTTCTGCCGAGAGCGCTTGCGCCGTGTTTTTGCCAAGAGTGCTTGCGTGAGATTTTTGCTACGGAGAACAGTGCAGGCAATCGTTGTAGAGAAGTATTTCTAATTTATATAGGCTGTGTATTTATCATATCATTCCTGCTTTTACTATATGTTACTGTTATTTTAGGTTTTATGTGTTATTTGGCATGATTTGGTAGGTTATTTTTGGGTCTGCGAACACTCACAAATTTTTCCCATATAAATAAATGGTAATTGCTTCTTCACTTTACAACATTTCGGCTTACGAACCATTTCATAGGAACACTCTACCTTTGGATGGCGGGGGAAACCTGTACTTACCTGTATGTGTTTTTGGAATGTAGAAGGAAACCAAAGCATCTGGAGGAAACTTGCATGGTACAAACGCCCTGCACACAGCGATGAAACAGCATGGTACAAACGCCCGACACACAGCGATGAAATTGCATGGTACAAACTCCCTACACACAGCAATGAAATCAAAACCGGGTTTCTGGTGCTGTAATAGCAATGCTGAAGCCACAATGTGCCCGTGTAACTACTAATAGTGATAATAAATCTGATTTCTGAATTAATATTGGTAGCTGATGGTTAGTGGGGACATAGTGCATCACTAAAAACCAGAGAGATTCTGCAGATGCTGAAAACCAAGATCGACACAGACAAATCAGCAGGTTAGGCAGCATCTACAGAAAGGAAGAAACAGTCGACTTTTCTGGACAAGTCACTTTGACTAGAAAGGACAAGGAAGAAAGCGAGAATGTGGGACATCTCCCTATGCTCCCCACCACTGTCTGTGTAAAGATGGCAGGAGATTGGGAAATAAATAGTCAGAGTCATTGAACACTACAACACAGAAACTGGCCCTTCCCCACCTAGTCTGTGCCAAACTATTGATCTGTCCAGTTCCATTGACTTACACCCTTTGTCACCCTTCATACCCCTCCCAGTATTGTACCTATCCAAATTTCTTTGAAATACTGAAATTGAACCACTTCCACTGGCAGTCCATTCCACACTCTCACCACCATCTAAGTGAAGAAGCTCCCCTTCATGTTCCTCTTAAACATTTCGCCTTTCATCTTTAACCCATGACCTCTAGTTCCAGTGGGAAAAGCCTGCTTGCATTTACCCTATCTAAGACCCTCATCATTCTATACTTCTATCAAATCTCTCCTCATTCTCCTACACTCCAGGGATAAAGTCCTAACCTGTTCAACCTTCCCCTATAACTCAGGTCCTCAAGTCCTGACAACATCTTTATAAATATCCTCCTCACTCTTTCAATTGTACTGACAGCCTTCTTGTAGGTTGGCGATTAAAACTACACACAATACTCCAAATTAGGCACCACCAACATCTTATACATTTTCAATATAACATCCCTACTCCTGTACTCAATACTTCAACTCATGAAGGCCAATTTTCTTCATGACCCTATGTATCTGTGATGCCACTAACAAGAAATAATGTATCTGCATTCCCAGATCCCTCTGTCCTACTGCACTCTTCAGTACCTAACCGCACACCATGCAAGTCCTACAGAGGTTTGTCCTCGCACACAATCCGGGCCCACATCCCATCAGAATCTGCCTGAATTGGGAAGTGCATTGGGGAGAGGAGGAATAACGGGTCTGGGAATGAGAGCTGTGCAGACAACCACGGCTTTCACATCCTGCACTGAATGAACCATAAAAAAATAAAGCCACTAAATAGATAAAGGACCAAGTGCCAGATAATTATATGGCCATTAATGAAGGCTATTTCAGCTCTTTCAGCATCCTGACATTTATAGATGGAGCATCACTTACAAGCCTTTATATGGGCAACCATGTCAAGGGAAGGTACTTCTCTGGATTTATTGACTCAATGTCTAAACGTGCCTGCTATTAAACTGTAGGGGGTGTTGATGGGCCTTTCAAAACACACAAAGCAATTTTAATTACCCGCCAATATCAATGAGGAAAGCCTTAAGGAGAAAGGCCAAAAGTTGTAACTCATTAGAGGCTTTATGCTGGGGACAGCAACGGCTCAAAGCAGATTAGAGTATGGCAGGGACTCCGGGAAGTATCAATGGAGCAGAACGCAGTTTATTTTATGTACTTAAGCACAGCAGTTGTTTAAAACAGAATTTTCCAATGGTAGTCAGTAGCAGGGAGACTATCAGGAAGAACTGATAAGTACAATGAACCTCTACCCCTGGAATCCACCTCAGTCACAAGCCTCAACATGTGATTGGAAGAGCTTGCTTTTCTCTGCACCTGATGACTTTTGACACAATTGGTACCAAGCACCTTAATCCCAGAACTCCCAGTCTCCCAACTTCATCAACCAGAGTATGCCGAAAACCTTGCTGCCAAAGTCCCGGCTTGCCTCAAGTTCTAAATATCTATCGTCCTGGGCTTGTGCACCAATTAACTTGTCTTTTATTCTTCCACTGAGCTCAGATTTCTGTGTTCCTGTTATTTTCCCCAATATTCTATGCTTCACCACTGGTAGCTGTGTGCTGAAGCTGCCTCGGCCCCAAGTTTGAAAATCTTCTTCCCAAATTCCACATGCTCTGGTCTTCTCGCACATTCCAAAATGCGGAGTTAGGATAAGTTAGCTGTGGGCATGCTATGTTGGTGCCAGAAACATGACGAAACTTCCAGGCTGCCCACAGCATACAGATCATTAGAATGCTACAGCAGAGAATCAGGCCCTTTGTCCCATCTAGTCTGGTGCTGAACCATTAATCTGTCTAGACCCATCAACTTGCACCTGTACTATAGCCCCCCCCCATACATCTCTCATCCATGTAGACATCCAAATTTCTCTTAAATATTGAGATCAAACCTGTATCCACTACTTGCGCTGGCAGCTCATTCAACACACTCACCACCCTCTGAGTGAAATTTCACCTCAGATTCCGCTTAAATATTTCACCTTTCACCCTTAACCCATGATCTCTAGTTGTAGTCACACCCAACCTCAGTGGAAGAAACCTGCTTGCATTTACCCCATCTATACCTGCTATAATTTTGTGTACCTCTAACAAATCTCTCCTCAATCTTCTATGTTCCAGGGAATAAAGTCCTAACCTGTTCGACCTTTCCCTGTAACCCATGTCCTCAAGTCCCGGCCACATCCTTGCACCATCTCAATCTTCCTTACATATTTCCAGCAGGTAGGTGACCAAAACTGCACACAATACTCCAAATTAGGCCTCAACATCTTCACATGTGCTCAATACATTGATTTACGAAGGCCATTGTGCCAAAAGCATTCTTTATGACACTATTTACGACCCTTGCGGTGACACCACTTTCAAGGAATTATGGATCTCCTCAGTGCCTTACTGCTCACCACGCAAGACCTAACCTGGCTGGTCTTCCCAAGAGTAACACCTCACACTCAAGACAAACAAGAGAAAATCTGCAGATGCTGGAAATCCAAGCAACTCACACAAAATGCTGGAGGAACTCAGCAGGCCAGGCAGCATCTATGGAAAAGAGCAAACAGTCGACGTTTCAGGCCGAGACCCTTTGTCAGGACTGGAAAAAAAATAAGTCAGAGTTAGAAGGTGGAGGGAGAGGAGGAAGAAATACAAGGTAGTAGGTGAAAGGTGAAAACAGGAGAGGGGTAGGGGTGAAGTAAAGAGGTGGGAAGTTGATTGGTGAAAGAGATACAGGCCTGGAGTAGGAAGCATCTGATAGGAGAGGACAGAAGCCCTTGGAAGAAAGGGAAGGGGAAAGAGCACCAGAGGGAGGTAATAGGCAGGCAAAGAGTTAAGGGGAGAGAGGGAAATGGGAATGGGGAATGGTGGGGGGGGGGTTATCATTACTAGAAGATCAATAAATCGATGTTCATGCCATCAGGTTGGAGGTTACCCAGAATATAAGGTATCACTCCTTCAACCTGAGTGTCGCCTCATTGGGGCAATACATGTCATGGACTGACATGCTTGGAATGGAAAGTGGAATTAAAATGGGTGGCCACTGGGAGATCCCGCTCCTTCTGGCGGACAGTGCGTAGGTGCTCAGCAAGGCGGTATCCTAATCTCTGTCGGGTCTCGCTGAAATACAGGAGGTCACACTGGGAGCACCGGACACAGTGTATGACCCAACAGACTCACAGGTGAAGTGTATCCTCACCGGGAAGGACTGTTTGGGACCCTGAATGGTACTGAGGGCTGAGGTGTAGGGGCAGGTGTAGCATTTGTCCCGCTTGTAAGGATAAGTGCCAGGAGGGAGATCTGTGGGGAGGGACAAATGAACAAGGGAGTTGCGTAGGGAGCAATCCTGTGGAAAGCAGAAAGTTGGAGGGAAGGGAGGGAAAGATGCGCTTGGTGGTGGGATCCTGTTGGAGATGGCAGCAGTTATGGAGAATTATGTGCGGGACATGGAGGCTAGTGGGGCAGTAGACGAGGATGGAGTGAGGGCAGACATATGTGAAATGGAAGAGATATGGTTGAGGCAACATTGATGGTGGAGGAAGGGAAGCCCCCTTTTTTAAAGAAGGAGGACACCTCTTTTATTCTGGAATGAAAAGCCTGATCCTGAGAGCAGATGTGGTGGTGACGTAGGAACTGAGACGCAGGATGGCATTTTTACAAGTAACAGGATGGGAAGAGGTACAGTCCAGGTTAGTGTGAGAGTCCGTCGGTTTGTAAAAGACTTCAGTAGATAACCTGTCTCCAGAGAAGGAGACAGAGAGATTGAGAAAGGGGAGGGAGGTGTTGGAAATGGACCAGGTAAATCTGAGGGCAGAGTTGAAGTTGGAGGATGATGAAGTCGACAAGTTCAGCATGGGTGCAGGAAGCAGCACCAACACTATCATTGATGTAGCGTAGGAAAAGTTGGGGAGTGATACCACACCTGCCAGATCCTTTCTGATACCACCAAAATTGGTCTTTCTCCAATTTAGAATCAACACGAGGACCAGACCTATCCTTTTCCATAATTACCTTGGAACTAAAGGCATTCTGATGACTAAATGCAAAGGGTCCCCCTACACAGACTTCTGTCACCTGTCCTGTCTCATTCTCTAATAGGATATTTCGCATCACACTCTCTCTAGTTGGGTCTTAAATACTGATTAAGGAAACTTTCTGAATACATTTGACAAACTCTTTCTCATCCAGGCTTTTTACAGAATGGGACTCCCAGTCAATATGTGGAAAATTTAAATCATCTAATTAAAATTAAAAACAACCTTATGTCTCTTGCAACAGTCTGCGATCCCTCTACGAATTTGCTCCTCTAAATCTCATGGATTATTGGGTGATCTACAGTATAATCCCATTAATGTGATTATACATTTTTTATTCCTCAGTTCTACCCTTAAAGCCTCACTAGACGAGCTCTCCAGCCTGTCCTGACTGAGCACTGTTGTGACATTTTCCCCGACTAGTAATGCCACCCCTCCCCCTTTAACCCCTCCCGTTCTATCACATCTAAAGTAACGGAACCCTGGAACATTGAGCTGCCAGTCCTACCCCTCCTGCAACCAAATTTCTCTAAAGGCTGAACTGTCATAATTCCACGTGCTGATCCATGCCCTAAACTCATCCACCTTTCCTACAATATTCCTTGCACTGAAATATACACAGCTCAAAACATTAGTCCCTCCATGCTCAACATTTTGATTCCTGACTTTGCATGTAGGCTTAACAACATCTTTCTCCACAACCACTCCACTATCTGTTCTGGCACTCTGGTTCTCACCCCCCTGCAACTCTAGTTTAAACCCCTCCCCCATGCAGCACCAGCAAACCATCCACAGGGGTATTAGTTCCCCCTCCAGTTCAAGTGCAAGCCTTCAATTCTGTACAGGTTCCAACTTCCCTGGAAGAGGGCCCGATGATCCAAAAATCTGAAGTCCTCCCTCCTACACCAACTCCTTAGCCACATGTTAAACTGTATAACCTTCATATTTCTGGCTTTACGAGCACGTGGCACGGGTAGCAATCCTGAGATCACAGCCTTGGAGTTCTTGTCCTTTAAGTCAGCATCCAAGTCCCTGAAATCACTTTGGAGGACCTTGTCACCCATCCTACCCATGTCATCAGTACTGACGTGGATCACGACCTCTGGCTGCTTTTAACAATGCTGTGGACTCAATTCGAGACGTCCCTGACCCTGGCACCTGGTGGGTAACACACCAGTGGGCAATTTCACTCTCGCCCAGAGAACCTCCTTTTCTGTTTCCCGAACAAACAAACTCCCTTTCACCACAGTTCACTTTTCTCCCCATTCCCTTCTGAGTCACAGAGCCAGCTTCTGCATCTTCTCCCTAGTACCTCATTTCCTCACCGCCCCCCCGCAACAGCATCCAAAGCGGTAAACGTATTATTGAGGGGAATGACCACAGGGGTACTCTGCACTGGCTGCCTATTCCCTTTCCCTCTTCCAACAGTCACCCAGGTACCTGCCTCCTGTAACTATCTGCCTCTATCTCCTAACTATCATTCTCCTGTATAAGCCGCAGGTCATCCATCTGCAGCTCCAGTCCTGAACACGGTCTCTAAGGAGCAGCAGCTTGGTGCACTTTATGCAGATATAGTTATCAGGGAGACTGGAAGTCTCCCAAAGTTCCCACATCTCACACAAAGAACACTCCACTAACTCTGGGCCCATTCTCAAAGCATTAGATATGAACTAACTTACTGTAACCTCATTTAGAGCCTGGGCCCATAGCTGTCCTCTCCCAAGTCTGCTGAGCCAAAGCCGGATTATTCTAACACTGTGCGCTCCAACAATGGCCACTCTATGTACACCTCCTTTCCCATTATTGGCTCAAAGTAACTTACTCCTGGGACATGACCTGCAGTTTTCAAATGGCTCCCACCCTACAAGATGTCGCACTCTCACTCTCTACTCCAAAATGAACGCTGAAATGCTTCATTTGTGTGAACAACCACAATGCGAGTTACAGAAGTATCCTTGGACAGCGTTGGTTGGTCACACACACGAAGCATTTCACTGTATGTTTCAATACACGTGATAATTAAAGCTTATCTTTAAACTTCAGCCTCCCCACCATCAAGGACATCTTCAAAAGGTGGCAGCATGCACCATTAAGGACCCTTGCCTCACAGGACGTGCCCTCTTCTCATTACTACCATCCAGGAGGAGGTACAGGAACCCGAGGATACGCTCTCAGCATCTTAGGAACAGTTTCTTTACCTCTGTCTCCAGATTACTGAACACATAATCGCTACCTCACTATTATGGACTATTTAATTTTTTTTGAATATTTCATATTGTAATGTATGGTAATTTTTATGTATTGCACTATAATGCTGCCGCAAAACAACATATTTCACAATTATGTCAGTGGTAATAAACCCGATTCTGATTCTGACGGTGATTAGCAAAGAACCAGAGAGAGATTTGCAATGGTTATTAACTTACAAATCAACTACCCACGGAATGAAAAAAAGTTTAAACACAAATCGAAGACATTAAAGTTTTGTGGCAATTTTCTTCTCAAATCTGGACGTCCCAAACTGCTTTACTACCAAATTGACCCTTGAACATTGAGGACATGCTGTTGGCTTCGGAACGTGTGGTGACACTTGCAAGCTGCCCCCAGCACATCCTTAGAGAGTGTGGGTTGTGAACACAAATGACACATTTCACTGTATGTTTTGATGTCCATGTGATAAATAAATGAATCAGTATCTGGATTAATGAAGCATGAGGGAAATACTTTAATGAGTGTTGGTAATTGGCAAATTATGTACTGAGGTGCAGTGAAAAAAATAGCTTTGCTTGCCGTACAGATCATTTTATCACATGACAAAGTATTAGCAGAATGCAGAATATATTACTACAGGCAAAGGCAATGTAGGCAGCCAAAGATCAGATCCGTTGAGTACGAAACAGCTCAAGCTGTGAGAACCATTAAAGGCCCAATTTTGTCAACGTTTCAGACCAAGACCCTTCATCTGTATGGGCCAAAATGTCAACTACTTATTCCCCTCCATTGATGCTGCCTGATTTGCCGAGTTCCTCCAGCATTTTATGTGTGTTGCTCAAGATTTCTGTGTCTATAGAATCTCTTGTGGTTATGAACTCCTAGTTTTGCTTGATTACTGTGAAGGTCTTGCTGCAATCTGTATATTTCAAGCTGTCTAAACTACAGCAATGAAAGAACAACTGGTTCTTTTGGGCTTTTCTCTTTGGAGCGAAGCTGGGGCTTTTCTTCTTGGGGTGAAGGAGAATGAGAGGTAACTTCACAGAGGTGTATAAGGCAATTAGAGGCATTGACAGAGTGGACAGCCTCAGTGCCTTTTTCCCAGGGCAGAAATGGCTAATATGGGAGGTTATAATTTTAAGGTGATTGAAGGCATGATGTCAGAGGTAGGTTTTTTAATACACGGTGAGAGACGAGTGCATGGAATGCACTGCCGGGGTGGTGGTAGAGGCAGATACATTAGGGGCATTTAAGAGACTCTTACACGGACACATGGATGAAAAGAAAATGGAGGGCTACGTGGGAGGGAAGGGTTAGATTGATCTTTGAGTCGGTTAAAAGGTTGGCACGATACCCTGGGCACTGTGCTGAAGTGTTCTATGGTCTAACAGTACAATACGCTGTTGGATAGATTTGCTTGGGAAGTGCCAGTACCAGTTCATATAACTCTAGAATAACAAATTAAGGAGACTACTGAACAGTGTCTGCCATGCTTCAGTGTAATATTCTTTTCCTACAGTTGTCACACTCCTGAGAATACAGGATCTAAATTTAGGCAGAAGCTAACACGCCACCTTCAACCTTTTCTCCCAAATGGATGCAAAAAATCTAAGTGAGGGCTTATCCCCAGAATTTTAGATTATCATCCCTTCAATCAGGTGTTCACATTTTTTTTAATGGCATGAACCTCAACCATTAACAGAGGGATCCATGGACCTCAGGTTGGGAACCCCTATCTGAAACCAACAGTTCAAATTCTCTCACTCCTCTTCTCTTCATCTGCCCAGCACCCTCTGGTTCACACCGCTTTCCTTTTCTCCTGTGGTTCACTTTCCCCTCCTATCAGATTCCTTCTTCAGCCCTTTACCTCTTCCACCCATCACCTCCCACCTTAGTTTATCCACTCTCCCTCACTTTCCTCTGCACCTGGTCGTACATTTCACCTACAAGAGAAAACCTGCAGATGCTGAAAATCTGAGCAACACACACAAAATGATGAAGGAACTCAGCAGGCCAGGCAGCATCTATGGAAAAGAGTATGTAGGGTTCTCAGTAATATTAACTGTTAACTGCTAATTATAAAATGGCTTCTCTGAAGTGTAATAATGAAATGGCTTCTTTGTAATGTTAACTATGAGGTAATGTTCTCTGTAGTTGAAATGTTTGGGTTATACTTATAGATAACGGAGGAACAAACCAATGGAAGCTATGTTATTCTATCTGTATGTGTGGGAACCTGGGTGAGTGCGCAGGTTTTTCGGGAGGAGAACCGAAGAGGAAGGACGTGCTGGACGCGCTCTGGTCGAACACCGTGGTTGGTCCCAGGCGGTGGGTCGAGGAGGTCGGAGGAGATCAAATGGTGGAAAGAAGACCCTGTGAATTGAGCTCCAACAGTTGTGCATGAAGTGGTTGAACTCTAATAAGTTTGGCGCCTTTTACTTTCCGTTTATATTGTATCTCTATTAATTACGTAGTTTCAATAAGATTTATAAAGCGTAATCTGTAAATCGTACATTGTGTGCTGTCTGATATTTGATGTGTGAGTTTGTGCCAGGGTGCATTACACAGCAACTACGTAAATGTGAGACACGGTTCGGTGGGCAGACGGGGTTTCCCCTAGACAAACACGAGCTGATAGCCCTGAGCATTACAAGTACAAATGACATCTCAGGCCGAGACCCTTCATCAGGACGCTGGGTGGGGAGGTCTCTGTTTGTGGGAGCTGGGAGAAGACAGGATGGAAGATGGCTGAGGATGGCATCCCTGTTGCACAAGGTGCTTTATGCAGACGAATGGCTTTGAGGAGGAAGGACCAATACTCCTGTGGGAGAGCTCGTTTTTTCAAGATAGACTTCGAGCGACTTTCGGAAGGTGGTGTGTGCTTTCACGCAGACTATGGGTCTAGCGTGTGAATTACAGACAAGTTCAACATTTGAGCTCCACCATGTACATGTAACTGTTTAAGTATAATGGACCTTTTTCCGTTTTTTTCTTTCTTTCCTTTAATAACTGTTTGCTTAAATTAACAATCTTAAATATACTTCTGATTAATTTAATGCAGTGTACAACCTGTTATTTCTTGCTGACAGATGATTGCCGGGGGCCGTAAATCACACAGCATTCACACAAGCCAGTGTTTGAGTGGGCAAGACATCCCAACCTCACGGATTTGGTGGGACCAAAGTCATATCAACCCTAGATGTACGAAACCTGGGTATGAAAGATGGGTTTCTCGCTGCAGAGCCCAGTGGCTGTTAGCAAGGGGCTAATGAACCGCATTTCCAGAGACGCCCAGTGAAAGGAGGGTTTCATATACAACTCTGAAATTTGTCATATCTTGGGGTAGTCCTTTAACATCTGCCGGACGATGCTGAGGATGTTCTACGAGTCTGTGGTGGCCAGTGCTATCATGTTTGCTGTTGTGTGCTGGGGCAGCAGGCTGAGGGTGGCAGACACCATCAGAGTCAACAAACTCATTCGTAAGGTCAGTGACATTGTGGGGATGGAACTGGACTCTCTGACGGTGGTGTCTGAAAAAAGGATGCTGTCTAAGTTGCATGCCATCTTGGTCAATGTCTCCCATCCACTACATAATGTACTGGGTGGGCACAGGAGTACATTCAGCCAGAGACTCATTCCTCCGAGATGCAGCACAGAGCGTCATAGGATGTCATTCCTGCCTGTGGCCATCAAACTTTACAACTCCTCCCTTGGCGGGTCAGACACCCTGAGCCGATAGGCTGGTCCTGGACTTATTTCATAATTTACTGGCATAATTTACATATTACTATTTAACTATTTATTACTATTTTTATATTACTATTCTATTACTATTTATTATTTCTATGACTATTACTATTTACTAATAGTAATATTACTATTACTATTTATTATTTATGGTGCAACTGTAACGAAAACCAGTTTCCCCCGGGTTCAATAAAGTATGACTATGACTATGACTATGACTAAACCAAGAATGAAAAAGAAAAGAAAGGCAGCACAATTATCAACCCCCAAATCCTTTTTCCTGCACAAAAACCGAACAAAATAAATCAAGCACATTGACCCCCACCCACCGAAATAAAAAAGAGATCAGGCAAAAAAAAACTCTAAGACTGAAAAATGAAGTCTATAGTCCAAAGTCCAATTTCAAAACGCTGAAAGAACCTGGACAATGCTCTCCAGGCCTGGATGCAGCAGCAGGCTCTCCCCTCTCCGGTGCAGAGCAGCTGGTCAAAAAGACAGTCAGCCTCTGCACTTGCCTTGATGTTTCAATCTCTCTCATCGCTTTAGTCGGCGAACAATGGAAGCTTTAATCGGCAAAGTGGAGCCAAACATTGGCTTCACCCTGTCCTGCAGCCTTTGTGCCACGAGCTTTGCTCAAGCTGCCTCTGTCTCCTGGAATCTCGGAGACTGCAGTGCGCTGAAGCGCCCAAACTATCTCCAAACAGCAAAACACGGGGTCCAACACTTCCAGAATCACATTCCAGATGAGAAACAAATGTAAAAGACTTTAAAAAGTGAAAAAATGGTTTCATAATCGATCCAGAAGATGTTGATCAAAGGAGCGTGTACACACTTCTAAAGTACTTCATTGGCAGCACAGCACTTGGGGTTAAAGCTCCTGAAAGGAATTGAGTAAATGCAAATTTCTCATCTTGAGCGGGATTGTCCAGCTGTTGAAGGTGATTTCCAGCTGAGGTGCCAAGCATCTTGCATTGAGTAACATTGTTCAGAAACAGGTCACTTAAGACCATTGCCACAATTCATTACTTCTCCTGTTCTTCCCTGCATCTTGCTGGCTCTTTTATAGTTTCAGCTTCTAAATGTTTTTCTGATTACATTATTGAGTAAAGATTTTATTATCTTGCCTTCCGGTGATCTTACATTAATTGATCTATACATCCTTGGACATGTTTCATCACACCACCAATATTCAGTCCATCACTTCTTCATCAGCTCCTGGTGACTGTGAGTTGTTTTTCTGACCCTCAGCACATTCAGTTCTGTCCATGTAATCACATTGCCAACTACAGTGCAGTTGGCATCTCTCTGTAGAGGGTTATTGTAGTGATACAGAACCAGGCTGAGAAGAGGCAGATGGAGATCAGTCCTCAAAATTGTGAAGTGATTCACTTTGGAAGGTCGAACTTGAAGGTAGGGTTAATGGTGGGGTTCTTAACATTGTGGAGGGACAGAGGGATCTTGAGGTCCATGTCCATAGATCCCTCAAAGTTGCCACGCAAGTTGATAGAGTTGTTAAGAAAACGTTTGGTGTGTTGGCTTCCATTAGTCGAGGGATTGAGTTCAAGAGCTACGAGGTAATGTTGCAGCTCTATAGAAACCCTGTAGACCACACTTTGCACACTTGTCACACTATTATAAGAAGGATAAGGAAGCTTTTCAGAGGGTGTATAAGAGAGTTACCAGGATATCTGGATTAGAGAGAATGTATTATGTGGAATGGTTGAGCGAGCTATGGCTTAGGGTTTTGCGAGTAGATTAAAAGGTCTGCACAAGATCATGGGTCGAAGGGCTTGTACTTTGCTGTAGTATTCTATGTTCATCTGTGTCAGATACAGAAATCTCATTCCAGATATAGAAAACTATATTGTCACTCCCAGCACAATGCAGTATGCTACCCTGTTGGCAGTGGGGCAAGATGTTTTTTTTTTGCACAGTGGAGGTATCTTTAATGCACTGGCAGGGGTAGTAGTGGAAGCGGGCAAAATTGTGGGGTTCAGAGGCTTGTGGATAGATGCAGCAATATGCAGGAAATGAAGGACGTGGATCATGTGTGAGCAGAGGGATTGACATAATCTGACATTTTGTTTGAACAAGGAACATAACAGCACAGTCAGGCCTTTTGCCCACGATGTCGTGCTGATTTTTTAACCTACTCTTAAGATCTAACCCTTCCCTCCCACATAGCCCTCCATTTTTCTATCATCCATTTGCTTATCTAAGAGCTTCTTAAATGTCCCTATTGTATCTAGCTCTACCACTGTCAATGCATTCCAACCACTCTGCGTGAAAAGCCTATCTCTGACATTTGCCAGACACTTTCCTCCATTCACCTTAACATTATGCTGCCCCCCCGCCCCCCGTATTAGACATTTCCATCCAGGGAATATATGTATATATTTTATACATAGAAGATGCTACCCATGCCACATGCTGGTGACACAGAAATGGGAAGATAATACACTTTAACACTTAGTTAAGGCGGTCATGTTCCCCTTAAACATGTCACCACTCACCCTTAACTCATGACCTCCAGTTCTAGTCTCACTCAACCTTAGTGGAGAAAGTCTGCTTGCATTTACCCTATCTAGACCTTTTGTAATTTTGAATACCTAGATCAAATCTCGCCTTATTATCTTACACTCCAGGGAAAAAAGGCCGAACCTATTCAGCCTTTCCCAGTAAATCAGGTCCTCAGGTCCTCAGGTCCCAGGAACACCCTTTTTGCTTCATAATACACATACAGTATATATCGGCTGATGTGGCGCATGGTGGAGACCTTCAACAAGGACCACAGGAGGTGCATCTGTTTGGGTTACCCGGAGAAAATGGCAGCCACAGAACACTATATTCACAATGGTCATAAGATTGACTTTGACAGCACAAAACTGCTGTGCCGTGCCAATAGCTTTTGGGACTGCCTGGTGAAGGAAGCCATTGAAATAAAATTAGAGAAGAAGAATTTTTAATCAAAGATGAAGGTCTCGCTCTAAGTAAGAACTGGAATTCAATTGTAAGCAAGGTGGGACAGTAGAAACCTGATTGGACGAGGACTAACCAATCAGGAGGGACAGATGACAGGGATATATATACCATTCGACTAGACGTGCCCAGGCTTCATTCCTAGGCAGAGTTTATCATCGAAACATCATTTAAAGTTGATACCTGTAGCCAGCTGGAAGCCTGAGAAGCATTTATTCGACAGTATATCATCTTACTGTAATTTATAGTCTATTTTGTGTATTGCACTGTACCTCTGCCACAAAACAACAGATTTCACAATATATATCAGTCTTAAAACACCTGATTCTGATTCAGTTCTGGAGTTGATGCATCCGAAGTGTTGAGTATGGGTAGCGGTTAGGCAGTTGCTGACATTGAAAGACTGCAAGCACCAGCCGAGCCAGACTAACAGCCAGCACTGTGTATATCTGGTTGCACGGCAACAGGCAACAGAAAGATAAATCCATTGCACTTGGAGCTCCAGACGCACATTCATAAATTGGATGCGCTGACAGATGAGCAGGTTCCCCTGCACCTACTCTCCAAGGAGGCACTTACAGTGCAGGCCAGTAACTGTTAACAGATATGCAATGCAAAACCAAGATACAGTAAAAAATTTTGGTGCAGCTATTGCAACAAAAGGACTGAGATTTACATGTCATAGGCTCATGCAAGAGAACCATGTACATCTGTGTTGTTTATTCAGACCGCAGGGTTAGTGCTCTCTCATTTATCAATTGCCAACCTGCTCTGCTTTCACTGCGGTATAACACCAGGACACAGCGCCTCACCAGAGCTTGCGTGCAGCCCTTAAAATTCTTCAAAAGGAAAGCCACTCTTCTCGATTTTAATCTGCCTCAAGTATGCCCTTGCTCACAAGAACAGCAATGTCTTCAAAGAGAACGGTCATAACCAGCAATAAATCCTCAGGGGGAATGCCACTTCAACCTCATTAAATGCCTTTAATACCCGTTTGAACACTTCAGCTCAGCTGCAGATTGCAAACAAGAGTTTTAGCCATATTCTCACCACAGAAATTGTACAGAATGGGAAACTCTTATTTACTCAAGGCCACACAAAAGTGCAGCATTTTTATTTAAATTTAAAGATTTTAAAGAGATCAGATTTTTCAAAAGGGCCAGTATTCAAATAATTTGAAGCATTTTGAGATCTCTGTTCCCAACAAGTAGGACCTGGATTGTGCAGGTCATACAGAGGGTTGTGACATCAATTACTGCTTCCTGATCACCTCTCCCTAAAGATCAGTCAACAAAGTCTGAATGATATCTCCTGTTACAGTTATTGACTGAAAAAACACCATTGTAATAGTGCTACAATCAAATCAAAAGGAAGGACAAGTCTTTCACAACTACAGGTTAGTCTAATGCAGGCTACAAGCCAACAATGCTCTTAGACATGTAGTTGCTGTTCTAAAGTTGGAAAAGTGACAGCTAATCTATACCATAAACAGCAAAAAATAATGGACTGATAACATGTTTTAGGATAATTAGGGCCAGGGCACCAGACAGAAACTTGGTCGGATTCTTCTTTGCCATTGTATTCTGGTATCCCTCGTCCACTGAAAGAATCTGAAGGATGGCACCTATTGTGGACTGGTTGCAAACACAAAAAGCTGGAGGATTGCAGTGTGTCAGACATTATTTTTGGAGGAGAATGGACAGAAGACATTTCAGTTCATTCCAAACAACAGGAATTCTGCAAATGCTGGAAATTCAAGCAACACACATAAAAGTTGCTGGTGAATGCAGCAGGCCAGGCAGCATCTCTAGGAAGAGGTGCAGTCGACGTTTCAGGCCGAGACCCTTCGTCAGGACTAACTGAAGGAAGAGTGAGTAAGGGATTTGAAAGTTGGAGGGGGAGGGGGAGATCCAAAATGATAGGAGAAGACAGGAGGGGGAGGGATGGAGCCAAGAGCTGGACAGGTGATAGGCAAAAGGGATACGAGAGGATCATGGGACAGGAGGTCTGGGAAGAAAGACAAGAGGGGGGGGACCCAGAGGATGGGCAAGGGGTATATTCAGAGGGGCAGAGGGAGAAAAAGGAGAGTGAGAGAAAGAATGTGTGTATAAAAATAAGTAACGGATGGGGTACGAGGGGGAGGTGGGGCATTAGCGGAAGTTAGAGAAGTCGATGTTCATGCCATCAGGTTGGAGGCTACCCAGACGGAATATAAGGTGTTGTTCCTCCAACCTGAGTGTGGCTTCATCTTTACAGTAGAGGAGGCCATGGATAGACATGTCAGAATGGGAATGGGATGTGGAATTAAAATGTGTGGCCACTGGGAGATCCTGCTTTCTCTGGCTTTCCCTCCCCCCCTCTCTCTGCATTCCGCAGGGATCGCTCCCTACGCAACTCCCTTGTCCATTCGTACCCCCCATCCCTCCCCACTGATCTCCCTCCTGGCACTTATCCGTGTAAGCGGAACAAGTGCTACACATGCCCTTATACTTCCTCCCTTACCACCATTCAGGGCCCCAAACAGTCCTTCCAGGTGAGGCAACACTTCACCTGTGAGTCGACTGGGGTGATATACTGCGTCCGGTGCTCCCGATGTGGCCTTTTATATATTGGCGAGACCCGACGCAGACTGGGAGACGGCTTTGCTGAACATCTACGCTCTGTCCGCCAGAGAAAGCAGGATCTCCAGTGGCCACACATTTTAATTCCACATCCCATGCCCATTCTGACATGTCTATCCACGGCCTCCTCTACTGTAAAGATGAAGCCACACTCAGGTTGGAGAAACAACACCTTATATTCCGTCTGGGTAGCCTCCAACCTGATGGCATGAACATCGACTTCTCTAACTTCCGCTAATGCCCCACCTCCCCCTCGTACCCCATCTGTTACTTATTTTTATACACACATTCTTTCTCTCACTCTCCTTTTTCTCCCTCTGTCCCTCTGAATATACCCGTTGCCCATCCTCTGGGTCCTGCCCCCCCTCCTTGTCTTTCTTCCTGGACCTCCTGTCCCATGATCCTCTCGTATCCCTTTTGCCTATCACCTGTCCAGCTCTTGGCTCCATCCCTCCCCCTCCTGTCTTCTCCTATCATTTTGGATCTCCCCCTCCCCCTCCAACTTTCAAATCCCTTACTCACTCTTCCTTCAGTTAGTCCTGACGAAGGGTCTCGGCCTGAAACGTCGACTGCACCTCTTCCTAGAGATGCTGCCTGGCCTGCTGTGTTCACCAGCAACTTTTATGTGTGTTGTCAGTTAATTCCAGATGACCCAATTCCCCACTAGATAATGTTGCAGCTGACTGGACCACATTTGGAATATTGTGTTCAGTTCTGGGTGCCTCATTATAGGAAAGATGTAAAAACTTAGAGGGTTCAGATGAGATTCACTAGGATGCTGACTGGGTTGGAGAGCATGTCTTATGAGGATGGTTTGAGCGAGCTAGGGCTTTTCTCTTTGGAGAAGAGGATAAGAAGTGACTTGATAGAGATGTACAAGATCATGAAGCATAGATTGAGTGGACAGCCAGCAACTTTGTCCGAGGGTGGAAATGGCTAAGACAAGGGATATAATTTCAAGGTGATGGGAAGAAATTATAGAGGGGATGTCAGAGGTAGTGTTTTCATGCAGAAGGTGGTGGGTGTGTAGAATGGGCTGCCAGTGGTGGTGTTAGAGGCAGATATACTAGGGATATTTAAGAGATTATTAGACACATGGATAGTAAAGAAATGGAGGGCTATGTGAGAGAGAAGGGTTAAATTGATTGTGGAGTATGTTAAAAGATAAGCACAACAAGGGCCTGCACTGTGCTGTATTCTAAAATGTTGACTGTCCATTTCCCTCCATAAATGCTGTCTGACCTGTTGGGTGTCTCCAGCTGATTGCTTGCTCCAGATTCCAGCTTCTCCCTCATCTCTGATTATCAGATAAAGCAAAGCCCTTTGTGTTTCCCCTTCCCTGCCCTCTCCATCTGCCCATCACCCACACATTCCTTCCACCAGTTCCCCTCCCATTCCTTGCACAATCATCCGTCCTTCAACCCTTGATGATGTACATCTCCTCCCAGCTACTTATATCACCTTTCTCCATCTGTATCCACCTATAAGCTAACAACAGGAATTCTGCAGATGCTGGAAATTCAAGCAACACACATCAAAGTTGCTGGTGAATGCAGCAGGCCAGGCAGCATCTCTAGGAAGAGGTACAGTCGACGTTTCAGGCTGAGACTCTTCGTCAGGACTAACTGAAGGAAGAGTTAGTAAGAGATTTGAAAGTGGGAGGGGGAGGGGGAGATCCAATGCTCCCGATGTGGCCTTCTATATATTGGCGAGACCCGACGCAGACTGGGAGACCGCTTTGCTGAACACCTATGCTCTGTCCGCCAGAGAAAGCAGGATCTCCCAGTGGCCACGCATTTTAATTCCACATCCCATTCCCATTCTGACATGTCTATTCACGGCCTCCTCTACTGTAAAGATGAAGCCACACTCAGGTTGGAGGAACAACACCTTATATTCCGTCTGGGTAGCCTTCAACCTGATGGCATGAACATCGACTTCTCTAACTTCTGCTAATGCCCCACCTCCCCCTCGTACCCCATCCGTTATTTATTTTTATACACACATTCTTTCTCTCACTCTCCTTTTTCTCCCTCTGCCCCTCTGACTATACCCCTTGCCCATCCTCTGGTTCCCCCCCCCCGCCGTCTTTCTCCCTGGGCCTCCTGTCCCATGATCCTCTCATATCCCCTTTGCCTATCACCTGTCCAGCTCTTGGCTCCATCCCTCCCCCTCCTGTCTTCTCCTATCATTTTGGATCTCCTCCTCCCCCTCCCACTTTCAAATCTCTTACTAACTCTTCCTTCAGTTAGTCCTGACGAAGGGTCTCGGCCTGAAACGTCGACTGTTCCTCTTCCTAGAGATGCTGCCTGGCGTGCTGCGTTCACCAGCAACTTTGATGTGTGTTGCTCCACCTTTAAGGTGCTAGCTTTTGCTCACCCCTTCATTTTTATACAGTCTATCTCCCCCTTCCAGACTAAATGAGGGGTCTCAACCCAAAACGTCTGTAAGTGTCGGTATGGGGTTTGTTGGTTATCCCTGTGACTGCGAAGGTTTCCTCTGGGATGCTCCAGTTTCTTCCCACATTCCAAAGACATACGGATTAGGGTTAGTAACTTGTGGACAGGCTATGTTGGTGCTGGTACTGCAGGCTGCCCAGTACAAATCCTCACAGATTTGATTTGACAGAAATGGCCTATTTTACTGCATGCTTCGATGTCCATGTGATAAGTAAAGCTCATCTTTATTTTGTCCCTCCATGGATGCTGCTGTTGAGTGCTTAGCGCATTTTGTGTTGCTCTAGATTCCAACATCTGGAGTCTCTTGCCTCATCTTTGATTGCATTTATATCAGTAGCGAGTGAGAGAGAGCCACCAATGCAGGGTGGGAGCCATTTGAAAAGAAGAAGGCTCGTCGGGAGTGAGTTTCGTTTGAGCCAATAAAAAGAAAGGATATGTAACTGGAGCAACCATTGTTGGAGTGGGCTAATGCTAGAGTGGGAGGCTTTGACAAGTTCAGGCGGAGGGTCTAAGTAAGTTTTTTCCCTTCCTTTGCCTATTGGCACATAGCCAGTGCACTGAATGGGTCTCGAGTTAGTGGTATGTTGTTTGTGTGAGATGTGGGAACTTTGGGAGACCTCCAGTCTCCCTGATAACTACACATCTGTATGAAGTGCATCGAACTGCAGCTCCTTAGAGACCATGTTAAGCAACTGGAGCTGCAGCTCGATGACCTTCGGCTCATACGGGAGAATGAGGAGGTGACAGATAGGAGTTACAGGGTTGACTCCTACTTAACCCCTAAGTTGCAGGAGTCAGGAGAGGGAAAAGGAATAGGTGGCCAGTGCAGGGTATCCTTGTGGCCTTTCCCCTCAATAATACGTATAGCACTTTGAATAATGTTGGGGAGGGCATCCCACCAGGTGAAGCTGCAGTGACTGGGTCTCTGTGTGGCTCAGAAGGGAACAGGGGAGAAAAGGAATGCAGTAATGATAGGGGATTCCACAGTTAGAGGAGCAGACGGGAGATTCTGTGGATGTAAAAGAGACACCCGGATGGTATCTTGCCTCCCAGGTTCTGGAGTTCAAGATGTCTCAGATAAGATCCACAGCATTCTCAAGGGGAGGGTGAGCAGATATTGCTATCAACAACTTAGGCAGGAAATGGGAGGAGGTGCTGAAGAGAAAATATGGGGAGCTAGGTAGAAAGCTGAGAAGCAGGACTTCCAGAGTAATAAACTCTGGAATGCTGCTTGTGCCACGTGCCTTTGACTGTAAGAATAGGATAATTTGGCAGACAAATGTGTGGCTAAGGAATTGGTATTGGGGGCAGGGTTTCATATTTCTGGATCATTGGGATCTCTTCTGAGCAAGGTATGACCTGTACGAAAAAGACAGGTTACACCTGAACCCAAAGGGGATGAATATCCTTGTGGGAAGGTTTGCTAGAGCTGTTGGGGAGGGTTTAAACTAATTTGGTAGTGGAAATGGAACTGGAATGATAGGGCTAAGGATGGGGCAGTTGGTATACAAGTACAACTGATGTATTATGTAGTGAGACTGAGGATGAACAGGCAGATGATAGGGCAAAATTGCAATCAGTGAGATGAGTTGAGGTATAAATGGAACCAAAATTGAAAAGAGTTATGAATACAGGATTGAAGGTGTTACATTTGAATGCACACCGTATACGGAATAAGGTAAATGATCTTGTAGTGCAGTTAGAGATTGGCAGGTAAAATGTGGGCATTTATGAGTCATGGCTGAAAGATCATAGGTGGGAGCTTAACATCCAAGGATACACATTGTATCAAAGGGCAGGCAGGTAGGCAGAGGGGGTGGGGTCACTCTGTTGGTAAAATAAAATGACATCAAATCCTTAGAAAGAGGTGACAAAGGACTGGAAGATGTACAAACCTTGTGGGAAGCATTAAGAAACTGTAAGAGTAAAAAGACCCTGATAAGTGTTATATACAGGCCTCTGAATAATAGCCAGATTGCTGGATATATGTTACAATGGAAGGTAAAGAAGGCGTGTAAAAAAGTGCAATGCTACAATAGTCATAGGGGATTTCAGTTTGCGGGTAGATAGGGAAAATCAGGTTAGTCTTGGATTGCAAGAGAGAATATGTAGAATGCTAAGGAGATGGCTTTTTAGGGCAGCTTGTGGTTGAACCCACTGGGGAAGGCAATTCTGGATTGGGTGCTGTGTAATAAACCAGATTTGATTGGGGAGCTTAAGGTAAAGGAACCATTAGGAGTCAGTGATTATGATAGAATTCACCCTGTAGTTTGAGAAGAAAGAAGTCAGATGTACTAGTATTACAGTGGAGTAAAGGGAATTCGGAGGCACAAGAGAGTAGCTGGTCAAAGTTGACTGGAAGGGGACACTAGCAGAGACAATGACAGTACAGAAATGGCTGGAGTTTCTGGGGGCAAATTGGAAGGCACAGGATAGATACCTCCTGAAAAATGAAGAAGTATACTAAAGGGAGAATCAGAATTAGGTTTAATATCACAGGGAATAGCTTGTGAAGTATGTTGTTTGTGGTAGCAGAACATGGAATACATAATAAAAACTATAAAAAAAATAAGAAAATATGAAAAAAAGAATGAAATAAGTAGTGCAAAAAGAGAGAGAAAAATACATGAGTTCATTGTCTATTCAGAAATCTGATGGCAGAGGCAACATTCCTGAAACATTGAGTGTGTGTCTTCAGGGTCCTGTACCTACTCTTTGACAGTAGCAATGAGCAGAGGGCTTTGAGGATGAGGGCAACAACAGCGGGAAGTTAAAGACAACATAACAAAGAGGGCATATACTATAGCAAAAACTAGTGGGAAGTGAGAGGATTGGGAAGTTTTTAAAGACTAACAAATGACAAAATAGAAAATAATGAGAAAAATTATAAGATATGAAGGTAAGCTACCCAATAATGTAAAAGAGAATACCAAAAGCATTTTTAGATATACAAGGAGCAAAGGAGAAGTGAGATTGGATATCGGACTGCTGAAAAATTATATTGGAGAGGTAGTAATGGGGGCATGGAAATTGCAGATGAACTTAATACATTTTTGCATCGATCTTCACTATGGAAGACACTAGCAGTATGGCAGAAATTTTAGAGTGTCAAGAGACCGAAGTGAGTGCGGTTGCTCTTATTCAGGAGAAGCTGCTTGGGAAGCTGAAAGGTCTAATGGTAGATAGGTCACCTCGATCAGACGGTGTACACTCCAGGGTTCTGAAAGAGGTAGTTGAAGAGATTCTGGAGGCATTAACAATGATCTTTTAAGAATCACTAGATTCTGGAATAGTTCCAGAGGACTGGAAAATTGAAAATATCAGTCCACTCTTTAAGAAGGGAGGGAATCAGAAGAAAGAAAATTATAGACCAATTAGCCTGACTCCAGTGGTTGGGAAGATATTGGAATCCATTATTAAAGTTGTGATTTCAGGGTACTTGGAGGCATATGATAAAATAGGACAAAGTCATCATGGTTCCTCAAGGGGAAATCTTGCATGACAAATCTATTGGAATTCTTTGAGGAAATAACAAGCAGGATAGACAAAGGAGAGTCAGTGGATGTTGTTGACTTGGATTTTTAGAAGGCCTTTGACAAAGTGCCACAAATGAGGCTGCTTAACAAGTTAAGAGCTCATGGTAATACAGGAAAGCACGTACAGAAGATTGGTTTACTGGCAGAAGGCAAAGAGTGGGAATAAAGGTGACCTTTTCTGGTTGGCTGCCAGTGACTAGAGGTGTTCCACAGGGGTTGATATTGGATGCTTCTTTTCACGTTATATGTCAATGATTTCGATGACATAATTGATGGCTTTGTGGCCAAGTTTATGGACATTAGAAAACAGGTGGAGGAAGCATGGAGTCTGCAGAAGGACCTATATTGAGAGAATGGGCAAAGAAAAGGCAGATAAAATACAGTTTAGGGAAGTGTATGGTCATCCACTTTGGTAGAAGAAATGAAGTTGCAGAGTATTTTGTAAGTGGGGAAAAAATTCAAAAATCAGAGTTACAAACAGACTTGAGGGTCCTTGCGTAGGATTCCCTAAAGGTTAACTTGCAGGTTGAATCACCGGTAAGGAAGGTAATGTAATGTTAGCATTACTTTTGAGAGGACTAGAATATAAAAGGAAGGATGTAATACTGAGGCTTTCTAAGGTATTGGTTAGACCACATTTAGAGTATGGAGAGCAGTTTTGGGTCCCTGATCTATGAAAAGATGTGCTGGCACTGGAAGCAGACCTGAGGAGGTTCATGAGAACGATTCTGAGAATGAAAGGGTTAATGTACGAGGAATGTTTGATGGCTCTGGGCCTGTATTCACTGGCATTTAGAAGAATGAGTAGGGATCTCATTGAAACCTATTGAATATTGAAAGGACTAGATAGAGTGGATGTGGAGAGGATGCTTTCTATAGTGGGTGAGTCCAGGACCAGGGGCCACGGTCTCAGGATAGAGGAAAGTCCATTTAGAACAGAGATGAGGAGGAATTTCTTTAGCCAGAGGGTGGTAAATCAGTGGAATTCATTGCCACAGACAGCATTGGAAGCCAAGACATTGAGAATATTTAAAGCAGAGATTGATAGGTTCTTGATTAGTCAGGGTGTCACAGGGAGAAGGCAGGACAATGTGGTTGAGAGGGATAATAAATCAGCCATGACGGAATGGTGGATCAGACTCAATGGGCTGAATGGCCTATTTCTGCATCTATGCCTTATGCACTAAGAGTTGTAGTTTGCAGTCTCTTTGCTTCCCTTTCACTGCAGCTCAACCGATGTGTTTGCGATGTTGTTGCAGGTTTTTCCAGCACCATCCAGGACATGCCCTGAAGGCACACACTCAACATTTTAAAAATAGCTTCCTTCACTACGCAATCAGATTTCCAAACCGTCCGTGAACACTTTCTGAATTGACTTTATTACTTACATCCTTCATATACATGATGAGTAAAAATCTTCACGTTACCTCTCTGTCTAAATGTGCAATTTATAGTCATTTATAATAAACAGTCTGTACGACAGGACAGTCAATATAACATAGAAATAAAGTTGTGTCAGCTTGAATTAATCAGTCTGATGGCCTGGTGGAAGAAGCTGTCCCGGAGCCTGTTGGTCTGGCTTTTATGCTGCAGTACCATTTCCCAGATGGTAGCAGCTGGAATAGATTGTGGTTGGGGTGACTTGGGTCCCCAATGATCTGTTGGGCCCTTTTTACACACCTGTCTTTGTAAATGTCCTGAATAGTGGGAAGTTCACATCTACAGATGCGCTGGACTGTCCACACCACTCTCTGCAGAGTGCTGCGATTGAGGAAAGTACAGTTCCCATACCAGGCAGTGATGCAGCCAGTCAGGATGCTCTCAATTGTGCCCCTGTAGAAGGTTCTTAGGATATGGGGGCCCATATCAAACTTCTTCAACTGTCTGAGGTGAAAGAGGTGTTGTTGGGCTTTTTTCACCACACAGCCGGTACGTACAGACCACATGAGATCCTCGGTGATGTGTATGCCGAGGAATTTAAAGGTGTTCATTCTCTCAACCCCAGATCCATTGATGTCAATAGGGGTTAGCCTGTCTCCATTCCTCCTGTAGTCCACAACCAGTTCCTTTGTTTTTGTGACATTGACGGAGAGATTGTTTTCTTGACACCACTGTGTCAGGGTGATGACTTCATCACTGTAGGCTTCCTTGTAATTATTTGAGATAAGGCCAATCAGCAAATTTAATTAGCAGATCGGAGCTGTGGCTGGCGATACAGTCATGGGTATACCGAGAGTAAAGGAGGGGGCTTAGGACATAGCCCTGAAGGGCACCTGTGTTGAGGGTCAGAGGAGCAGAGGTGAGGGAGCCCACTCTTACCACCTGCTGGCAATCTGACAGGAAGTCCAGGATCCAGCTGCACAAGGCAGGGTGAAGGCCGAGGTCTCTAGGCTTCTTGTTGAGCCTGGAGGGAACTATAGTGTTGAATGTCGAACTGTAGTCCAAGAAAAGCATTCTCACATAAGCACCCGACTTCACCAGATGTGTAACTATTTTCTCACTATTTTGCTGGGTTTTTTTTTCACTATTTTTATTTATGGATTACACTGTACTGCTGCCGCAAGACAACACATCTCATGTGTGTGTCGGTGATTACAGACGTGATGCTGCTTCGCACCTGCACCTGATAATAATCCCCATCTGAATACTGAATGATCCCCTGGTATGAAAATATGGACTCTTGACCTCACAATCTACCACGTTATGACCTTGCCCTTTATAGACAGCCCTCTCTACACCTTCTCTGTAACTGCAACACCATATCCTACACTCTTATTGTTTCCCCTCGTACTGCCCTAATGCCGAGACGTGATGAATTGGATTATATACAAGACCAAGTTACGTGACAATAATAAATGAATTTACATTACTGCATCCTCTCCCATCACTTCTAACCCCCAGAATTCGGCAATGCAGATGACTGCCATTGGTGTGGTGGGCTGAATGGCCTGTGTTTATACTGTACATCTGTGGTGGCCAGTGCTATCATGTTTGCTGTTGTGAGCTGGGGCAGCAGGCTGAGGGTGGCAGACACCAACAGAATCAACAAACTCATTCGTAAGGCCAGTGATGTTGTGGGGATGGAACTGGACTCTCTCACGGTGGTGTCTGAAAAGAGAATGCTGTCTAAGTTGCATGCCGTCTTGGTCAATGTCTCCCATCCACTACATAATGTACCGGGTGGGCACAGGAGTACATTCAGCCAGAGACTCGTTCCACCGAGATGCAACACGGAGCGTCATAGGAAGTCATTCCTGCCTGTGGCCATCAAACTTTACAACTCCTCCTTTGGAGGGTCAGACACCCTGAGCTAATAGGCTGGCCCTGGACTTATTTCCTGGCATTTACATATTACTAATTATTTATGGTTTTATATTGCTTTATTTATACTCTACTCTTGGTTGGTACAACTGTAACGAAAACCATTTTCCCTCGGGATCAATAAAGTATGACTATGACCATGACCATGACCATGTCTATGACTATGACCATGTCTATGACCATGACTACGACTACGTCTATGACCATGACCATGACTACGACCATGGCCATGTCTATGACCATGACCATGACCATGACTACGACTATGTCTATGACCATGACCATGTCTATGACCATGACCATGTCTATGACCATGACTATGACTATGACTATGACCATGCACCACTGAAAACTATAGAGGTGGTCAGGCTAGGTTTATTTTTGCTCGTCAGCCTGACTCAGAGCAGAGAGTACTTGTGGAGAACTCCTCACCCATCAAAGAACTCCACATTCATTGTTCTTGGAATTAAAGTGCAAATTGCAGCTGTCTACCACTCCCTCCCACAGACAGTGGAGCGAGCAAAGGACAACAAAGCAAGTGTGCAAACAGGTTTTTCAAAAACGAGCAACAGGCAGGTACCAAGCCTTGTCCAACCCTCATGGGTACAATTAGAGAAGAGGGTTACAAGAAAAGGTCTTGCATGACCCCTGCTGTGAAGCTTCAGGGTGAAGCTCACAACGAGAACCATACAAACAAGCTACCCAGTCCCTAAGTCACGACGGGCACAGAACAACTCGCTGCTGACTCAGGACTGTACTGTTGGATGCAACTCAAACCAACTCATCATAACACCACAGTGGTTGGCCTCGTCAAAGACAGCAGAGCGAGAGGAGGTAGAATAGTGTGAGCACAACTCGAGTCTCAACGTGCACAAGGCTATAGAGCCTTTAGGAAGCTGCAGGCTGACCCCTCCTCACTGTACATAAATGGCTCCTCCGCGGAGAGGGTTCGGAGCAACAAATTTCTGGACAATCTCACCTTCTACAGTCAAGAAAGCACAACAGCGACTCCATTTCCTAAGGAGACTGAAGTGAGTGATGTTCCCCACTCCCACCCACTTCCCCTCCAATACTAACCAAATTTTACAGGAGCACCACTGACAGCGTCCTGACCAGCTGCATCACTGTCTGGTATGGGAATTGGGAGGCATCTGAGGATCATGGGGGTCTCCCTTTCACCCGTCAGAGATATTCATCAGGAGCACTGTTTATAGGGTCGATCCCTCCCATCCAACCCACCATCTCTTTGTCCCCCTACCATCAGGCAGGAGGTACCATAGCATTTGGACAATGACTGTTAGGATGGGAAACAGCTTCTTGCCCCAGGCCTTGAGTCTACTGACCTCCCAGCTACCTCTCAGGTCTTGTCACATACGAGGTGCCAGCAGTGTTATACGGTTCACTTTTTAATCTTGTGGTGAAAACGCATTTTATGCTAAATGTCAATCTTGTGGAATATATGTTACTATTTGTTAATTTATTTGTGGTATTATTACTTTATGTATTGTGTGTGAGTTATACGTACTGTGTTGTGCACCTTGGCCCAGAAGCGCATCATTTCTTTCGGCTGTATACATGTGTATGGTTGAAAGACAGTAAACTTGATCTTGACAAGGTGAATGAATGGCCAGTCTTTTTCCCAGGGTAGTGGAGCCTTACACTAATGGGCACAGAATTAAAGGCAAGAAGGGAAAGATTTAAACAGGACCCAAGGAGGGTCTTTTCCCACTCATAGACACAAGCTTCCAGACGAAGCAGTAGAGACTTGCTTTGCAATGTTTCAAAGACATTCAGACAGGTACATGGATAGGAAAGGTTTTGAGAGATCTGGGCCAAAGGCAGACAAAGGGGAATTGGACAGCATGGATGAGTTGAGCAGAAGGGGCTGTATCCGTGCTCTAAGGATAAAGATTAAAGATCAGATTTATTTCTCACACATACTTTGAAACATGCAGTGAAATGTATCGTTTGTGTCAACGACAGACACACTCCGAGGATGTGCTGGGGGACAGCTCGCAAGTGTCACAGTGTTTCTGGCACCAACATAGCAAGCCCTCAATTTACTAACCCTAACTTGTATGCTTTTGGAATGAGGGAGGAAACTGGAGCACCTGGAGAGATTCACAGAGTCACAGGTACAAATTCCTTCAGAATCAGTTTTAATATAACCAGCACTTGTTGTGAAATTTGTTATCTTAACAGCAGCAGTACAATGCAATACATGATAATATAGAGAAAAAGTAAATTAATTACAGTAATTATATATATGTATATTAAATAATTAAATTAAAAAGTGTGCAAAAACAGAAATGATAAATGTTAGAGTGAGTTTTTGGGTAGATGATTCATTTACACTTAACTGACTCTGGCCACCAGTCTTCTGTTTGACAAAGTACTGTGGATTGAGTTCATAACAATGCATTTCCTAAAAGCTGTGAATGTCGGAATACTAGCCAGATGCTGCGGATGGAAGAGTGAAGTTTACAGGTAGCTTCGAAGACAGCATTATCTATACTTTATAAATATTAATTGTCTTCTATGTTAGCACGTAAAATACCAAATAAACGTATTGTGGATTTAACTTGCATTCCTAAAGGCTGTGGATACCAACCCAGACATGTTGGCGTCGGGAGGAAAGGATGAAGTCAGAAGGTGTGATGTTTTATATGTAGCTTCAAGAGAAAGCATAGTCTATGCATTATCTATAACTTTGTAAATAGGAATTGTCCTTTGTGTTTAGCAAATAAATATCGAGCCCACATTGGGCTAGCAGAACTTTCCACCAACAGTGTCTCTGTCCGTATGATGCCTGCTGTACCTTGTTGTGTCGAACAAAGGTGCTGCTTTGTATCTACCAGTAACTGTGTCTCTCCAGTGATTTCATCCACGCCACAACAATAAAAATGAGGTAGTTTTCATGGTTTCAATGTCCATTTAGCAATTGGATGGCAGAGGGGAAGAAGCTGTTCCTGAATTGCTGAGTGTGTGCCTTCAGGTTTCTGTACCTCCTCCCTGACGGTAACAACGAGAAGGCACATCCTGGGTGATGGGGTCCTTCATGATGGACGCCACCTTCCTGAGGCATCGCTCCTTGAAGATGTCTTGGATACTATGGAGGCTAGTACCCCGATGGAGCCGACTAATTCTACAACTTTCGATCCTGTGAGTAGCCACCCACACCCCCAGCCCCATACCAGACGGTGATGCAGCCTGTGGCTTACAATCAACGGCAGGAATTGAACCCCGATTTCAAAGCTGGCGCTATAAAGCTTTACACTGACTGCTTCGCTACGGGGCCACTCTATGACTCAAAATCAATCCCAATCTTGCTTACATCCCAAGAATGCATTAATAGAGACTGCGATTACAGATCATCCCAAGACTGCTGCATAACCTCAAAACACCCCAAAGCCTTCAGAAGGCTTTACAGCAGGATTTAATAACAACATCCCCTATCAGAGATTAAATAAACCTGATCCAGATTCTTAGCTGGAAACTATGGTCAGCAGAGACCAGATGGGCTGAAGGGCCTATTTCTGTGCCGTGTGACTGATCCCTACTGGTCTGAACTTTCCTGTGCCAAACCGCATAACCCTTAATTCCTCCCTTTGTGAGTACTTATCTATCTTCACCTTAAATCCATGCATGATTCTGGCTCTGCACCCTCAGGGCAAAGAATCCTAGAGGTTTGGCCAAGAAATTTGTAATTGCATTCTTTCTTTAAAAAAATATAGCAATGGCCTTCATAAATCAAAGAATTGAGTGCAGGAGATGGATTGGTATGTTGAAGTTGTATAAGACATTGGTGAGGCCTAATTTGGAGTATTATGTGTAGTTTTGGTCACCTACCTACAGGAAAGATGTAAACAAGGTTGAAAGAGAACAGAAAAAATTTACAAGGATGCTGCTGCATCTAGAGTACCTGAGTTATGAGGAAAGATTGAATAGGTTAAGACTGTGTTCTCTAGAAAGTAGAAGATTGAGAGGAGATTTGATAGAGCCACATAAGATCATGAGGGGTATAGATAGGGTAAATGCAAGAAGGCTTTTTCTACTGAGGTTGGGTGGGAATACAACCAGAGATCATGGGTTAAGGGTTAAAGGTGAAAGGTGAGAAATTTAAGGGGAACTTAAGGGGAACATGAGAGGAAACTTCTTCACCCAGAGGGTCTTGAGAGTGTAGAATGGGCTGCCAGCACAAGTGGCGGATGTGAGCTCGATTTCTACATTTAAGGGAAGTTTGGATAGGTGCATGAATGGTAGGGGTATGGAGGGCTATGGTCTTGGTGCAGGTCGATGGGTCTAGGCAGTTTAAATGGTTTTGGCATGGACTAGATGGGGTGAAGGACCTTTTTCTGTGCTGTACTTCTCTATGACTCTAAAATGCCGAATGAGTGGTGGAGGCTTGAGTGGAATACGCATTTCAATGGATTCCTCAACTCAAGGAAAAAAAATCACTTCTATCCACTTTCCTCCAACACGTCAATCCAATCACATGCTCAAGTGAGATTCCTCACTCCTCAGCTGAGCAGCAGATGAACAAGAGTTAAAATCAAGAAACTGACAAGCTCATACCACCCCCAGTCAACCTGAGTGAACACATAGTGGAACAGCTAGTTAGTATCGAACACAGCCAAGGCAGAATCAAGTGGGGTGAGTTACTCTGGGCAACTGGGAATGAATCAGTGTAGCATTTTATCGATCCCATTATATTTGTTTGTTGTACTGTGAATGTCCACAAGAAAATTAATCTAAGGGGAGTATATAGTGACATATATGTACTGTACTTTGAAATCCAATCCTAACCATTACAGCTCACTGTCAGAGAGGTGGGGACGGAAATGACACAAACCTGAAATCTTAATTTCACAGTTTCTGCACAAAACTAACTTCTATAAACGTCAGTGAAAAAACTGCCGAGGCTGGTAAACAGAAAATGCTGGGAATACTCTGCAGCTCAGGCTACACCTGTGGAAAGAGATCTGTTACTATTAACTCCGAAGCCTCAGCTGTTTCTCTTCTCACTCCAGTGGCCTAACCAGCATATCACAGTCAGAACACATTAAAACAAATAAGGACAGCAAAGTAGTGACGCAGTGTTCATGGGTTTACGGACTGTTCAGCAATCTGATCGCGCAGGGGGTAGAGCTGCAAACACAAGAGATTCTGCAGACGTTGGAACTCCTGAGCCACACACACAAAATGCTGCCTGACCTGATGAGTACCTCCAGTGGTGGAGAAGCTGTTCCTGAATCATTCAGTGTGGGTCTTCAGGCTCCAATACCTCCTCCCCGATGGTTGTAAAGAGAAGGGTAATGAGGAGAAAGGATCGCAACTTTATAACGAGCAGTGGGGTCTTTAGAAGATGTAGGAAGAGCATGACAGCCGCTATATCTCAATAGGTGCTTCAGGAGATTTGGCTGTCTAGCACATTTCTATAGATGCACAGAGAAGGAGAGTATTCTGCACTGTGATGTATCACCCGACTACTCGCATCACAATCTGGTGTGGAAGCTCCAATGCATCTCCATACTAGAGGGCATGAAGATGAATTGGTGCAGAGAGTTGCCAACGCACTCACCTTCATCATAAGCACTACTAGCCTCAAGAAGTTAGTATCCACCATGAAGGACCCTCATCATCCAGCACCTTACTACCATCAGAGAGGTGGTACTGTTCTAGAGCCTGAAGATGCACACTCAACATTTTAGGAACATTTCTTCACCTCTGCCATCAGATTTCTGAACAGTTTGTGAACACTACTTCATTAATTTACTCTCTTCTTGCACTTCTTTAATACATTCTTATTGTAATTTATAACAATTTTTATGTATTGCACTGTACTACTGCCAAACAAAAACAACACATTTCACAACATGTCATTGATAATAAATGTGATTCCGAAGTTTGCATAGTTAATTCTAGAAGCTAGCGTTGAGAAAACTTTCCATTCATGTATTTCATGCAAAACAATTTCAATTAATGATGGCCTTCACGCGCCACCTCCTGGAGAATTGCCATACTGCATATACTGTACTGACTTCTGTTCCAACACAAACGTCACGGGATATGACTGGGAAGGTTTCAAGAGGCCATACAAGAAATCATGTAAATTACTGGACACCAAAGTTATCTCCCAATCATCTACAACACAGGGTAAATCTACGGAAGATCCCAGTGATAAAGAATATTTAATGCAAAGCCAAAATTATTAAGGTTTATTTGGAGCAACTTAATTTGGACCTTTTGTTCCTTTCTGAATCAGAATCAGGTTTAATATCCCAGGCATATGTTGTGAAATTTGTTGTTTTATGGCAGAAGAACATTGCAATATATAATAATAAACTATAAATTTCAATGAGTACATATAATAAACTAAATTAAATAAGTAGTGCAAAATTAATAGTGTTTAAGGAGGAGATTGAGAGGTATCTAATTAGTCAGGGTATCAATGGATATGGGGAAAAAGCCAGAAATTGGAACGAGATGGGAGAATAGTTTAGCTCATGGTGGAGTGGCAGAGCAGACTCGATGGGCCGAATGGCCCACTTCTGCTCCTTTGTATTGTGATCTTGTGAAAAGGAGAGAAAGAAATAAGTGAAGTCGAGTTCATGGGTTCAATGTCCATTCAGAAATGGCAGATGGAAAGAAGCTGTGCCTGAATCATTGAGTGTGTGTCTTCAGGCTCCTGTACTTCCTCCCTGGTGGTAGCAATCAGAAGAGGGCATTGACCTGAGTGAAGGGGGGTCCTTAATGCCAGATGCCACCTTTTTGATGCATCGCCTTTTGAATGTGTCCTTGGTGCTGGGGAGGTTAGTGCCCATGATGGAGCTGGTTAAGGTTACAACTTCCTGCAGATCTTTCCTATCCTGTTCAGTGACCCCTCCATACCAGATGGTGATGCAACCAGTTAGAATGCTCTGCACAGTACATCTGAGGAAATTTGCAAGTGTCTTTGCTGACCTACCAAGTCTCCGCAAACTCCTAATGAAATATTCTGTAAAATGCTGGAATTTATTTTTGAACTGCAAGAAACATGAACACCTGCATCAGTGATATTTGTTTTATTTTTTAAAATCCAAGAAAATTTGGACAACTTTTGAGTTTGATTTTCCATTTTTTTTCCTTGTTAAAAATTCTGATTCTCATTTGCAAGTTTCTCACCATTTCTCGATTCTGACAGTAACCCTCAAAAGAAATCAGTTCTACCAATTCTGACCTCAGTCAACTTCTTCTCTGGCAGTTCCTCCCGATCGAGACTATTTGCATTCACTCCAGATCTGCAGGTTTGAAACTAGAAAGGCAGACCCTTCCACAGGTGAGAGCCGACAGGCAGGGGGTGGGTAGATTCCGAGGTGGAGTCCACCGTCTCCACGTCAGCAGAGTGTGTGTGCTCCAAATGCAGAGATATCCATTCCCACATGCCCTTGCTCCACTTTGAACCATAAATCATAGACCATGTGACAAATAAAGCTAATCAGATTAGATTAGATTCAACTTTATTGTCATTGTGCCAAGTACAGAGGAAATGCATTTAGCATCTGACCAGAAATGCAAAGAATAGCGTTATTTACAAAATAACTGCGAATAAAAAGTAAGTGCTACAGCACACAAATATAAAAGTACTGAGACAGTACAATATGGGTGCAATACTGCTTAGCGCTGTGATGAGAGGTTCAGCAGTGTCACAGTCTCAGGGAAGAAGCTCTTCCTGTGCCTGCTGGTGCGGGAGCGGAGGCTCCTGTAGTGCCTACCAGATGGGAGGAGAGTAAAAAGTCATGGTTAGGGTGAGATGCATCCTTGATAATGCTTTTCGCTTTGCCTGGGCAGCGTTTATGGTAGATGTTCTCAATGGTGGGCAATTGGGTGCCAATAATCCACTGGGCAGTTTTCACCACACGCTGGAGTGCTTTGCGGACTGATACGGGACAATTGCCATACCACACTGAGATGCAGTTGGTGAGTATGCTCTCAATGGTACAGCGGTAAAAGTCCATCAGTATCCTGGGATAGAGGTGAGCTTTCTTCATGCTCCGCAGGAAATAAAGGCACTGTTGCACCTTTTTGATCAGGATGGAGGAGTTCAGGGACCAGGTGCGGTCCTTGGAAATGTGGACACCAAGGAATTTGAAGCTTGATACACGCTTCACTACAGCTCCGTTGATGTAGATGGGGAAGTGAGTGTGACTCCTGGCATGCCTGAAGTCCACAATGATCTCCTTGGTCTTCTGGGTGTTAAGGGCCAGATTGTTCTCCTCAGCAGTATCTACATGAGGTGCTGCCTCTGCAAGGCGACATCTAACAATGAACCTCAACACCTGCAGCATGCCATCTTCTTGAAGCTATTTGGTGGAGGTACAGAAGCCACCAGATTCAACGACTAGGATGAGTGAGCTATGGGCAATTCCATTCAGCCATTTAGTTCTTGAACCCATCTGCACACCCCTAATCACTCTCAGCATAGCAGCACGATGATCACTTTGTACTGCAGTGGACCTGATTACTTCTTGTGCTAATTGTGTTCTTACATAATTTGTTTTTGTTGTGAACGCTGTGTACCTGATGTGCCTAAGATGCTGCTGCAAGTCAGTTTTTCATTACACCTGCGCAAACATGTCCTAGTGCATATAATTAACCAATTTCTTGGAGAAAGCACATGCAAAAACCACATTAAGGATCACTCTGAAATTATGGCATTATGGATAGCATAATTATGGATAAACTAAAATAAGAACTGGTCTTCAGGAAATAAAACCTGTATACAATTTAACTTCCAACTGATTTTTCGCAGCGAGTGAAACCAATCATTCTCATTCTGTCTCATTAAAATTGCATAGGGAAATACAATAAATCAATGTTCCTGCTATTAGCAAATTGTTAAAGGTGTATCCCTGCCACTTAATGCACAGTTCAAGACACATCTGTTTTGTCACTTAACCTTCTGGTTAGTTGTATATTCATGAAGCCATCCCTCAGCACTAACCAAAGAGATGTATTTTGTGTGTCTGGCTATTGAAGCAGACACTAGTATTGAATATCCAAAGGGGCTCTGCTAGTTGCGATGTGCTGCAATTGTAAATTTATCTGACTATATTCCTAATGTTAAAGTTAAGCATTAGCTATTAGCACATCAGTGTTACTTATTTAGTCATAAAGTACAACAGGCCATTCGGCCCATCTAGCCCATGCCGAACCAATTAAACTGCCTACTCCCACTGACCTGCAATGGTACCATAACCGCCCATACCCCTGCCATCCATGTATCTATCCAAACTTCTCTTAATCATTGAAATCGAGATCGCATAGACCACTTGTGCTGGCAGCTCATTCCACATTTTCACGACACTCTGAATGATGAGTTTTCCTCTCACATCCCCTCAAGCTTCTCACCTTTCACCCTTAAGCCATGACCTCTGGTTCTAGTCCCACTCAACCTCAGTGGAAAAAGCCTGCTTGCATTTACCCTACCTATACCCCACATAATTTTGTATTCCTCTATCAAATCTCCTCTCAACCTTCTACATTCCAGGGAATAAAGTCCTAACCTGTTCAATATTTCTTTATAACTCGGGTCCTCCAGACGTGGCGACATCCTTGTAACTTTTCCCCGTACTCTTCTAACCTTGTTTTTCATCTTTCCTGTGGGTAGGTGACCAAAACATGTCACATGTATGTTTTGACATACATTTGTCACATGCACATCCGAACACACAGTGAAATGTCTCATTTGCGACAATCAGTGAGGACTGTGCTGGGGTCAGCCTGCAAGTTTAGCCATGCTTCCAGTGCCAACGTAGCATGCCCACAACTCACTAACCTTAACCTGTACGTCTTTGTAGTGTGAGAGGAAACCGGAGCACCCGGACGAAACCCACGCAGTCATGGGGAGATCGCACAAATTCTTTAGGCACAGCAATGGGAATCAAATCCCAATCGGTGATCACTGGTACTGTAAAGTGCTATTACACTAACTGCTACACTGCCGTGCCATCATAAAAGTAGGTGACATAACAATTGAAACTGTAGTTAATTGTTTATTGTTATCTTTGCATTGAACATTACATCAGAGGAGTGAGATTCTTTGGAATTCACCTGGACTCGCTCGCTCATGGAGGTTTGTTATGTGAATTAAGACTTACTGCATATTTCCCAGTGACACCTTCCGTGTTGTTTTGTTCACAACAAGCCGCATCACTGAGCCCAACTAAGGAGCTATCTTGCTGAAATCTTGTGACAACCTACCTGAAGGCTTCAAGCACCGTTTGGTCAGGCAGATGGGGGGTGACTTTTGCAAACGCTCTCTTAAAATCCTCCACTGTCAGAAAATTTCGACCTGGAAATGAATCAGAGGCAATTTGTCATCCATCTAGCATCTCCCACTAAGTATGTCAAAGGAGCATTCTCTGAACAAAATATTATCAAAGTTAGTACAGGTCACCAAAAGCTTGGTCAGAAAAGGGCAAAGAAAGGAAAGCTGGATCAGCATTTCGATAAAGGGTGGCGTGGTGGTGAATATCTGGGATATCTTGGGATGACCTGTAGCCACACTGCTCTGTTAATGCATTACTTGGATGTGGGCAAGATTGGGATTGATTTTGAGTCATGAAGCTATGGGGCTGCACGGGAGCTTAGAGGTTAGTGTGACGCTTTACAGCTCAGGGTTCGATTCCCACTGCTGTCTGTAAGGAATTTCTACGTTTTCCCCGTGACCGCGTGGTTCTCCTCTGGGTGCTGTGGTTTTCTCCCACTGTCCAAAGACATGCGGGTGAGGGTTTTTAAGTTGTAGGCATTCTACGTTGGCATCAGAAGAGTGGTGACACTTGCAGGCTGCCCCCGGCACATCTTTAACACAAACAATGCACTTCACTGGATGTTTCAAATTTCTAAGGGGGGCATAGCCAGTGGGAGCTAATCCCACAGGCCTGTATCACTTTAAACCTTCCCTTTGCATGTACCTGTATGTAAGGGGTTTCTTCTTTCATGTTACTGCGAGAGGTCCTGGCTTCAAATCCCGGACGAGCCCCCAAATGTAGCCCCCTGGTAAGCCTCAGGCTCGCTCAACTTGCTTTCGTCTAGGGGGAGCAGCCTTCAGCCCCGCCAAACTGGGTAATCAAGTTTGCGTGGATGCTGTGTGATGTACCCCACCCCACCAAATAACAGACAATACACCATATGCGATTAAATGATTACACTTTATAGATCTTACTGGAACTACGTAATTAATAGTGATAAAATATAAAAGGAAAATAAAAGGCGTCAAACTTATCAAAGTTCAACCACTTTGTGCACAACCATTCCTGCAGACACAAAAACCCAATCCAGATACAAACAGTCACATTGCTCCCAAACAGTAAACTTTATGCCCTGTTCCACAGGCACTACATAGGCCAACCTATCTGGGAGATCCTCCGAGACCTCTATAACCCCTCACCTAAGCCCCTCAGGCTCGGACACTACTGGGGATACCTCCGGTCTGCTTGCCAACTCCTCTCTCACCATGCCCCCATTGCAACTCGGAGCCCCCGTCCTGTGTCCAGGGCCCCGCTTCTTTTCCTCAGGGTCCTGCTGTAACCCAGGCTGCCCACAGCTAGCCCTCCCCACTACACCTGACTCAGTGGGAGAAGGGCCAAAAGTCTCTTCCTCAATCAAGGGGAAGTTAGCGAAAGGCAGCATGTACCACACATCCAGCACATCATCCTTCGAATCCGTATTCTTCCTCATTCCCTCGATCGGTAGCTGCTGTTTGGTTTTCTCCAAACTAAAGCACTTAGCCTGGGCTGCCTCTGCATCCTCTTCAGCCTCCTGCAGTCGAGACGTCAGCTTCTTCTCTGATTCCTCCAACTCCCGCCCCAGTCTCAGCAGTTCTGACCCACGCTTCATGTCCATCTCCATCGGGGACGCAATTACACCACCAGCTTCTTCCAATCTGTTCTGGATCGATTTTTTGAGGCTGAAGAGGCTGCAGAGGCAGCCCAAGCTAAAAGCTGATTTATACTTGTGCATCAACTCGATGCCGTAACCTACGCAAGAGACCTACGCGCGTTGTGAGCATTTATACTTGTTCATTTGTGTGTCTGCGTTGCTCTGCAATTCGCGCACGTCACTCATGCGCACACACCTGCCCACGCAAGGCTTCATGGTCATGGTAGTCTTTCTAGGGGTAAACACGAAGCGAGCTTCTTTTTTCGTAAAAGTGAAATGTGTCCTCCATAATTTCGGAGGTCTGTAAAGCTTTACGGAAAGCATTGCAGCCAGAGTTCCTTCCCTGCCCTTCAGTCGCCCAATGGGAAGCTATTGCAGTGTAGGAGGAAAAGCGATGCTACCAAGCGGACCTGTCATAGTTGTTGCGGTCTGTGTTGCCGCGATGCGTAGTTACATTTTGGGAGAGGTGCGCGTCAGGCTATGGCGTAGGGATCCACGTAGGCTATGGGTAGGGTTCACGGCTATGCCGTATCTACTGTATCAAGTTGACGCAGAAGTATAAATCAGCCTTTAGTGCTTCAGTTTGGAGAAAATCAAACAGCAGCTACCGATCGAGGGAATGAGGAAGAATATGGATTCGAAGGATGATGTACTGGATGTGTGGTACATGCTGCCTTTCACTAACTTCCCCTTGATTGAGGAACAGACTTCTGGCCCTTCTCCTACTGAGTCAGGTGTAGTGGGGAGGGCTAGCTGTGGGCAGCCTGGGTTACAGCAGGACCCGGAAGGAAAAGAAGTGGGGCCCTGGACATGGGACAGGGGGCTCCGAGTTGCAGTGGGAGCATGAGTGAGGGATTGAGAGAGGATTTGGCAAGCAGACCGGAGGTATCCCCAGTAGTGTCCGAGCCTGACGGTCTCGGAGGATTAGGAAACTCCCAGATAGGTTGGCCTATGTAGCCCCTGGGGAACAGGGCGTAAGGTCTACTGTTTGGGAGCAATGTGACTGTTTGTACCTGGATTGGGTTTTTGTGTCTGCAGGAATGGTGGTGCACAAAGTGGTTGAACTTTGTTAAGTTTGGTGCCTTTTATTTTCCTTTGATATTTTATCTCTATTAATTACATAGTTCTGGTAAGATCTATAAAGTGTAATCATTTAATCGCATATGGTGTATTGTCTGTTATTTGGTGGGGTGGGGTACATCACACAGCATCCACTCAAACTTGATTACTAGCTTGGCGGGGCCAAAGGCTGCTCCCCCTAGACGAAAGCAAGTTGAGCGAGCCTGAGGCTCACCAGGGGGCTACATATACACATGTTTTAAATGTAGTAATTATACCCACCTAGCAGCTCATTTTATTTACCCATGACTTTTCTTCAAAAAACAAGCCCCTCTGGTCCCTTTTAATTCACTGCTCGTCTCCTTATCTTAAACCTAAGCTGCTTAGTTCTGGACTACCCTACTCTCTGGGAAAAACTGTGACTATTTACTTTAATGGCCCTTATGATTTCCTAAACCTTTGTAAGCTCACCTCTCAACTTCCTAAACTCCTGGCATGTCTAGTCTCTCCGTATAGCCTGGCCTGCAGTCAGTGAATGACACAGCACCAAATTGAACTGAACTGAACTGAACTGAACTGAACATTCCCTCCACAAATTGAACGACAAATTGAACTGAACTGAACAGCCCTGGACTGTTTCAATGACTCTGTGGTCTGATGTTTTATATTCTGGGTTTATTGTCGTTTTTTGCTGTTTGCCGATTTGTGTTTTTTTTTTGACCATTGGGTGTTTGATGTTTTTCTTTGAACAGTTTCCACGGTTTTCTTTGTTTCGTGGCTGTCTGTGAAAAGATGAATCTCAGGGTTGTATACCACATACATACTTTGATAATAAATGTACTTTGAACTTTAATTGCTCCTGCAGTCTGGACCCAAGGAAGAAACATCACCAAGCAATACCGTTTGAACCCTTGAACGCAGCAGCATGTGTGAATAGTGCTGACATTAGGAACATCAGAACACAGAACAGGCCCTTCAGCTTATGATGCTGTGCCAACCTTTTAACCTAATCCAAAATCATCTAATCCTTCCCTCCACCATAGCACTCCACTTTACTTTCATCCACGTGCCTATCTAAGAGTTTCTGAAATACCGAGATGTATTTGCTTCTACATTCGACCTTCACTGATCTGACTACCTGTAATCCAGTTCCTTTGATAATCCAGCACTGATTATGCTTCATGTGATCCTTCTGTAATTCGGGATTTTCACTAAACCGGCACTCCTCAGGTCCCAGTGGTGCCAGATTAGTGAAGGTTAGCTATTGCTTCATGTGATCCTTCTGTAATTCGGGATTTTCACTAAACCGGCACTCCTCAGGTCCCAGTGGTGCCAGATTAGTGAAGGTTAGCTATTGCTTCATGTGATCCTTCTGTAATTCGGCATTTTCACTAATCCGGCACTCCTCAGGTTCCAGTGGTGCCGGATTAGTGAAGGTCGACCTGTACCACCAGCCCGGCAGGGCATTCCATGCACCCACTACTCTGTGTAAAGAACTTACCTTTGACACCACACCCCATACTTTCCTCGAATCACCATAAAATTATGCCCCCTTGTATTAGCCATCTCTGCCCTGGGAAAAAGTATTTGGCTACCTACTCTCTCTATGCCTCTTATCATCTGGTACACATCTATCAAGTCACCTGTATTATCCTCCTTTGCTCCAAAGAGAAAAGCCCTAGTTCGCTCAACCTCATAAGACATGCTCTCTAATGCAGGCATTGATTGTATGTTCTAGTATCAATTGTTTGGCGACAATAAAATATAAAGTAAAACATTCTGGTAAATCTCCTCTGCACCCTCTCTGAGGCTTCCACATCCTTTCAATAATGAGGCGACCAGAACTGAACACAATACTCCACGTGTGGTCTAACAAGAGTTTTGTAGAGCTGCAGCAGGCCAAAAGGAAACAGACCTTTGGGGAAGAGGCAGTAAGAAAACACTAGCACAAGCTGCAAGTGCATGGCCAGGTGAAATAAACCTACAGTGTACATCAAACGCTGAGAAGATCTGCCTCGCCTCTTCATAGCCGTCCAGAGCTGCCAGCTTTCTGCACATGAGGTTTGTGAATTGGTCCAGGGATAAGCCTATAAAGGAACAGGACACAACAAGTAAGCCACACAAGCCATCCCCCTTCTAACTCCTTGCCAGCCAGTAACATTTCACTTTCCCGAAGTTCCAAAACAAGTCAAATTCAGGTTTGTTATCATGTGCGCAAGTCCATGTTTGCACAGGTGTGATGAAAAACTTACCTGCAGCAGCATCGCAGATGAATTTTATCAGCAGCATTCACAAAAAAATCAAATTAAACAAAAATTATACACATATTTTTACAAGAAAACAGTCAGAACAATAGAACACCATTTCAACAACAAAGTGATCAAAGTGGTCATAGTGTTGCCATACTGCAGTGATCAGGGTTGTGTTGGTTGGATCAACAACCGAATGGTCGAAGGGAAGCAACTGCTCCTGAACCTGGTGGTGTGGGACTTCGGTGTCCGTACCTGCCTAATGGTAGCTGTGAGAAGATGGCATCGTTTGGACGGGGGGTCTTTGATGCTGCATTCTGCCTCTTACAGATACTATCGACGGTGGGGAGGACCATGCCTATAATGTATTGGGCAGAGTCTACATGTCCAAGTGTGGCTGGGGTGAGGTCATCTGGCAAGATGGCCCTGACATACATTGGTCAAACCAAGATATCTTTCTTCTGTAATGTTCAGGAGTGACATCAGGGCGACTCCTCTCCTCTGCTTGCATCTTTGGAAACGGTTTTATTTCTACCTTTAATATCTTTACTTTTCCCTTTCAGGGTTCTTTTGAAGACCCTGACCTGGAGTTACACGCAGGCTTCGGTTCTTAGCGGGAATGGGACCCGTTCTCGGGGTTCCACAACTGGCTGCTATTTGACAGGCCAAGGGTCTGGCCTGAGAATCTCGATTGTGTTCGGAGGCCTAAGATCTTGGGGCTCTGGAGACGGGCGGATCGAGGGTCGGTGTCATGGCAGGAGACTCGTGTGTCGTTGGGGAGGCCAGAAAATCTTTCGCTGTGGACCCAAAGACCCGAGGTCTTTGCGATCTTCGGACACAGAGCTCGGAAAAAGCAACAAAACGGACTTTTAACATCGTAAACCAGCAGGTTGTTGTTATGTCTCCCATTCACTGTGAAAATGGGGGACACCTCCCTCTTCCTTGCCAGGGAGAGAGAGGGTGTCAAATTTTGGATGAAATGCGGAGCCTTTGGTGTAACTTTGGTCTGTGTCTTTGCTACCGCTGAGCACACGTTTGGGCGTGGTGATGGTACTGATGAGTGTTTGTTTTGCTGGTGGGGGAGGGGGGATTGTTGCTCACCACCGCTTACGTGCGGGAGGGGGGAGCTGGGGGGGGGACTTTGGGGTTCTCACGTTTAACTGTCGTTCATTCTCTGGGGCACTCCTCTGCTTTTGTGGAAGTTTGCGAAGAAAAAGCATTTCAGAACGTATATTGTATACATTTCTCTGACATTAAATTTGACCTTTGAGCCTTTGAGAGTGAACTGCAGAAACAATAGGGAATCTTAAACAAGCTCAAGGTTTGTGAGTGAAACAGGACAGAAGACACATATTTAAATCACCGTTATAAATATATCCTAAGACTCCACTCAACCCCATTCTCCTGCCTTTTCCCTGTAATCTTTGACACTCTTACTAATTAAGAACCTATCGACCTCCACTTTAAATATACCCAATGACTTGGCCTGCACAGCCATGTGTGGCAGAGAATTCCACAGATTCATCACCCTCTGGCTAAAGAAACTCCTCATCTCTGTTTCAAAGGGACATCCTTCCATTCTGCAGCTGTGCCCCCTGGTCCTAGACTCCCCTTCTATTGGAAGCACCCTCTGCATGTCCACTCTATCCCGGCCTTTCACTATTTGATAGGTTTCAATGAGATCCCTCCTCGTTTTTCTAAAATCCAGCGAGTACAGGACCAGAGCCATCAAACACTTCTCAGACGTTAATCTTTTCATTCTCGGGATCATTCACGTGACTCTTCTCTGGAACCTCTCCAATGTCAGCACATTTTTCCTTGGATAAGGATCACAATGCTGCTCACAATGCTCCAAATGTGGTCTGGCCAAAGACAGCTTGCAGACACTCACGTGGTACTGCACGTCCAGTTCTCTGGTTCATTGGCGAGGTTGGCAGTGGGGGATCTGCGTTGCCTCGGGTGTTACATGGTCCAGGTCCTCATGCCATGGTATCACTTGTTGCAGCCAGCCGCCTAGGAGAAGAAATGCTGGAGGCAGTGTGGGAGAGAGCAGAGGAATTCATACTGGGTTGGGAACTGGCACCTCCCATCAGTGCTGCCCTCCAGTGTTCCCTCAGTGGAAGACAAGCTGGATTGCGTTTGTCTGTGGCTGCACTGGCACGTGATGAGGAACTGCTGCATACCTGTTCTTGCAGAAACATGGCTCCAGGACAACATTTATGCTCCATCAATCTACAGGCATAACAATTAGGGACTTGGATCTATATTGTTTTTGTGACTGTATGTTTTTCTGCTATCATAACTGTATGTGCTGTGTGCTGTGAGTGACTGTTGGTTCTGTGTTTTGTACCTTGGTCTTGGAGGAACGCTGTTTTGTTTGGCTGTATTCATGTGTATGGTTAAATGACAATTAAACTTTAACTTGAACGTGGAGTGCTCACAGTACTGAAGGAGAGCTGCACTGCAGGGAGAGCTGACTTTCAGACAAGAGATTAAACTGTCCTCTCCTTTCAGATTCCTTCTTCTTCAGCCCTTTAACTCTTCAATCTATCACCTCCCAGCTTCTCACTTCATTGCCCCATCCACCTTCCCCTGGTTCATCCACCTGGTCTCACCTATCACCTCCCAGCTTGTACTCCTTCTCCTCTTCCTACTTTCATGTTCTGGTTTCTGCGCGCGCCCCCCCCCCACCCCCACTTTCCGTTCCAGTCCTGGTGAAGGGTTCAGCCCAACATATCAACTGTTTATTCTTCTATCTAGATGTTGCCTGGCCTGCTAAGTTCCTGCAGCTTTTTGTGTTGCCCTGGGTTTCCAACATCTGCAGAATCTCTGATGTTAAAGGGTAAACCAAGCCTTATTTATTTTGACTCATAATTCTTGATTCCTTCATCCAGTTCATTCAAACTAGATGGATTTTGGCCATTTTATCCCACATAATTACAACATAGAATATTAAAACACAGTACAGGCCCTTTGGTCCACAATGTGCCGATCTTTTAACCTACTCTCAGATCAACTTAACCCTTCCCTCTTCATTGCCTTCCATTTTTCTACCATCCAAGATATCTAAGAGTCTCTTAAATGTCCTTAATGCATCTGCCTCTACCTCCACCTTGGCTTTCACATACCCATCACTCTGTGTAAACATGCTACCTCTGCCATCTCCCTGTACTTACTGCCTAAGTAGGTGACCAATTAACCTTCGAGGTCATACGTCTTTGTAACGTGGGAGGAAACCGGAGCACTAGGAGGAAACCCACATAGTCACAGGGAGAATGTACAAACTGCTTAAAGACAGGGATGGAAATTGAACCCGGGTTGCTGGCATTATAATATATAACGCTAAGCCTTACGGTACCGATTGCCACTCATTCCTTTTATCAAAATTAACTTCATTCATAATAAAAAAGATCTTTACAAGCATAAACTTTGCAAGGCCTTTTCATTCTTACATTCAAGTTTAATTGTCATCCAACCATACACATGAATGCAACCAATGTATCTGATCCATAATGTATCTGCCTGTACCATCACCCCTGGCAGTGTGTTCTGTGTAGCCACCAACCTCTGTAAAAAAATACTAAACTCTGACATCCCCCCTAAACTTTTCTACAATCACTTTACAATTATGTCCCCTTTTCTGCCATGAGAAAAGGTCGCTGGCTGTCCACTCAATCTACGCCTCTTATCATCTTGGTACACCTCGATCAAGCCACCTCTCATCCATCTTTGCTCCAAAGAGGAAAGTCCAAAATGCTCACCTTTGCCCAATGTAATTCTTCCCTTTAAGCTGGAGTATTAAGTGGTACTGACCTGGTAATTGTTTCTCACGCACTGAAGCCAGCAGTATGTCTGTCTCCACCTGTAACAGGTAATAATAGGTTCATTGACGTCCTGCAATAATTCAAGGCAACAGCAGATGTGAGCCAGGACTGAAATAGAGCTCACAGATTTAAAGATTAGCTACATTTGTCACACTTACATCAAAACATACAGTGAAATGTGTCATTTACGTCGATGACCAACAGTCTGAGGATGTGCTGGGGGTGGCCTGCAAATGTCATCATGTTTCTGGTGCCAGCATAGCATGTCCACAACTCACTAACCCTCACCCTGTACATCTTGGAATGTGGGAAGAAACCGGAGCACCTGAAGGAAATCCAAATGTCATCCAAACTCCTTAAAGACAGTAACAAGAATGGAAGCCTGGTTGCTGGCACTATAAAGTGTTATGCTATCGGCTACAGTACCGTGCTGCCCGACCCTTCCTAATGACACCAGAAACAAACAGGAACAGAGCAGCCTGCCCCATTGGCACCTCACCTTAAACCTTCACTGCCTGCCACCATCACACAGTGGCTACTATGTGTACCATCTACAAAATGCACTGCAGACATTCACCTGGGTTACTCCATAACAAGTTGATGGGGTTACTATGTGTATGCTATGTTGCCTTCATTAGATCAAAAGATACAGGAGCAGAATCAGGTCATTCAGCCCATCGAGTATGGACTGCCATCCCATCACAGCTTATTTCTTATCTTTCTCAATCCCATTCTCCTACAACCTTTGAAGCCTTGATTAATCAAGAACTTATCAACCTCGACTTTAAATACACCCAATGACTTGGCCTTCCCGGCCTTCTGTGGCAATGAATTCCACAGATTCACAGTTCTGTGGCTAAAGAAATTCTTCCTCATCGCAGTTCTAAATGGACATCCCTCTATTCTGAGGCTGTGCCCTCTAGTCCCAGAGGAAACCACTATAGTAAACATTCTCCCCACATCCACTCTATGTAAACCTTTCAATATTTGATATGTTTCAATGAGATCCCCCTCATTCTACTAAACTCCAATGAGTACAGACACAGGGCCATCTTGTGAATCTGAATCATTCTTGTGAACCTCCTCTGGACATTCTCCAATGCCATCACATCTTTTCTTAGATAATGAACTCAAAACTGCTCACAATACTCCACGTGCAGTCTGACCAGTGCTGTATAAAGCCTCAGCATAACATCCTTGCTCTTACATTTTAGTCCACTCGAACTGAATGCTAACATGGCATTTGCCTTCCTCACCACCAACTCAACCTGCAAGTTAACTTTTAGGAAATCCTGCATGAGGACTGCCAGGTCCCTTTGCATCTCTGAGTTCTGAATACTCACCCCAGTTAGAAAATAGTCTAGGCCTTTATTCCTTCTGCCAAAATGCATGACGATACACTTCCTACACCAAATCTGTCTAAGTCCTTCTGCAGATTCCGTGCTTCCTCAGCATTACCTGCCCTACCACTTATTTTTGTATTGTCCACAAACCTGGCCACAATTCCATTAATTCCATCATCCAAATCACAGACATATAATGCAGGACAACACGTCACTAGCAGCCAACCATAAAAGGTCCCCTTTATTCCCACTCTTTGCCTCCTGCCAGTCAGCCAATCTTCTATTCATGCTAGTCTCTTTTCAGTCATACCATGTGCTCTTATCTTGTTAAGCAGTCTGTCAAAAGCCTTCTAAAAATCCAAGTAAACAACACCCACTGACTCTCCTTTGTCTATCCTGCATGTTATTTCCTCAAAGAATTGTAACAGAATTAATTAATTGGGGGACTGAATTCAAGAGCCACAAGGTAATGTTGCAGCTCTATAAAACCCTGCTTAAAATACACTTGGAATACAGTATCGGATTCAGTTCTGGCCAACTCATTATAGGAAAGATGTAGATTATTTATCACTATTGTTACTTTTTCTCTTTTTGTATTTGAACAGTTTGTCATCTTTTGCATGTTGGTTGTTTGTGTGTCCTGTTGGGTGTGGTCTTTCATTGATTCTATCATGTTTCTTGTATTTACTGTGAATGTCTGCAAGAAAATGAACCTCAGGGTTGTATATGGTGACATATGTACTTTGATAATAAATTTACTTTGAGCTTTGACTTAGAGTGTTCAACCATTTAACCATTGCCACTCAGGGAAAAAGTCTCTTTCTGTCCACTCGACTGATATGCTTCTTATCGTCTTGTACACCTCTACCGAGTAACCTCTTATCTTCCTTTGCTCCAAGGAGAAAAAACCCTAACTCACTCGACCTTTCTCTTAAGACATGCTCTCTAATGCAGGCAGCATCCTGGTAAATCTGCAGTGCACCTTCTTGCCTTGTACCCACTTCTCACAACTAGTTCTCAATGGCACAGAGAAAGCAGAACAGCCCTTCTCCAGACCCACATCAGCTCCCCCCCTTAGGATGGATGGTTCTGGCCCTCCCATCTGTGTGCACACAACTACTGCAAAATACACAGACAACTTTTATGATTCTGCTCCTTAGCAAAATATTTTACCTATATTTTCACTTTAAATATCGTCGTGACTATGAGGCAGTAAACAGAGTTGGTTTACCCAGTTAAATTCTACAGACAACTGAGCAATAAAGATAATGTGTTGTTTTTCCAGATTATGTCATTCAGGGTTAAACTGGAGACGCTGTTCTTTCTCAAGTACAGACGCTGGAGCTGTATCCAGCTGCCAGTCATAGAATGGTCATACAGCATGCAAACAGGCCAACCAAATTGCCTAGCTAAGCTAGTCCCATTTGACTGCGATTTGCCCATCTCTTTCTATACCCTTCCTTTCTACGTACCTTTCCAAATGTCTTTAAAATGTAATTACTGCCAGGAGTGGGTTATTAGGAGAGCTTGGGCAGGGAAGGCCCCGGTTGTAAGAACAGGATTCAATCCCCACTGCTGTCCGTACAGAGTTCATACGCTCTCCCTCTGACCTCGTGGGGTGTCCTCCAGTTGTTCCCGTTTCCTCCCACATTCCAAAAGATGTACAGGTGAGGGTCAGTAAGTTGTGGACATGCTACATTGGCACTGGAAGCACAGCGACACTTGTAGGCTTCCCCCAACATATCTCAAACTTGTGTTGGTCACTGACACAAACAACACATTTTACTGTATGTTTCAATGTACATGTGCAAATAAAGACAATTGTTCCTTGTAACGTAGGAGATTGTGGTTTGACCTTACAGAGATGTACAAAATCATGAGGATGGACACACAGGCTTTTTCCCCCAGGGAAGGGAAACCGAAAACCGGAGGGCATACAAAAGGCTTACGTTAAGGGACAACAGGGACTTAAGGAGCAGGTTCTTCACACAGAGTCTGGTGGGCATACGGAATGAGCTACCGGATGAAGATGCTGAGACAGGTACAGTAGCATTTAAGACATTTGGATGAGTACATGGATAGGAGGGTTTTAGAGGGATGTGGGCCAAATGCAGACAAACAGGACCAGCTGGATGGGCACCACATTCAGCACTGATGAGATGGGCCAAAGGGCCTTTTTCCCTGCTGTACTACTCTGTGACTAATCGTACCGACCCTCTGGCAACTCCTTTCATACACCCACCCACTGCCCAGAAAAAAGTTGCCCCCCAGGTCCCTATAAATCTTCTTACTTCCTTTCAAGACCTGATGAAGGGTCTTGGCCCGAAGCATCCACTGTTTATTTTTTCCCATAGATGCTGCCTGACCTGCTGAATTCCTCCAGCGTTTTGCATAGGTGCAGTGAAATGTAATGTTTTACCACCAGCTTAATATCAACTGTAAAATGCAACACTTACCTTTGAAGGTTTGTATCCAAACATCATCACCACAGCAACCTTAAGGTCCTCCCTGGTCAGAAAGCCCTTCTGTCCTGAATCGCATTCTCGGAAAACCTGCAGAAAGCAAAGTGATTTTCACCGGGAGAAAATGGCTGCTTCCTTGTATTTCCTGCAACGTTTCAGCTAACTTTTGAAGATTCATTTAGAACAAGGATGAACCCAGTTTCTAGCGGTTAGTGTAAACACTTTACAGAGGCAGCGAGCAAAGTTCAATTCCGCTACAGTCTGTAAAGACTTTGTGCATTCTCCCTGTAACCACGCGGGTGTGTTTCCTCCAGGTGCTCTGGTTTCCTTCCGTGTTCCAAAAAAGTACGGTTAGAGTTAGTAAGTTGTTGGCACTGGAAGCACGGTGACTCTTGTGGTCTGCCCCCAGCACACCCTCGTACTGTGTTGGCCACTGATGCAAAATGTTGCATTTCACTGTATATATCAATGTACATGTGACAAATAACGCTAATCCTTTTTTTTTTCTTTTTAATCTCAATTTTACAGAAGCATAGCCACTTATGCATGCATGACCTGTATGGAAAGCATGTGAAGCAAAAGATTTTTCACTGTATCTTGGTACATGACAATTTGGCACTTCAGTGCCTACTCGCCCAACCTGTCCAAGTACTTCTGTAGACTGCCTGCTACTGCAACACTACCTGCTCCTCTGACGACCTTGGTTTTGTCTGCAAACAAGGCCATCATGCTACCAGTTCCTTCAACCAGAATTCTAACGTACATGAGCCAACACTGACCCCTCCAGAACATTAAAGATAAAGATGAACTCTATTTGCCAAATGTATGTCAATGGTCAACACAGCCCGAGGATGTGCTGTAGGTGTCACCATGATTCCAGTGCCTGCATAACACGTCCACAACTTATTAACCCTAAGCCGTACGTCTTCAGAATGTGGGAGGAAACCAGAGCACTCAGAGGAAACCCATGCAGCCAGAGGGAGAATGGACAAGCTCTTTACAGAGTTGAACCCTGATCGGCGATCACCATTGTGCTAACCACCACTCTAACGTGCTGCCCACCCACATCAGAAACATCAGTAGACACTGGCAGCCATCCTGAAAAGGACCCCTTTATCCTCACTCTGACCCACCAGAGTTCAGAACAGGGGTTCCCAACCTGGCGTCCATGGAACCTTGCTTAATAATTGTTGATGGCATAAAAAATGTTGGGAACCTGTGGTTTAGAAGAATGAGGATGGATTTCATTGGAAACCTATCAGATATTAAAAAGCCTAAAAAGAGTGGATGTTGAGAGGATGTTTCCAATAGTGGGGGACTCTAGGACTGCAGAGCACAGCCTCAGAATACAAGGATCTCCCTTAAGAACAGAGATGAAGAGGAATTTCCTTGGCCAGAGAGTGGTAAATCTGTGGAATTCATTGTTACAGACGGCAATTGAGGTCTAGTTGTTGGGTATATTCAAAGTGGAGGTTGATAGGTTCTTGATTAGTGAGAGTGTCGATGTTTATGGTGAGAAGGCAGGAGAATGGAATGGGGAGAGTTAATAAATCAGGCATGATTGAATGGTGGAACAGAGTTGATAGGTCAAATGGCCTAATTCTGTTTTATGGTGTTACTGTGTACAACTTTGTATTGGTGAGATAGGAGAGATATGGTTAAACTGGTGAGAGTACAAGAAAGCTTTAAGGATGAGGGAACTCATGGCATTATGGCAAGAGCTGGCTGGTTATAGGTAGATCTGGGTGACCAACACAGTACACCTCAGGGCTCTGAGCTTAGTCTCCATGCTCTGCTCTTTCGATAACCACAACTGTGTGGTTAAGCATTCCCAACACCATCTACAGAATTCACCAAGGGCGCCACTGTTATTGCCACAGTCTCAGATGGTGACGAGGCAGTACACTGGAATAAGATAGATCAACTGGTTCAGTAGTATCGTGACAACAACCTTCCACTCAGTGCCAACAAGACCAAGGAATTGATTGTAGACTTTAGGAAGGGCCAGTAGTGGAAACAGTATCAGATTCTCCAGAAGATCCATCTTGGGCCCAGCACTGAGATGCAACTATGAAGCATCTCCATTTTTTTAAAAGTAGGAGATTCAGCATGTTATTGAAGAGACTGAACCTCCTCCTACATTGGAAAGCAATCCAATTGATTACATCGTGAGCTGATATGGAAACTCCACTGCAGAGGAATGCCAGAGATGACCGAGTGATGTGCACACAGCCAGTTCCATCACTGTGCAGCTCTCTCCACCACTGAGGGCATCCGTGAAGAAGCAATGTCTCAGGAAGATGACATCTATGATCAGAGGCCCCCAGCATCCAAACCACACCCACTTCTTGTTACTGCTATCATGCAGAATTAGGTTTATTATCACAAATATATGCCGTGAAATTTGTTGTTTGGTAGCAGCAGTCCTGTGCAATACAAAAAATACTGTAAGTTACAAAGAGAAATATATTAAAAACGTAAATAAGTAGTGCAAGAGGAGAGCAAACAGTGAGGTCGAGTTCACGGTCTATTCAGAAATCTGATGGCGGAGGGGAAGATGGCTGTCCCTAAAATGTTTAGTGTGTGTCTTCAGGCTCTTGTATCTCCTCCCTAGTGGTACCAATGAGAGGAGGGTATGTCCTGGGTGATGGGGGTCCTAAACGATGGATGCCACCTTCTTGAGGCATCCCCTGTTGAAGATGCCCTTGATGGTGGGCAGGTGAGAGCCCATGCTGGAGGTGGCTGAGTTTACAACCTGCGGCAGCTTTTATCGACCCCGTGCTGTGGCATCTCCTTACTGGGCGGTGACGCGACCAGTCAGAATGCTCTCCACAGTACATCTGTAGGAACTTGGTAACATACCACATCTCCACAAACTCCTCACAAACACAAGAAAACCCAATGAAGTATAGCTGCTGGCGTGCCTTCTTCGTAACTGCATCAACACGTTGCGTCCAGGTCGGATCCTGAACACCCACAAGTTCAACAGCAGTTTCTTCACCACTGCCATCAAGTGGAAACGATCCACAAAGAACAGTGTAGTGTAGCACAGAACAGTTCCTTTGGCCCATGATGCAGTGCTGAACTAGTTAAACTAATCTCGTCTGCCATATCCCTCCATTCCCTGAACATTCATGTGCCCTTCCTAGAGCCTCTTAAATACCTATCATCTGCAAATACCATCCCTGGCAGTGTATTCCAGGCACCCACCAGTGTTTAAAAACTTACCCCACATCTGTGAAGTTGCCTCCTCTCACCTTGAACGCATTCCTTCTAATTTTGGACATTGTAATCCTGGGGAAATGAAATCAGCTGTCTACTTTGTCCATGTCTGTTGTAACTTTATATAGTCTCCCCTTAGCCTTTGCCACTTGCGAGAAACCAACCTAAATTTATCCAACCAAGAAAGAATACCAGCCCTGCTCCAGACTATTTCTTGCATTAGTGTTGATCTTATTTTGTGGCTTATTTTTGAGCACATGTAAATTACATATAATTTATGTTAATTTATGTTTGCAATTTACTGCGCTGCTGCTGAGAAACTCTGTCGCCGTATTCAGAATCAGAACCAGATTTATTATCACTGAAACAGGTTGTGAAATTTGGTGTTTTGCGGTAGCAGTACAGTGCAATATATCACATCGGGGGGCTAGAACCCATAATACAACTGGCAGAGTTTGCAACCCTCTGCAGCAGCCCGTCCATTCCCGACGCGATGAAACCAGTTCGAACGCTCTCCACGGTCCATCTGTAGACATTCGCTAGAGTCTTTAGTGACATACCAAATCTCCTCAAACTCTTGGTGCCAGCAAACGATTCCTTGGGCAACATCTTCCAGGGAGCAAATCCTTTAAATTATTTCAGTTTTTCTACGCCTTCTCCTTGTTTTTTTTTTGGTGTGTGTGTTATGGAAACTGTTGGTGCCTGCGATGTACAGCTTGGATCTCGATAGAAGGATCCAGTGTCGGGAAAGCTGCCTCGTGGAGATCAGAGGCGAGAACCCGATAAGGACCCGTGGAAAAACACATGCTGACCAGTGGAAAAAAAAACAAAGATTGGGTCATGAACGACTCCAGCCGGAAGCAGCGAGGAAGATTGAAGTATTGAGATGAAGGTGTTCGGACCCGGTCAGCAAGTGCTCTCGACAGAGGCTGCGTCCTAGGTCCGCCGCCAGGTCAGCGACGCTTGAAGACTATCAGCAATCGCTCCCAACAGAGGCCAGAGGGTCAGCAATCACTCCCAGAGGGCCAGAAATCACTCCCAGAGGGTCAGCAATCACTCCCAGAGGGCCAGCAATCACTCCCAGAGGGTCAGCAATCGCTCCCAACAGAGGCCAGAGGGTCAGCAATCACTCCCAGAGGGCCAGAAATCACTCCCAGAGGGTCAGCAATCACTCCCAGAGGGCCAGCAATCACTCCCAGAGGGTCAGCAATCGCTCCCAACAGAGGCCAGAGGGTCAGCAATCACTCCCAGAGGGCCAGAAATCACTCCCAGAGGGTCAGCAATCACTCCCAGAGGGCCAGCAATCACTCCCAGAGGGTCAGCAATCGCTCCCAACAGAGGCCAGAGGGTCAGCAATCGCTCCAGAGGGCCAGCAATCACTCCCAGAGGGTCAGCAGTCGCTCCCAACAGAGGCCAGAGGGTCAGCAATCGCTCCAGAGGGCCAGCAATCACTCCCAGAGGGTCAGCAATCACTCCCAGAGGGCCAGCAATCACTCCCAGAGGGCCAGCAATCACTCCCAGAGGGTCAGCAATCGCTCCCAACAGAGGCCAGAGGGTCAGCAATCACTCCCAGAGGGCCAGAAATCACTCCCAGAGGGCCAGCAATCACTCCCAGAGGGTCAGCAATCACTCCCAGAGGGCCAGCAATCACTCCCAGAGGGTCAGCAATCACTCCCAGAGGGCCAGCAATCACTCCCAGAGGGTCAGCAATCGCTCCCAACAGAGGCCAGAGGGTCAGCAATCGCTCCAGAGGGCCAGCAATCACTCCCAGAGGGTCAGCAGTCGCTCCCAACAGAGGCCAGAGGGTCAGCAATCGCTCCAGAGGGCCAGCAATCACTCCCAGAGGGTCAGCAATCACTCCCAGAGGCCAGAGGGTCAGCAATCACTCCCAGAGGGCCAGAAATCACTCCCAGAGGGTCAGCAATCACTCCCAGAGGGCCAGCAATCACTCCCAGAGGGTCAGCAGTCGCTCCCAACAGAGGCCAGAGAGTCAGCAATCACTCCCAGAGGGCCAGCAATCACTCCCAGAGGGTCAGCAGTCGCTCCCAGAGGGTCAGCAGTCGCTCCCAACAGAGGCCAGAGAGTTAGCAATCACTCCCAGAGGGCCAGAAATCACTCCCAGAGGGTCAGCAATCACTCCCAGAGGGCCAGAGGGTCAGCAATCGCTCCAGAGGGTCAGCAATCGCTCCAGAGGACCAGTGGGTCAGCAATTACTCACAGAGGGCCAGAGGGTCAGTAGTCGCTCCAGAGGGTCAGCAATCGCTCCAGAGGGCCAGAGGGTCAGCAATTACTCACAGAGGGCCAGAGGGTCAGCAGTCGCTCCCAGAGGGTCAGCAGTCGCTCCAGAGGGTCAGCAATCGCTCCAGAGGACCAGTGGGTCAGCAATTACTCACAGAGGGCCAGAGGGTCAGTAGTCGCTCCCAGAGGGTCAGCAATCACTCCCAGAGGGCCAGAGGGTCAGCAGTCACTCCCAGAGGGTCAGCAATCACTCCCAGTGGGTCAGCAATTACTCACAGAGGGCCAGAGGGTCAGTGGGTCAGCAGTCGCTCCCAATGAAGGCCGTCGTTCGGACCAGGCGTGAGTTCTGAGCGACAGAAGGACTGTTCAATGTTATGAGATTTATGTGACTGGACTGTGCTTTATATCAGTCTCCTTCAGTTTTACTTGGTATTTTCTTTCTTGTGGCTGACTGGCGGGTGGGTGATTGTTACAGTTGCTGTTCTTTTTCTGCGAGGAGAGGTCAGGGATTGTTATTGATTTTTTTCTGCAGGGAGAAGGTGGGGGGGGGTTCTGGGGTCTGAGAGTTTTGTTTCTTTTACTTTCTCATGCGTACTTCTTGGCTATCTGGAGAAGACGAATATCAGAGGTGTATTGTATATGCATACTTTGACAATAAGATGAATCTTGCACTTTGAAATATAGAAAATGGCGTACCTTATTTGTAGTTGCATCAATATATTGGGCCCAGAATAGATCTTCAGAGAAGTTGACACACAGGTTCCCTTATCTATGAATTCAGAAGATCACAAGACAAAGGAGCAGAAGTAGGCCATTCGGCCCATCGAGTCTGCTCCGCAGCTCCCCCATGAGCTAAACTATTCACCCATCTAGTTCCAATTTCCAGCTTTTTCCCCATATCCCTTGATACCCTGACTAATTAGATACCTGTCAATCTCCTCCTAAAACACCCTCAATGATCGGGCCTCCACAGCTGTATGTGGAAACGAATTCCACAAATCCATGACCCTCTGGCTAAAAAAATTTCTCCTCATCTCTGTTTTAACTGGGTACCCTCTAATTCTAAGACTATGGCCTCTTGTCCTGGACTCACCCACCAAGGGAAACAACCTTTCCACATCTACTCTGTCCAACCCTTTCAACATTCGAAACATTTCTGAGATCCCCTCTCATTCTTCTATAGTCTAATGAATACAATCCAAGAGCCGACAAACGCTCCTCATATGTTAGCCCCTGCATTCCAGGAATCATCCTCGTAAATCTTCTCTGAACTCTCTCCAACATCAGTACATCCTTTCTAAGATAGGGGGCCCAAAACTGCACACAGTATTCCAAATGAGGTCTCACTAATGCCCCATAGAGCCTCATCAACACCTCCTTACTCTTATACACTATTCCTCTTGAAATGAATGCCAACATAGCATTCGCTTTCCTTACCGCCAATCCAACTTGGTGGTTAACCTTTAGGATATCCTGCACGAGGACCCCCAAGTCCCTTTGCACTTCCGATTTTTGAATTTTCTCCCCATCTAAATAATAATCTGCCGGATTATTTCTTCTTCCAAAATGTACAAGCGTACATTTGTCAACGTTGTATCTCATCTGCCATTTCTTTGCCCACTCTCCTAAACTAAGTCTCTCTGCAACCTTTCCATTTCTTCAACATTTCCTGCTCCTCCACCTATCTCGGTGTCATCCACAAATTTAGCCACAAAACCATTTAATCCATAATCCAAATCATCGATATACATCATAAAAAGAAGCGGCCCCAACACCGACCCCTGCGGAACACCACTAGTAACTGGCAACCAATCAGAATAGGATCCCTTCATTCCCACCCTTTGCTTTCTGCCTATCAGCCAATGCTCCACCCATTTCAATATCTTTCCTATAATTCCATGAGCTCTCACCTTATTAAGCAGCCTCATATGCGGCACCTTATCGAAGGCCTTTTGAAAATCCAAATACACAACATCCACAGCCTCTCCCTTGTCAATCTTATTCGAGATTACCTCAAAAAATTCCAATAGGTTGGTGAGGCAGGATCTTCCCTTCATGAAACCATACTGGCTTCGGCCTATCTTGTCATGCACCTGGAGGTATTTCATAACCTCGCCCTTGAGGATTGACTCCAATATCTTTCCAACTACTGATGTCAGACTAATAGGTCTGTAATTTTCTTTTTGCTGCCTCCTTCCTTTCTTAAATAGCGGAACTACATTTGCGACCTTCCAGTCCTACGGAACCATGCCAGAGTCTATTGATTCCTGGAAGATCATTTCCAATGCTTCCACAATCTCCAAAGCCACCTCCTTCAGAACCCTTGGGTGCACCTCATCCGGACCGGGAGACTTATCTATTCTTAGTCCACTTAGCTTCCCAAGCACTTTCTTTCTAGTAATCTTGACTGTACCTAATTCTATTCCCTGATACCTCTGGCTATCAGGTATATTGCTCATGTCTTCCACTGTGAAGACTGATGCAAAATACTCATTCAGTTCCTCCGCCATCTCTTTGTTATCCATTATAATTACTCCAGCATCATTTTCAATCGTCCCATATCTACCCTTGTCACTCTTTTACTCTTCATATATTTAAAAAAACTCTTAGTATCCTTTCTTATGTTGATCACCAACTTCCTTTCATAATTCATCTTTTCTTTCCTAATGACTTTCTTAGTTTCCTCTGTAAGTTTTTAAAAGTCTTCCAGTCCTCATTTTTCCCACTAATTTTTGCTTCCTTGTACGCCGTTTCTTTTGCTTTTATTTTTGCCTTAACCTCTCTCGTTAGCCACATTTGTGCCATTTTTCCATTCATGATTTTCTTTTTTCTTGGAATATATTTTTCCTGCATTTTCCTTATTTCTTGTGGGTATTTCATCCAATTCTGCTCTGCCATCCCTCCATTTAGCTTACTTTTCCAATCGACTTGGGCCAGTTCCTCTCTCATACCACTGTAATTTCCCCTGTTCCACTGAAATATCGATACACCTGATACCAGCTTCTCCTTTTCAAATTTGAAACTGAACTCAATCATATTATGATCACTACTTCCAAGGGGTTCCTTTACCTCCAGCTCCCTAATCGCCTCAGGTTCGTTACACAGCACCCAACCCAAAACAGCCGGTCCCCTGGTGGGCTTCTGGACAAGCTGCTCCAAAAAGCCATCCTGTAGGCATTCTCCAAACTCCCTCTCCTGAGATCCATTACTTTCCTGACTTTCCCAATCCACTTTCATATTAAAATCCCCCATAATTATCTCGACATTTTCCTTCTGACACGCTTTTTCTATTTCAAGCTGCAACTTGTAGTCCACATCCCGGTTGCTGTTTGGAGGCCTGTTATTAGTGTCTTTTTACCCTTGCCATTTCTTAATTCTACCCATAAGGATTCTACCTCTTCTGATCCTATGTCCCTTCTTTCTATTGATTTGATATAGTTGCTTACCATCAGGGCCACACCACCCCCTTTACCTACCTTCCTATCCTTCCTGTACACTGTGTATCCTGGGATATTCAGCTCCCAATCACATCCATCATTTAGCCATGACTCGGTGATGGCCACAATGTCATATCTTTTAACCTGCAGTTGTGCAGCAAGGTCATCCACTTTATTTCTAATGCTGCGTGCATTTAAGTACAGCACGTTTAGATCAGTATCTGTTGTCGATTTTGCTATATTTCTATTTTGCAGCAAATTATCCTGTATATTCTCCGGCCTGTCCTTCTTGCCATCTTTGCTGCACAGTATTTTTGACTTATTTCTATTTTCCTCTTCCTCGACCCTAACACCTTGGTTTCCTTCCCCTTGCCAACTTAGTTTAAACCCTCCCTAACAGCTATATTAAACAATCCCACCAGGATATTAGTACCTTTTGAGTTCAGGTGTAATCCATCTTTTTTGTATAAGTCATACCTTCCCCAAAATAGATCCCAATGATTCAAGACTTTGAAGCCCTGCCCCCTGCACCATTTACTTCGCCAGACATTCATCTGCTTAATTCTGCTATTCTTACCTTCATTAGTGCGTGGCTCAGGCAGTAATCCTGAGATTATTACTCTGGAGATCTGACTTTTCAATTTTCTTCCTAGCTCCCAGTAATCTTCCTTCGGGACCTCCTCTCTTTTTCTGTCTATGTCGTTGACAGAATTGCGTAAGAGAAAGGTACAGGAGCCTTAGGACCCCTCACCATCAGGCTTTTGAACTAGAGGGGATACTTCATTCACCCCAACACTGAATTGGACTCTTTTTCAAGGTCTCATCTCATGTTCTCGATATTTATTGCTCATTTTTTTTCTATCTTTTGTTTTGTATTTGCGCGTTGTTGTATTTTTCACCTCGGTTGTTGCTCGTCCTGTTGGATGTGATCTTTCACTGACTCTATCATGTTTCTTGTATTGACCGTGATTGTCCACAAGAAAATGAATCTCAGCGTTGTGAATGGTGACATAGATGTACTTTAGTAATAAATCTACTTCGAACTTTAATTAAGACAACATTAAACTTGAACCTACCGCTGCGCAGCGGCTCTTCTCCGAGTCAGTAACTCGTCTCTCCTCCTGGAACCTGGCGCCAGGATATCGATACATGGTGGATTGCATCAAATCGGTTCTACACTAATTCTCTCATCGACCCTCTGGACCACTACATACAACGAGTGCCCCCCTCACTCCCACTCACGACACCGTTGTTCGCTCCCGTTTCCTTCTCTCATCTGTTTGGGAGTTTCTGCTTTTGTAACTTCCGCGCAACCACAAACTAATTCCCCATTCGGCGAACTTCAGCCTTCCACTGCCTTTCAACAAGCACGGCGGTTGGCTCAGAGTCTTAAAGGGGTTATGTCGCAGGAGTTTAAGCGGAATTTGCCACTGGAAAATGAAACACTTTGTAAACTCTCTGGCTCGGTGATCTGCTCGAAGGACTGCGAACTGGTAATCGCAGCAAAATTTGTCCATCTGCATTTTATAAACACACAGGATTCTGCAGATGCTGGAAACCCAGAGTGAGACGACAGAGTCCTTCGGCAGTACTCGGCCCGAAACGTCGACTGTACGTTTATTTTCCACACATGTTGCCTGGCCTGCTGAGTTCCTCCAGCATTTTGTGTGTGCCTCTTGGATTTTCAGCATCTGCAGATTTTCTCTTGTTTGTGAGGAACTCAGCAGGTCAGGCAGCAACTATGGAGAGGAATAGCCAGTCAACGTTTCGGAGTGAGACCTTCCCTCAGGAAATTCCTTTCCATAGATGATGCCTGACCTGCTGAGTTCCTGCAGCATTGTGTCGTTGCTCTGGACTTCCAGCATCTGCAGAACCTCCCGTGTTTATATTAGGGGATGATTGCGCGCCAATATGGAGAATGGGGTGTGGAGACGAACAATCAAAAATAAAATCTAAAAACCTGCAGATGTTGCAAGATCTGAAATTGAAAACAGAAAATGCTGTAATTACTCAGTGGGTCGGCAGAGTCTGTGCAGAAAGAAATAGTCAACGTTTCGGATTAATTATTAAGGTTTCCAATCTGATGGAAGGTAATTGATCCAAAACTTTAGCTCCTTTTTCTCCTTCCACACACGCGACACTGACCTGTTGAGTATTTTCTGTTTTGGTTACCAAGATATAACGGAAAAATATATGAACTTTTCAAGTTAAAAAAAAAGCATTAAGACTTAGTGCATCTTAGAAGAAGTGTATTACATATTTACTGAGTTACTTTCGTCGTAAAGTCACTCTTAAAACACGCTGATCACAAGAGCCAGGTTTTGCACAGCAAGATCACACAAACCATTTTGCAATTGAACGTATGATTAATTTTAGTGGTATCAATAGTGGAATTTTTCAAAGTAAATTTATTATCAAAGTATTTATATGTCATCATATAACTAGCCGAGATTAATTTTCTTGCAAGCATTCACAGTAGAACAAAGAAATGCATTAGAATCAATGAAAGACTATACACAAATATTATCACTACGTATAATAGGCCTGATGTGATTTTGACAAATATTGATTTGACCAGCTACAACCAAACTGCACATTGGCACCTTTTGCACTCACGAAGTGAGTGAGGCTGATAGAAATACAGCGCTTTGTCGAAGGAGAGTGGATTAAGTTGCCGTTTTCGAGCGAGTTCTGTTGTCAGTGGCTTTTGAAGGCGGAAGGCGAGCTGAAGGTTAACGGGAAAGATGCGGCCGGCGGTAGGACCCAGGGAGCGCTTCCGACCGCGTTCTGAGGCCGGCTTTTTCGGAGAGCGGGGGTTTAATTGCAGCTGCGACGCAGCGTGTCCGCTCTAATCAACGCACTTCACCCTCCGACCGGCTGCATCGTTCCTCCCCATTCCCCCTCCCCTTGCATGGTAGCGAACACGGCGGCGTCCAGAGTTTGGGGCCGGTAGAAGCTGCCGAGTTTTGTCCGGACGGTATCGGGGTAGACAGCCCGGGAGCCACTCTGAACTACGCTGTGCCCCAGTCTGCATTGTTTCCTGTAGGAGTTCGGGACCAAGCGCAGAGTAATCTACCCAGCCTGGTCTTCTTCTGCTGGGCCCCGTAAGACTTTGCAAATCTTTGTTGGAAAGCAACCGCCGTCCCCACGTGACCCGCTTGGTGAAGTACGCTACTGTACATAATTACACATTACCGTGCGGCAGGCATGGCCGCGATGGGATGAATGGACTGCTCAGACAGAAGTAAATAGCTTGCATATCCTTTGGAGTGAGGAGGGGTGTTCCTTTAGCACCGCGGTGGTTGCTGATTTCCTTTCTGTAACGTGCTGACCAGACCTGTGCACGGTGTGCTGATTACTGCTGGTGATCTCCCGAGGGACGTGGACACACTGGTAAGGCAGGTGTCTTTTGGCATTAAGTTTAGTAAAATTGGTTTGTTATCATCCCGTGTGTCGAAATACAGATCGATTCATTACCGGAGAGCACTCGGGAAGTACAAGGGAAAACGATACGAATGCAGAATGAAGTGTACATTTAGCAGGAAAGTGTAGTCCGGGCAAGCAATATGGTGAAAGGTCACAGTGAGGTAGGTTATGGTACAGGAGGTCTGTCTCTTGCATGAAATACAGGTGTAGTTAAAAAAAGACTTACTTGCCGCAGCATCACCAGCACGTAATGTTCATAAAACACAAGTTATACACAGTTTTCACAGGGAACGCACAATTACTGTAGGAGAAAAAACAAAAAGTCCATTTTAGTGCAAAGTGATCGGGGATGGACAGTGGTATTTTGGATGGACTTTCGATCGTGGTCCCTGGGGGGCTGTCGTATGGTGGGTGTCGGGGGGGGGGTTACTGAGGCAAATGAGGGGGTGTGATGCTTTTGCTACTGCTTGTGCATGGGAGGGTGGGGGCTTTGGGGTTCTAATGTTCTCCCGTCATGCATTCTTTGGGGGGTTTTTCCCCTTCTGTTTTGAGGATGTCTGCGGATAGTAAGAATTTCAGGTTGTATATGGTGTATATCCTCAGATATTAAATTGAGCTAATGAATCATCGAGTGGTCATGGCGTTGCTAAATTGTAGTGGTTAAGGTTGTGCCGGTTGGTTCAAGAACAGAATGATTGAAGAGAAGTATTTGTTTCTGAACCAGGTGGTCGGTTCTGTACCAACAGTCCGATGTAACTATGAGAAGATGGCACAGCCTGGATGGTGGGGGACCTACAATGATGGATGTCACCACCTTGAGGCAGAATGTCCTGTACGTACTGCCGATTGGGATGTGCCCGTGATGCATTGGGCCAGATCCACTACCCTCTGCAGTTGCCGTACAGCCAGTCAGGATACTTTCAGCATTGCATCTGTAGAAGTTTATCAGAATGTTTGGTAACAAGCTGAAAGGATGAGTATTTCAGGGCTGATATGGGCATGATGGGCCAAAGAGCCTGCTCCTGTGCTGGGTTGGAATTGGTTTATTATTGTCACGTGTTGCCAACTGCATGTAGGCGCAATTACAGCGAAAGCACGGCATCACCTCTACTTCCTTACAAGTTTGCGAAGATACAGAATGATATCTGAAATTATGACAAACTTCTGAAGATGTGTGGTGGAGAGTTTATTGATTGCCCTGGTATGGAAACATCAATGCCTTGAATGCCCATCAATGCCCCCCAACAGGAAAGATTACACAAAGTAGTGGATATGGTCCAGTCAGTCATGGGTGAAGCCTTCCCCCACCATTGAGCACATCTACGCGGAGTCACAGGAGAGCAGCGTCGATCATCGACGGCCCCCGCTCTCTTCTCACTGATGCTATCAGGAAGGAGGTACAGGAGCCTCAGGACCCTCACTGCCAGGCACAGGAACAGTTATTAACCCTCAGTCGTCAGTCAGGCTGTTGAGGCAGTGAGGATGACTTCACACTCCCCCATCTTGGAACTGTTCCCACAACCTATGAACTCACTTTCAAGGACCCCTCATTTCATGTACTTACTCGATATTTATTGCTTGTTTATTTGTTCTTCTCTTTCATATTTGTGCGGTTTGTTGTCCTTTGCACATTGGTTGTTGTCGGTTCTGTTGGGTGTGGTTTTTCATTGATTTGGTTGTGTTTCTTGGATTTGCTGTGTATGCCCGCAAGTAAATGACTCTCAGGGTTGAGTATGGTGACATATATGTACTGTACTTCAATAATAAATGTACTTTGAGCGAAGAAACAGTGGAAAGCTTGTTTTGCATACTGTTTATCAGATCAGATTGTGACCCAGTGCATTGATGTAGAACAGGGTAAAACAGTAACAGTGCAGAATAAGGTATAGAACAGTGCAGGTGAAGGATAAAATGCAGGATCATAAAAAGGTTGATGGTTGATCTACAGTCCATCTTACTCCACAAAGGGTGTATTCAAGTGTCAGATAACAGCAGGGTAGAAGCCGTCCTTGAGCTTGCCGGGATGTGCTTTCAGGCTTTTGTATCTCCTGCCCGATGGGAGGGGGAGAAGAGAGAATATCCGGGGTGGGAGGGGTCTTAGATTATGCTGGCTGCTGTACTGAGGGAGCGAGAAGAATAAACAGTCCATAGAAGGGAATCTGATTTCCGTGATGTGCTGAGCTCTGTCACAACTTTCTGCAGTTTCTTGTCACACACACAGCAGTTTCTGTACTAAGCCGTTATGCATCAAGACAGAATGCTTTCTATGGAGCATCGATTTAAAAATCGGTAAGATTTGACAGGAACATGCCAAATTTCTGTAACCTCCAAAGGAAGCAGAGGCTTCGATGAGCTTTCTTGGCTGTGACATCTACGTGGTTGGGCCAGGGCAGGCTGTTGCTGGTGTTGACTCCCAGGAGCTCAGAGCTCTCACCCCTCTCCCCTCTCAAGCTCAACACTGTTTATAAGACCATAAGAGATATAGGTTCTTAGTAATTGTCACACTGCTATTTGAGGGAGATTGTAGGGCTCATATTATCTGTTATATTTCCCATAGTATGACAGTGACTGCGTTGCATAAGTTTTTTTAAATCTCTTAATGTAATGTAAGTAGAGGTATTGCTCTAATTATATTTGAAGAGATGACACTGGTGCCAAGCTGTGTGGGTCCTAATGCCCTTCCCTTGGACAACATCGCTGTCATGGAGAGGGGAGACTTGCAGCATGGGCAACTGCTGGTCTTCCATACAACCTTACCCAGGCCTGCGCCCTGGAGAGTGAAGATTTTCCAGGCGCAGACCCGTGATCTCGCTAGACTAACGGATGCTTTTATTTATTTGAAGAGAAAGCAGAGAAGAACCAGTCATGTTAATCTCTCCATGTCAAAATGGTGATTTTTCTACATCAAAGGATATTGAAACTACAAAAGGTCATGGGACAATCCGGTTATCGCATAGTTTTATTTAATGATACTACCTTGGATTGGAGGTAGGAGACAGTAGATTCTGGTGGAGGGCTGATTTTCAGATTGGAGGCCTCTGGCCAGTGACGGTGCAAGGTCCAATGTGTTTCATCATCTTATATCAACATATTGGCTGAGAACATAGGTGGCATGGTTAGTAGGTGTGTGGATTATGCTCTAAATGGTGGAATAGTTGTCAGTGGTTATCTGACACTACTCTGGGGCCTTGATCAACTAGACCAGTGGGCTGAGTTTAATTCAAATAAATCTGAATGAAGATCGAACTTCGAGTACAAGGTTAATGGCAGGAATCCTAGCAGTGTGAGGAACAGAGGGACCTCAGGGTTGACATCCATAGATGCCCCAATGTTGCAGTTTTAAGAAAACGTATGGTGCGTTGGCTTTCATTAGTTGGGGGATTGAGTCCAAGAGCTGCGAGGTAACATTGCAGCTCTATAAAACTCTGGTTAGACCACACTTGGAGTGTTGTGTTCAGTCCTGGTCACCTCATTGTAGGTAGGATGTGAGGGAGGGTGCAGCAGAGACTGACAAGAATGCTGCCCAGATTACAGAATGTACCTTGTGAGCTCGGGCTTTTCTCTTGGGAGTGAGGGAGGGTGAGAGGTGATTTGATAGAGGTGTATGAGGCGATGAAAGGTATCGGTAGAGTGGACAGCCAGCACCTTTCTCCCAGGGCAGCAATGGCCAATACCAAAGGACATCAGTTTAAGGTGAACGGAGGAAAGGCAGAGAGTGGTAAGTGCCTGGTAGATGCTGCCAGGGGTCATGGTAGAGACAGATCAATGGGACGTTGAAGAGGTTCTTAGATAGGTACGTGGATGAAAGAAAAATGGTGGGATGTGTGGGAGAGGCTTATATTGATTTTACAATAGGTTAAAAGGACAGCATAACATTGTGGGCCGAAGAGCTGTAATGTTTGTATAATGAACAGGATCCAAGGCAAACTTTTTGTTGTATCTTGGTACATGTGGCAATAATAAAGCAATACCAAGGGGGAACGGGAGGACGTCGACTCAGACCATGAGAGGCCTGCGTCGGGCATTTTCGTGCCTTACAAGGCGCAGGTTGGAAATTCATAGAAATACCGCCCAGACAGTTTGTGGGTGGAAGAGAATGCTACCTAAATGCAGGCTCTTGTTATTTTTTTTCTTTGTAGTGCCATGTCGAGCAGAACAGAGAGCCAGCACGGGAAGTGGACGGTGTCGAGCAGCGATGAGGAGGACCAGAAGCCTGTCCAAGGAGCTGCTGGCGCAGGGCTGCATCCAGTCAGGAGGGACGAGGTGTCCGACTCTGACGAGACAGTGATTGACGAAGGGGAGTTCGAGGCATCGCACTGTGGCCGGGCGCAGGGGGTCGCTAGGACAGAGGAGCAAGATCTTTGCTCCCTCCAGCTGCCCCCCAGGTCAGTCAAAACCGAATCATACGACCCCACCCCCACGGCCAAACGGGCGAGACCCTCTTCCGAACTGGGCTGGGGGCTGTCCAGCAGCGACGAGGAGCCCGAGAGCAAAGTACACGGGCGGCAGGTCAAGGAGGAGAGAGTGGAAGAGAAGGCCTCTTGTCTGAAACCGAAGAAAGCCTGCCTGGGAGATCTGGATCACTATGGCTTCGCAGAGGAGGAGCAGAAACCAGAAGTGCAGGCGGCTGGCGGGATGCTGGATAAGTGGGATTTGCTGGGCACAGAGCAGACCTTCAGCTTTTATCTGACCAAAGTGTCGGGAATCTCGTCCAAGGACAACATCTGTGCTCTTCATATAAAAGGCAAGGTCAAATTCATTGTCATGGGCATACATAGACAGGGTATAAACGCCGTAAAAATTTGTTTTGTGTATCAGCAACATGGGAGAATGAGAGGCAACTTGATAACGGTGTACGATGATGAGAGATGTAAATCAAGTAGACAGCCGGAGAATTGCAGTGAGAACGTGTTCATTGTCCATTTAGAAATCTGATGGCGGAGGGGAAGAAGCTGTTCTTAAAACAATGAGTGTGTGTCTTCAGGCTCCTGTACCTCCTCTCCTCTCATTGCTACCATTCAGGGAGGAGGTACAGGAGTCTGAAGACACACACTCGACAGTTTAAGAACAGCTTCTTCTCCACCATCAGATTTCTGAATGGACGATGACCCCATGAACATACCTCACTATTTTTGCCCTCTTTTTGCACTACCTTTTTAATTAAATTTTTAATCTATTTTTCTTATTGTAATTCATAGTATTTTCTTTGTATTGCATTGTATACCAGGCAAGGCCACTTGATTCCAAGCAACTGGTTTATTGATCATTACAGAATGTCTCTCTGATGCTTCCCGCTCTCTCCCCTCTCCCTTCCCCTTTTCCCAACCATTATTCCCCTCTCCCTGCCACTTTCCAACTATCAGTCCACTACAGAGACCCACATCAGAACCAGGTTTATCATCACTCACGTATGTCATGATTTTTTTCCCTTTTTTGTGCTAGCAGTAGAGTGCGATATACAAAATTACAACAGTGCTGTGCAAAAGTCTTAGCTGCCAAAGATTGTACGTGTGGAGTCTGTGGGCTGGTAATGGTTATTGGTCAGTAACGCAATGCCTATCTCCTGCTAACAGACAGAGACAGAGAAATGCACACATCCATTCTGCTGAGTATTTCCAGCACTTTCCCTGTCCCATCTTTTCTACAAATTAAAATAATTTTTACTTTCCCTGGAAAAAGTCTCCTTGACCTGAACTATTTTCTCCCTTTCTGCTTCCATGGGTCCTGCCTGATCTGATGTTATTTTTTTTCTTGCTCTTCATTTAGAGGTAAAATATAACTTTGAATGTGTGAGGGGGCAGTTATTTGTAGTCATCAGTTCTCCTCTCAAATTCTCGAGCCAAAGCCTCATGTGGTTGAGATGAACACTTTGGGTTTCAGAAAGTAGTGATGTTGGAGATTTAAAACATAGTACAACACAGGAAAAGGAGACGTGGAGAGTACAGAGGAGATTTACCAGGATGCTGCCTATGTTAGAGAGCATGGCTTGTGAAGACGGTGAGCGAGCCAGGGTTTTTCTCAAAGGAGAATGAGTGGTGACTTACAGGTATATAAGATGATACAAGGCATAGATAGAGTGAACAGCCAGAGACCTTTTCCCAGAGTGGAAATGGTTAATACAAGAAGGCTTAATTTTAAGATGATTGGAGAAAATGTAGGGGGGATTTCTGAGGAGGGTTTTTGATACGGAGCAGGCTGAGTGCAAGAAATGCCCTGTTAGATGATGGCAAAGGTACATAGATATACAGGTTTCCCCCGCCATCCGAAGGTAGAGCGTTCCTGTGAAACGGCTCGTAAGCCGAAATGTCGTAAAGCAAAGAAGCAATTGCCATTTATTTATATGGGAAAATTTTGTGAGTGTTCGCAGACCCAAAAATAACCTACCAAATCACGCCAAATAACACATAAAACCTAAAATAACAGTAACATATAGTAAAAGCAGGAATGATATGATAAATACACAGCCTATATAAAGTAGAAATACTTTTCCACAATCATTACTGAACTGTTCTCCGTAGCGAAAATCTCATGCAAGCGCCGTCGGCAGAAGATCTCACGCAAGTGCTGTTGGCAAAAACACTCTCTCCAGTAACCTTTAAGCGATGAAGCTGCCAATTCATACCAAATAACATGTAAAAGTACACAGCCGATATAAAGTAGAAATGATGTATGTACAGTGTAGTATCACTTACTGGAATTGGGACAGCGCCGAGCACACGGATGATGGTCTGTTAGACTGAGTTGTCGCAGGTTGGGGTGGTGCAGTGGCCCCCACCCTCCAGGCCGCTGACCCATACATTGCCACAAAGCACGCAGGAGTCCAGTGGTAGCCGGGAGGCACACAGCACATGTTTAAGAAAAAAGCCAAAATAAACATGCTAATTAATTAGGTGCCGCCTAACACGTAACTGTCGGCGCAGATCAGTGCTGATGCAATCTCCTCTGATCTGCGCCGACATTTATGAGCCGGGCAGCACCTAATTAATTAGCATGTTTATTTCGGCTTTTTTCTTAAAGATGTGCTGTGTGCCTCCCGGCTACCATTGCATTCTCCGCGAATCGGTATCTATCCGTGGCCTGGGGGTTGGGGTGGTGGGACACTGGGGTGTCATCTCGTCGTCTGTTTCCATTAGAGCAGGCAACTCATCTTCTCCTATGACTGCTCACCTCAATGTTGAAGGTCAAGGTTCGTTGTCGGCTGTGGCTGATGTGGAAGGCTTGCTTGACAGCTGATCCTTGTGCATTTTTCTATCAAACAGTTCTTTGTAAACACTCAAACCATCCTGCCGATATCCCCTAAACCTACGTACCATTTCACAATTAAAATCGTACTTTATCATTACTCATTCGGTTTCAATTGTTATCCTTTCCTCTTCCAATTGCATCAGCTCTTCATCTGTCAGTTCTTGGTCATGGGATGCCAAAACCTCTTCAACATCATCTTCGGCAGCTTCCACAAGCCAAACTCACTCAGTCCTTACTTCGTTCACCACGATCAAAACGCTTAATTATGTCTAGTTTTACGCTAAGTGTAACACCCTTACGAGCTCTTTTAGGCTTTTCCGATACCATAGAACTCATTTTGCAAACGGCTGCTCATAGGCACGTGTTAAAGCAATACCGGAGAGAATCCGGGGAGAGCGGCAGCTCGGGGTGCGCGCTGCCTTTTTTCGTGCGCTGATTTTTTTCCGTAACAGTGAAAACACCTTCTGAAAGCGAAAACAGGGTAACTAATGTAGGTCTTCCATAACAGTGAAGTTTCGTAAAGCGAACGTTCGAAAAGCGGGGGACACCTGTATTAGAAACATTTAATATTCTAAATTGTTTTATGTCATTTCCAGTACACAAGTGTAAAGGAGAACAAAATAATTGTTACTCCGGATCTGATGCAGCATGAAATAAAGTACAATAAGATAAAGAATGTAATAATAATAAAAACATAATAAACGTAAACTTATAAGATAGCTTGTAGACATTGATTGTATGTACAAAAAGTAATGCTAGGCACAGGAGTGTTTGTACATAAGGTGACTGATGGGAAGTGATAAAGTAGTGGTGGTTGCGGGTGTGGAGATGTTGATCAGCCTTACTGCTTATGGAAGGAGACTTAGATAGGCACGTAGATGAAAGAAAATTAGAGGCCTGTAGGGGAAGGAAGAGTTAGATTGATCTTGGTGTAGGTTAAAGGGCAGCACAGCATAGTGGGCCGAAGGGCCTGTGTTGTGCTGTACTGTTCCATGTTCTAGCTATCTAATTAAACTAATTCCTTCTGCCTGCACAACAAACATCCATAACCCTCCTCACGTGCCTCTTGCTGGCCTGTATTTTATTTGCCTCCACTACCAACCCCGGCATTGCATTCCGGGTACTGACCACACTCTGTAGAGAAACTTGCCCCACGCATCTCTTTTGAAATTTCCCCTCTCACCTTAAATGCATTCCTTCTGGTATTAGACATTTTGACCCTGGGAAAAAGATACTCGCTGTCCATCTGTACCTCTCAGTATTTTATAAGCATCTTTTAATTCTATGTAAAATCTTGATGCATTGAGTACAGAGGTTGGGTGTTATATTGAAGATGTCGGTGAGGTTGGATCTGGAGTACTGCCTGCAGTCCTGGTCACCTACCCACAGGAAATGTATCGATAAAATTGAAAGAGAAAATTTACGGTGATGTTGTCGGGATTGAGGATCTGAGTTGTCTTAATTATCTTTGTTTTCTTAAAACTGTTACAGATATTCTATCGCCACTCTTTGGGACAATAGTAGCTTCTGCTCAGGTGAGAAAACCCCATTCTACTGTGTCGGGGAGGGAGCACTGGGAAAGTAGTTAGGTTACTCTGTGTAGAGTGCAGAAGCTTTAGTCAGTTGAATAGGGCTGTTCAAAATGGGTAGCTTTGATCCAGGAAATGTGGAGAAATATTTGCAGCAACCCATAATTCCAAAAATACTACATAAAAAATGGGGGAGGCATTAAATAACCCTTAAAAGGGATTGGGTACACACACAGTGGCCACTTTTTAGGTTCCACCTGCAGCTAATGAAGTGGCCACTCGGTGTATGCTTGTGGTCATCTGCTGCTGTAGCTCATCCACTTCAAGGTTCAATGTGTAGTACGTTCAGAGATACTGTTGTAATGTGTGGTCGTTTGAGCTACAGTCGTCTTCCTGTCAACTTCTGGCCATTCCCCTCTGACCTCGCTGATTATCAGTGTTTTCTCCCACAGAACTGCTGCTCAATGGCTGTTTCTTTTTGTTTTTTGCACCGCTCTCTGTTAACTCTTGAGAGACGTGTGTGTGTGTGTGTGTGTGTGTGTGTGTGTGAGAAAACCCCAAGAGATAAGCAATTTCAGATACTCAAACCACCCCGTCTCAACAATCATTCCATGGTCAAAGTCACCCAGATTACATTTCCTCCCCATTCTGGTGTTTGCTCTGAACAGCAACTGGACCTCTTGACCGTGTCTGTTATGCTTTAACGCATTGAGTTGCTGCTACCTGATTGGCTTATGAGATATTTGCGTTAATGAGCAGGTGTACAGGTGTACCTAATTAGGTGACCACTGAGTGTAGATTTTAAAAGGTAGAAATTTGCAGTGTTATGGGAAAAGAGTATAATAAACTGGCCATTCTATGACCTCTATCATTAACAAAGCATTTTTACCCATGCTCACTGTATGTATGTTGTTTTTCACACTATTCTCCGTAAACTCTGGAGACTGTTGTGCTGACAGGAAGATGGGTTGAGGGTGGATGTCCGGGAAATGGAGGGGCCACCATTAGCAGTAGAGGAAGGGTAACCCCGTTCTTTGATGTCATGAAACCTAAAGTCCCATCTTGGAACAGATGCGGCAGAGATGGAGGAACTGAAAAAAGGGAATGTCATTTTTACAGGAGACAGGATGGGAAGAGGTATAGTCAAGGTAGCTTGTCCGTAAGCTTATAAAATATATCAGTGGACAGCTTGTCTCTAAAGATGGAGACAAAGTGATTGAGAAAGGGGAGAGGTGGACCAAGTGAATTTAAGAACTGGGTGGAAGTTGGAGGCAAAGCTGGTGAAATTGTTGAGCTCAGCAGGGGTGCAGGAAGCAGCACCAGTGTAGTGCAGAGGGAGCTGGGGAGCATTACCAGGGAAGGCTTGGAACATGATCTGTTCCAAGTAGCCAGTGAAAAAGCAAGTATAGCTAGGGCTCGTGCAGGGGCCCACGGCTATCCATTCTGTTTGGAGAAAGTGGGAGGAGCTGAAAGAGATATTGTTCAAGTTGAGGACCATTTCTGCCAGACGGAGGAGTGTGGTGGTGGAGGGAACTGGTTGGGTCTGTTGTTTACAAAAAGGCAAAAAGCATTAAGACCTTCCTGATGGAGAATAGAAGTACATAGGGACTGGTCATGACATGGGGCTGCTGCTTAGCAGAGGTATTTATTTATATTTGTTGTAAATTTTTTTAATAACATTTATATGTTTTTAACGTTTTTATCTTTCAGTTCAATTATTGCATCGATATTCCTTGGCTTATGAAGCAGTATCCTGAAGAATTCAGGTGAGTTGGGTCTTCAGGAAGTCGTCGATGCAGAAAATGCAGTCAGTAGTGAGAGATGAGTGCCTTGTTTAGAAAGGTGTTGAAGGACAAATGTGAGAAAATCTTGCTATGTTCATGGTTTTCTGCTGCTGTCGCCCATCCACTTCCAGGTTCAATGTGTTGTGCGTTCAGGGGTGCTGCACATCCCTGTTGTAACGTGTGGTTATTTACGTTACTGTCACCTTCTTGTCAGTTTGAAACAGTCTGGCCATTCTCCTCTGACCTCTCTTATTAACAAGACATTTCTGCCCCCTCATTGGATGTGTTTTTTTTTGTTTTTTTTTTAACACCATTCTCTGTAAAATCTAGAGACTGTGTGCGAAAATCTCAGGAGATCAGCAGATACTGAGATGCTCAAGCCACCCTATCTGGCACCAACAATCATTCCCTGGTCAAAGTCAGTTAGATTACATTTATAGAAAAGTACTGCACAGAAACAGGCCTTTTGGCCCATTCAGTCCGTGCTGAGCCATTTAAACTGCTTATTCCCAGCGACCACAGCTCTCCATACCCCTACCATCCAAGTACCTATCAAAACTTCTCTTAAATGTTGAAATTGAGCTTGCATGCATCTCTTGCACTGGCAGCTCATTCCACACTCTCATGACCCTCTGAGTGAAGGAGTTTCCCCTCGTGTTCCCCTTAAACCTTTCACCTTTAACCCATGACCTCTTGTAGTCCCACCCGACCGTGGAAAAAGCCTGCTTGCATTTACCCTATCTATACCCTCATAATTTTGTATACTTTTAACAAATCTCCCCTCAATCTTCTATGTTCCAGAAATAAAGTCCTAACCTATTCAATCTTTTCCTTGTTACTCTGGTCCTCTAGACCCGTCAACATCCTTGTAAATTTTTTCTGTATTCTTTCAACCTTATTTACGTCTTACCTGTAGGTCGGTGAGCAAAACTGCACATAATACTCCAAATTAGGCCTCGCCAATGTCTTATACAACTTCAACATAACATCCCATCTCCTGTACTGAATACTTTGATTTATGAAGAGCAATGTACCAAAGCTTTCTCAATAACCCTATCAACCTGTGGCACCACTTTCAATGAACTATGGACCTGTATTCCCAGATCCCTTTGTTCTACCACACTCCTCAGTGCTCTGCCATTCACTGTGTAAGACCTACCCTGGTTGGTCCTACTGAAGTGCAACGTCTCGTACTTGTCTGCATTAAATTCCAGCTGCCAATTTTCAGCCCACTTTTCCAGCCCGTTCAGATTCATGCAAGCCACAATAGTCTTCCTCGCTGTCTATTACATCCCCAGTCCTGGTGTGATCTGCAGATTTGCTAATACAGTTTATCACATTACCATCCAGATCATTGATATAGATGACAAACAACAATGATCCCAGCACCGATCCCTGCGGCACTCCACCAGTCACAGGCCTCTGGTTAGCGAGGCAACCATCTGCTACCACTCTCTGGCTTCTCCCACAAAGCCAATGTCTAATCCAATTTACTACCTTGTCTTGAATGCCCAGCGACTGAATCTTCTTGACTAACCTCCCATGTGGGATCTTGTCAAATGCCTTGCTAAAGTCCTTGTAGTCAACATCCACTGCCTTGCCTTCATCAACTTTCCTGGTAACTTTCTCAAAAAACTCTTATAAGATTGGTTAGGCACAACCTACTATATATGAAGCAATGCTAACTATCTTTAATCAGTCCATGTCTATCCAAATATTTATATATCTGGTCCCTTTAGAATACCTTGCAATAACTTTCCCACTACTGATGTCAGGCCCACTGGCCTATAATTTCCTGGTTTATTTTTAGAGCCTTTCTTCCCCATTCTAATGTTTGATCTGAACAACAACTGAACCATTTGACCTTGTGTGCTGAGTTGCTGCCATATGATTGTCTGATTAGATATTTGCTTTAACAAGCAGATGTTCAGGTGTATCTAATAAAGTGGCCACTGAGTGTATACAAAGGGTTAAGTGTGACCAGGTATGGAGCGAAGGTGTCTTTGGGTATTGGTTTAAAACCCCACTCTGATTTCTACACTGAGAGTGTCTGATATCTGGAACACGTTGTCAAATACGGTGGTGGAACCTGATGTTGTGACGATTGTCCGTCATATCTGAAACTTTGTGTGGGAGAGTTTTTAAAAGTGGAAAAGCCGTTGCACTGGGCAGTTCCCCTCTCTCGACCTTGGAGGTCTGAGTCCAGTGGTACGAGTAGTCATCACAGCTGGGGTCTTCCTTAGTTGCAGTGGATGACCATGACTCCTTCTGTGCCTTGTCATGCTCTTTGCTCTTCACGGAGTGTCGCAGAGCCACCTTCCCGGCCGTTGGATCTCACTGGAGATCCCATCCGTCCCGTCCACAAAAGCTGGCTTCACGTGCCAGGACTGTCTCACCTGTGTCAGGTAAAGTAACTGCTTACTCTAGACAGTGGCTACACCCCGGTGGATCAGGTAAACTGGTGGTTATTGTTACACGTATCAAATTGCAGTGAAAAGCTTGTCTTGCAAACCATTCATACAGACTACACGGTACACTGAGGTGATACAGGTAAAACAACCACAACGTAGAATGAAGTGTTACAGAGAACCTGCAATGCCAGCAGACAAGGTCATGAAAAGGCAGCTTGTGTGGTCAAGAGTCCATCTTGTCACTCTTGGGAATGGTTCAATAGTCAGTGGGGTAGAACAGCGGTCCCCAACCATTGGGCCGCAGACAGGTACCGAGCCGCGAGGAAACGATATGAGTCAGCTGCACCTTTCCTCATTCCCTGTCATGCCCACTGTTGACTAACACCACCCCCCCCACCCCGTCGGCTGGTCCACAAGAGTATCGTCAATATTAAACCAGTCCGCGGTGCAAAAAAGGTTGGGGGCCCCTGGGACCGAAGATGTCCTTGAGCCATGCTCTCGGCTTTTGTATCTTCTGGCCGGGGGAAGAGAGGATGTTTGGGGTGGGTGGGATCTTTGATTTTGTTGGCTGCTTTACCTCAGCAGCAGGAGGTGTAGACAGAGTCCACGGAGGGGAGGACCCAGCAGCGATCGGTGGTCTATGTTCTGTAAGGTGGAGCCTGTGTCCTGTTGTGTCCTGGCTGATGCAGAAGAAGACTGAAATGCATCAGGAAAGCCCCTTCCCCTCACCTTCTCTATCTCTCTCTCAACCTTCGATTGCAGGACCAAGCCCTTGCTGATTGTCCACGGCGAGCAGAGACTGGCAAAGGCACAGCTGCATGAGGAAGCTCATCCCTATCCCAACGTCCGCCTCTGTCAGGTAAGCGTGTAGTCGGTCAGGAGCTCAGTCCCTCGTGCTGTTTAATGTGAAGCCCGCTGTACTAGTCACTGGTCAGACCACATTTGGAGTATTGTGAGCAGTTTTGGACCCCCTAACTGAGAAGGGATGTGCTGGCAATGGAGGGGGGCCCAGAGAAGGTTCGTGAGAATGATTCCAGGAATGAACGGGTCTGGGCCCGTTTGTGAAGATTTGGCATGTCATCTAAAACTTTGACAAACGTAGATAAGTGGTGGAGAGTACATTGGCCTGGTATGGAAACACCAATGCCCTTGGACAGAAAAGCCGAGAAAAAATAGTGGATACGGCTTGGTCCATGATGGGTAAAGACATCCCCATCATTTAGCACATCTATATGAAGTGCTGTCACAGGAGAGCAGCACCCATCATTGAGGATTCTGATTCTGACATGACCATATACTTCCCAACGCTGTATTCCATCTGCCTCCTCTTCGTCCATTCTCCTATATCCAAGTGAATTTCATCAGAATCGGGTTTATTATCATTGACGCTATGTGGTGGAGTTTGTTGTTCTGTGGCGGCAATGTAGTGCAAGGCATTTTTAAAAACAAGCTATAATAATGAAATAAATAGTGCAAAAGAGGGATAGTGAGGTAGTGTTCACAGACCGTTCAGAAACCTGATGGTGGAGATTATTAAAAGTTGTTAATGTACCTGCCTCAACCCCCACCTCTGGTGGCCCATTTCATGTATGGACCACCCTCTGAGTGGAAAAGGCGTCTCCTAAGTTTCCTTTTAAATCTCTTCTCTCTCACCTTAAACCTGTGCCCTCTAGTTCTTGATTTCCCAACTCAACCCTTGGAAAGAGACTGCACATTCTGTGTACCTTTGCACGAATATTTCTTCACCGCACCATCCTACAGATGGTGAATAATTTATTTTTATTTATATAGAGATACGGCGTAGAGCAGGCAGCACCCGGAGGAAACCCACGCCTCATGAGAAGGATGTACAGACTTCTCAGAGAGGATGCTGGGGTTGAGCTCCAAACTCTTGTTGCCTTGGTATGTAATAGTGTAGCACCAGAAGTTACACTACCATGGCGTCCCTAGTGATAAATATTCACTGGTCTCTTGCATCCCATCCGGAAGTACAGGCAAATGTTTTATCGTGTGTTGCATGTAATTTGCAACTCCATTCTCTGCAGTCCCCATTTCAATTATCCACCAATTAGTGAAAGTCAGGATTTCTCCACCAGAGGGCAGCCTTGCCTGCTGGTGAGTGGATTTGGGGGAATGTCAGGTTGATGATGTTGCCTGTACCGTGGTGATGCAGGTTCACCTTTCTGGGTGTGGTTCTCCTGACAGTGGTGTGCATGCATCCCACAGTAGCAGCTGATGGCTACTTTCCCACTTTTTAACCATAAAACAGGAGCAGATTTGGGCCATTTGGCCCATCGAGTCTGCTCTGCTATTCCATCATGGCTGATTTATTATCCCTCTCAACCGCATTTTGCTTGTTCCCTGTGACCCTTGACGCCGTTACTAATTAAGAACCTGTCAAATTTCAGTTTAAATGAACTCAATGACTCGCTTGTAGTATTGAATTCCACAGATTTACCACCGTCTGGCTAAATTCCTCCTCACTTCTGTTCTAAAGAGATGGCTTTCTATTCAGAGGCTGTGCCTTTTGGTCCTAGACTCCCCCACCATAGGAAACATCCTCTTCACATCCAACCTAACTAGGCCTTTCAATATTCAGTAGGTTTCATTGAGATTACCCCCTCATTCTTCTAAACTCCAGCAAATACAGGCCCTGAACCATAAAATGCATTTCATACATTAATCCTTTCATTGATTATGCTGGCTGCTTTATTCAGGCATTGAGAAGTGTAGACAGAATCTGTGGAGAGGAGGACCCAGCACAGATCCACGCGGCACAGAACTGATCACAGACCTCTGACCTGAACAACAACTCTTCCACTGTCTCCTTCTGCCGAACCAATTTTACATCCAATTGGTTAGCTTACCCTGGATCCGATGTGATCAATCTTACAAACCTGTTATGGAGTCGCCATAGAGGAGGACAGCACAGAAGCAGACCCTTCAGCCCATCTAGTCTGTGTCAGCCTCTTTTCTGCCTAGTTCCATCTACCTGCGACTAGACCATAGCCCTCTTTATCTCTTTCTTATCCATGTACCCATCTAAACTTTCCTTCAATCTTACAATTGAACCTGCATCTTCCACTTAGACAGCTTGTTCCACTCTTGCACCATCCTCTGAGTGAAGTAGTTTCCCTTCAGATTCTCCTGAAGTATTTCATCTTCCACTGTAAACCTATCACCTCTTGTTCTGGTCTCCCATCCTGAGCTTGAAAACCCTGCAGGACTTTGTGGGACATAGAAACATAGAAAACCTACAGCACAATACAGGCCCATCGGCCCACAAAGCTGTGCTGAACATGTCCTTACCTTAGAACTACATAGGCTTTACCCATAGCCCTCTATTTTTCTAAGCTCCATGTAGCCATCCAGGAGTCTCTTAAAAGACGCTATCGTTTCCGCCCCCACCACCTCTGCCGGCAGCCCATTCCACGCACTCACCACGCTCTGTGTTAAAAAACTTACCCGACAGCTTCTCTGTACCTAGTTCCAATCACTTTAAAACTATGCCCTCGCGTGCTAGCCATTTCAGCCCTGGGAAAAAGCCTCAGACTATCCACATGATCAATGCCTCTTATTATCTTGTACACCTCTATCAAGTCACCTCTCATCCTCCATCGCTCCAAGGAGAAAAGGCCGAGTTCACTCAACCTATTCTCATAAGGCATGCTTCCTGGTCCAGGCAACATCCTTGTAAATCTCCTCTGCACCCTTTCTATGGTTTCATGTTTCCTGTAGTGAGGCGATCAGAACTGAGCACAGTACTCCGAGTGGGGTCTGACCAGGGTCCTATATAGCTGCAACATTACCTCTCTGCTCTTAAACTCAATCCCACGATTGATGAAGGCCAGTGCACTGTATGCCTTCTTAACCACACAGTCAACCTGTGTAGCAGCTTTGAATATCCTATGGACTCGGACCCCAAGATCCCTCTGATCCTCCACACTGCCTAGAGTCTAACCATTAACACTGTATTCTGCCATCATATTTGACCTACCAAAATGAACCACCTCACACTTATCCGGGTTGAACTCCCTATCGATGTCCTGCTGTAACCTCTGACAGCCCTCCACACTATCCACAACACTCCCAACATTTGTGTCATCAGCAAATTTACTAACCCATCCCTTTACTTCCTCATCTAGGTCATTTATAAAAATCACGAAGAGTAGGGGTCCCAGAACAGATCCCTGAGACACACCACTGGTGACTGACCTCCATGCAGAATATGACCCGTCTACAACCACTCTTTGCCTTCTGTGGGCAAGCCAGTTCTAGATTCACAAAGCAATGTCCCCTTGAATCCCATGCATCCTTACTTTCTCAAAAAGCCTTGCATGGGGTACCTTATCAAATGCCTTGCTGAAATCCACCTACACTACATCTACTGCTCTTCCTTCATCAATGTGCTTAGTCACATCCTCAAGGAATTCAATCAGGCTCCTATGGCACGACCTGCCTTTGACAAAGCCATGCTGACTATTCCTAATCATATTACGCCTCTCCAAATGTTCATAAATCCTGCCTCTCAGGATCTTCTCCATCAACTTACCAACCATTGAAGTAAGACTCACTGGTCTATAATCCTACTCCCTTTCTTGAATAAGAGAATAACATCCACAACCCTCCAATCCTCCAGAACCTCTCCCGTCCTCATTGATGATGCAAAGATCATTGCCAGAGGCTCAGCAATCTCCTCCCTTGCTTCCCACAGTAGCCCGGGGTACATCACCTCCGGTCCCGGTGACTTATGCAACTTGATGCTTTCCAAAACCTCCAGCACATCCTCTTCCTTAATATCTACACACTCAAGCTTTTCAGTCCGCTGCAAGTCATCCCTACAATCGCCAAGGGCTTTTTCCATAGTGAATACTGAAGCAAAGTATTCATTAAGTACCTCTGCTATTTCCTCTGGTTCCATACACACTTTTCCACTGTCACACTTGATTGATCCTTCTTGAAGGCCTTACTGAAGTCCAGGTATACAGTGTCTACCGTTCTGCCCTCCTAAATCTGCAAAGCTTGTTTGTTTTAAATGATTGCCCTCTAGTTGAAGCCCTATTATCCTGCCCTTTCTCTGCAATTGTTTCTGAGCACTGCCCCAATTCCACACTCTCCTGTCTACTCCAATTTCCATTGCTGTGGAGACCCTGCACTCCAAAATTCCTGCCCTAAAACCTTCCCACTCTGCTCTCCACAACTCGTTTTTCTTTAGGTGGACGCTGGTTTTTAGAGCTCCTGATTGGCCAGTTTACAACTGTGCAGGCATTAAGTAAGCGCAGGTTAGGATTGTCTAAGATAGCCTAACGGGAACAGAGACAGAGAGGAAGGAGCTGAAGGATGTGATTGTGTGGCCAGTCCTATTTGCTTTCTCACTGGAAAAGGGGAATGGGTCTGCATTTTTATAGCATCAACACAACAAATGCTGGAAATCCAAAGCAACATACAAAAGTTATTGGAGAAACTCAGCAGGTCAGACAGCATCTATGGAAATGAAGAAACAACGGATGTTTTGGACTAAAACCCTTTTTCAGGACTCGGCCTGAAATATTGACTGTTTATTAATTTCCATGATGCTGCCTGACCTGCTGAGTTCCTCCAGCATTTTGTGTGTTTTGCTTTTTATAACACTCTGAGTTACCTTCCAGCCATTCAAATGCACATTTTGCAGTTTTGTATGGGGCACTTTGCGATTCCAGAAAACACAGTGATTGGATGATTAGTTCTGTTGCTCACGGTTGAGGAGCCTGATGGGTAAGTGTTTCCATGGCAGTGACTCGGTAAGAGCGCCAACATCAGGACAGAAGGCATGAGTTCGAATCCCACCTCAGCTGCTGGGTAATTTAAATTCAGGTTATGAAGTAATCCTAGAATTAAAATCTAGTGCCAGTAAAGGTGGTGGTGGAATACACAGATTATAATAAAATTGCCTCCGGATCCCTTGTGTTGCCCTTCAAAGGAAATCAGCCACTTGACTGACCTGTACCGGACTCCGAACCCATCTGCATGGTTGACTCTGAGTGCCCTTTGGAGTGACCAGAGGGGTGCAAATAAGGATGGACAATAAACATCGGTCTTTTCAGCCATTTGGCCCTCGTAGAGAACGTACAAATTCCTGACAGACTGCGGCAGAGTTGAACCAGAGTCACTACCATGCCACCAAAGATAAGGCAGAGGCAAGTTCAGTTCTAGTGGTTAAAAGACAGGTGACAGGTACCTGGATGGGAGAAGTTTAGGGTAGGGGTTCCCAAACTTTTTAATGCCGTGCTTCAATACCATTAAGCAAGGAGTCATTCGACCCCAGGTTGGGAGCCCCTGGTTCAGTGGGATATGGGCCAAATGCAGCAAATGGGACTGGCTTGGATGTAAGTTTGGTCAGCGTGTGCAATTTGGTTTGAGAAGTGTTTTCCTGCGCTATTTGTATGCCTTATCGCAGTTTCTGTGTATTTTTGCTGTTAATTTGACGGCTGTGTAATAAAAGCTTTTTAATGTTTTCAGGCGAAGTTGGAAATTGCCTATGGGACCCACCACACGTAAGTAAGCAGGTTTTTGAGTACCAAGTACTGAATGATGTGTTATGAGGTACCATGGTGATGTTCTTTCCCGTTGGCCCAGAATTCACCAGGTCATTCAGAGTTTGGGAAGCACTGAAACTAATTCCCTCTCCATTGGAAAGAAATAAAGGCAAGAGAAAGCCATTCGTCCCTCACGCACACCTTACCACTCAACATCACAGCTGACACCACCAGGTTCAGGAGCAGTTGTTACCCTATAACCATTAGACTCCTAAGCCAGCGTGGATAACTTCATCACTGAACTGATTCCACAATCCACAGACTCACTTTTTAGGACTTATGTTCTCAGTATTATTTTATTTGCAGAGTTTGTCTTTCTTTGCACATTGGATCAGAATACAAGCAAGTCCCTTTAGAACAGTGACGAGGAAGAATTTCTTTAGCCAGAAGATGGTAAATTGCTGGAATTCATTGTCACAGTCCAAAGACATAGTGGGTAGGTTAATTGGTCATTGTAAATTGTCCCATAATTAGGTTAGTGTTAATCGGGGTTGCTGGAATGGTATGGCTCGGAAAGCCAGAAGGGCAAACTCTGCAGCTGTATCCAATAGATGGCTGTGGAGGCCAAGTCACTGGGTATATTTAAATTAGAGGTTGATAGGTTCTTGATTAATAAGGAGGTCAAAGGTTATGGGGAGAAGTGGCAGATGACACAAAGGTTGGAGGTGTTGTGGATAGTGCGGAGGGCTGTCAGAGGTTACAGTAGGACATCGATAGGATGCAAAACTGGGCTGAGAAGTGGCAGATGGAGTTCTTTCTTTCTTTCTTTTTAAATCTTTTTATTGAGTAAGTATACAAAAAAGGTAAGCCATATAAACATTAATACAATGTTAAAGTATAATAAAATTCCAAAAGATAACAATACCAAAAAGAAAATACTACAAACAATGTAATTTAAGCATAAGAAACCAAGATAACATAATAGTATACTAGATTTTATATATATCAATGGAAAAAAAGAAAAAAAAAACCCCAAAAAAAAACCCACCGTGCAACTAACTAAAAGCAAAGCAAAGCAATGGGCTAACTTGAAACCAAACAGAGTTAAACTTAAAATCACGTCCTCAATCCCGACCTCCATTAAAACAGTGAAGAGAAAACAAGAAGGGTAAATATTACATTAAATGAAAATATCGAATAAAAGGTCCCCAAATCTGTTCAAATTTAAATGAAGAATCATAAAGGTTACTTCTAATTTTCTCCAGATTCAAACATAAAATCGTCTGAGAAAACCAAAAAAAGGTAGTTGGAGCATTAAGCTCTTTCCAATGTTGTAAAATACATCTTTTCGCCATTAAAGTAAGAAATGCAATCATTCTACGGGCTGAAGGGGAAAGATTACTAGAAATTTTAGGTAGTCCAAAGATAGCAGTAATAGGGTGAGGAGAGATATCTATATTTAATACCTTAGAAATAATATTGAAAATATCTCTCCAAAAAGTTTCCAAAGTAGGGCAAGACCAAAACATATGAGTTAAAGAGGCTATCTGCCCCGAACATCTATCACAGAAAGGATTAATATGCGAGTAAAAACGCGCTAACTTATCTTTGGACATATGTGCTCTATGAACCACTTTAAATTGAATTAGGGAATGTTTAGCACAAATAGAGGAAGTATTAACTAATTGTAAAATCTGCCCCCAATCATCCACAGAAATGGTAAGCCCCAATTCCTGTTCCCAATCTACCCTAATCTTATCAAATGGAGCTTTCCTAAGTTTCATAATAATATTATAAATCATAGCCGATGCACCTTTCTGACATGGATTAAGGTTAATTATCGAATCTAAAATATATATAGGAGGAAGCATTGGAAAGGAAGTAAGTATAGTACTTAGGAAATTTCTAACTTGTAAATATCTAAAAAAATGTATTCTTGATAAGTTATATTTGTTAGATAATTGTTCAAAAGACATAAGGGAACCATCTAAAAATAAATCCAAAAACCGTAAAATACCCTTAGTCTTCCAAATTTGAAAAGCGCGATCCGTAAAAGAGGGAGGAAAAAATATGTTACCTAAAATAGGAATCGCTAACCCGAATTGATTAAGATCAAAAAATTTTCTGAATTGAAACCAAATGCGCAAAGCATATTTAACTATCGGGTTAGAGACCTGCTTAAGACGTTTCGAATCAAAAGGAAGAGAGGAACCTAAAATAGAACCAAGTGTATAACCCTGAACAGATTGTAATTCCAATGCTACCCATTTAGGAATAAATAGTATGTCCCGATCAAGTAACCAAAATTTCATATGTCGAATATTAATAGCCCAATAATAAAATCTAAAGTTAGGTAATGCTAAACCTCCATCTCTCTTAGCTTTCTGTAAATGTATTTTACCCAGTCTCGGATTCTTGTTCTGCCAAATAAATGAAGAAATTTTAGAGTCAACTTTATCAAAAAAAGATTTAGGAACGAAAATTGGTAATGCCTGAAACACATATAAAAATTTTGGCAAAAAAAACATCTTAACTGCATTAATACGACCAATCAAAGTTAAATATAAGGGAAACCATTTAGATGAAAGTTGAGTAATATGGTCTATTAATGGTAAAAAGTTAGTCTTAAATAAATCTTTATGTTTACAAGTAATTTTAATCCCAAGATATGAAAAGTAATTATTAATCAATTTAAATGGAAATTTATAATATAAGGGAAGATGTTTATTAATCGGAAAAAGTTCACTCTTACTAAGATTTAATTTATAACCTGAGAAAAGACCAAATTGTGCTAATAACTCTAAAACAGCAGGAATGGATCTCTCAGGATTAGAAATATATAAAAGTAAATCATCAGCATAGAGTGATAATTTATGGGACTTTAATCCCCGAGTTATCCCAGTAATATTTAAAGATTCTCGAATAGCAATTGCAAGAGGTTCTAATGCAATATCAAATAATAGGGGACTAAGAGGACAACCTTGTCGAGTACCACGAAAGAGAGGAAAAAAAGGTGAGTTTAAGGAGTTAGTACGAACCGAGGCTACAGGGGAGTAATATAACAGTTTAATCCAGGATATAAATTTCAAGCTAAAATTAAACATTTCAAGCACCTTAAATAAATAAGGCCATTCTACTCTATCAAAAGCTTTCTCGGCATCTAAAGAAATAACACACTCAGGAACATTTTGTGAGGGAGTATAAACGATATTTAACAATGTACGAATATTATAAAAAGAGTAACGACCTTTAATAAAACCCGTTTGGTCTTCCGAAATAATAGAAGGAAGTACTTTTTCTAGTCTATTTGCTAATAACTTAGAAAAAACTTTAGAATCAACATTTAATAAAGATATTGGTCTATAAGATGCACATTGAGCAGGGTCTTTATCCTTCTTTAGTATTAAAGAAATTGATGCTCTATTAAAAGATTCCGGAAGTTTACCAAGTTTCAAAGAAGCCTCAAAAACCTTATAGAGCCAAGGAATCAATAAAGAAGCAAAACATTTATAAAATTCAACGGTAAACCCATCAGGGCCAGGAGCTTTCCCCAGATTCATAGAAAAAATAACATTCTTAATCTCATCCATTGTAATGGAAGTATCTAATAAAGAAGACATATCCTGTGAAATCAGAGGGAAGTCTAACTTATCTAAAAAATCATTCATATATTTAGAATCTCGAGGAGACTCTGATTGGTATAAAGAAGAATAAAAATCACAAAAGGTTTGATTAATCCCCACATGATCCAATATCAATCGATCATTTTGGTTATAAATCTGATTGATTTGAGATTTAACATAATTAGATTTCAATTGATTAGCCAGCAGCTTGCCAATTTTATCACTGTGAACATAAAAATCACTTCTTGTTTTCTTTAATTGGTTTACAATCGAGGACGAGAGTAGTAAACTGTGTTCCATTTGAAGTTCAGTTCTTTGTTTGTATAGCTCCTCAGAAGGAGCCATAACATATTTCTTATCAATTTCTTTAATCTTGTCCACAATTACCATCTCCTCCTGCTTCTGTTTCTTCCTCAAAGCAACGGAATACGAAATAATCTGACCCCGAATATAGGCTTTAAAAGTGTCCCAAAGAGTGTTAACCGAAATATCTTCTGTATGGTTAATTGTAAAAAAAAGCTCAATCTGTTCATTCATAAAATTAACAAAGTCCGAGTCCTGAAGCAACAGCGAATTAAAACGCCATTGTCTATTGTTTGGTATATTGGCCATAATTTTAATAGAAAGCTTAAGTGGAGCATGATCCGAAATGGTTATAGAATCATAATCACATTTAATCACTGAAGAAATGAGACGAGAATCAATGAAAAAATAATCAATTCTTGAATAGGAATGATGAACATGTGAAAAGAAGGAAAAATCTTTTTCCTGAGGATGCAGAAAACGCCAAATGTCCGTCGACCCAGAATCAGAAAGGAAAAAATTAATCAAATTTGCAGATTTATTAGGTAAAGTCCGTAAAGGAGCCGAACGGTCCAAAGCTGGAGATAAACAGGTATTAAGATCTCCGCCCCAAATCAATGAAAACTCGTTCAAATTCGGAAACTGATCAAACAATGATTTATAAAATTCCGGACAATCCATATTAGGAGCATAAACATTAACCAAAACTACTTTTTTATTAAATAATAAACCACTAACCAATAAAAATCTACCATTCGGATCAGAGATAATATCCTGTTGTATAAAAGTAACTGAGGAGTCTATAAAAATAGAGACGCCTCGAATCTTAGCATTGGAGTTCGAATGAAATTGTTGTCCCTTCCAAAATTTGAAAAAACGTAGTCTGTCCCCCCTCCGTACATGGGTCTCTTGTAAAAATAAAATTTGTGCTTTAAGTCTCCGGAACACTTTAAAAACTTTTTTCCTTTTAATAGGATGATTAAGACCATTAGTATTCCAGGAGACAAAATTAATAATAGACTCCATAAATCCTAAAGTCAACCCATAACAAGGAGGATTGACAATAGGCGCGACCCACAGACCCGGAGAGGAAACAGAACATACAAAAGATACCGGGGAAAAGGACGTAACCAATACTTCAATAATGTATATAGCCCAAAGAGAAACAAACTAAAACGTGAAGCCCCTCCCACCGCCCCCCACCCCAGGACCCCAAGGCGAAATCTAAAGCAGACCCGCCAGAAAGAAGCAAGCGCTAAAACTACCCCCATGACTTCCGGTATACGCTCCCTAAAAAAAAGGTATAAATATGAAAAGGATCAGCTAATTGTAAAACAGTAAAAAAAATAAGTAAAAAAAAGTTAGCTCAATTAAAATACACACAGAACAGAACAAAAGCCGGAAAGTATATATTAAAAAAAACCACAATAAACCTCAAACTCATGAATAGACACAGCAACAAAAAAAATAGGATTATTAACATAAAATGATTATAAAAAGCAAAACAGAATAAAATTTAAAAAAAACTACAAAATTTAAGGCCGCACAGGAAATACGTAAGATGACAAAAGGGAAGTAACCACCCAGAATCCCCTGGGAAAAGAAAGAAATGACGCAGTTAAAAAGAAAGTTTAGCAGCCATATTAAGAAATCGAAAGTAAACTTTTCTGCCCAAATAGGGCACAGAAAAGTTAAAACCAACCAATTCACAGCCTCCGATCAACGGAGAAAATTAAAAAAAGACTTCCGGTAGCGCTCATGGAGTGAAGTCGCGTTCTTGACTCGCTCCATTACCTCTGAGTTTTTTCTCTCTATGGTCAGCTATACTTTAATTAACTATTAAGGCATCAATTTTTACAATACTTTGAATTAAACTGAATTCTCTGACAATTGGATGATACTGAGATCGGCTATGTCTAAGAACGGGAAAGACGGCAAGGATGGTAAACCTCCGGTTAAACCGAAAGCTACGGATCTCCCTCCGACTGAATCACCGGTGACTTTGGAAGCTATATCGGAGTTAATTCAGAGGGAAATTTCAACCTCTGTTAGGGAGATGATTCGTACAGAAATTATGGGCTTTGTTAAAGACCTGATTCATATGGAAATCTCAACTAAGTTCCAGAAAATTGCCGATTTAATTGATAAGATGCAAACATGTATTGCGGAACATCAGTCGGCTATATCTGGTCTTCAAAAATCCGCGCAACAAAGTGAGCTTAAGATGGGGAAAGTCGAAGAAACAATTAATGTAATGAAGAAGAAACTTGACTTTTTGACTTTTAAAAACTCTGACTTGGAATCTAGAATGCGACGGCAGAATTTACGAATGATTGGCGTCAGGGAAGCCGTGGAAGCTAACAACCCTATGAAATATTTCTCCCAACTTTTAAAAGATGCATTCCCTACTGTATTTCCTGACCAACCACCGCTACTGGATCGTGTTCACAGAATCCCATCATACTCGTCTAGGTCAGATAGACCTAGGCATGTTATCTTACGTTTTCATTACTTTCAAGATAAGGAGAGACTGTTTCGATTCGCTCGATCTAAAGGTTTCATTGATTTTTCGGATCTTAAGTTCCGATTCGTGGAAGATTTCAGTAAACCAATCTGGGACCAACGGGTCCGTTACAGATCCGTGATGTCGGAATTCTATAAGATGGATTTAAGACCAGCGCTGCTGTACCCTGCACGTCTAAGGATTCGCATGTTAGATGGAGCTCTTCGTTTTTTTGATTCTCCATCGGATGCCCAGAGTTATCTGGATCAACTTTCATCTTCAACATCTTAATTGCCTTTTTTTAATTTTCTCCGTTGATCGGCAGATGGAGTTCAACCCAGATAAGTGTGAAGTGGTTCATTTTGGTAGGTCAAATATGATGGCAGAATATAGTATTAATGGCAAGACTCTTGGCAGTGTGGAGCATCAGAGGGATCTTGGGGTCCGAGTCCACAGGACGTGCAAAGCTGCTGCACAGGTTGACTCTATGATTAACAAGACATACGGTGTATTGGCCTTCATCAATCGTGGGATTGAGTTTAAGAGCGGAGAGGTAATGTTGCAGCTAGATAGGACCCTGGTCAGACCCCACTTGGAGTACTGTGCTCAATTCTGGTTGCCTCACTACAGGAAGGATGTGGAAACCATAGAAAGGGTGCAGAGAAGATTTACAAGGATGTTGCCTGGATTGGGGAGCATGCCTTATGAAAATAAGTTGAGTGAACTTGGCCTTTTCTCCTTGGAGCAACGGAGGATGAGAGGTGACCTGATAGAAGTGTATAAGATAATGAGAGGCCTTGATCGTGTGGATAGTCAGAGGCTTTTTCCCAGGGCTGAAATGGCTAGCATGAGGGGGCACAGTTTTAAGGTGCTTGGAAGTAGGTACAGAGGAGATGTCAGGGGTAAGTTTTTTTACGCAGAGAGTGGTGAGTGCGTAGAATGGGCTGCCAGTGACAGTGGTGGAGGCGGATACAATAGGATCTTTTAAGAGACTCCTGGATGGCTACGTGGAGCTCAGAAAAGTAGAGGGCTATGGGTCAGCCTAAGGTAGTTCTCAGGTAAGGACATGTTCGGCACAGCTTTGTGGGCCGAAGGGCCTGTATTGTGCTGTAGGTTTTCTGGGTTTCTAAAGCAGGAGAATGGGATTGAATGGGATAATAAATCGGCCATGATGGAATAGCAGAGCAGACTCGAATAGCTGAAAGGCATAAATCTTCTCCTGTGACTTATTGTCATATGATTGTTTGTCAGTCTTTGCCTTTTTATGTACGTTTTTTGTAAATTCTGTTGTGTTTCTTTTTCCTGTAAATACCTGCAGGAAAATGAATCTCAGGGTAGTATATGGTGACACATACATACTTCATACTAAATTTACTTTGACTTTCCTACCCCTTCCTACAATCCATGAATCCCAAAGTGAGCGTGACTTCACTCATCCCAACCTTGAATATGCTTTGAGTGGCTACAAGACTGGGCTAGTGAATTCCAGGTATGTGCCAAGAGAAGAAATCCCTCCCCTCGTTCTCATCTCAGTGCTCTTCTTCTCGAGCTGAAAGGCTTGAATTCTCTACTGTCCAGCATCAGCCCCATCTCGCACGTTATGGTTCAGGAACATGTCATCCAAACCAGGCCCAGTTTACAGTAAATACCCCTCTTCCCTCCCCCCCCACCCCCCCCCGCCACTCGTACTACCCTTCCATCGGAGGAGATTGGGATATCTAGATTTCACAGCCCTCCTGTAGCTCCATGTCCAATGGGTAACGTGCAGTGAAGGAGAGCCGAACCCCACGGCAACGTAAAGGATGTTTGGATTGTGTGATTGGAGGAGAAGGGACAGTGGCCTTTTCCAGTCCCTGCCCACCCCATTGGGCAGAAATGATAAAAGATTGAGAACCCTTGCCACCAGGCTCCAGGCCACCTTCTTTCCCACCTTTGGAAGACCACCAAACAGATCTCTTGTGGCTCCCAGTCTAACCCATCATGGTCCTTGCACTTTATAGTCATAGAAAAGTACAGCACAGAAACAGGCCCTTCGGCCCATCTAGTCCATCCCTAAGCCATCTAAACATAGTCATAGTCATACTTTATTGATCCCGGGGGAAATTGGGTTTCGTTACAGTTGCACCATAAATAATTAAATAGTAATAAAACCATAAATAATTAAATAGTAATATGTAAATTATGGCAGGAAATAAGTCCAGGACCAGTCTATTGGCTCAGGGTGTCTGACCCTCCAAGGGAGGAGTTGTCAACTCACATCGCCCTGCACCTCCATACCCCTACCATCCATGTACCTCCCAAACTTCTCCTCAACATTGAAATTGTGCTCGCATGCACCACTTGTGCTAGCAGCTCATTCCACACTCTCACAGCCCTCTGAGTGAAGTTTCCCCTCTTCCCCTTAAACTTTTCACCTTTTACCTTTAACCCATGACCTCTAATTGTAGTCCCACCCAATCTCAATGGAAAAAGCTTGCTTGCATTCACCCTATCTATAGCCCTCATAATTTCGTATACACCTGTCACATTTCCTCTCAATCTTCTATGTTCTAAGGAGTAATATCCTAACTTAAGTCAGTCCTTCCTTATGACTCAGGCCCTCTGGACATTTTCTCTGTACTCTTTTTCAACCCTGTTGATATGGAAATACATCTCAGTAACAAGCCCTTCGAGCCTGCGCCATCGGATTACACTAATCTGACCAATTGACCTCCTAATATCACAAACGAGAGAGAATCTTTAGATGTTGGAAATCAGAGGGACACACACAAAGTGCTGGAGGAACTCAGCAGGCCAGGCAGCATCTATGGAAAAAAAGTACAGTCAACGTTTCAGACTGGAAACCCTCCGGCTGGACATTAAGCTACAAATGACTTTGGAATGTGCGTGGAAACCAAAGCACCCAGAGGAAACACAGGCAGCCAAGGGGATAACAGTAATATCTTACAGACAACCGCGGAATTAAACCCGTTACATTACTGCCCCTTTTATTTACCTGCACTGCACTTTCTCTGTCAGTGTCATATGATGTTCGGCAGTCTGTTGTTTCTTTTCCTCCTTTTGTACTACCTGTAGGTACTTGGGTATGAAATGGGTTGTCTGGATGTCACACACAAAAAAAAGCCCTTTCACTATACCTTTCCTTGTACCCATTTACACAAATCTGACCTCAATCCCATTTTATTCTCCCCACATTCCCATCGGCTCCCCTCCACCCTGGACCTGAGCTTCTGGACCTGTTTCACTCACCTCTGGTCTGAACTAACTCCCTGGTTGTGGACTCGGGGACTGTGTGGTTCATGTTCTGAGTGTTACTTGTTTTACTTTTTATTGTTTGTATGATTTTCGCACGTTGGATGTTTGTCATGGATTCTGTTGTTTCTATGTTTTGTCACTGCCTGCAAGAAGTGAATCTCTAGGTTCTACATGGTACACATACTTTGATAATAAATTTACTTTGAACTTTGAATTGTCTTTGACTTGGAGGGGAACCTGCGGTCCGTGGTGTTTCTGTGCACCTGTAGTCCGTGTGGGCTGGTTTAAGATGGAGCGGGATTTGGCAACCCCTGTGTCCTGTACACCTGCCACCCAAGTCCTGATTCGTATTAGCACAAGGTTGGTGATGTGCTGGCCATTTGCCCCAGTGTGTCTTGTGGATTCTGTCACATTGAGGTAAATGGGAATTATAAGACCAGGAGACATAGGAGCCGAGTCTGGCCATTCAGCCCATCAAGTCTGCACTGCCATTTGATCATAAACGAGAAAATCTGCAGGTGCTGGAAATCCAAGCAACACACACCAAATGCTGCAGGAGCTCAGCAGGCCAGGCAGCATCTATGGAAAAGAGTACAGTTGATGTTTCGGGCCGAAACCCTTCAGCAGGACTGTACTGTTTTCCATAGATGCTGCCTGGCCTGCTGAATTCCTCCAGCATTTTGTCTGTATTGCCCGCCATTTGATCATGATTTATTTTCCCCACTCAACTCCACTCTGCTGCCTTCTCCCTGTAACGTTTGACACCCTTACTAATCAAGAACCTTTCAACCACGGCTTTCAATATACCCAAAAACTTGGCCTCCACAGCCATCTATGGCAATGAATTCCACAGATTCACCACCCTCTGATTGAAAAAATTCTTCCTTATCTCTGTTCTAGAGGGACATCCTTGTATTCTGAGGCTGTGCCTTGTGGCTCTCAGCTTCGCCACTGTTGGAAACATCCCCTTCACATCCATTCTAGCCCTTTTGATATTTGATAGCTTTGGAAGGTGGCTCATTGTCCCAACTGGTCTTTGCCGACCAAGATGCCATAATACGTTATTGTGCATTGTTACTGCTTTACCTCGTTCTACCTCAGTGCACTGTGATCTGTATGAACAGTATGGAAGATGAGCTTTTCACTGTATCTTGGTACACGTGACAGTCATAAACCAAGTTCAATTTCGATGCCCATTCTGGCTGGTTGCATTTGCCTGCATTTTTGGTCCATATCCCTCCAAACCTTTCCTGCCCGTGCACCTGTCAAAAGCTATAACTTCCTCAACCACTTTCTCTGTCAGCTCATTCCATGTTTGTACGCCACCTCTGTGTGTGTGTCTATACAAAAAAAAAGTTGCCCCTCAAGTGCCTAATAAAACATCCCTCTCTCACCTTAAATCCATGCCCTGTAGTTCTCGATTGCTCAATGCTTGGTAAAAGACTGATCGCATTCACCCAATCGATGCACCTCGGGATTTTATACACCTATATGAGACCACTGTTCAGTCTCCAACACTCCAAGGAATAAAGTTCTAGACTATCCAAATTCTCCTTATAACTCAGTCTCTCAAGACCTGGCAACATCCTTGTAAATCTTTTCTGCACTCTTTCCAGTTTCATAAAATCGCTCCTATAGCAGGGAGACCAAAACTGTACACAATACTATCTCTGATAATTGTTCTGTTAAGTTCGGATATTAGTCATGTTCTAAGTTTGATAAGTGACATGCAGTGTAAAATGCATCTTGCACGTAGTTATTTTGCTCTTTCTCTGCCGCAGTTTATCCATCAAGGAATTAATAGCTCCACCAAAATAACACACTGCAAAATTCACACGAGCATTAAACACCGACAGATGAGCTCATTCTAAATGATTCACTGAACCCGTTTCAGATGCTGGGAGAGCCTCTTCTCATTGGACAATGCCGAGATTAGTTTGGCTTCTGAATTATGAAAGGTCATAAAAGAAAAACAACTACAGAGCATGTTAAACTTGACAAGGTTGACAAAGGGTATTTTAGTGTTAAGTGCAATATCTCACTGCTTTACAGCACAGAAAATGGCCATTCAGCCCAAAAGATCCATGCTAGTCCACAAGAGTTTTCTTTCTCTCCTCTTCATCTCAACCAATCAAATCTCTTCCCGCCACCTTCCCCTCAAATACAGCTATACAATTCCACTTTCTCCCCGATTTCTGGATAAAGATGCATCTGTGAATTTTCTGCAACACACTCAGAATGCTGGAATGACTCAGCAGATCAGGCAGCAGCTATGGAGAGATGAACATCGGACATTTCGGGCCAAGACCCTTTGTCAGGATCATTCACCCCAGTCCTGCTGAAGGGTCAGCAGGAAATATCAACTGTTATTACCCTCTGTCGATGCTACTCTTCTTGCTGAGGTCCTCGATACGACCTTGCACCTTATTGTTTATCTGTCCTGCACTTTCTGTGGAGCTGTTGCACTTAATTCTGCGTTCTTTAGAATGTAAAAGCAAGGTTGTAATGCTGAGGCTTTACGAGGCTTGGTCAGACCACACTTGGGGGGTATTGTGAATAGTTTTGGGCCACTTCCCTCAGAAGGAATGTGCTGGTGTTGAAGAGGGTCCTGAGGAGGTTCGGGAGAATGATTCAGGAAATGAAAGGGTTAAAGTAGAAAGAGAGTTTGCTGGCTCTGGGCCTGTACTCACTGGAGTTTAGAAGAATGGGGAGGTGTCTCATTGAGACATATTAAATATTGAAGGGCCTAGACAGAGTGGATATGGGGAGAATCAGAGGGCACAGAAGAGAAGGACATTCTTTTAGAGCATCGATGAGGAAGAATTTCTTTAACCAGAGGGTGATGATTATGTGGAACTCATTGCCATAGACTGCTGTGGAGGTCAAGCTATTGGGTGCATTTAAAGTAGAGGTTGATGGGTTCTTGATTAGTTAGGATATCAAGAGAAGGCAGGAGAATGGGGTTGTGAGGGAAATCAAATGAGCCGTGATTGGAGCAGACTGGATGGGCTGAATGTCTCCTGTGTCTTGTGGTTTTACCTTGTTCTACTTCAGTGCACTGTGTAATGATTTGATCTGTAAGAACAGTATGCAGAACAAGCTTTTCGCTGTACCGTGGTACATGTGGCAGTGATTCCAAGTTCAATGCAAGTGTATAAATTAACTGTTAAACAGTAACAAAAGTGGTTGTTAAATTATTTATGTGACCCACTGCGGTCAGAAAGGTACAGGAGCATCAGGACTAAAGGCTGATTTATACTTGTGCATCAAATGTACGTCGTAGGGTGACATGCACCTCCCCAAAAATGTAACTCACACGTCATGGCGATGCAGACCACAACAACTGTGATTGGTCCGCTTGGTAGCATCGCATTTCCTCCTACGCATTTCTGGTTGCTTTTCTCCGTCATGTCTGTGCACTGATGCGAAATAAATGGTTGGAGACAATGAACCAAGTCGTCAAATCTACCTGCTGACATCCGAAAATATTTGAAATGCATTTCCTCGTCCATGTCTCTCACAAAGAAACTCAACAAGGTGGCGTAGAAACCCCACCGCCAGCTAGCATTTTGGCGGTGAATTGCAGAGCAACGCAGACACAACTACGCATGCTTGCTACGGCGTAAGGCTACGCAAAAGTATAAATCAGGCCTACGGCGTAGCCCGTACGCACAAGTATAAATCAGCCTTTAGACTGCCGGACGAGGTAACAGCCTCTTTCCCTGGGCTGTGAGATTAATGAACAGCCTGCCACCACTGAGGTCTCATCTCTAGGACAGCGAGCTGTTACTGTTTACCTGTGCTGTGTATTGCACAGGCATTATGAATTGTATTTCGCTGACTTTTTTGTGGCGATGTCTTGTTTTGTCTGCTGTGCGTGATGCATATTTTCTGGGTTCACCGGAGTCCGGAGGGGTGTTACCCTGTGACCGTGTGGATTTTCTCCGGGTGCTCCGATTTCCTCCCAAATTCCAGACATACCCGTTGATAGATTAGTTGGTGATTGTAAATTATCTGATGATGAGGTTAAATCGAGGGATGCTGTGCGGAGCAGGTTGAAAGGTCGGAAGGGCCATTTGTGCGTTGTATCTCAAAAAAAAAATGTACAGTCAGATGACAATAAACTTGAACTTGTGTTCTGAGGTTGTGCAAGATGCTGCAAAGCTTCAGGACTTCCTTTCTGAATCCTTTTGAACTGATCAGGTGTAAACTAGCGATTACTTTCTTGAGGTGAGTATTTTGGTGGATCACATAATGTTTTTCCTGTCCGCTCCTCTTTCCTGCAGGAAAATGATGTTGCTTTTGTACGAAGAAGGTTTTCGAGTTGTGATCCACACTTCCAACTTGATCCATGACGATTGGCACCAGAAGACACAGGGGTAAGACTTGGGAGAAGAAGGGGTAGGGAAGACTGGCATCAGGAATGTTTTGGGGTGGGAGATTGCTTCCAGGAAACAGCCAGGGGAAGATTGGCCTGGGAAAGCTCTGGGAAAACCAGCGTGTCCATTTCCATCGCAGGGGTGTCGTCACTGATGTAAGCTCGTGTCCGTTCCCCAATCACACTTTATTTAGTTGTACACAAGGAGGATAGCCCAGCCCCGTCACCACACTGTTCTGAAGTCGGAACAGTTTCTATACAGAATTGATTTGCCGTCATGGACAATGATTATTTGGTAAATTATGCATGCTCAAATTCCCTATTTTTATGCTCAATCACCAAATACAACACAGGTGTTAGTAGTCAATGGAAACTAACAACCACCGATACTTCGAAGTTAGTAGTTGTCCCCTCATTAGTGTATGCCCTCCTTCCTCGGTTTGCCAAATGGCTTTGGCTCCCTGCTGTACAATAGGGAAGTTATGTTCTCAAAGGCCTCTCTTTAATGACCTTTCTGCCCAAACTGACTGCTACACTATCGGTAATCTGTCCTCTTCTGTACCTTAACCCTTGCCTTGTATTAACTAGACAGGAGTCCCCAACCTTTTTTGAACCGCAGACTGGTTTAATATTGACAATATTCTTGCGGACTGGCTGATCCGGGGGGGCGGGGGGGTGTTCAAGTAGGGTTAAACTCACCTCAGCCTGTCTTTTACAGTTAGGGCCAACTTTCTCATTCCCAAATAAGGGACAGAAGTAGCAGTCAAATACGGGACACTTGTGTTTACCCCGAGAAAGACCACCATGACCATGAAGCCTCGCACCCACCTGTTTGCGTATGCATGACATGCGCATGCGCGTATGTGCCGATTTTTTTTCCCACAAATTAGTTTTGGCTTAATCTTCCTGACTACACTGTACATACGTTATTTCTACTTTATATAGGCTGTGCATTTATCATATCATTCCTGCTTTTACTGTATGTTAGTGTTATTTTCGGTTTTGTGTGTTATTTGGTATGATTTGGTAGGTTATATTTGGGTCTGGGAACGCTCAAAAATGTTTCCCATATAAATTAATGGTAATTGCTTCTTCGCTTTACGCCATTTCGACATGAGAGGTTTCATAGGAACACTCTACCTTAGCGGGGGAAATACAGGAAAAGGGCGGTCCCGTATGAGACAAACCAGTTTAGCCCAATATACGGGATGTCCTGACAAATACGGGACAGTTGGCAACCCTATGTTCAAGTTCAACAGTGCGTGACAGGGAATGAGTTAAGGTGCAGCTGACTCATATCGTTTCCTCACGGCCCGGTAGCACATGCTTTGTGGCCCGGTACCGGTTGGGGACCGGTGCACGAGACTACCAATTACATCCCAGCCCAGAGATATCATTGGAGGTCTATTTGAGGCCGAACACACCAGTACAAGATAGCAAGAGCAAAGTAGAACCCTATAACTCCATATTCCATAATCTGCCTCCACCTTTCATCGCGCTTCGAGTCCAGATGGTAGTGAATCTGTGGAATTCATTGTTGGATATATTTAAGGCGGAGGTTGATAGATTCTTGATTAGAAGGGATATCAAAGGTTATGGAGAGAAGGCAGGGGAATGGGGTTGAGAGGGATTATAATCTATTTCTACTATATCTTATGGATCTATGGAATCCTACATCAAATGCAGGAGGAACTCAAAGGGGTCAGGCAGCATTTACTGCGGAAAGTGGGCTGTTGACACCGGGTCAAGACCCTTCACCCCAATATGATCTGCCTGTGACATCTTGCTTTGAGCTTCTCTCCCCATTTCTGCAGTTTAACTGAGGCCAAACACTATCTGACATGCCACCTGTCCCTTCTGTGGCTGGGCGGAGTCAGTGTATCGAGTGTAAGTGGAATGTGAGAGGTTGCGGCCTCTGAATACCTCGAGGGGCTGATCCTCAAGTCTTGGTTACACTTCAGCCCCACTCTCCTGACCTACAGGGGTGGGGGGGTGGGGAGAGAGACGCTCAGGAGAATCCCTTGGTTGGCTTGCCCCTGGGCCTGGGTGAGCTGAGCATTCACAGGTCCAGGTGGTGGGCAGATGAGGGAACGTTCCAAACTGACCTGCTTGCCCCTTGGGTTACGTTGGTGGAGAAGGGCACAATGGGAGATTTCGGAGAACGCAGCTCAGTGGCTCAACTGTGTAATAATCGTATGTCAATTTGAAACTGTAAATAGTTTATGAAACCCTGACTTATTGTATAACGTTTGTGAATAAACTCTTGTAACTTAAAAAAAGAGTTTCTTTAAGTCCTTAGGGATATCCTGAGGTCATAAAAAGAATATTTCCAAAAATGGCTGTTTCTCTTTCTAAACTTTTATGTTTTCCTTCCTTCCTTGTTGCCAGGATATGGGTGAGTCCTCTGTATCCGCGGTTACCAGAAAGGAGTCCTGAAACAGCCGGTGAATCTGCCACTGGCTTCAAACGGGATTTGATTGACTACCTGGCATCGTACCGGTCATCTGGGCTGGCTGAGTGGATTGATCACGTTAAGCAGCATGACTTATCGTTAACCAGGTAAACCTCGCATTCTGACTTGCTAGGGCCCCCCTTTCAGAGAGTGGTGAGAGTGTGGGGGTATGCCACCCTCACTGAGGGGTAAAGATGTTCAAGAGCAGACTAGATGATAGAGTTACACAGCACGGAAACTGGCCATTCAGCCCAACTTGTCCATGCTGATCAAGATGGCCAGCTAAGCTAGTCCCCTTTGACTGCATTTGGCCCAACTCAGTTTATTTATTTCCTTCTCAGTATTATTAATTTACTTACTTTATTTTGTATTTACGTAGTTTGCACGTTGGTTGTTTGTCAATCTTTGTGTGTAGTCTTTCACTGATTCAATTGTATTTCTTTGTTTTTCTGTGAATGCCTGCAAAAGAATGAACCTCAAACTAGTATACAGTGATGTATATGTACTTCGATAGTTAATTAACTTTGAACTCCCTCCAAACCTTTCCCAAACAAATGTTAATGTACGTGCCTCAACCACTTCCTCTCACAGCTCATCCCTTATACAAATCATTCTCTGTGCCCTTGAAATCTCAGTTAAATCTTTCCCCTCACTTTAGATCTGTGCCCTCTAGTGTTGTTGGAAAAAGTCTCTGTGCTTTCACCCTGCCTGTGCCCTTCATGTTTTTATGCACATCTATAAAACCTTAAGACATAGGAGCAGAATTAGACATTCGACCCATTCAGTCACCTCCGTCATTCGATCACGGCTTATTTATTTTCCCTCTTAACTCCATTCTTCTGCCTTCTGTCCATAGCCTTTGACACCCTTACTAAGCAAGAAACTACCAATCTCTCCTTTCAATATATCCAGTGACTTGGCCTCCACGGCCTTCTGTGGCAATGAATTCCACAGATTCAACACCCTCTAGCAGGGATTCCTTTAGCCAATCTCTTTTCTGAAGGGACATCCTTGTATTCTGAGGCCATACCCCATGGTTCTAGACTCCTCCACTGTGGCAACATCTTCTCCACGCTCACTGGGCATTTCACTATTTGATAGGTTTCATTGAGATCCCCCCAACCCCTCATTTTTCTAAACCCCAGCAAGTACAAACCCAGAGCCATCAAAAGCTCCACGTACATTAATTCTGGAATTATTCTTGTAAACCTTCTCCAGACCCTCTTCAGTGCCAGCGCATCCTTCTTTGGGTCATTGCCATCATTATGTGCCAGGTCTTATGTGGGTGATCAAGGTCTCATCACCATGATTGATCTCGGCAAATTTTTCTACAGAAGTGGTTTGAAGTCGCCGCCTTCCGGGCAGTGTCTTTACAAGACGGGTGACCCCAGCTATTATTAATACTGTTGAGAAATTGCCTGATGCCAGTGGTTGTATAACCAGCACTTGTGAGATCCACCAGCTGCTCATATGGCTTCATGTAACCCTGTTTGGGGGGTGGTGGGGGGGGGCTAAGCAGGTGCTACACCTTGCCCAAGGGTGACCTGCAGGTTACTGCCTTCCACCTCCTTTGGTAGAGGCCTAACTCCATGCCGCACCCGGATATGGGGCCCAAAACCCCTCATTCTCCGACACACCAAGAAGTCCTTGATTTTCCAACTTCTTCCCATAACACAGTACATCAAGAGCCAGCAGCATCATAAATGTTTTCAGCACTCTTTCTAGTCCAGTAAACTCTTTCCTATAGCAGGACGACCAACACTGCAGCAATACTCCAAGTGCTGCTTCACCAGTGTCTGTACAACTGCAACATAATATCCCAACTTATACACTCAGTGCCAAAGTTGATGAAGGCCGGCGTGCCAGAAGCCGCCTTCACCGCCCTACCTACCTGTGGCAGCTCTTTCAGGAAAGGTTGTCACTGGAAGGAGAAAGGGATGGAAGTACAGCAAAAGTCTTGGCACATTAAAAAGAAAATCTGTAAAGTGAAGATAAAAATAATGGAATGAAATGTTTTTAAATATCAAAAAAAACTATAAAGAGCAGTAAACAGTTAAAAATAACTTAAATCAAATCAATCTTATTTACCCCTCGTTCGTGACCCCACTAAAGAGCACCAGGCCATTGTCTCCCACACCATCACCGACTTTATCCGCTCAGGGGATCTCCCATCCACTGCTACCAACCTTATAGTTCCCACACCCCGCACTTCCCGTTTCTACCTCCTACCCAAGATCCACAAACCTGCCTGTCCTGGCCGACCTATTGTCTCAGTTTGCTCCTGCCCCACCGAACTCATTTCTGCATACCTCGACACTGTTTTATCACCCCTTGTTCAATCCCTTCCGACCTATGTTCCTGACACTTCTCACGCTCTTAAACTTTCCGATGATTTTAAGTTCCCTGGCCCCCACCGCTTTATTTTCACCATGGATGTCCAGTCCCTATATACTTCCATCCCCCATCAGGAAAGTCTCAAAGCTCTACGCTTCTTTTTGGATTCCAGACCTAATCAGTTCCCCTCTACCACCACTCTGCTCCGTCTAGCAGAATTAGTCCTTACTCTTAATAATTTCTCCTTTGGCTCCTCCCACTTCCTCCAAACTAAAGGTGTAGCTATGGGCACCCGTATGGGTCCTAGCTATGCCTGCCTTTTTGTTGGGTTTGTGGAACAATCTATGTTCCGTGCCTATTCTGGTATCTGTCCCCCACTTTTCCTTCGCTACATCGACAACTGCATTGGCGCTGCTTCCTGCACGCATGCAGAACTCGTTGACTTTATTAACTTTGCCTCCAACTTTCACCCTGCCCTCAAGTTTACCTGGTCCATTTCCGACACCTCCCTCCCCTTTCTAGATCTTTCTGTCTCTGTCTCTGGAGACAGCTTATCCACTGATGTCTACTATAAGCCTACTGACTCACAGCTATCTGGACTATTCCTCTTCTCACCCTGTCTCTTGCAAAAACGCCATCCCCTTCTCACAATTCCTCCGTCTCCGCCGCATCTGCTCTCAGGATGAGGCTTTTCATTCTAGGACGAGGGAGATGTCTTCCTTTTTTAAAGAAAAGGGCTTCCCTTCCTCCACTGTCAACTCTGCTCTTAAACGCATCTCCCCCATTTCACGTACATCTGCTCTCACTCCATCCTCCCACCACCCCACTAGGAATAGGGTTCCCCTGGTCCTCGCCTACCATCCCACCAGCCTCCAGGTCCAACATATTATTCTCCGTAACTTCCGCCACCTCCAACGGGATCCCACCACTAAGCACATCTTTCCCTCCCCCCCCCCTCTCTCCATTCCGCAGGGATCGCTCCCTACACAACTCCCTTGTCCATTCGTCCCCCCCATTCCTCCCCACTGATCTCCCTCCTGGCACTTATCCGTGTAAGCGGAACAAGTGCTACACATGCCCTTACACTTCCTCCCTTACCACCATTCAGGGCCCCAAACAGTCCTTCCAGGTGAGGCATCACTTCACCTGTGAGTCGACTGGGGTGATATACTGCGTCCGGTGCTCCCGATGTGGCCTTTTATATAGGCGAGACCCGACGCAGACTGGGAGACCGCTTTGCTGAACATCTACGCTCTGTCCGCCAGAGAAAGCAGGATCTCCCAGTGGCCACACATTTTAATTCCACATCCCATTCCCATTCTGACATGTCTATCCACGGCCTCCTCTACTGTAAAGATGAAGCCACACTCAGGTTGGAGGAACAACACCTTATATTCCGTCTGGGTAGCCTCCAACCTGATGGCATAAACATCGACTTCTCTAACTTCCGCTAAGGCCCCACCTCCCCCTCGTACCCCATCTGTTACTCATTTTTATGCACACATTCTTTCTCTCACTCTCCTTTTTCTCCCTCTGTCCCTCTGAATATACCTCTTGCCCATCCTCTGGGTCACCCCCCCCCCGTCTTTCTTCCCGGACCTCCTGTCCCATGATCCTCTCGTATCCCCTTTTGCCTATCACCTGACCAGCTCTTGGCTCCATCCCTCCCCCTCCTGTCTTCTCCTATCATTTTGGATCTCCCCCTCCCCCTCCAGCTTTCAAATCCCTTACTCACTCTTCCTTCAGTTAGGCCTGACGAAGGGTCTCGGCCTGAAACGTCGACTGCACCTCTTCCTAGAGATGCTGCTTGGCCTGCTGCGTTCACCAGCAACTTTGATGTATGTAGCTTGAATTTCCAGCATCTGCAGAATTCCTGTTGTTTTTGTTTAAATCAAATCAATGTTTGGTATGACCACCCATTGCCTTTAAAACAATTTAAATTAATTCTCTTAGGTACATTGTCGTGCGGTTTTATGAGAAAATTGGCTGGTAGGTTGTTCCAAGCATCTTGGAGAAGTTGGTACAGTTCTTCTGCAGACTTTGGCTGCTTCGCTTGCTTCTGTCTGTCCGGGTAATTCCGGACAGCCTTGATGATGTTGAGATCAGGGCTCTGCGGAGGCCACACCATCTTTTACCACGTGGCTGCCTTAGACTTCTACACAGTACTGTACATGATTACGAGGGAAAGGTGGACCTCGTGTGTGGCAGATGGCCAGATGGGCCAAATGGCCTGTTCTGTGCTCACTCCGATTCAGGTTTATTTGTCACATGTACAGTTGAAGTCAGAAGTTTACATACACCTTAGCCAAATACATTTAAACTCAGTTTTTCACAATTCCTGACATTTAATCCTAGAAAACATTCCCTGTCTTAGGTCAGTTAGGATCACTGCTTTATTTTAAGAATGTGAAATGTCAGAATAATAGTAGAGAGAATGATTTATTTCAGCTTTTATTTCTTTCATCACTTTCTCAGTGGGTCAGAAGTTTACATACACTTTGTTAGTATTTGGTAGCATTGCCTTTAAATTGTTTAACTTGGGTCAAATGTTTTGGGCAGCCTTCCACAAGCTTCTCACAGTAAGTTGCTGGAATTTTGTTCCATTCCTCCAGACAGAACTGGTGTAACTGAGTCAGGTTTGTAGGCCTCCTTGCTCGCACACACTTTTTCAGTTCTGCCCACAAATCTTTTATCGGATTGAGGTCAGAAAATGATGTCAAGTCTGTTTCATCCTTGGGAGCAATTTCCAAATGCCTGAAGGTACCACATTCATCTGTACGAACAATAGTACGCAAGTATAAACACCATGGGACCACGCAGCTGTCATACCGCTCAGGAAGGAGACGCATTCTGTCTCCTAGAGATGAATGTACTTTGGTGCGAAAAGTGCAAATCAATCCCAGAACAACAGGAAAGGACCTTGTGAAGATGCTGGAGGAAACAGGTAGACAAGTATCTATATCCACAGTAAAACGAGTCCTATGTCGACATAACCTGAAAGGAAGAAGCCACTGCTCCAAAACCACCATAAAAAAGCCAGACTACAGTTTGCAAGTGCACATGGGGACAAAGATATTACTTTTTGGAGAAATGTCCTCTGGTCTGATGAAACAAAAATTGAACTGTTTTGCAATAACGACCATTGTTATGTTTGGAAGAAAAAGGGTGAGGCTTGCAAGCCAAAGAACACCATCCCAACCGTGAAGCATGGGGGTGGCAGCATCATGTTGTGGGGGCTGCTTTGCTGCAGGAGGGACTGGTGCACTTCACAAAATAGATGGCATCATGAGGAAGGAAAATTACGTGAATATATTGAAGCAACATCTCAAGACATCAGCCAGGAAGTTAAAGCTCGGTCGCAAATGGGTCTTCCAAATGGACAATGACCCCAAGCATACCTCCAAAGTTGTGGCAAAATTGCTTAAGGACAACAAAGTCAAGGTATTGGAGTGGCCATCACACAGCCCTGTCCTCAGTCCGTTAGAAAGTTTGTGGGCAGAACTGAAAGAGTGTGTGTGAGCAAGGAGGCCTACAAACGTGACTCAGTTACACCAGTTCTGTCTAGAGGAATGGAACAAAATTCCAGCAACTTACCGTGAGAAGCTTGTGGAAGGCAACCCAAAACGCTTGACCCAAGTTAAACAATTTAAAGGCAATGCTACCAAATACTAACAAAGTGTATGTAAACTTCTGACCTCTGGGAAAGTGATGAAAGAAATAAAAGCTGAAATAAATCATTCTCTCTACTATTATTCTGACATTTCACATTCTTAAGATAAAGTAGTGATCCTAACTGACGTAAGACAGGGAATGTTTTCTCAGATTAAATGTCAGGAATTGTGAAAAACTTAGTTTAAATGTATTTGGCTAAGGTGTATGTAAACTTCTGACTTCAACTGTACATAGAAACATAGTATTGTTTGTGTTAGCAAACACAAGCACACACACTTCTTCAGCCTCAGGACAGGCCTCCAGTCTCCACATACCAGAGTTGCTGGGCCTGAGTTCAGTTTTCCTACAGTAAGTGGAGAATTTAAATTCAACCAGTTAAATAAATCTGAAATACAAAACATCAGCAGTGGTGACTGTGAGGCCATAGTGTTGTTAAAAATTCATTGTCGGTGTTCTTCAGAAAAGGAAACTTGGCATCATTACAACTACCAGCCCTTGTGACTCCTAACCCACCTCAGAATCAGATGCATTATCGCTGGGATATGTTGTGAAATTTGTTGTTTTGTCCAGTGTGGGACATAAAGAAGTTTCTGTAAGTTACACAAACATTGTTAAAAAATAAGTAGTTTGAGAAAAGAGCGAAATAGTGAGCTGGTGTGCATGAACCGTTCAGAAATCAAGCTGTAACTAAAACACTGAGTGAGTCTCTTCAGGTTCCTGTCAATGCCCTAACAAAAAAGATTTTAAGAAAAGATTAGCTTTATTTGTCATGTGAAAATCAAAACATACAGTGAAATGTGTTGTTTGCGTCAAATCAAATCAGTGAGGATTGTGCTGGGCAGCCCACAAGTGTCACCCTGCTTCCGGTGCCAACGTAGCGTGCCCACAAGTAGCCCTAACCCGTACGCCTTTGGAACGTGGGGGGAAATAAAGCACTTGGAGGAAACCTAAACAAGAGAAGATGTGCAGATGCTGCAAATCCAGGGCAGCGCACGCAGAATGCTGGGGGATCTCAGCAGGTCAGACTGCATCATTGGAAATGAGTAAACAATTAACATTTTGGGCTGAGACCCTTCATTAGTCCTGAAGAATAATTTGGCATTGTGTTTGGCACATGCATCATGAAGCATAGGAACTATTCCCATACTATTCTGTGTGCGGAGGATCTAGTCAGCCTGACCTGCCAGGCATCCTCACCTGCTCTGTATTTTGAAACTCCCACATTCTTTTGTATATGTTCTGTTAGCTGTTCCCCTTCACTCATGGGCCAGGGCACCTTGTTTAAGGCTTAAGCCCATGGTTTACTCTACGAGAGACTTCACGACTCCTCCGCTTTCCCTGCAGCTTAACAAGTTTGATTTGTCTCCGACCTAAAACGTTAACTCCTGTTTCTCTCCGCACAGGTGCAGAGAATTTCCAGCATTTTAAGTTAGAAACATAGAAACATAGAAACATAGAAAACCTACAGCACAATACAGGCCCTTTGGCCCACAAAGTTGTGCCCAACATGTCCTTACCTTAGAAATTACTAGAGTTACCCATAGTCCTCTATTTTTCTAAGCTCCATGTACCTATCCACAAGTCTCTTAAAAGACACTATCATATCCGCCTCCACCACCGTTGCTGGCAGCCCATTCCACGCACTCACCACTCTCTGCGTAAAAAAAAAAAACTTACCCGTGACATCTCCTGTTTACCTACTGCCAAGCACCCTAAACCTGTGCCCTCTTGTGGCAACCATTTCAGCCCTGGGGGAAAAAGCCTCTGACTATCCACACGATCAATGCCTCTCATCATCTTATACACCTCTATCAGATCACCTCTCATCCTCCGTTTATCCAAGGGGAAAAGGCCGAGTTCACTCTACCTGTTTTCAAGTTGTAAAGGGATTTGGGGAAATGATGTTGGGTGGCTGGAATGCACTGCCAGGGATGGTGATACAACAGGGATATTTAAGGGACTCTTAAATGGGCACGTGGATGTAAGAAAAATGGAAAGTTATGGTCTGTGTAGGAGGGATGGGTTAGGTTAGCAACGTCATGGGCTAAAGAACTTGTGCTGACAGTTCTACATCCAGTATCCTCAAGCTAAGTTGATCTAATCTAAAAGACTAGTTAACCATACCTCTGTCTCTGAAGATGTTGCCTGATCTGCTGTTTTGTGTTTTTACTGATCTAGCTGTCATCACGTAACTGTCTGTGGGATCTTGCTCTGTGCTTCTTTGCATTTACGACAGTAACTACACTTGTAAACAAAAATCCTTCACTTTTGGACATGTTGAGGTTTACGAAAAGCTCGCCTTGTGCTGATCACTTCACAGTTGTTCTAGCTATTTTATCTTTGATGATTGTGGCTCTTTCCACACCGTTCCCTGTGCAGGGTTTACCTCATTGGTTCCACTCCTGGTCGTCACCAAGGTTACGAGAAGCAAAAGTGGGGTCACCTGAAACTCCGAAAGGTATGTAAATCCAGCTCGGCCATCACGCTAACTGTGGGGCAGGGGTGGTGGAGAAAATAACTTCTGTAGGCTGGCACACTGATGCTGTATAAAAGTCTTGAGCATGACACCGTGAATGGGACTATAGGGTGACCGACATCTGCTGGAATGCTTTAAGAGGCGATAGTGAAATATAAATTGAATTGTTACTGTCAGAAGTTGTGGGGTACAACAAAAATCATTGTTTTGTATGCCACCCATACAGATAATTTCATTGAGGTGGCACGAAGGAAAAACAATAGCAGAATGTAGGATGAAGTGTGAGAGTCCCAGAGAGAGTGCAGTGCAGGCAGAGAGTTGGGGTAAGGTCATAACAAGGTAGATTGTGAGGTCAGGAGTCCATTTTATTGTACTAACAGGTCCATCTAATAGTCCGATAACTGCAGGATGGAAGTTGTCCTTGAACCTGGTTATACTTCAGGCTTATGCATCTTCTGCCCGAGGGGAGGAGGGAGAAGAGGGAATATCCAGTGTGGGAGGAGTCTTTGATTATGTTAGCTTCTATACTGAAGCAGTAGGAAGTGTAGGTAGAGTCCATGGAGGGGAGGTTGTTTCTTGTGTTGTTCTGAGCTGCGAGCCAATGCTTTTGAATTTAATTCTACTTCCCATTCCGACATGTCAGTCCATGATTTCCTCTACTGCCACGATGAGGCCACACTCAGGTTGGAGGAGCAGCACCTACTATTCCATCTGGGTAGCCTCCAACCTCATGGCATGAACATCGATTTCTCGAACTTCTGGTATTGCCCCCCCCCCACCCCTTCACTATTCCCCATTCCCATTTCTGTCTCTCACCTTATCTCCTTACCATCTCCTCCCTCTGGTGCTCCTCCCCCTTCCGTGGCAGTCTATCCCCTCCTATCAGATTCCCCTTTCTCCAGCCCTTTATCTCTTTCACTAATCACCTTCCCAGCACTTTACTTCACCCCTCCCCTCTCCCAGTTCCACCTATCACCTACTGCCTTGTACTTCTTCCTCCCCTGCCCCCACCTTCTTACTTAGACTTCTCATCTCATCTTCTTCAGTCCTGCCGAAAGGGTCTCGGCCCGAAACGCCAACTGTTTACACTTTTCCATTGATGCTGCCTGGCCTGCTGAGTTCCTCCAGCATTTTATGTGTGTCGCTATCGAATTGAAAACCATGATAATCTGGATGCACAACACACTAAAAGCTAGAGATTCCCAGCAAGCCAAGCAGTATCTATGGAGAGGGATAAATCTTGCCCTTTCAGGCTGGGGCCCTTCATCAGGACTGACTGGAAAGAAAGGGAGGAAGGAAGACATAGTAAATCCCCTTCCTTTCTGATCACGATGAAGGTCTTGGCCCAGAACATTGAATATTTATTCCTCTCCGTACATGCTGCCTGACTGGTTGAGTTCTTCCAACATTCTGTGTGCGTGTTGCTCAAGATTTCCAACTTCTCTAGAATCTCTTGTGTTATCGACAAGTATGTCAAGATCTTTTCAGTAGCGAGAGAATCTCAAACAAGGGGGCATAAGGCATCAGTCAATTAAAAGCAAGGTACATGGAAGTTCCTTCTTGCAGGAAGTCTCTAGAATTCTTTGCCCTGGAGTTTTCTGCAGCCATCTCCTCAGAAGAATTTAAAGTGAAGATAGGTAGATTGTTGAAAAATCAGGGAATTGCGGGGTTGTGGGTATCTGGCACAGAGGAGGGGTATGCACCTGGGGCAGATCAGCCAGGATTATATTGATGGGCTGAATGGCCTATTTCATTGTGCTCTTTCAGAGGAGATTTACCAGGATGCTGAGCATGTCTTAATGAGAATAGGTTGAGCAAGCTAAGAATTTCCTCCTTGGAGTGGAGGAGGATGAGAGGGGACTTAGTAAAGATGTACAAGATGATAAGAGGCATAGATGGAGTGGACAGCCTGAGGCATTTTCCCGAGGCAGAAGAGGCTAACATGTGGTAGCATGCTTTTAAGGTGTGATAGGGGTGAGGATGTTAGAGGTAAGTTCATTACACAGAGAGTTGTGGGTGTGTGGGAACGTATACCGGCGGTGATAGGGGTGAGGATGTTAGAGGTAAGTTCATTATACGGAGAGTTGTGGGTGTGTGGGAACGTATACCGGCGGTGATAGTAGAGGCAGATACATTAGGGGCATTTAGGAAAATGTTCGATAGGCACATGGATGATAGAAGAATGGAGGGCTCTGTCAAAGGGAAGTGTTAGATTGTTCTTAGAGGAGATTAAAAAGTCAACACGACATCATTGGCCAAAGGGCCCACTCTGAGCTATAATGTTCTCTGTTCTCTCCCTAGGTGCTGAGTGGCTGTGCATCCTCCGTGGCAAGTCGGGAATCGTGGCCTCTGATTGGCCAGTTTTCTAGCATCGGCTCCCTGGGTGGTGATGAAACAAAGTGGCTGTGCTCAGAGTTTAAGGAGAGTCTCGCAACACTAGGCCCAGATCAGAAATTCCTGAGCAGTATGAAGCCATCTCCTCTTCATTTGGTGAATATACTCATCAAATCGCACGTGGATACCTAGAAAGGGTGGGCTGGCTTATGAAGAATGGTTGTATAGGACCAATCTTAGAAGAAAGAGTGGGCACTTGATTGAAATGGGTAAACCGGGTCGTGACAAGGTGGGTGCGTAAAGTACATCCCCTCTTGTTATCACCAACTAACTGGACTCTGAAAAGTCACATTCATTTCCCAATCACATTTTATTTACTTGTGCACAAGGAGAACAGTATGCACCCCCGCCCCCCCACCCCCGTCACCAAATTGTGCTGAAGTTTGAACAGAGAAATGCCATTCTTGTACAGAATTGACTAGCAGTTATGAATAATACCTATTTGGTAAACTGTGTACCGTCAAACTCCTTACTTGTGAGATTCATCGCCATTCGCAATATAGGTCTTAAAAGGCTATACAAACTATGAGCTAACAACTGATGCTACTTTGAAGTCAGTAAAGTAATTCTCCCTTAGGTTGTGTCTGAGGCCGTTGAATTTTTCTGTTATATTCTTATCTTGTCTCAGTAAGACAAGTGGTTCTGGTTCACTGCTGTAAAAAGCTCTGCTCTTCAAAGACCTTTCTTGCTTGGGCTGTCTGCATTCTCTCTGCCCAGACACAATGTTAACCCTTGCCTTGCTGCAGCTTGCACACTCTAGTGGGAGAATCCAGAACTGTGGGTTTGTTTATTGGTTTATTTTTGCCTGAATCAAAGCAGATTCGATAGAAAAGAGAAATACATAAGTGCTTCAAAGGTTTGCAGGGATAATTGTAGATCCATTAACATTGGCGTCCAACTGTGCTACATCGACACGAGTCAATAAATCGGGGCAGTGGGGTTGCAGACATTGGAATTGTCTCTGGCATTCAGTAAGATCATAGCCCACCTGACTGTAACATCAACTCCACATATGTAGCCCTCATAACCTTTCACATACTCCCCACCGCAACCATCAAAGACCACCCCCTCGTCAAGAATCTTATCTACCTCTGCCTTAAAAGTATTCAGATTCTCTGCTTACCCCACCCTTTGAGGAAAAGACTTCTAAAGACTCATAACACTGCAAGTGGAACAAATTCTCCTAATCTCATTGAAATCTAATGAATTTTGAAAGACCCAGACAAAGTGACCATGGAGAGGACCTGTGTAGTCGTGGGGGAGTCTAGGACAAGAGGACACGGCCTCAGAATGGAAGGACATCCACCATTTAGGACAGAAATAAGGAGGAATTTCTTTCGCCAGAGGGTGATGAATCTGTGGGATTCGTTGTCATAGGCACAGTGAAGGCCAAGTCATTGGGTCTGTTTAAAGCTGAAGTTGATTGACTCTTGATAAGTAGGGAGATCAAAGGTTGCCGAGAGAAGACAGCTGAAACCAGCTGGAGGGGAAGGAGGGACAAAGCAAGAAGCTGGGAGATGATAGGTGGAAGAGGTAAAGAGCTGAAGAAGGAGGAATCTGATAGGAGGGGACAGTGAACCTTTGGAGAAAGGGAAGGGAGTGGCACAAGAACAAGGTGATGAGCAGGTGAGGAGAAGAGGTAGGAGGGGAGCCAGAATGGGGACTGGCAAAACAGAGAAGAGGGAGAAGGGAGAAATAACCAGAAATCAATATTAATACAGTTACACGGGGCAGGGAGCAGAGGGGATTCACCAACATGTTGCCCGGCTGGGGAGAGGTCAATAATAAGGGGGAAAGATGCGGCCTGTTCTTGTTTTCCTGGGAGTAGGGCAGCCTGAGGGGAGAACTGACAGCAGTATGCAGAACAACTACCTCCAAACCCTTCTAAAGGGGATGGTAAGAAACTTATCCCCACTGAAAATGTGTCTAACACCAGAGAGAAGAGTTTTACGGAGAGCAAGAAGTTTCGAGGGGTTCAGAGGAAGAATCTTTTCACCTAGCAAACGGCTGCAGTCTGGAACACACTGCCTTTGGAGGTGGTGGAGACAGAGACCCTCACAGCACTAATGAGGTATCTGGATGTGATGTAAGACACTGGAGCAGAATTCGGCCATTCAGCCCATTGAGTCTGCTCCTATTTCTATCTTGGTTGATTTATTATCCCTCTCAACACATTCCCTTGTCGTCTTCCCGTAACCTTTCATGCCCTTCCTTATCAAGAACCTATCGACCTCCGCTTCAGATATACCCAATGATTTGGCCACCACAGCCAACTGTGAAAATGGTTTCCACAGATGTACCACCCTCTGCCTAAAGAAAATCCTCCTCATCTCTGTTCTAAAGGGGTGTCCTTGTACTCTGAAGCTGTTCTCTCTGGTCCTAGTAAATGAAACTTCCTCTCCACGTCCCCTCTATCTAGGCCTTTCAACATTCAACATGTTTAATGATCTCCCCTCCCATTCTTCTAAATCTGAGGTCCACAGACCACTTGGTCTATGGTATCGGTCCATGGCGTATAAAAGGTTAGGCACCCCTATTCTAAACTCTGTAGCAAGTACAAGCCCAGAGCCATCAAATGCTCCTCATATGTTTACCCTTTCATTCCTGGGATTGTAAATGGCACATGGACGAAAGCTGAGTGAGGGGCTACTTGGAGGGAAGGGTTAGATTGATCTTGGAGTAGGTTAAAAGGGCAGCACAACACTATGGGCTGAAGGGCCTGTACTGTTCTGTGTTCTAACTTATATGCCAGGGCACTGTAGGTGATGGAGCAAGAACTGGTAAATAGGGCTGGTAAATGTGGGTACTGTTAGCACAGATTTGGTAGGCTGAAGGGCCTGTTTCTGTACACTAACAATTCAACAGCACTAAGACTTTCATCTCCCTACCATCTCCCAACGGCAAACAAATGATTTGGGAACAGGCTTGTTTAGTCCACAGTTGAAGCACAAATATTTACGTTTTATGTAAATTGGAACTTGTTTGACTAGGTTTACCCAACTGTCGAGAACGTCCGAACAAGTTTGGAAGGATATCCGGGTAAGTATCAACTTCCGCCTGTGTCATCCGCTCTGGGCTGTGTGCGTTGGAGTATGTGCGCGTGCGCTCATATTTAGGTGCATGTGTAATTGTATACATCAGGAATTCCTACATCCAGAGGGAGGCGCGTGTTTGGAATTCTGTACTTGACCAGTGTGTGATGCCTCCGACAATGAGTAACGATTTGCTTTCTCACATGGATCAGTAAATGCATTGAAAATTGACATTTGTGTCAACAGCAAATACAGTCCAAGGGTGTGCTTAGGGCAGCCGCATGTTTCAACATAGAATACCCGCAGCTTACTGACCCATGTGTCTTTGGAATGTGTAAGAAGACCTGAACATCGAAAGGACGCCCCCGCGGTCACAGGGTGACTGTACAAACCCCTTACGGGCAGTGGCAGCAATTTAACCCCAGCCACTGTAGAGTGTTATATTAATCACTACGTTACCGTGCCACCCAGTGCAGAGATCATGGGGTTAGAATCAGGTTTATTATCACCAATGTAGACTCACTGGCTACTTTTTAGGTGCCCCTGAGTGTATAGAAACATAGAAAATAGGTGCAGGAGTAGGCCATTTGGCCCTTCGAGCCTGCTCCGCCATTTATTATGATCATGGCTGATCATCCAACTCAGAACCCTGCACCAGCCTTCCCTCCATACCCCCCGATCCCCGTAACCACAAGGGCCATATCTAACTACCTCTTAAATACAGCCAATGAACTGGCCTCAACTGTTTCCTGTGGCAGAGAATTCCACAGATTCACCACTCTCTGTGTGAAGAAGTTTTTCCTAATCTCAGTCCTAAAAGACTTCCCCTTTATCCTCAAATGTTGGTGTTCTTTCTCTTTATTCATAGCTTGTATAGATATGGGTCCTGCTGGCCAGGCTGCCTTTTGTTATGCATCTCCAGGTGGTCTTGTGTAGTGACAATGCCTTTTGCAGTACTGCATTTTGTCAGGTGGAGAGCCTCCCTTTCTGTTGTTGGGTTAGTATTTAAACTCTAAATCAGGAAGGTATGGCAGTTAACGCATTGGCATGGATTGGAAACTACAGAAACTAGAAAAGAGTTGAAATAAATTGGGTCTTTTGAGGCTGGAGAGATGTACCCAGCACCGTACCATAGGATTCAATTCTTGGCCCTCAATTGTTTAATATCTACATTAATGATTTGGAGGAGGGATTGAAATGTAGTTTTCCAAGTTTGTTGAAGATATGAAAATAGGTGGAAGGGAATGTTGTTAGGAAGACATTATGATTCTACAGGTAGATTGAATGGTTGGGAAAAACCTAGAAAATGGAGGTTAATATAGGAAAGTGTGGTATGAAGAATCAAAAGGTGGATTATTATCCAAATGGAGGGAGATAGCAAACGAGTGAAATTCAAAGGGATTTATTGTTCTAGTGCATGAATTACAAAACAAGCAGGTATATTCAACCGCAGTTAAGAAGACAAACAACTTATTGGCCCTTATTGTTTCATGTTTAGGAATAAGGAAGTTTCGTTACAGTTTTAAAGGATGCTGGTGTGGCCCATATCTGGAATATTGCACATCATTTTGGACCTTTACCTGAAAAAGTATACAGTTGCTTTAGGGACAGTTCAAAGCAGATTAAACAGACTAGCTGCTGGGATGAGAGGAAAGTCCTATTAAAAGAGGCTAGGCAGATTGGATCTCTGTTCCTTGAAATTTGGAAGAATGAAGGGTTTTCTTATTCAAACATACAAGCTCCTAAAGGAGCTTGACATGGTAGATGTTGGGCAACATACACAAAGTGTTGGATGAAGGGTCACAGCCCAAAACATTGACTGTTTACTCTTTTCCATAGATGCTGCCTGGCCTGCTGAGTTCCTCCAGCCTCCTGTGTGTGTTGCTTGGATTTCCAGCATCTGCAGATTTTCTTGTGTTTATGAGGGTAGATGTTGAGATGTTTTCACTATTGGGACAATCACAAACTAGTAGACATGGACCACAACTGGGAGGCTTGTCATTCAAAATGCAGGCATTGAAATTGCTTCTCTTGGAAGGGATTGAGTTTCTGCCCTTGAGAATGGGGGAAGATAGATCATTTTAATGCAATTGGTTCAATGATAATGTTACAATAGTACAATAGTGTACATATTTTTAAGATCATTCATGTCCTGCATTACTGCCCAGCAGATTCTCTAATACAGTGTTAAGAAGCCTCACATTTGATTGGTTATTTATCCTGCGATCTGAATTCTTTCATACTTTACGCCATGTCTCCTATATTTCATTTCTTCCAGATTAAATCTGTAGAACCTTTCTTAATCTCTATGGAGAGAGAAACAAGATTAACATTTCAGGCCAATGACATGTCTTGAAAGTCAGTTAACTCTGCTTCACCTCCACAGGTGCTGCTTGACCTGTTGATCATTTTTATTTCGGATTTCCAGCATTTGTTTTTGTGCCCATGGCATTTCTCTGTGTAATAATTCAGGCCATTCAAACATCAAAGGAGGTTTACTAACTAAAAACGACAAAATATATTCCCAGCAGGTAGATAATGCCTGATGCAACTTAAACCAAGGTATTGAGAGCTGCTCCTGACAGTTTTACGTACTGTACAGAATAGATTTGTATTTAATTTATTTCACAATATGTCACTCCTTTCTCCATGACTCAGTATGACCACCACTTTCTCATTTTGAATACCATCTTCAGAGTAATTTGTTTAGGCCACAAAATATGGCTCAAGAAAACAGGCCTTTTTTGCATATTCTCTGTGCTCCCTGGCACCGTAATTCACTATCGCACTTTGACCTATGTGGCTGTAGCTCCTACACTATTCCAGGCAAGCCTAACACAGACATGAGGAACTGTGCTCCATCTTCCCTGAGGGCACAATGTTGCCTAAGGGACAATTACAATCATCAACAATTGCAGGCATCTTGCTTTTCCTGTTTGTATCACCATTGGCTGGTTCTGCTGTATGGTTATCCCTCCATAACAGTAACAAACTTCTCACTCTCCATAACCACTGCCTGATCTGTTGAGTATTTTCTATATTTAGAGATACAGTACAGAAACAAGCTGTTCCAGCCCAACAAGCCCATTCTGCCCATTTACACTCGTCTGACCAATCATCCCATACGACTTTGGAATGTGGGAGGAAACCTAGGTGGTCATGGGCAGAATATGCAAACTCCTTATAGACAGTGGCAGAATTGAACCCAGGCCGCTGCTGTTATAATTGAGTTCCGCTAACCACTAAGCTGTCGTTCCAGCCAAACTCTTTCGGTTTTGTCTATCTCAATGTCTCTAGATGGCACAGAAACACATTACTAAAGCAACCATTACCATCTTAGCTTTCTTAACTACCCAAAGATTATGATTAGAAAGCATTCGTTCTTGGTCATGTTTAACTCAGATGCTTTTGATGTTGTGATAGTTTATGTGGAGGAGTACCCTTCAATAGCTAGCAAGGACAAGTGGTTAACAATGGTATTGCAACACTAAGGGTAAAGTCGCTACCCTTTACTAGATTACTGATTTAATGACACTCAGGAAGTCACTGTCTCTTTTACCTGGTGAGTGATGAACATAAGAAAAAGCTGATCAGTTATAGGTCAGTTACACAGAATGGACAGCAATGCAAACCAGATTGTCAGCCCAAGTGATTCACGCTAGTCTCAACATAAATCTCCTTCTCCCATTCTTCATTTAACTTCTCTGATTTCACATTTGTTTAGTTGTCACACATACATTGAAACATCCAGGGTAACGCGTCACTTGTGTTGACAACCCATACGACGTAAAGATGTGCTGGGAGCGTCCGTATCTTCATGGTCTGCTGCTGCCGTACCCAGCCACTTCAATGTTGTGCATTCAGAGATGCTCTTCTGCACACCACTGTTGCAATGTGTGGTTATTTGAGTTGCTGTCACTTTCCTGTCAGCTTGAAGCGGTCTGGTTATTCTCCTCTGACCTCTCTCAGTAATAAGGCGTTTTGGATGTTTTATGGTTTTACACCATTCTCTGTAAATCCTAGAGATTGTTGTGCCTGAAAATCCCAGGAGATCACAGTTTCTGAGATACTCAAACCACCCATCTGGCACCAACAATCACTCCACAGTCAAACACACTTGAATCACATTTCTTCCCCATTCTGATGTTTGCACTGATCAACAACTGAAAGTCTGGACCATGTCTGCATGCTTTAATGCACTGAGTTGCTGCCATGCGACGGGCTGATTAGATATTTGCATTAACCAGCAGGTGTACCTAATAAAGTGGCCACTTGGTGTATGTCATGAAATTTGTTGTCTTATGTCAGCAGTACAGTGCAGACATTAAAATTACTGTTACAATAAATAAATTGAACACAGAGGATAGACTAGTACAGACCTCTCGATCCACAATGTTGCAGTGACCTTTCAAGATCAATATAACCCTCCTCCCACATAACTCTCCATTTTCCTTGCATCTATGTGAATGAAATGGGGTGGTATGGTAGTATGGAGGGAAGTGCAGCGCTGGTACAGCCACCAGTGACCCGGGTTCATTCCACCGCTGTCCCCATTGCCATGAGTTCCTCTGGGTACTCTGGTCCCCTCCCACAGTCCAAAGGCCTACGGGTTAGTACGTTAATTGGGCACACGGGTGTAATGGGGTGTTGCAGGTTTGTTGAGCTTGCTGCTGTGCTGTGTCTCTAAATGTGCCTATCTAAGAGACCCTTAAATCTCCCTAATCTATTTGCCTCATCTAAATAAATAAGTAGTGCAAAGGAGGAATAGTGTCCAAGGATCATTCAGAAATCTGATGGCGGAGGGAAAGAAGCTGTTCCTAAAATGTTGAGTGTGAGTCTTCAGACTCCTGTACCTCCTCCCTGATACTAATAATAAAAAGAGGGCACTTTACGGGTGATGAGGGTCCCTAGTGATGGGAGGCATGGCTTTTTGAAGATGTCCTCGATAGTTGGGAAGGTTTTGCCCGTGATGGAACTGGGTGAGTGGAAAACCATCTGCACCCTCTTTCAACCTGCACGTTGGCCCTTCCATGCCAGGCTGTGATGCAGCAAGTCTGGATGCTGTCCCCCGTACATGTGTAGAAATTTGCTGGAGTCTTTGGTGACGTGTCAGATTTTGTCAGACTTGTAATGACACACCTTCTTCACAATTGCATCGAAGTGTTGGGCCCAGGATAGATCCTCTAAGCTGTTAACTTGAATCTGCTGACCGTTTCCACATAGATTCAGTCTTTAGATATTGCGCTGTATGGACACGAAAGAGCTGTCATTGACTACAGGAAGCACGGTGAGCAACACGCTCTTGTCTGTATCACTGGTGCTGAGGTAGAGATGGTTGAGAGCTTCAAGTTCACTGGTGTAGGTGCCACCTAGAACTTGTCCTGGTCCAACCACAGTTGAGAAAACTCACCAGCTCCTCTACTTCCTCAAAGGGGTGAGGATATTCCTGATGATCCTCACCAATATACCACCTCACCTGATGGGAGAGGGGACCAGAGAGAATCTCCAAGGTGGGTAGGGTCTTTGATTATGCCGGCTACTTTGCTGAAGTATGTGAGAGAGCAGAAGAGTAATTGATAAATTCACTCTTGAGAGACGCTGTTGATGCCATGGGTTTAAATGGACGAGTGAGATAGAAATATATGAAAACAAATTGCTGCCAATATGGTAAAGTATCCCAAAGGACAGTTGATTGAAAGTCTGGACAAAAAGGGATTTTTTTGTCAAATGAATTTAGGAGGATTTGGGATTGAATTTTAAATTCATTCTTATTCATGCTGGTGAGCATTTTGAAAACTCCTAAAAGAAAAAAAAACTTTTAAAATAAAAAAAACTGAACATTTGGAAAGATTTGAATGTCCATTTTTCCCGTGTAAACTAGGAGTTATTGCAGTTTAAGAATTAATTTGTGTTAGAGGTTTCAGTGAAACTTAATTAGGCATTCTATCACTGTAAATGTACTTTCTTTCAGATACTGTATATCGAGTGTCAGAACAGAGGGACATCTCTTTAGAATGGAGATGAGGTGGAATTTCTTTAGCCAGAGGGTGGTGAATCTGCAGAATTCATTGCCACAGTTAGCTGTGGAGGCCAAGTCATTGGGTATATTTAAAGTGGAGGAGATAGGTTCCTGAATAGCAAGGGTATCAAAGGCTACGGGGAGAAGGCAGGAGAATGGGGTTGAAAGGGATAATAAATCGGCCAAGATGGAATGGTGGGGCAGACTCAATGGGCCAAATAGCTTAATTCTGCTCCTTTGTCTTACAGCCTTATGTAGCACTCAGACAGCTGGTCATTTAATACTTCAGAGCTAATAGTATCAAATGCCTGGGAATAAATCAGGTTCCTTCAAAAATCGTAGGCACAGTTTTAATTTATATAGAAATACAGGCCCTTCTGGCCCAACAAGCCCAGGCCGCCCAGTTACACCATGTGACCAATTAACCTACTAACCTGTCTGTCTTTGGAATGTGGAGGGAAGCTGGGATGCCGGAAGGTTTCTTGCACAAAACCTTGTATACCGTACATTGTTTATGCTTTATTTCCTGTTCCTCTATCGTTAAGACCTGTGGAAGGGTGCCACTGCTAACAGATCCTGTTTCCTTCAACAGGTGGGGGTTCTCTGCCATATGCCATCGACACCGCTCAGAAGCAACCCTGGCTGACCTCATTCCTTTGGTAGGTGACCTCCGACCTTCGCTACCATTTCACCCTTTGTTAGTGAGTAAATAGATTTCACACAAGTGGTGTCGGGACCTGTAGCTCGTTTGATTTTTTTACCACAAGTTTTCAGCCTTTTTATGTATGCATGAGTTAAGGCATAGAGGAACTGAAAAAACAGCAAAATATTCAACCTGCGGAGTGGATAGAAACATCCATAATTGTCGTGTTTTAGATTATATGAAATGTCTTAATGTGGAAGACAAAATTGATGCATGATACATGAAAAGAGCTTTGTAGAGTCACAGTCATAAAGCAATACAATCCTATAAAGTGTTATAGTGTATATATATATATATATAGTGTATAGTGTATATACTATAAAGTATTAAAGTGTTGAGGAGGTTGCCAGGAAAGTGGATGAAGGACAGGCAATGGATGTGTTCTTCATGGACTTTAGCAAAGCCTTTGACAAAATCCCACATGGGATGTTGGTCCAGAAGATTTAATCACTTGACATTCAGGATGAGGTAGTAAATTGAATTCAACATTGGCTTTTCAAGAGAAGCCAGAGAGTAGCAGTAGATGGTTGTCTCTGGAGGCTTGCGACTAGTGGAGTGCTGCAGGGATCGGTGCTGGGCCTGTTGTTGTTTGTCATTTATCAACGATCTGGATGATGACATGGTTAACTGGATCAGCAAATTTGCGGATGACACCAAGGTTGGGGGGTGCATTGGACAGCAAGGAAGACAATCAAAGCTTGCAGTGGGATCAGGACCATCTGGGAAAATGGGTTGAAAAATACCAGATGGAATTTATTGTAGACAAGTGTGAGGTGTTGCACTTTGTGAGGGGAAAATCAGTGTAGGACTTGCACATTGAACAGTAGGGCACTGAGGAGTGTGGTAGAACAGAAGAATCCTGGAATACAGATCGAGATGGATAGGGTCGTAAAGAGAGCTTTTGGCACATTGGCTTTCATAAATCAAATTATTGAGCTCAAGAGTTGGATGTTATGTTGATGTTTGTTTGTAAGGCCTAATTTGGAGTATTTTCTGCAGTTCTGGTCACCTACCTACAGGAAAGGTATCAACAAGATTGAAAGAGTACAGAGGAAGTTTACAAAGATGTTGCTGGGTCTTGAGGACCTGAGTTATAGCAATAGGTTGAATAGGTTAGGACTTTATTCTCAAGAGCGTAGAAGATTGAGGGGAGGGTTGATAGAGGTACACAGAATTGAGGGATACAGATAGAGTAAATGCAAGCAAGCTTTTTCACTGAAGTTGCGTGAGACTAGAATTGGAGGTTATAGGTTAATGGTGAAAGGTGAAATATCTTAAGGGGAACATTTTGACTCAGGGTGGTGCAGGTGTGGAACGAGCTGCCAGCAGAAGTGACGGATGTGGGTTCAATTTCAACACGCAAGAGAAATTTGGACAAGTACGTGATTTGGAGAGTACAGGCAGATGGGACTAGGGAGAAGACAAAACTAGCATGGACTAGCCGAGCACCTGCACTCTGTCCACCAGAAAAAGTGGGATCTCCCAGTGGCCACCTATTTTAATTCCACTTCCCATTCCCATTCCGATATGTCTATCCTCCATTGTTGTGATGAGTCCACACTTAGGTTGGAGGAGCAACACCTTGTATTCTGCTTGAGTAGCCTCCAACCTGATGGCATGAACATCGATTTCTCAAACTTCCAGTAATGCTTCCCCCTCCTTCACCATTTTCCATCCCCTTTTCCCTCTCTGATGTTGTCTCCTTCCCCACCCATCGCCTTCCTGTGGTACTCCCCCTCCTTCCGTGGCTTTCTGTCCTCTTCAATCAAATTCCTCCTTCTCCAGCCCTATATCTCTCTCACCAATCAACTTCCCAGCCCTTTACTTCACCCCTTCCCCTCCCAGTTTCACCAATCACCTTGTGTTTCCCCCTCCCCTTGCCCCACCTTTAACTCAACTCCTCATCTTCTTTTCTCCAGTCCTGCTGAAGAGTCTCAGCCCGAAACGTCGACTCTTCTCTTTTCCATAGATGCTGCCTGGCCTGCTGAGTTCCTCCAGCATTTTGTGTGTGTGGCTTGGACTAGATGGGCTGAAGGACTTGTTTCTGTGCAGTAGTGCTCTGAGTCTAAGAAAAGGATATTAAGAGAAATGATGGACCTGAGGTTAGTGTAGGGAAATGGAGCTGAGCTGAGGTGCAAGAACAGCTATGATCCCATTGAATGGCGGACCTGGTACAATGGATCAAGTACTGACTCCTGGGTCTAGTTGCTGCATGGCCGCAGTCTTGTTGCTCGTTTTCCACAAGCTCAAGTCGAGCTTACTGCCATGTGCATTGTATGGTGAGGTGTAGTAGAATGGAAAACCTGCAGTAGTCTCGCAGGCCTGTAGGTACAGAATATAAATTGTGAAAGACACCATAAAGAGCGAGAGCAAGCGAGCAAGAGAAAGGTAAATGAGAGCAAATTAAAAGAGAGAGACAGGCACAGACACAGAATGCAAATGCCAAGGATGAACCTGGAGAATTTGACATCATCATCATCTCTCTACAAACCAAGCATTTGGCCGTTTTCTTCATAATTGCAGGAGACTTCAATCACATGAACCTGCAGGACATTTCACCCAAATTCCACCAAGACGTCACCATGGCCACCAGAGAAACAAACAGACTGGACCATGTTTATATAAACTGATGTGATACTTACAAAGCCATCCCACGCCCTCATCTTGGCCTCTCTGACCACATCTACATCGTGTTAATCCCAGCCTACTGACCGCTGCTGAAAATGGAGAAACCAGTCCAGAGGACCATCACTGTGTGGCCTAATGAGGCAATCTTTATGGTCCAGGATTGTTTTGAATGGACTAAATGGCAGATGTTCAAGGAGGCCCCCACAAGTAGAGAGCACACAGACCTTGAGGAATGTGCCTCATCTGTCACCGGCTACATCAGTAGGTGTGTAGATGACACTGGTACCTCAAGAACAGTCATCTTGTGACTCAACCAGAAGCTCTGGCTGAACACTGGAGTGTGCACTCCCTACTGAAAGCCCAGATGCTGCCTTTAAATCTGATGGCAGAAAAGTTCTCAGAGCCAGCCAAGGGAAACTTCATCTTGTGTATCAAGAGGGCAAAGGCTGCCTACACACAAAAAAAAATTCAGGGGCACCTGTCCAATAATGATCCCTGGTGTATGTGGCTGGACTTCACGAGGATTACTGACTATGCAAGGAAAAACAGCATCATGATGCCCCCTGACGTTCTAAACAACTTCTCTGTATGTTTTGAGGCATGCAATACAATGTTATTCCTGCCACACTGGACACTCACTAATATACTTACAGACAGAACCACTCTACAATAGATGCCATAGCCTCTGTCATGCACCTGGCACTGACACCTAGAAAACAAGGACAATTATGTCAGAATGCTTGTTTCCAGATTTCAGCTCAGCATTCAACACTATTGTTCCACAGACCTTGGTGAACGACTCCTCGGTCTAAGTACACCACTGTGCAACTGCATATTTGACTTTCTAATGAGCAGAACTCATGGTCAGGATCAAACTGCTCCTCCATCCTCATCCTCCTCACAGGTGCCCCCCAGGGCTGTGTGTTGAGCCCAATGGTGATACACTCTGCTCACACGTGACTGCACGGCCGAACACCCGAGTAATCACATTGTCAAGTTTGCTGTTGACACAACAGAGGTGGGGCTCATCACCACAGGCCTATAGAGAGGAGGCGGAAGAGCTCAAGGCCTGGTGCCAGGAAAAAACCTCTTTCTCAATGTCAGCAAGACAAAGGAGATGGTACAGGTTTCCCCTGAGGGTAGAGCGTTCCTATGAAACGGTTCGTAAGCCCGTATGTCGTAAAGTGAAGAAGCAATTACCATTTATTTATATGGGAAAATTTTGTGAGCATTCGCAAACCCAAAAATAACCTACCAAATCATGCCAAATAACACATAAAACCTAAAATAACAGTAACATATAGTAAAAGCAGGAATGATATGATAAATACACAGCTCATATAAAGTAGAAATACTTTTCCACGATCATTGCCTGAACTGTTCTCCATAGCGAAAAATCTCACGCAAGCGCCGTTGGCAAAAACACGGCGCAAGTGCTCTCCAGTAACCTTTAAGCTATGAAGCTGCCAAATCATACCAAATAACATAAAAATACACAGCCGATATAAAGTATAAATAATGTATGTACAGTGTAGTATCACTTAGGGAATTGGGAAAATGCAGAGCATACTGATGGTGGTGTGTTAGACTGAGTCGTCGGAGTTTGGGTGGTGCAGTGGCCCCCACCCTCTGGGCAGCGAACCGATACTGATCCGCGAAGCATGCAGCGGTAGCTGGGAGGCACACAGCACATCTTTAAGAAAAAAACCGAAATAAACATGCTAATTAATTAGGTGCCGCCCGGCACATAAATGTCAGCCCAGATCATTGCCGATTGCATCACCTCTGATCTGGGCCGACAATTACGTGCCGGGCGGTACCTAATTAATTAGCATGTTTATTTTGGCTTTTTTCTTAAAGATGTGCTGTGTGTCTCCCGGCTACCGCTGCATTCTCCGCGAATCGGTATCTATCTGCGGCCTGGGTGTTGGGGTGGTGGGACACTGGGGTGTCATCTCATCGTCTGTTTCCATTAGAGCAGGCAGCTCATCTTCTCCTATGACTGCTCACCTCAATGTTGAAGGTCGAAGTTCGTCGTCTGCTGTGGCTGATGTGGAAGGCTTGCTTGACTGCTGAGCCTCGCGCATTTTTCCATCATACAGATCTTTGTAAGCACTCAAATATCCCCTAAACCGACGTACCCTTTCAAAATTAAAGTCGTACTTTATCATTCCTCATTCGATTTCGATTGTTATCTTTTCCTCTTCCAATTGCATCAGTTCTTCATCTATCAGTTCTTGGTCATGGGATGCCAAAACGTCTTCAACATCATCTTCGGCAGCTTCCACAAGCCAAACTCACTTAGTCCTTACTTCGTTCACCACGATCAAAACGCTTAATTATGTCTAATTTTACACTAAGTGTAACACCCTTACGAGCTCTTTTAGGCTTTTCCGATACCATAGAACTCATCTTGCAAATGGCTGCTCACAGATATGTGTTTAAGCAATGCCGGCAAGAATGCAGTTCCGAATCTGGGGGAGAGCGGCTGTTCGGGGCGCGCGCTGCCTTTTATCACGCGCTGATTTTTTTTGCGTGCTGCTTTTTTCGTAACGGTGAAAACACCTGCTGTTAGCGAAAACAGGGTACTAATGTAAGTCTTTTGTAACAGTGAGGTTTCGTAAAGTGAGCGTTCGAAAAGCGGGGGACACCTGTAATCGACTCCAGGAGAACGCGCACACCTCTTTACATTGGTGCTGGGAAATGGCCAGCAATATCATGAAGGATCCCACCCATCCTGCTCACAGACTGTGTATCCTACTCCAATCAGGAAGGAGGCTACATACCATCTACGCCAGGACAACCAGACTCAAAACAGTTATTTTCTCCAAGCAGCAAGGCTGATCAACACCTTCACCTACTAACCCCACCTCCACACCTCAAGACACCACTATTTTATCATTTCCCGTCAGTCACCATATGTACAGACACTCCTGTGCCTTGTGTCATTTTATAGACATCAATCTGTGTATATCCTATGTATTTATATTTATTGTGTTCTTAAGTTATGATTATGTTTCTTTCTGTGCTGCATCAGATCCAGAGTAACAATTATTTCGTTCTTCCTTGCACTGTGTGCAGGAAATTACACAGTGAATCAGAGAGGGAGAGAGAGACACACAAGGATATGGGGTGTGTGAGAGAGATAGAGGGAGACAAGGACATGGGGAGTGTGAGAGATGGAGAGAGACAAGGACATGGGGAGTGAGGGGGGGGGGAGAGAGACATGGACAGACAGACAGAGAAAAGGAGACAAGCCCTCTTTCCCAGAATTGACACAAGTCCATGACAGTGCCAGAGGAGGTCTGGAGGGTTCCGTTGCTGAGATAGGGTTATAAAGTTGTACAGCTTGATTAGAGAAGTTCTTCAGATTAACTGCCTGGGGGAAGAATTTTTAAGATGGCATGAGGTTTTGATTTAATAGCCCTATAACGCTTTTCAGAAGGAGCTTTTGTGGAAAAGGCAGTTTGCAGGGTGGGTAGTTCCTGCAATGATTTTTCTTCTGCCGCTGCTTTGTGCTGGACACACAAAATGATAAATGCAAGTTGTGAGTGCTTCCCCAGCCAGCGATGAACCTGGTCTTGTCTTCATCTTCCATTCTTTGCTTCTTGACCTTTGCGTGTTTCCCCACAGCCGGTGGTCTGCGGAGGTCACAGGTCGAAGTCGCGCCTTGCCCCACATCAAGACGTACATGAGGGTTTCGCCTGATTTTGAGGAGCTCGCGTGGTTTCTTGTCACAAGGTGAGAGATGGTTTAGTGTACATCGGTTGGTAAGGCTTAGATGCATAGGGGGTCAAGTGGTGGAGAAAGGTAAAGATAAGTAGTTCTTGGTGGGAAGAAGTTCCTGTTTTTGTGCTGTGTGAACATGGAACAGTATAACACAGGAATAGAAGTTTTGGCCCACAATGTTGTGCCAGACTAATTAAATGTATTATATTAAATGTATTAATGTCTTGTATTTACTTCCGCCACCACTCTTGGGGGTGCATTCCAGACATCCTCCTCTCTGTGTGTGTTTAAAAAAAATCTTGCCCCACACATCTCCTTTGCACTTAACCCCTCTCACATTAAATGTATGCCCTATTAGTATAGGTGGCAAGGTAGCATAGGCAGGCTGAACGAGAGCATAAACTTCACAGTACCAACAAACAGGGCTCAGTTCCTGCCACCGTCTGTAAGGAGTTTGTACGTTCTCCCTCTGGCCACATGGGTTTTCTCCGAGCGCTCTGGTTTCCTCCCATGTTCCAAATTGTTCGGGTTCATGGGTTGTGGGCATGCCAGAAGCGTGGTAACACTTGCCCAGCACAGTCCTCACTGATTTGGTTGGATGCCAAACGACTTATTTCACTGTATGCTTCAATGTACATCTGTACAGATAAAGCTAATCTTTGATCCTTAATTATGCCATCTAGTTTGGTTATTAACAAGAAGTGGTAAGCTCCACTAATATCGGTGTCGTTTGGGGATCAGTACTTTTCTCTTTAATCATTGATCAACAAGTAGTGGGCTTACACACACCACACGACAACATGCTGATACTGGAGTGTGGCTGGGGTGCCACTCTGACAGGGGTACTCCCTTGCAGAGGAGTTATGCAGTTGACCTCTCCGCTCACTGCCATCTGCCCATCATCCTTCACCCTCTCAGTCCACCACTCACTTTCCGGTCCCTGTCTCACCAGTCCTCTCTGCTCTTTATTCCGACTATCTTCCCTCTCCATCCTCAACCCCCGATGCATCAAGAAATCCTCCCCCAGCCCCTCTCAAAGCCCCACAGATGCTGCTCAACCCACTGAATTCCTCCAGCAGACTGGTCTCCACTTTCCTGCCTCACTTCTCTCTTCCAAGGATCAATGCAGCTCAACTTCTGATGCATTATGCTTCAGAACTACAGCTCTCTGTGCTGGACCAGTCAAAAGGTTCATGACCACCTAAGTTTAAAAAAAGAACTTTGGTCTCTGTCTGGCCCTTACCTGAAGCTATCTACCCCAATCCGAGAACCCTCCCCCGATGTTTGCTTAATGCAAACCCCACTGTATTGGTCATTGGTCAGACTACATGTGAGGTATGTTGAGCAGTTTTGAGCCGCATGTCAAAGAAAGGTTTTGCTGGCCTTGGATAGGGTGCAGAGCAGGGTCACAAGAATGATTCTGGGAGTGAAAGGCTATGAGGAGTGTTTGATGGCTCTGGGCTTTTACTCATTGGAGTTTAGAAGAATGAGGGGGGTGTCTCATTGAAACCTATCGAATACTGAAAGGGCAAAATAGAGTGTGTATGAAGAGGATCTTTCCTGTTGTACAGGGATCTCTGACCAGAGGGCACAGCTGCGGAATACAGAGACATCCCCTTAGAACAGAGAAGAGGAGGAATTTCTTTAGCCAGGTGGTTGTGAATCTGTGGAATTCGTTGCCACGGTCAGCTGTGGAGTCTCTGTCGTTGGGTATATTTAAAGTGGAGGTTGATATTTTCTTGATTAGCAAGGTTACTGCGAGAGTAGGTTTGAAAGGGATAATAAATCAATTGTGATGGAATAGCAGAGCAGACATGATGGACCGAATGGCCTAATTCTGTTCTCACATCTTAATGGTGTTGTAGAAAACATGCTGACACCATCCACTCTGTGGAAGACCCAATGTCTTCAGTTTGCTTCGAAAATCATCAGGGGAATCTCCCTCAGAGCCTGAACCAACATTTAACGCTCAATCAACAGTTGAGTTATCTTCTCATTTATTAGATTGCTGTTTCTGACTATCTTATTATGCGCAGTCAAATCCCAACAATCTCATGCCATCTCTGAAGCCCTGAAATTTCTCATTCATTTCTCCTTCAATTCTCCTTTGATTCTTTTTTCCACTTGACAACACAGAGGATAATTGGTAAATTGGTTTATTAGCATCATTTGTTCTGATACAGTGGAAAAACTTTGTTTTGCACACCATCCATACTGATTCTACAAAAGTGAGTACATCTAGGCAGTAAAGAGAAATGAATGAAAAATAGTGCTGCATTTACACTTGCAGAGAAGTGCCGACAAATGAGGTGCAAGGGCCAGAGCGAGTTAGACTAAGAGATCAAGAGTCCATCTTTCAAAAGTTCATCTCTATTGTACAAGGGTCTTATGACAGCAGGATAGAAACTGTCCTTGACCCTGGTGATGTGTGCTTGCAAGCTTTTGTACTTTCTGCCTGATGAAAGGTGGGGGGGCTGTTAAGAGAGAACAACTGGTTTGGGTGGGGTCCTTTGCTTTTGTCAGATGCTTTCCTGAGGTCGCAAGATGCCTAGATGGAGTCAGTGGGCTGGAGGCAAAGGCTGGTTTGTGTGATGGACTGGGCTGCGTCCACAACTCTGCAGTTTCTTGTGAGCATTTGAAGCATCTGAATCACAGGATGCTCTCTACGGTACCTCTATAAAAGTTAGTGAATGTCAAAGATCAAGATTTAAAGATTAAAGATCAGCCGCCTTTGTCACATTTGAAACATGCAGAGAAATGCAATGTTTGTGTTAACAACCAACACAGACCATATGTTGGGGCAGCCTGCAAGTGTCACCATACTTTCTGTGCCATCGTTGCATACCCACAACTTACTAACCCTAATTGTACGTCTTTGGAATTTGGGAGGAAACCAGAGAACTTGGAGCAAACCCACATGTCCACAGGGAGAACGTACAAACTCCTTACAGTTGGTGGTGAGAATTGAATTACGATCACTAGTGCTGTAAAGCACTATGCCAACTGCTACCTTACTGTACCACCGGCAACAGGGACATGCCCAATTTCCTTAGCCTCTGAGGAGGTAGAGGTGTTTGTGTACCTAACCAACCCCAACATCTTTAGAATGCAGGAAGAAACCAGAGCCCCTGTAGAATCTGAAATGGTCACTGAGGGAACTTGCGGACTCCACATAGGCAGCACCTGAAGTCAGGTTTGATGCCAGGTGTCTGATGCTGTGAGGCAGTGGCTCTACCCCCTGGGCAAGGTTCGAAGGTTTGTTTGGGCTGCTCATCCTTGCGTAGGAGAGGGATGGGTTGTCCTGAAGAAAGGTCTTGCCCTGAAATGTTGACTGATGTTCATTTGTATAGATGCTGCCCAACCTGTTGAGTTCCTCCAGCAATTTGAGTGTGTTGAATGTGTTGTTACCCAGTTTGCTTGTTACCTAGCTGCCTCCGGGAAGGTCATATCTGTGTTGCTTGTGTATCTTGAGACATTGATTGTGAGGGGTAGTTTAAGTCAGATTAATAAATCAGATGAATTATTTATCACCTGTACATCAAAATATAGAAAGAAGTGTGTTGTTTGTTAAAATTCAGCACACCCAAGGATGTAACACACAAAATGCTGAAGGAACTCAGCAGATCAGGCAACATCCATGGAAAAGAGTAAGTAAACAGTTGACGTTTTGGGCCGAGGCCCTTCTCCAGTCCTGATGAAGGGCCTCGGCCTGAAATGTCAACTGTTTACTCTTTTCCATAGATGCTGCCTGATCTGCTGAGTTCCTCCAGCATTTTGCGTATGTTGCTTTGTTCAAAGTTCAAAGTAAAATTTATTATCAGAGTACATACTTGTCACCATGTACAACCCTGAGATACTTTTTCTGCAGGCAAATCTATAGGACAGTAACTGTAAACATCAGGAACTGTTAACTGTAAACAAACTGCGTACAAATGCAGATATAAATAAATAGCAATAAAACCGAGCATGAGATAACAATATAACAGAGTCCTTAAAGGAATGTCGTTAACCCCTTTTGTTCAAGAGCCTGATGGTTGTGGGGTAGTAATTGTTCTTGAACCTGGTGGTGTGAATCCTGAGGCTCTTCTACCTTCTACCTGATGGCATCAGTAAGGAAAGAGCGCGGCCTGGGTGGTGAGGATCTTTGATGATGGATGCTGTTTTTCTATGGCAACGTTTCATATAGATGTGCTCAAAGGTTGGGAGGGCTTTACCGGTGTTGTACTGGGCTGAATCCACTACCTTTTGTAGGATTTCCAGCTTCTGCAGATTTTCTGGTGGTTGTAACGTCCAACGATGTGCCTGGACAGCCTGCAAGTGTCAGCACTCATTCCAGCACCAGCTTAGCACGTCCACAATGTTCGCAGGCAATAGCAACAGAAAATAACAGCAAAACAGGCCCCTTGCACCCCTCCCAGCAACCCATCCCTTCTGCCTTCATTTTGTATGTAAGGCATGGCTTTGATGGGAATCTGATCTGAAGTGCTCCACGTTAAATGTTCGGGGTGTCAATCGTGATTCAGTTGTCGAGGGAAAAGCCCACCTCAGTTTGATTCCCTATTTCAATTTCATCTCAGAGAAGTGATGAGGGTGCTGTACTCTGTCACTATCTACGAGCTTCCTGGTGTGATAGGCTTTTGGAGATTATTAGATCTGATTGTTATCTGCCTTTAGTGTGTGTGACGCTCTTTCCCTGCAGATGAGCCTTCTGAGTGTAGCACACATATCTAACCGTTGGTAGTACTCTGCCTCGGAGTCAGAAGGACTTCAGTTCAAGTCCCATTCCAATGTCTAAAGCCCAAGATTATTGGTTGTCACTTTAGCGTATGTTTGCTTTGAGGGGGTGTAACCGTAACTGCTTCGGTTTGCATGCAGGTTCAGATTTAGGTTTATTTATCACATGTACGTCGAAACATACAGTGAAATTCGTAATTTGCGTTAACAGCCAACACTAAAGGTGTGCTGTGGGCAGCCCGCAGGTGTCCCACACACATTCCGGTGCCAACATAGTGTGCCCACAACGCTCAGCAGAACAACAGAGAACACAACAAGCAACAAAACTACAGTCTCTGGGCCTTCAGGCTTCGGCTGTCGGGTTACGATTTCTAGATTTGTGATCGACCTTTCTAAATGGTCCATGAGTCCATAAACAATACCTCACTGTGTTGCTCTGTTTTTGCACTGCTTTATTTTTCAATATTTCTTATTGTAACTTACAGTGATTTAACTTGTAGTCATTTTTTTTCTGCTGTCTTAAAAAGTCAGATTTCAGGGCGTATGTAATTGACAATAAACCGGACTCTAATTCTGAGCCCAGTTACCAGAACTTGACCCACGAGGACCTGATTGTATGTGTTATTGGAATTGGTTTATTACTGCTGCAGTGAAAAACTTCGTTTTGCAAGCCACCCGTACAGATAATTTCAAAATGTAAGTACATCGAGGTAGTACGGGGAAAAGCAATAACAGAATGCAGAACAAAGTGTTACATTTAGAGAGTACTAATTTAAGGGAAGGATTTGGATTCAAATGCTTACCCATGTTGATAGGGGGGAAAAAAAGTAGTTACAGGTGTCATGCACTTGTACCAAAGTTACAGGCAACTTTTTGAAAGTTAATGTTACGTGACTTTGGATCTACATCAGTGGATACAGTTTCACAAGGAGAGTTCAAGTTTAATTATATGAGATGGAGATCAAGAGTTCAGCTTTATAGTACAAGAGTGTCATAACAGCGTGACAGAAGTTGTCCTTGAGTCTGGTCGAGTATCTTTTCAACCTTTTGTATCTTCAACCTGATTGGGGGGGTGGGGGGAGGGAAGTATAGAGAACGTATGGGGTGGGAAGTGTCTTTGATTCTTTTGACTGCTTTCATAGAACGTAAAACAGTGTAGCACAGTACAGACCCTGTAGTGTTGTGCCAGCCCTTTAACCTACTCCAAGATCACTCTAAACCTTTCACTCCATTTTTATTTCATCCCCGTGTCTATTTAGAGAGATTCTTAAATGTCCCAAATGTATCCACTTCGACCACCACCCTGGCTGGGTGCTCCATGAACCCATCACCCTCTACGTTAAAATAAAAACAACTCCCTCTGACATCCCACTTGTATTTTCCTAAAATGATGCCCTCTCATATTAACCGTTACCACCTTGGGGAAAAGGGTCTCTGGCTGTCCACTCTATCAATACCTCATATCATCTTGTACACCTCTATCAAGTCACCTCTCATCCTCTTTCACTCCAAAAGGAAAAGCCCCTAGCTCATTCAACCTTATCTGATAAGATGTGCTCTCTAGTCCAGGCCACGTCTTGGTAAATCTCCTCTGCATCCTCTCACACTCTTTGTATACTGAATCAACCAGAGTGGGAAAATTTGCAGTTTTTAAATTTAGTCTGTCAGATATTTATCCAGTTCCCTTTTCAAAGTAACTTAGATTTCCTGACACAGGGTCTCGACCTGAAACATCGACCATCGTTTTGCTTCCTCAGGTGCTGCCTGATCCGTCAGGTTGTTCCAGCAGTTTGCTTTCTTTTCACCTTTTTTTTCAGGCGATGCGACTTCTCCTCATCTTGTCCTGCTTTCTTTGTTAATTCACCTTACAGCTGAGTAATTACACGTTGTATCAGTTTCTGATGTGACTTCCTAATGAATGGTGCTGTTGAAATTGCAACATCATCATTCTGCTAATGTAAGTTGTAATTAACTCCCAGGATCTGTGGTTCCTTCAGTACTGCACAATTTGGCAAAGTAAATGTCATGACATTAACTTCTGCCATAAACACAAGAGATTCTACAGATGCCGGAGGAACTCAGCAGGTCAGGCTACACCTATGGAGGGGAATAAACAGTCAACGTTTTGGGCCAAGACCCTTCCTAACCTGCTTGGTTCAAGTCAACTTTATTGTCTCTTAACTATGTACATGTATTCCGCCAAACAAGGCAACGTTTCTCCGGTCCAGGTGTGAAGTGCGGTAGTACATGTAACACGCAATAACTTGGGAAAGTAAGGATTAAATCTAAAATTGAAGTGCTCAGAGATAAAATGCATGTATTAAAAATTTGCAGGGTACAGTACAAATTATCCAGTGACGCTTCAAATATGAAGTGGTCCAGAGTTCAGAAGCCTGATGGCCTGAGGGAAGAAACTGTTTCTCGTGCTGACCATTCTTGTCTTTATACATTGGAGTCTCCTGCCTGATGGTAGAATGTCAAAGAGGATGGTGAATAGATGGGTGGGATACTACATACGTATCTGACTGACTGAAACACAATGTCCATTGGGTACACAAGAATCCTGCTTTGTAAAGTTTTGTTAATTCCTAACACAATCAACTTAATGTCACTTGGTTGGAAGACTGTACTTGTCATACAAGTCAGATATAAATAACCTGATTTAGATTCTGGACAGCAGTAAAGTTCATCCCAATATCATGGCCAACATTCAATGTTCAACCAGCGTTAGATGATTTGCACAAGAGGTTCTGCAGATGTTGGAAATCCAGAGCAACACACACAAAACGCTGGAGGAACTCAGAAGGTCGGGCATCATCTATGGAGAGGAACAAATAGTTGACGTTTTGGGCTGACCTCCTTCATCAGGACTGGAAGGGAAGGGGGAGGAAGAGCAGTACAAGCTGACAGGTGATAGGTGAGACCAGGTGAGGGTGGGGAATGGTAGGAGGAGGGGCTCGAGAGTGAGGTGATGGTCATGTGAGGAGAAGAGGAGGGTAAAAAGGGAACCAAAATGGGGAATGGAAAGAGAGAAGGGGGAGAGGGAGAAATTACCAGAAGGTAGACAATTCAATTTCATGATGTCTGGTTGGAGGTTACCCAGACACGATATGAATTGTTGCTCCTCCACCCTGAGAGCGCCAAACTTTAGAAGACGTTTGAGAACTGACAGACGTCTGTCACTTTGATTCTGTACTCACTTGCCTTACAATCATGTTTGCTTTGAACAGGTGTTCTGAGAATTTGAATAAAACACGTCTTGCGAATTGTTGCAGCCAAGAGCCTTGCTTTGTTCATAACTTGGTTCTGACACTATCATAAACACAAGATATTCTACAGATGCTGGAAATCTTGAGGAACACACACAAAATGCTGGAGGAACTCAGCAAGTCAGGCAGCAGCTATGGAGGGGATTAAGCAGTTGACGTTTTGTGCCAGGACCTTTCATCGGCTTGTTTATTTGGCAGCCTGTGCACTGTGTGCCGTCTACAAAACGCTCTGCAGTTACTCACCCAGGCTACTGCAGTCACACTTACTCAGACCCACCACCGGTAACACCAAGAGGAACAAGGGCACAAAGTGCTAGGGATCATCTCCTCCTGGGAAATATGTCGTAAGTCCTTCATTGTCACTAGGCCAAAATGCCACTCCCACCTTGCTGACGATGGTCCTCGGCCTAAAATGTCTACTGTTTATTTACCTCCATAGATGCTGCCTGGCCTGCTGAGTTCCTCCAGCATTTTGAGAATTGCTCTGAGAATCTTGGTCAGTATGGACCAGTTGGGCCGAAGGGCCTGTTTCTGTGCTATAAAGCTCTGCAGTGAATTACTAATGAGCTCAGTGCTGGTGTTGACTGACAGCTGTCCTTCTGTTTTGAACTTCAGCGCCAACCTCTCCAAGGCTGCCTGGGGAATGCTGGAGAAAAACGGCATTCAGCTGATGATCCGCTCTTACGAACTAGGAGTCCTGTACCTGCCTGAGGCCTTCGTAAGTTCCCTTCTGAAACTATGTTCACGCATCACTTCATTTAACCATGGGCTAAGAATAGCCACACATATCTGTTTCATTCTTAATGGCAAATCAGCTCCTTCACCTTCCCTTCTTGCTTTGTGGCGGTTGAAGCCATGATTTGCACGAGCGCTAATGGCTGACAATGTTGGGAGGTGTGAATTTGTCTACTTTGACAATGGAACAGAAAAGAGCCACGTTGTCAGAATGCTGAGAGATTGCAGAGTCGTGAGACACGGCAGGCCCTGAGTATCTTTGTACGGTAGTGTAGCGATTAGGGTAATGCTTTAGACTGCCAGCGATCAGGGTTCGATTCCTGCCCCTGCTTGTAAGGAGTTTGTATGTTCTCTGCATCACTGAGTGGATTTCCTTTCACATTAAAACAACATACTGATTGGTAGGGTTAGTAAGTTATGGGCATGCTATGTTTAGACCAGATACTTGGCGACTGACCCCCAGCACAAATTCTTGGACCACGTTGGTCATTGATACAAATGTTGCATTTCACTGTATGTTTCAATATGCATGTGACAGATAAAACACATCTTTGTTTTTATCTTTTATCATTAAGGGGCTTTATCGTCAGTTTGCAGATACACCACAGTAGTGGGCCGTACTCCAATAATGATGATCAGAGTACAGGAATGACATAGCGAGCGTAGTGACATGGTGACATCTTTTTCTCGGTGTCATTGGCTTCAGGAAAGGCACATGCAGTGCACATGCTTCTCTCTACAACAGTACTGAGGTCAAGAGGGTTGAGAGCTTTCATTTCCAGTAGACTATTCTGGTCCAACCACAAAGACACTCAGCAGCGCCTCTACTTCCTCAACACGCTAAAGAAATCTGACAAGTCCCCTTTGACCCTCACCAATTTTTATCAATGCGCCACAGTAAACATCCTATCTGGATGTATCAAGGCTTGGTATGGCAACTGCTCTGCCCCTGACCACCAGAAACCACAGAGAGTTATCGACACAGCTCAGCCAGTACAACAACCAGCCCACCCCACCCCCCAAACATGGACTCCATCTGTATTTCTCGCTGCCTCAGTAAAGCAACCAGCAAAGTCAAAGACCCCACCCACACCAGACATTCTCTCTTCTGCCCTCTCCCATCAGGCAGAAGATACAAAAATACAAAAGTACGTACCAGCAGGCTGAAGGGTAGCTTCTACCCTGCTGTTAAAACACGATTGAATGGTTCCCTAGGATGATATGATGGACCTTTGACCTCATAATCTACCTTGTTTGGATCTTGCACTTATTGTCGAACTGCAGATAAGATGTAGTCATTGAAAACTTCATCAGTATCCTCTGTCTCCAGGCACAGACTGCCATTTGCAACACTAGTCTTCAGTAGTTCAAACCGAAAGTAAATTTATTATCAAAGTGCATGTTTGTCACTATATAAAAGCCATTCATTTTCTTGTGGGCATTCACAGTAAATACAAGCAATCAATGAAAGACCGTGCCCAATAGGACAGACAAACAACTGATGTGGAGGAGAAAACGACAAACTGTGCAAATACAGAACAGAAAGAGGGGAAAAAAAGAAAAAACAATAAATAAATTAGCAATAAATATTGAGAACATAAATGAAACGTCTTTGAAATCTGTAAATTTGAAAGCTTAATATCTGTAGTCAGGAAAATGCTTGAAGCTGTCATTAAAGAAATAGCGAAACATTTAGAAAGGAGTGGTTCCATTAGACAGACGCAGCACGGATTCAGAAAGGGCAGGTCCTGTTTGACAAACTTACTGCAGTTCTTTGAGGACATAACGGGTGCAGTGGATAGAGGGGAACAGGTGGATGTCGTATACTTGGATTTCCAGAAGGCATTCGATAAGGTGCTGCACAAGAGACTTACAAATAAGATACAGATGCATGGAATCCGAGGAAGTGTATTGGCATGGATAGTGAATTGGCTAACCAATAGAAGGCAGAGAGTTGGTATAAATGGGTGTTTCTCCGGTTGGCGGTCAGTGGTGAGTGGGGTGCCGCAGGGGTCTGTGCTGGGCCTGCAGCTGTTTACCATTTACATTGATGATTTGGAAGAGGGGACTGAGTGTAGCGTAGCAAAATTTGCTGATAACACTAAACTGAGTAGAAAAGCAAATTGTACAGAGGATGTGGAGAGTCTGCAAAGGGATATAGATAGATTAAGTGAGTGGGCCAAGGTCTGGCAGATGGAATACACAGTTGGTAAATGGGAGATCATCCACTTTGGAAGGAATAATAGAAGAGCAGATTATTATTTAAATGGTGAAATATTGCAGCATGCTGTTGTGCAGAGGGACTTGGGAGTGCTTGTGCATGAATTGCAAAAAGTTGGCTTGCAGGTACAACAGGTTATTAAGAAGGCAAACAGAATGTTGGCCTTCATTGCTAGAGGGATTGAATTCAAGAGCAGGGAGGTTGTGCTGCAACTATACAGGGTACTGGTGAGGCCGCACCTGGAGTACTGTGTGCAGTTCTGGTCTCCATACTTGAGGAAGGATATACTGGCAGCGCAGAGGAGATTCACCAGGTTGATTCCAGGGATGAAGGGGTTAACCTATGAGGAGAGATTGAGTCGCCTGGGACTATACTCTCTGGAGATTAGAAGAATGAGAGGGATTCTTATAGAAACAGAAAATTTTGAAAGGGATAGATAAGATAGAGGTAGGAAAGTTGTTTCCATTGGTAGATGAGACTAGAACCAGGGGATATTGCCTCAAGATTCAGGGGAGTAGGATGGAGATGAGAAGAAACTTTTTCCCAGAGAGTGGTGAATCTGTGGAATTCTCTGCCCAGGGAAGCATTTGAGGCGTCTTCACTTAAATATATTTAAGAAACAGATAGGTTTTAACATAGTAAGGGAATTAAGGGTTATGGGAAAAAGGCAGGTAGATGGAGCTGAGTTTAAGGACAGATCAGCCATGATCTTATCGAATGGCGGGGCAGGCTCGATGGGCCGAATGGCCTACTCCTGCTCCTATTTCTTATGTCCTTATGAAAGTGAGTCCATAGATTGTGGGAACAGTTCAGTGACGGGGTGAGTGAAGTTATCCGCAGTGGTTTAAGAGCCTGATGGTTGAAGGGTAATAACCGTTCCTGAACCTGGTGATGTGGTCCTGAGGTTCCTGTATCTCCTTCCTGATGGTAACAGTGAGAAGACAGCGTGGCCTGGGTGGTTGGAATCCTTGATAATGGATGCTGTGCTCCATGCAGATGTGCTCAAAGGTGGGAAGGGCTTTACCAGTGGTGGACTAGTGGGCTTTTCTTTACAAAGGGTGTTAGTGTTTCCATACCAGGCCATGATACAACCAGTCAATATACCCACCACCGGACATCTAGAGAAGTTTGTCAGAGTTTTAGATGCCATGCTGAATCTTCACAAACTTCTAAGAAAGTAGAGGTTTCTTGCTTTCTTCATAATTGCACTTGCGAGCTAGTCCCAGTACAGATCCTCTGAAATGATAACACCAGGACCCTCTCCACCTCTGATCCTCCCGATGACAACTGGACCATGGACCTCTGGAATTGGCTCCTTTGTCTTGCTGACTTTTGATGAGAGGTTGTTGTTGTGGCACCGCTCAGCCAGATTTTCAACATCTCTCCTACATGCTGATACGTCACCACTTTCGATCTGACCAACAACAGTGGCGTTGTCAGCAAATTTAAATATTGCATTGGAGCTGTACTTAATCTCACAGTCATTCGTATAAAGCGAGTAGAGGAGGAGGCTAAGCACACAGACTTGTGGTGCGCCTGTGCTGACGGTGATTGTGGACCCCTTCATTCCCTGGCTCCCTTCTTCCCCATATGGTCCTTTGGGATTTTCCTTAATCTTGGCCCCAAAGCTCTTCTGTGTCTCCTTTTAGCACTCTAGAATACTTTTCTAAGTAACACTCTACTCCAGCAGGACCTTTCTTTCAGTTTTAATTTAATGACTAAATTTCATTTTTATTCTAATTAAAGAATTCCAGGGAGGGTTGGTGGATTTCCAGGAAAAATTACTAGTGAAAGGAGGAGAAATTAGATAATAATAATAAAAGCATCCGTTAGTCTTGCGAGACCATGGATCTGTGCCTGGAAAGTCTTCACTCTCCAGGGCGCAGGCCTGGGCAAAGTTGTATGGAAGACCAACAGTTGCCTATGCTGCAAGTCTCCCCTCTCCACGACACCAATGTTGTCCAAGGGAAGGGCATTAGGACCCATATAGCTTGGCACCAGTGTCGGCGCAGAGCAATGTGTGATTAAGTGCCTTGCTCAAGGACGCAACACGTTCCCTCGGCTGGGGCTCGAACTCATGACCTTCAGGTCGCTAGTCCAATGCCTTAACCACTTGGCCATGTGCCCACAGGAATTAGATACCGTGGGATTTAAGGTGACTACAGTAAAGCACTAAGAAACCAGAAATCAAAACTTCCTGTGTCCAAGACATAAGTACCATTACGAAGAAAGTACGGCAGTGCCTCTACTTTCTTAGAAGTTTGCATAGATTTAGCACGTCAACTAAAACTTTGACAAACTTAATTGATGTGTGGTGGAGAGTATATTGACTGGTTGCATCATGGCCTGGTATGCAAGCTTCAACATTCAGAAGTTATAAAGGATCGGTGCCTAGTTCCTCACATGACCGTAAGACATAGGAACAGAATTAGACCATTTGGCCCATCGAGCCTGTTCTGCCATTCCATCGTGGCTGATTTATTATCCCTCTCAACCCCTTTCTCTTGCCTTCTCCCTGTAACCTTTGACACCCTGATTAATCAAGAACCTATCAACCTCCACTTTAAATATACCCAATTACTTGCCTCTGCAGCTGTCCGGAGCAAAGAATCCTACAGATTGACCACACTCTAGCTAAAGAAATTCCTCCTCATCTCTATTCTAAAGGGGCATCCTTTTATCTGAGGCTGTGCCCATCAGGGTCTGTTTCCTGCACTCCCATTTAATCTCACCTAAGTCAAAAAAATCAATTTACAATATACTACTTTGAAGTTCACTTGCTTGCAGGCATTTACAGGAAAATAAAGAAAAACATTAAATTTATTTCAAATTATATATAAATAAAGACTGATAATGGGTCCCTTTTATCACCCTCCCTGTAAACAACCTGGGGCCCAGGGAAAATTTAACCTTACATGCGTCCTATATTCACATTCATCCTGTTAGTCTGTATAGGTCTCAGTATTGATCCAGATAACGATTAAAGATTAGCTTTATTTGTCACATGTTGTCATGTTGAATCAGATTTGGAGTTCCGGCAAGTGATGCAGAAAATCCACTGACTTCGAATAGCTATATGAATCATTTATTTATAAACAAGAAAAAAAAATTCGACTGAACGTCCATGTTCCACGAGTTACAGACACTACAAAGCTGAATATTCAATAAACGTACTTTGCTAAAAGTGCCCACTGAGCATACCTTCCCGATGGCCAAGTCCACCGCTCGCCTTAAAGAGAGGAGAGAGAACAAGCCTCTTACCCAGGATATTTGAAACTGGACACCAGGCAGCTATCCACCGGGAAAAGCAGCTGCAGTTTCTAAACCAACCAGTCACAACGGAAGCGACTTCCGACAATCAGAGTAAGGCACGCCCCCCCAACAGGACACGTGCATTAAAACATCGAAACACACAGTGAAATGTGTCGTTTGCGTCAACGACCAACACAGTCCGAGGATGTGCTGGGGGAGGGGGGGCACGCAGGTGTCGCCATACTTCTAGTGCCAAAATAACTCACTAACCCTGACCCTAGCCATATGCCTTTGGAATGTGGGAGGAAGCTGGAGCACCCGGAGGAAACCCACATGGTCACGGGGAGAATGTACAAACTCCTTACAGACAGCGTTGGGAATTCAGCCCGTGTCAGCTATGCTACCATGCCACCCTATGTAATGTCCTAGATTTTGATAGGGAGTGACCTCCGATCTGTTATTCTGACCACCAGAGTCCTCAGAGTGCTGGGTTATCAGGGTTTTGCAGTAAATTCCCAGGGGTGGATGAGATGTATCTCGGGGTGTTGTGGGAGGCAAGAGATAAGCTGGCCAGGCTCCAGAAATTTTCAGACTTGCTCTGGCTGATGAAGAGGTGCCAGATGAGTGGAGGGAGCGAATGTGGTGTCTTCTATTCAAGGAAGGAAACAGGGATAAGTCAGTAATTACTTGTGGGGGGGAGAAAAATAATTGTGATTCTGATTAGTTTTCACTTGGAGACGTAGGGATTAGTGAAGGAGACTTACCGCAGCTTTGTTAATGGAAAATTCTGTCCAACTAATCCGATGAAATTTCTCAGTGGGGACTAGGTACGTCAATAGGAGCAGTGTGTTGTTGCAGCCTACAATACAGTGAGGCCGTTGACAAGGCCCCACTGGGAGATTGTTGCAAAAAAGTTAAAGTCCTGGAATCCAAAGTTGGATTGATGATTGGTTGCTGAAGGGCTGAAGGTGACTGGAAGACGGTGAGCATCAGTGTACCATGGGGACCCTTGCTGTTTAGTACATATATCAGTGGCCACTCTATTAGGTAGACCTGCTCATTAAAGTAAATATCTAATCACCCAATCATGTGGTAGCAACTGAATGCATAAAAGCATGCAGACATGGTCAAGAGGTTCAGTTGTTGTGCAGACCAAACATCACTGGGCGCAAAGAAAAGGCTGGGAATATCATTAACTGTAGCGCTTCTCTTCCTGATGAACTTAAACGTATTCTGCGCAAGATTTGAACAGAAGAGGAGTGTCCCTCTCCCTCCGGATGAACCGGACCTGGTGGCATCGAGATTCATCGTCACCGAGGAGGACGTTAGAAGGGCCTTCCTGAAGATAAATCCAAGGAAGGTGACGGGCCCAGATGGCGTCCCAGGACGGGTTCTCCGGGCCTGTGCAAGCGAGCTAGCTGGAGTGTTTGCTGACATCTTCAACTGCTCCCTGCTTCAGTCTAAGATCCCCTCATGTTTTAAGAAGGCCACGATAATCCCAGTGCCAAAGAAGAGCAAGGTGGCATGCCTGAATGACTATCGACCTGTGGCTCTGACATCAATTGCTATGAAGTGCTTCAAGCGATTGGTTATGGCACACAGCAACCACAGCCTACCGGTCAACCTCAACGCTTTGCAATTCGCCTACCGGAGCAACAGGTCAACGGCAGATGCCATCTCTCTGGCCCTACATTTCTCCTTAGAACACCTGGAGAATAAAGCCACATACATAAGGCTCCTTTTCATTGACTACAGTTCTGCCTTTAATACCATCATTCCAAATAAGCTGATTCCTAAGCTACGGAACCTGGGCCTTAGCACTCAGATCTGCAGCTGGATCTTCAACTTCCTCACAGACAGGACCCAGTGTAAAAATAGGGGACAAGCTTTCCTCTACAATCACTCTGAGCACCGGTGCCCCATAAGGCTGTGTACTCAGCCCCCTGCTGTACTCAATGTACACCCATGATTCTGTAGCCAAGTTTCCATCGAACTCAATATATAAGTTTGCTGATGACACAACAATTGTAGGCCGTATCTCGGATAATGATGAGTTTGAGTACAGAGAGGAAATTAAGAACCTGGTGGCATGGTGCGAAGACAATAACCTATCCCTCAACGTCAGCAAGACGTAGGAATTGGTTGTTGACTTCAGAAGGAGTAGTGGACTGCACAACCCCATCTACATCGGTGGTGCTCAGGTGGAATAGGTCAGAAGCTTTAAGTTCCTTGGGGTCAATATCACAAATGACCTGACTTGGTCCAACCAGGCAGAGTCCATTGCCAAGAAGGCCCACCAGAGCCTTTACTTCCTGAGAAAGCTAAAGAAATTTGGCCTGTCCACTAAAACCCTCACTAATTTTTATAGATGCACCATAGAAAGCATTCTTCTAGGGTGCATCACAACCTGGTATGGAAGTTGTCCTGTCCAAGACCGGAAGAAGCTGCAGAAGATTGTGAACATGGCGCAGCACATCACACAAACCAATCTTCCGTCCGTGGACTAATTTTACACCACGCTGTCGGAGCAGTGCTGCCAGGATAATCAAGGACACAACCCACCCAGCCAACACACTTTTCGTCCCTCTTCCCTCCGGGAGAAGGCTCAGGAGCTTGAAGACTCATACGGCCAGATTTGGGAACAGCTTCTTTCCAACTGTGATAAGACTGCTGAACAGATCCTGACCCGGATCTGGGCCGTACCCTCCAAATATCCGGACCTGCCTCTTGGTTTTTTTTGCACTACTTTACTTTCCCTTTTCTATTTCTATTTATGATTTATAATTTAAATTTTTATTATATTTACTATCGATTTGTACTCCAGGGAGCGCAAAGCGCAGAATCAAATATCGCTGTAATGATTGTATGCTCTAGTATCAATTGTTTGGCAACAATGAAGTAATAAAATGGGATTTATGTGACTGTGACCGTGGAATGATTGTTGGTGCCAGTCAGGGTGCTTTGAGTATCTCAGAAACTGCTGATCCACTGGGATTTTTGCACACAACAGTCTCTGAAGTTTATGCGGAGAGTGCTGTGAGAAACAAAAGTGGGGTGCCTCAGCAGCGTAGCAGTTAGCACAACGCTATTGCAGCTTGGGGTGTCAGAGTTCAGAGTTCAATTCCGGTGTCCTCTGTAAGGAGTTTGTACATCCCCCACAGGGAACGTGTGGGTTGTCTCCGCGTGCTCCAGTTTCCTCCCACAGTCCAAAGACTTACCAGTTAGCTTGTTTATTGTTCATTGTAAATTTTCCCTTGATTAACCTGGGGCAGTGTTTCCCAACCCTTTTTTTTTAGCACGGTGCCCCCATAAAGCACCAACGCCCCTCAGGCACAATACAGTTTCCAGCACCCCCATAGTGTAAAAACACGTCTACCATATGCTCACATGAGAAAAATTATTCTGCTTTAAATTTTTATTTGTCCTTAAACCTAACTTACACAATACCTGTGCACGTACAGCAACTTTGATATCATTGTGATCCTTGAGCTTGATGGTTTTTAGCAAGAGTTGAAATATCTGGTTCAAGTTGTGACAGCAAAAGCCTTAAGTCCCCACGCGTAACAATGTCCAAGTGGTTTCTGGTTTTTTGTGAGTATGTGGTTCACTGCCCTGAAGCCTCTTTCAACAAGGTAGGAGGATGGAAATGCAATGAAGAGCAGTTTGTTTGTTCTCCAAAGACCAGAAAACTTCGTCTGACAATGTGGCCATATACCACAAAAGCTGACATTTTTGGGTTAATTACCCTGTCTGGAATTTCCAGATCATTCAAATCCTTTAATAGATTCTGAAAATCCTCCTTTAGTGGCAGGTGTAAGCAGTACTCTTGCAAATCACCATCTATGAAAGAGAATGCCATACATTCCAGGCATGGAAACTGTGAGAACATTCTTCTCCCAATGTTTTACATATATATTTCCAATTTTCTAATAAAAGTGAACACTGCCTGGATTAAATTGAAATTCTCACCCTGCAGTTTCATATTTAGAACGTTCATTTTGTCATACAGATTGGCTAGGTAGCTACATCTCCACGTAGAGGTTCAGTCTTGTTTCCCAAGCTCTCATCAAATTTCAACCACAGTGTCAAAAAGATCAAAGAAATGTTTTCGGCAGCAGCCTTTTGACAGCCAATGCACTTCAGTGTGTAAAAACAAGTGTTCAAACTCTTCATCATTATCTTGGCATAACTGGCGAAATTTAATGGATGAGCTTTAATTTTGTTGATAGCAGATATTACAAGAGTCATGCTTGATAAAAGTTGCTGGCTGAGGTTTTTGGCTGCGAGATGTTAACAATGAATTACACAATGGATTGCAAACAGACTTGGAATTTCATTTTTCATAAATCCCACTAAACCTGTCATATATACGGTGCTCCATCTGTTGCACAAGAAATCATGTTCCTAATCGGAATACTTTTATTCTCAATATACATTTTGAGCTCATAGATTGATTCTCTGTTGATACTTGCTTAACTTTTTACAAGACACAATCTCTTCATAAACTTTACCATTTTTGATAAACCCTATATATGCCATTAGCAATGCCTCGTCTCACACAGTTGACTCATCCAGTTGTATCCCAAATTCTGTTTTTTTCTTTCTTCCTTTTTCAATCTTTTTATTAGTTTCAGCATCATATACATTACAGAAAAATAGATACAGAGAAATTGGGATTACATTATTGAAAAAATAGTTTACACAAATATAACCTCAATTGACACATAATTCATGAGCCTCCCAAAGTCTCAAAAAGTACAACTCTAATATAGGGAAGTATAAGGTAAAAATAGAAAAAATATCATGAAAAAAGAGAAAAAAAATTTCCCCCCAAAAAGAAAAAAAAATCTAAACCAGCTAAAAGAAAACTAAACTAACAAAAAGAAAAAGAATGGGCTATTATGATATCTCAGATAAGACTATTAGTGTCGTTAACTCTGCTCCTCTCCCCGTATATAGAATAACAAAGTGGAATTGGAAAGGGTCAAATTACATCATATGAAAGTATTGAATAAATGGTCTCCAAATCTCTTCAAATTTAATAGAAGGGTCGTAAATGACGCTTCTAATTTTTTCTAAATTTAAACAAGACATAGTTTGCGAAAACCATTGAAATGTAGTAGGAGGATTAATCTCTTCCCAATTCAGTAGTATGGATCTTCTAGCCATTAGTGTAACAAAAGCAATCATCTGACAAGCTGAGGGAGTCAGATGATGTTGTTCTATCATTGGTAAACCAAAGATTGCAGTAATAGGATGGGGTTGTAAATCAATATTCAAAACAGTTGAAATAATATCAAAGATATCGTCCCAGTATTTCTTCAGCAAAGGGCATGACCAAAACATGTGAGTTAACAAGGCTGTCTCAGAATGACATCTGTCACATACAGGATTTATATGAGAGTAATAGCGGGCTAATTTATCCTTGGACATATGAGCTCTGTGTACTACTTTAAACTGTATCAATGTGTGTTTAGTACATATAGAAGAAGAATTAACTAATTGAAGAATTTTTTGCCTTTTCTCTATAGGTAAGCTTAAGTTCCCTTTCCCAGTCATTCTTGATTGAATTCGATACATCTGGATTTATTTTCATAATCATATATATAATTAATTGCTATCGAACCTTTCTGAAAAGGATTTAAATCTAAAATTCTTTCCATTATATCCGATGAGTATGAAATCGGAAAGGTACTAAGAACAGTATTTAAAAAGTTTCTAATCTGTAAGTATCTAAAGAAATGGGATCCAGGTAAATTATATTTATTAGATAATTGTTCAAAAGACATGAAACAATTATCCAAAAATAAATCAGAAAAACATATTATACCTTTAGTTTTCCGGACTAGATAGGCTTGATCCAAAAAAGAGGGTTGAAAAAGAAAATTAAGTAGAATAGGGCTTGCTAAAATAAATTGATTCAATCCAAAAAATTCTCAAATCTGAAACCATATTCGCAGGGTATATTTAACTATTGGGTTATCCATATGTTTGTTCACTTTAGAAAACTCTCAAAAGGAAGCAGGGACCCTAAAATAGAACCTAATGAAAACCCTGAAACGGATTTACATTCAAGATTAACCTGTTGTGGACTTGAAACTGTATCCTAATTCCATGTCCAAAATTTTAAGTAATGAATATTAATTGCCCAATAATAAAATCTAAAGTTCAGCAATGCTAAACCGCCCTCCTTTTTGGGCTTCTGTAAGTATCTTTTACCTAGTCTAGGATTTTTATTCTGCCATGTATATGAAGATATTTTTGAATCAACATTATCAAAAAAGGATTTCAGGATAAAGATAGGCAATGCGTGAAATAAATGTAGAAACTTAGGTAAAATCATCATTTTGACGGTGTTGCTTCGACCAATTAAAGACAACATCATTGGTGACCATTTGGTAAACAAACATTTAATCTGATCAAATAAAGGAAAAAAATTAGCCTTAAATAAATCCTTATGCTTCTTGGTGATTTTTACTCCTAAATAAGTAAAATAATCAGTAACCAATCTAAATGGTAAGGATTTATAATTTGGAACCTGCATGTTCAACGGAAAAAGTTCACTCTTATTAAGATTCAGTTTATAGCCAGAAAATTTGCTAAACTTGGCCAACAAAGATAAGATTGCAGGAATGGATTTCTCTGGGTCAGAAATATATAGTAATAAATCATCAGCATATAATGATAGCTCATGTATCTCATTCCCACCAGTAATACCTAAAATATTTGGTGAATCTCTGATCGCAATTGCTGGAGGTTCTAAAGCGATATCAAATAATGAAGGACTTAAAGGACAGCCCTGTCTAGTACCACGAAAAAGGAGAGATCTTTGATTATTAGAAAAAACCAAAGCTAGAGGGGTATGATATATCAGTTTAATCCAAGATATAAATATCAGACTGAAGTTAAACATCTCAAGCGTACTGAATAAATATGGCCATTCAACTCTTATCAAAGGCTTTCTCAGCATCCAATGAAATGACACATTTTGGAGTTCCAAGTGAAGGAGTATCAACAATATTCAATAATCTCCTAATATTAAAAGATGAATAATGATTTTTAATAAATCCAGTTTGATCCTCAGAAATAATTTGAGGTACAGGTGTCCCCCGCTTTTCGAACGTTCGCTTTACGAAACCTCACTGTTACGAAAGACCTACATTAGTACCCTGTTTTCGCTTTCAGAAGGTGTTTTCACTGTTATGAAAAATAAATCAGCGTGCGATAAAAAATCAGTGCGCGAAAAACAGCGCGCACCCCGAGCAGCTGCTCTCCCCTGGATTCGGAACTGCGTTCTCGCCGGCATTGCTTTAACACGTGTCTGTGAGCAGCTGTTTGCAAGATGAGTTCTAAGGTATCAGAAAAGCCTGAAAGAGCTCATAAGGGTGTTACACTTAGCGTAAAACTAGACATAATTAAGCGTTTTGATCGTGGTGAACGAAGTAAGGACAACATGAGTTTGGCTTGTGGAAGCTGATGAACATGATGTTGAAGAGGTTTTGGCATCCCATGACCAAGAACTGACAGATGAAGAGCTGATGCAATTGGAAGAAAAAAGGATAACAATCGAAACCGAATGAGTAATGATAAAGTACAACTTTAATTTTGAAAGGGTACGTCGGTTTAGGGGATATTTGCAGGATGGTTTGAGTCCTTACAAAGAACTGTATGATAGAAAAATGCTCGAGGCTCAGCAGTCAAGCAACCCTCCACATCAGCCACAGCAGACGTCGAACCTCGACCTTCAACATCGAGGCAGGTAGAGATAGGAAAAGATGAGCTGCCTGCTCTAATGGAAACAGACGATGATGAGATGACACCCCAGTGTCCCACCACCCCAACCCCCAGGCCACGGACAGATACCAATTCACGGAGAATGCAGCGGTAGCTGGGAGGCACACAGCACATCTTTAAGAAAAAAGCCGAAATAAACATGCTAATTAATTAGGTGCCACCGACACGTAATTGTCGTCCCAGATCAGAGACGATGCAATCGGAAATCGGCACTGATCTGGGCCAACAATTACGTGCCAGGTGGCACCTAATTAATTAGCATGTTTATTTCAGCTTTTTTCTTAAAGCTGTGCTGTGTGCCTCCTGGCTACCGCTGCATTCCTGCATCATTCGCGGCAATGTATCAGTCGGCGACCTGGAGGGTGGGGGCCACTGCACCACCCCATCCTGCGATGACTCAGTCTAACACACCATCATCAGTGTGCTTTGCGCTGTCTTCCCGATTCCCGTAAGTGATACTACACTGTACATACATTATTTCTACTTTATGTCGGCTGTGTATTTTTACATGTTATTTGGTATGATTTGGCAGCTTCATCGCTCAAAGGTTACTGGAGAGTGCTTGCACCGTGTTTTTGCCAACAGCGCTTGTGTGAGATTTTCGATACGGAGAACAGTTTTAGTAATGATTGTGGAAAAGAATTTCTACTTTATATAGGCCGTGTATTTATCATATCATTCCTGCTTTTACTATATATTACTGTTATGTTAGGTTTTATGTGTTATTTGGCATGATTTGGTAGGTTGTTTTTGGGTCTGCGAATGCTCACAAAATTTTTTCATATAAATATATGGTAATTGCTTCTTCACTTTAGGACATTTCGGCTTATGAACCGTTTCATAGGAACGCTCTACCTTCGGATGGCAGGGGAAACCTGTAATACCTTTTCTAACCTTGATGCTAATATTTTAGAAAAAAAATCTTAGAATCTACATTCAGCAAGGATATCGGTCTATATGATGCACAATCAGTAGGATCCTTCTTTTAAAATTAGGACAATAGAGGCTCCATAAAATGAAAGTGGTAGTTTGCCTGTACTAATTGCATCTTTAAAAATTCTGCTCAACCAAGGAGAAAGAATGGAAGAAAAAGACTTTAAAAATTCTACTGTATAACCATCTGGACCGCGTGATTTACCAGAATTCATTGAAGAAATAGCACTCTTTATTTCTTCATCCGTAATAGGTATTTCTAATTTTAAACGTTCTTCGGACGTCAATTTCAGAAAGTTTAATTTCCTTAAAAAGTCATACATCTCATTGAGATCTTGAGGAAATTCTGACTGATATAAAGATGTATAAAATTCTTGAAAAGATTTATTTATCTCATCATGATCGACTGTCAGTGTGATCAGATTTACAAATTTTAATAATTTGATGTTTGACTGAAGCTGTTTTCATTTGATTGGCTAATAATTTACCGTATTTATCACTGTGCATATGAAACTCAGCTCTTGTTTTCATTAGTTGGTTTTCAATTGACGATGTTAAGAGTAAACTATGCTCCATTTGAAGTTTGACTCTCTGTTTGTAAAGCTCCTCATTGGGAGCAATGGCATTTTTTTAATCAATATCTTTGATCTTATCAATCAACAGAAGTATTTCATTCTCAATACGATTTTTCAATCCAGTAGAGTAAGAAATAATCTGACCACGAATATATGCTTTAAACGTATCCCATATAACTCCACTGGAAATTTCATCCGTATTGTTATTTGAAAAAAAGAAATCAATCTGATCTTTCATAAATTTTACAAACTCCAAATCTTGAAGCAAAGTAGAATTAAAAAGCCATTGTCTAGCATTAGAGGGTATGTCCGTTAACTTGATAGAGAGATTCAAAGGTGCGTGATTAGAAATAGCAATAATATCATAGTTACAATCAATCACGGAAGGAATTAAACAAGAGTCTATAAAAAAAAAGTCAATCCTAGAATGTATGATGTACGTGTGAGAAGAATGAAAATTCCTTATCCTGAGGATTTAGAAATCTCCAGATCTCTGAAATTCCCGAGTCAATCAGGAACGAGTTGATAAGAGTAGCCGAATTGCTCGGTAAAGCCTGAGTAGATGTAGATTTATCCATTGAACAACAATTAAAATCACCACCCATTATCAACATATGATCATTTAGGTTAGGAAAGGAGGTAAATAATTGCTTTAAAAATTCTGGATAATCGACATTTGGGGCATAAACATTAACCATAACAACTTTTTTGTTAAAAAGTAAACCAGTAATTATCAAAAATCTACCATTCAGGTCAGAGAGAGTATCCTGATGCACAAATGCAATTGAGGAATCTATAAGAATTGAAACTCCTTTCACTTTAGCTTGGGAGTTTGAATGATATTGTTATGTCTTCCAAAACTTAAAAAAGCGCTGATTATCCACTCTCCTCACATGAGTTTCTTGAGCAAAAATAATATGCGCATTCATTCTTTGGAATACTTTAAAAATCTTTTGTCTTTTAATCGGATGGTTTAATCCATTTGTATTCCAAGAAACAAAATTAATCCTCTGAGCCATAAGTACCGAAAATCAGCCTTTTGGTATGTAAAGAGCTAACCAAAGTGTAAACTCATGAAATCGGAAGAGGAACCAGTGTTTGGAAAGGAAACAGAAGTTATGATACTGCAGACATTTTTGTAGTTCTAGATTAGCCCAATTCAAAAAACTAATAGTAATAGTTAAAGTTCCTCCACCCACCACCCAGAAAAACCCCGAACTAGGCCAAGAAAAAGCCAGAAAGCTAACTAACACTAATTCTACCCCCATTTCTCAAGAAGACAGCTCATAAAATATATGTTGTTAAGAAGAGCACCAAAGATCCGAAACAAAAGGAAAAAAAAACTATGCTATGACAAAAAGAAAGTCAAAAATTTAACAAATACAGCAAAAAAAATCTACGTATTATATTTTCTGAAATAATAGAAAAAAAAGATACCAGTACATGTTATAAAATATTGAATATTTGTAAGGGAGAGTACGGTAGTTAAATGAAAAAAAGGTCATCCGGAAAAGGAAAAGTATTATGGGAAGAAGACCCCAAAAAAAAGGCGGAATAATAAAAAAACAAAAGGTATTGTGGGAAGAAGAAGACAAAACGCCATGATGGTTATAGGAAAAAAAAATTAATAATCCCGCTCATAAAATAAGAGATTTTAAAATCCGACAGATAGTAACTGTTTCGGAAATCATAAACTTATAAATTCAGAAATTAAAAGGAAAAGAAAACAGAACGAATCCGCCAATAAAGGAAAATTTTGGTAAGATATGAAAAAAAATACCAACACTGCCAATCAAAACCAGAAAACTTAAACTTATAAAGGTCAATTTTCATAAATGAATTATAGGTTTGGAAAAAAAAACAGAAGAACCAAAACCCAATATTGCATGAATCAAGCAAAAATTAGACCGTGGGATCTGATTCAAGTTCATCCAAGGAACTTTGAGCAGCACTTGTAGAATTGAAGAAGCGTTGCTGGGTGTTCAGAGGAGAATTTCTTAGACACGCAGGATACAATAACGCTGGTTTGAGACCTTTTTGGTAGCATTCTAACATCAGAGATTTGCCAGTCGCACTCTCATCACTTCGGGCAACTCGAATTAATTGCTCTTTAACATGAACATAATGAAATCGGATAATTATTGGTCTAGGTTTAGATTCAGAATCTGGTTTTCGACGTGAAATACGATGAGCACGATTGAGCAATGGAGGATCATCTGGAAGTTCAGAGCTGAACGCAGCCTTTAAAGGTTTAGAAAAGAATACTGTAGGATCTCCATCCTCAGGACGACCAACTAAACATAAGTTCTGTTGTCTGGATCGATTTTCAAGATCAATAATCTTGGATTTAAGACTCTCCAGCTGTTTGTCTTTCAAAGAGACTTTTAATGCCAAACTCTCAATTTTGCGATCTCTGTTCTGCGCTTGCTCCTCCAAATCAGTAATCTTGTTTTTCAGACATGTAACTGCATGATCCAGAACATTAATCGAATCCGTAATTGATTTAATTTCTTCTCTGAGCATATCGGCGTATTTTTTCCCATTGTTCACGGAGCAAATTCATCGTTGTCTCATAGATTAATTCAGGTTGTTTGGGATCGAGTTTCCTTTTCCTGTCGCCATCGGCATCTTTTGCAGATTTAGGGTCTCGAAGTTTAGATTTTGTACTTGGTTCTATACTAGTATCTTCAAGATTCAGAATCCAAACTTACACAAAAGAGAAACAAAAAAAAATCTATTGCATGAGTCTTGTAGTGTAGAGAAAAGTAGATTAAATAAAGGCGCTCATGAATATAAAATGAAATGGTAATGGAGCGAAGCCAAGAAGTAACTTTACTCCTTGAGCACGTCCTTGAGAATCCTGTTTTTTTCTATAGCTCATGCCAGAGTTGATGTTCTTACTCATTTTGTCAATTACAACGAGCTACAAAGTTATTACTTCGAGGAGTTGGTTTAAAATATTGGTATGCATTTTGAGAACAGTGGTGAACAGCAGGCATTACTAATCTTTCACCAATTGTATGAGATTTTCTACACTATGCTATCATTTTGGAAATGTTATAAAAAGCAATGAGACCACTATTAAGGTCATTTTCAGCTTTCCTGGCAAATGACTTGAGTGTACAGTGCTTATCAGGGTGTCTTTACGGAAGTGTTCCTGCAATCTTGATGGTTTCATGGCTTCATTAGACAGTGCAGTTTAACATACACTATCCACCACTCCCACTGACAGCTCATTTCACAGTAGGGTGGCAGAAGGCAGCTGGAAATGCTTGCAATAGAATGGGCAAAGGAAATCAACGAGCCAGGTCAGACCTACGATCAGTTGATCCGGAGTCAGGCGCATTATCCATGTGTCACTGGCCCATAAGAAAACGTAACACCCAAATGGGGGTTTGAACCTTGCACCCTCAGATTAAAAGCTTCTCCATCTGAGCTACCCAGGCTCTCAGGCAAATGAGGTAAAGAGAGATTTTATCATTATCATTGATCTACCCCAAACGTTGCCAATGTCACTGTTGCCTATCACTTTAGTGCTGTTAAGAAGGAATTTATTGCTTTATTGTTTATAGAATATTTTGTCTAGAGGTGTGTGTGTACATACATCTAAGTGTACGAACAGCAAACAAGGAAGGTAACAGTGGCTGCTGTTACTGTAACAACGTGAGTTGCCTGAATGACTATCGCCCGGTAGTACTCACATCGACAGTGATGAAATGCTTTAAGAGGCTGGTCATGACTAGACTGAACTCCTGCCTCAGTAAGGACCTGGACCCATTGCAATTTGCCTATCACCACAATAGGTCAATGGCAAACGCAATCTCAATGGCTCTCCACAGGGCTTTAGAGTTAGACCACCTAGACCAGGGATCCCCAACCTTTTTTGCACCGCAGACCGGTTTAATACTGACAATATTCTTGCGGACCGGCTGACCGGTGGGGGGAGGGGGGGTGTTCAAGTAGGGTTAAACTCACCTCAACATGTCTTTTACAATTAGGGTTGCCAACTTTCTCACTCCCAAATAAGGGACAAAAGTAGCAGTCAAATCCCGGGACACTTTACCCCAAAAAGACTACCATGACCATGAAGCCTGGTGCGGGCACCTGTGTGCGCATGCGCGTACGTGCCAATTTTTTTCCACAAAATCGGTTTTGCCTTCATCTTACCGACTATACTGTACATACATTATTTCTACTTTATATAAGCTGTGTATTTCTCATATCATGCCTGCTTTTACTATATGTTAGTGTTATTTTCGGGTTTTATGTGTTATTTGGTATGATTTAAACCATAGAATCATAGAAACTACAGCACAGAAACAGGCCCTTTGGCCCTTCTCGGCTGTGCCGAACCATCTTCTGCCCAGTCCCACTGACCTGCACACAGACCATATCCCTCCATACACCTCCCATCCATGTATCTGTCCAATTTATTCTTAAATGTTAAAAAAGAACCCGCATTTACCACCTCGTCTGGCAGCTCATTCCATACTCCCACCACTCTCTGTGTGAAGAAGCCCCCACTAATGTTCCCTTTAAACTTTTCCCCCCTCACCCTTAACCCATGTCCTCTGGTTTTTTTCTCCCCTTGCCTCAGTGGAAAAAGCCTGCTTGCATTCACTCTATACCCATCATAATTTTATATACCTCTATCAAATCTCCCCTCATTCTTCTACGCTCCAGGGAATAAAGTCCTAACCTATTCAACCTTTCTCTGTAACTGAGTTTCTCAAGTCCCGGCAACATCCTTGTAAACCTTCTCTGCACTCTTTCAACCTTATTTATATCCTTCCTGTAATTTGGTGACCAAAACTGAACACAATACTCCAGATTCGGCCTCACCAATGCCTTATACAACCTCATCATAACATTCCAGCTCTTATACTCAATACTTTGATTAATAAAGGCCAATGTACCAAAAGTTCTCTTTACAACCCTGTCTACCTGTGACGACACTTTTAGGGAATTTTGTATCTGTATTCCCAAATCCCACTGTTCCACTGCACTCCTCAGTGCCTTACCATTAACCTTGTATGTTCTATGTTGGTTTGTCCTTCCAACGTGCAATACCTCACACTTGTCAGTATTAAACTCCATCTGCCATTTTTCAGCCCATTTTTCCAGCTGGTCCAAGTCCCTCTGCGGGCTCTGAAAACCTTCCTCACTGTCCACTACACCTCCAGTCTTTGTATCATCAGCAAACTTGCTGATCCAATTTACCACATTATCATCCAGATCATTGATATAGATGGCAAATAACAATGGACCCAGCACTGATCCCTGTGGTACACCACTAGTCACAGGCCTCCACTCAGAGAAGCAATTCTCTACCACCACTCTCTGGCTTCTTCCATCGAGCCAATGTCTAATCCAATTTAACACCTCTCCATGTATACCTAGCGACTGAATTTTCCTAACTAACCTCCCATGCGGGACCTTGTCAAAGGCCTTACTGAAGTCCATGTAGACAATACCCACTGCCTTCCCTTCATCCATTTTCCTGGTAATCTCCTGGAAAAACTCCAACAGATTGGTCAAACATGACCTACCATGCACAAAGCCATGTTGACTCTCCCTAATAAGCCCCTGTCTATCCAAATGCTTGTAGATTCTGTCTCTTAGTACTCCCTCCAATAACTTACCTACTACTGACGTTAAACGCACCGGCCTACAATTTCCCGGATTACTTTTCGATCCTTTTTTAAACAACGGAACAACATGAGCCACTCTCCAATCCTCCAGCACTTCACCCGTAGACAGCGACATTTTAAATATTTCTGCCAGGGCCCCCGCAATTTCAACACTAGTCTCCTTCAAGGTCCGAGGGAACACTCTGTCAGGTCCCGGGGATTTATCCACTTTAATTTTCCTCAAGACAGCAAGCACCTCCTCCTTTTCAATCTGTACAGTTTCCATGGTCTCACTACTTGATTCCCTCAATTCCATAGATTTCATGCCAGCTTCCTTAGTAAATACAGACGCAAAAAACCTATTTAAGATCTTCCCCATTTCCTTTGGTTCTGCACAAAGCCGACCACTCTGATCTTCAAGAGGACCAATTTTATCCCTTACAATCCTTTTGCCAAATTTGGTTGGTTATTTTTTGGGTCTGGGAACGCTCAAAAAATTTTCCCATATAAATTAATGGTAATTGCTTCTTCACTTTACGCCATTTCGGCACGAAAGGTTTCATAGGAACGCTCCACCTTAGCAGGGGAAATACGGAAAAAGGGCTGTCCAGTATGGGACAAACCAGTTTAGCCCGATATACGGGATGTCCCGGCAAATACGGGACAGTTGGCAACCCTATGTTCCAGTTCAACAGTGCGTGACAGGGAATGAGGAAAGGTGCAGCTGACTCATATCGTTTCCTCACGGACCGGTAGCACATGCTTTGCGGCCCGGTGGTTGGGGTCTGCTGACCTAGACAACACAAACACCTGCATCAGGACGCTGTTCATCGACTATAGCTCTGCATTTAAATCCATCATTCCCACAATCCTGATTGAGAAATTGCAGAACTTGGGCCTCTGTACCTCCCTCTGCAATTGGCTCCTCGACTTCCTAACTGGAAGACCACAAATTGTGCGGATTGGTGATAACATATCCTCCTGGCTGATGATCAACACTGGCGCACCTCAGGGGTGTGTGCTTAGCCCACTACTCTACTCTCTATATACACATGGCTGTGTGGCTAGGCACAGCTCAAATACCATCTATAAATTTGCTGACCATACAACCATTGTTGGTAGAATCTCAGGTGGTGATGAGAGGGCGTACGGGAGTGAGATATGCCTACTGCTGGAGTGGTGCCACAGCAGTAACCTGGCACTCAACGTCAGTATGATGAAAGAGCTGATTGTGGACTTCAGGAAGGATAAGACAAAGGAACACAGACTAATCCTCATAGAGGGATCAGAAGTGGAGAAATTGAGCGGCTTCAGGTTCCTGGGGAGCATTCTGACCGGCTGCATCACTGTCTGGTATGGAGGGGCTACTGCACAGGACCGAAAGAACCTGCAGAAGGTTGTAAACCTAGTCAGCTCCATCTTGGGCACTAGCCTACAAAGTACACAGGATATCTTTAGGGAGCGGTGTCTCAGAAAGGCAGCGTCCATTATTAAGGACCATCAGCATCCAGGGCATGCTCTTTTCTCACTGTTACCATCAGGTAGGAGATACAGAAGCCTGAAGGCACGCACTCAGCAATTCAGGAACAGCTTCTTCCCCTCTGCCATCCGATTCCTAAATGGACATTGAAGCTTTGGACACTACCTCACTATTTTTTTTAAATACAGTATTTCTGTCTTTGCAGGGTTTTTTTAAAAATCTATTTAATGTATGTAATTGATTTACTTGTTTATTATTATTGTTTTATTTTATTTATTATTATTTTTTCTCTGCTAGATTACGTATTGCATTAAACAGCTGCTGTTAAGTTAACAAATTTCATGTCACTTGCCGGTGATAATAAATCTGATTCTTATTTCAATGAATGACAAACTACATGTTGTAAATTCACACTAACTGTGACATCTACATGAACGCTCCCTCAAGAAGGCAGCATCTGTTTTAGAGATCCCCACCATCCGGGCCATGCCATCTTTTCAGTGCTACCATCGGGCAGGAGTTACAAAAGCCTCAAGTCCCACACCACCAGAACAGCTATTCCCTTCAACCATTCAACTCTTGAACCAACCTGCACAACCCTACCTCAGTATAGCAGTTATGGACATTTTTTATTGAGATTTGGAGATACAGCACAGTGACAGGCCCTTCTGGCCTAACGAGCCTGCACTGCCCAATTACACCCATGTGACCAATTAACCTCACCTGTACGTCTTTGGAATGTGGGAGGAAACCAGAGCACCCGGAGGAAACCCACGCAGTCACGGGGAGAACGTACAAACTCCTTACAGCCCGCAGTGGGAATTGAACCCGTGTGGCTGGTGCTGCAGTAGCGTTAGGTTAATTGCGATGTGACATTTGTGGACATTTTTTTTACTTTAATTGTACTCTTGTATAATTTTGTTTGAATTTATGCTTTTCTTGTGAATGTTGTGTATCTGATCCTCTGTGCCTGTGATGCTGTTGCAAGTAAGTTTTGCATCGCACCTGTGCAGATGAAAATAGACTTGACTTTGACTGTATCATTGTATCCTGTGTCTCTAAACAACAGGGGATAGGAACAGGTCGATTCTTGGTACAAAGAGGTCGACAGCCGGACTGCAAGCCACCGGAGATGTTGTTTCCTGTCCCTTACGACCTTCCACCACAGCACTATGGTAACAGAGGTAGGTGAAAGGCTTCATTGCTCTATGATCTTCACAGGAGAATTCCTCCCTAAAACTCTCCACCTCTTCCTTGAAGAAGTTGCTTAAACCTCACTTCTTCCACTGAGCTTTAGTTAAGGTAAATGCAAACAGGCTTTTTCCACTGAGGTTGGGTGGGACTACGACCAGGGGTTAAGGGGGAATCGTGAGAAGTTTAAGGGGAACATGAGGGGAACTTCTTCACTCAGAGGGTCATGAGAGTGTGGAATGTGCTGCCAGCACAAGTGGTGCAGGCAAACTCGATTTCAACGTTTAAGAGAAGTTTGAATAGGTACATGGATGGTAGGGAACTGGAGGGCTGTGGTCCTGGTGCAGGTCATTGGGAGTAGGCAGTGTAGATGGTTTTAGCATGGACTAGATGGGTCGAAGAGCCTGTTTCTGTGCTGTGACTCCAGGTCACTTCTCCTCGCCCCATCCCATGCAGCACAGAAACAGGCCCTTCGGCCCAACTGGTTCCTGCTGGCCAAGGTAGCTGTAGTGTGCCGGCTGCTCCAGGAGCGTGTTGTCGGCGCTGTCTGTTTGCAAGCTTAAATCTCATTTAATGCGTGCTTGTGTGACACAAAGCAGTCAGGAACGTAGCATTTGGGCTGACTTTTACAGGAAGAACTGTGAAGTGGTGGCATTTAGATGGGCACCTGGACGGGTGGGGGATGGAGGGATAGGGGAGGTGTGGGCATCCAGCTGGCACAGACATCACGTCTAGTTGTGCATGACACTGGTAAGGCCATGTTTGAATTATTGCTTGATGGTATTGGTCCATGGCATAAAAAGGGTTGGGAACCCCTGGGGTAAAGGGATATCAGTTTATTATTGGTGAGTTATTGGATATTGGGGATATCGAAGGCCCAGTGTCTGTGAGTCATAAGAACGTAAGAAACAGGAGCAGGAGTAGGCCATCCGGCCCATCGAGCCTGCCTTGCCATTCAATAAGATCATGGCTGATCTGTCCGTAAACTCAGCTCCATCTACCTGCCTTTTCCCCATAACCCTTAATTCCCTTACTATGTAAAAATCTATCTAACTGAGTCCACAGGAGGCCGAAGACAACGGCCTTTCCTGGGGTTTAGAGGACTGTGCATGTGTGTGGGTGGGTGGGTGTTAGGGGCTTGTCTTACTGTTGTTGCTTTTTCGCTTGCTATGTTCCTGTTTTGTTGTTCTGCCGAGCATCGTGGGCATGCTCTCTACAGCGACACCATGGGCTGTCTCCAGCACATCCTTGGGTGTGTGGGTTGTTAACGCAAACAACACATTTCACTCTTTGTTTCGATGTACATGTGATAAATAAATCTGAATCTCTGTCAGACGTAGTGAAAAGTGACATCATCCAGACAGATTATTCCATACACAAGTACACTGGGGTAGTTGAAAAGAAAGCAATGCAGAATATAGTGTTGTAGTTACAGACAAAGTGCAGTGCAGGTGGACAGATAGCGTTCAAAGGCATGATGAGGTAGATAGGATCTCAAGAGTCCACAGGGTGGTGTGGCACGGTGCCCAGGCTGGAGTCGGTGCTGCCCCCTAATGTTCACTCGGCGGAAGACAAGCTGTATTGTGGTCGACTGCAGATTTCTGCGGCATTCATAGACCCAGGGTTGGGACTGTATATATTTTTTTTTGTGCTTGGCTGTATTTTACTGATATTGTACATGTGATTGCTATCTTGTATGTGCCATATGTGCTTTGTGCTGTGTATGCCTGTTGGTTCTGTGGTTTGCACCTTGGCCCGGGAGTAACACTGTATCGTTTGGCTGTATTCATATATGACTGAATGACAATTAAACTTGAATTGAACTGGATCTTGACCAGAATGCATGAGAAGCCAAACGCAGGCAAACGGGGCTAACTCAGGTAGACATCTTGGTCGGCATGGATGAGTTAGGCCAAGAGAGCCTGTTTCTGTGTTGTAGCACTCCAGAGCACTTGAATCACCGAGGCATGGAAGGGTAGAGATCCAGGGCAGATAAATGAGATTAGTGTAGATGGGTACAGTGGCTGTAAAAGAGCTCAATATTGCCTTCAGCACTGTAGCCACCTTCGTTGGCATGGGCCAGTTGGGGCCATAGGGCCAGCTCTTTGTTGTATAATTCTAATCAGATAGGAATGTGGAGAGAAGTTGTGACAGAACAGTAACACAGCAGTCAGCGTAACGCTATGACAGCACTAGTGACTCAAGTCCGGTTCTGCCACTGCTCGTACATTCTCCCCATCACCACATCGGTTTCCAAAGACGTATGGGTTAGTAGGTTAATCGGCCATGTGGGCGTAATGGGGCCAGCAGGACCTGTTATCGTGCTGTATCTCTAAATAAATGTTTAAAAATAGACAATAAAATTGGAATAGTGTGAGTGGGTTAGCATGGCCTTGGTGGGCAGAAGGGTCTGAATTCCTGCTCTATGATGACCTGGCTGCATCACTGCAGGGGAAGCCAACCCTCTCGCAGCTGTAGAACCATCCTTTACAATGTACTTCAGTCCAGCTGAGATTACATATGTAGCAAAATGCAAATCCACCATTACCGAGGAAGTTGTTCACTGCTGGACACAACTTCCACTTTAGTATTTAACATTTTTAAATAGTGCTTTCATGTTGTGTCCGTTTCCGTGGAGGATCTGCCTACCTACCAGCTCTTTGCTCACACGCACACTGCCATTTAACATAATCTCATCGTTCACCACATAGCATGTTTCTTTACAACGTAGAACAAAGCCATTTGGCCCATCAAGGCTGTGCTGAGCAAACCCAGCTACTTTTCCCTGTAACTCCTCCCCAGTGTTTATTCCTCAACCAGCAACGATAGGGGTAAAACAAAATGTCTTGATTGACTTCAAAGAGTTGTAGAACACTACAGCATGGAATGAGGCCTTTCAGTCCATCTAGTCCATGCCAACCTGGTCATGTACCTAGTCCCATTGATCTGCACCCTGGACCACAGACCTCCATTCATCTTCCATTCCCGAACTTACCTTAAATGTTGAAATCGAACCCACATGCACCACTTCTGCTGGCAGCTTGTTTCAAAGCTCTCACTACCCTCCACGTGAAAAAGCTCCCCCTCAGATTCACTTAACCATTTCACCTTTCACCCTTAACTCATAACCCCGAGTTCAAGTATCACCCAACCTCAGTGGAAAAAGCCTGCTTGCACTTACTCTATCTATACCACTTATAATTTTGTATACCTCTATCAAATCTCCCCTCATTCTCCTACCCTCCAGGGAATAAAGTTCTAATCTATTCAGCCTTTCCCTAAAACTCAGTTCCTGAAGTCTTGGCAACATCCTTGTAAATTTTCTCTACACTCTATCAACCTTTATTGACATATTTCCTGTAGGTAGGTGACCAAAACTGCATATAATACTCCACCCTGTCACTTGTATGGACTACACCTCTTCACACCCTGTCACTTGTAAAAATGCCATCGCCTCCTCTCAAGTCTTCAGTCTCTGCCACATCTGCTCTGAGAGTGAGGCTTTTCATTCCAGAACTAAAGAAATATCCTCCTCCTTCAAAGAAAGGGGCTTTCCTTTCTCTACCTTCAACATTGTCCTCTCCCACAACTCCTCCATTTCGCACACATCTTCACTCACCCCATCCTCCTGCCACTCCACCAGGGATAGGGTTCCTCTTGTCCTCACCTACCACCCCACCAGCCTCCATGCCCAGCACATAATTCTCCGGAAGGTCTGCCACCTCCAACAGGATACCACCACCAAGCACATCTTTCCCTCACCCTCATTTTCTGCGTCCCGCAAAGGTCGCTTCCTCGCGACTCCCTTGTCCATTCGTCCCACCCCACTGATCTCTCTCCTGGCACTTATCCTTGCAAGCACAATAAGTGCTACACTGCCCCTGCACCTCCTCCCTCACTACCATTCAGGGCTCCAAACAGACACTTTACCTGTGAGTCTGTTGGGGCCATCTGCTGTATCCAGTGCTTCCTGGTGTGGGCTCCTGTGTAGTGGTGAGACCCGACGTAGATCGTGAGGCTGCTTTGCTGAGCATCTACACTCTGTCCAGCAGAAAAAAGCGGGATCTTCTGGTGGCCACTCACTTCAATTCTACTTCCCATTCCATTCCCACTCTACTGCTGTGATGAGGCCACACTCTGGTTGGAGGAGCAACACCTTATACTCCATCTGGGGAGCCTCCAACCTGATCGTATGAATATTGATTTCTGGAACTTCTGGTAATTGCCTCCCCCCCTTTCACCATTCCCCAACACCTTTCCCCTTTCCCTCTCTCACCTTATCTCCTTACCTGCCCATCACCTCCCTCTGGTGCTCCGCTCCCTTTGCTCCATGGTCTTCTACCCTCCCGTATCAGATTCCCCCTTCTCCAACCCTTTTCCTCTTTCACCAATCAACTTCACCCCTCCCCCTCCCAGTTTTACCTATCACTTACCACCTTGTATTTCTTCCTCCCCTCCCCCCACCTTCTTACTCCGTCTTTTCTCCAGTCCTGATGAGGAGTCTCGGCCCGAAAGTCAACTGTTTGGTTCTTCCGTTGATGCTGCCTGGGCTGCTGAGCTCCTCCGGCATTTTGTATGTGTTGTTTGGATTTCCAGCATCCACAGATTTTCACTTGTCACAATACTCCAAGTTGGGCCTCACCATCATCTTATACAACTTCAACATAACATCCCAACTCCTGTACTCCGTACACTAATTTGTGAGGGCCAATGTGCCAAAAGCTCACCTTTTTGACTCTTCACACTGCTGCTTGTGGGATCTTGTCCCTCATTTCCAACCTTCCAACAGCATCTAGACCTCAGGGGCTCCATTGGCTCCCAAGCCATTTGGGAGGTGGCAAAAGGAAGGTGGAGGCTCGAGAGAAAGGCAGGTCTTTGGTTCCAGAAGGATAAGGGATGAAACGCTATTGTGAAGTACAAATGGACTGACCCCATTTAGCCCCTTCACGGCTTGATCAATCATGCATTCTTGGTTTGAAGCACCCGTTGGCATAGCAACAGTGGACGGTGAGGGCCTTCTCTGGGCTGGTGGTGAGATGAGCTTCATCTGCTGAAGAGGCGGTGCTGTCTGATCTGTGAGAATGGGCAATTATAAACAGTTTGACCTCCTCTCTCTCTCTCTCTCTCTCTCCCTCTCCCTCTGTGGTGATGTTCGTGTGGCACTGAGCTCTTTTAATGCAGGTTGACAGCTGTATCGGAGGTACGTTCTTCTCCGAGGCAGTGATGCTGTAGAGAGAACCACCCTCCTGTTGGCTCCTCCCTCCCCCTCACTCCAAACTTCTACTCTTCCCTCCGCATCGTGTCATGTCACTCCTTCCCCAAACCCCCACCAACTCTTCCCCAAACCCCCCAACTCTTCCCCAAACCCCCACCAACTCTTCCCCAAACCCCCACCAACTCTTCCCCAAACCCCCCACCAACTCTTCCCCAAACCCCCCACCAACTCTTCCCCAAACCCCCACCAACTCTTCCCCAAACCCCCCACCATCTCTTCCCCAAACCCCCCACCAACTCTTCCCCCTACTCACTCTTGTCCCCTTCCCATTACTCCTGCCCTTGTTTTTTTTTTCTGCCTCTTCCTCTCCCCAAACCCATTCTGCCACCTCTCCTCCCTCCCCTGCTCTTGCTGTACTCATCTGTCAGCCCAGAACCCATCAGACATGGCCCTCCCTGACACCCCTTCCCTCTCCCTCAGTTCTGCCCCTCCTGCTATCCTCCACTTTCACTCCCCTGCTCTTTTCCTGCCCCTCACTGCTCGCTAACCCTTCCCATCACTCCCTTGTACTTCCTGCTCCCCATTAACCCTTCCCTGCCATACCTGTCACTCCTCCCCTTACCGTCTCTCCTTCCCCATCACGCCCTTCTCCTTCTCCCTCCATCGCTGCTGCCCCTACCCCTACCAGCCATCACTCTTGGCCATCCCCTTCACCGCATCAGTCCCATTCCCTCCCTCCCCATCTCTGCTATCCTCACCTCCCAACTATTCAATCCTTCCCCACGCCGTCTCTCCCCACCCCTCTTGCTCACACCTGCCCCCCCCCCCGTCTTTGTGCCAGTACCGCCCCCTCCTTCTTCCTGTATTGGTAATTCTCACTGGTGTAGGTCAAACCTCAGTGCAGGATGAGTTATCGAACTGATTCAAACAAAGAGCCATACGGCACCAGAACAGTCCTTCGGCCTATACTCTCTGAGCCGAATTAAGCATCCCATCTGCCTGCAAATGGTCCATGTCCCTCTGTCCCCTGCCAGTTCATGTGCTTTTCCAAATGATCTGAAATGTTGCTTTTGAATCTGCTTCCATCAGCTGCCCCGGCAGCGCATGACCCCTCCCTGTGTAAAAGACTTGCCTTGCAAATCAGCGCGGCACAGTAACGTAGGAGTTTGCGTTACATTGTCAGTGACCCGGGTTCAGCTCCGACACCGTCAGTAAGGAGTTCATACGTTCTCCCCGTGACCACATCGGTTTCCTCCCACATTCCAAAGACATACAGGTTAGTAGGTTAATTGGTCACATGGACATAATTGGGTGGTGTGGACTTGTTGGGCCAGAAGGGTCTGTTACTGTACAGTACCTCTAAATAAATACATAAAATCTCCTTTAAACATTCCCCCTCTCACCTTAAAGCTTTGACATTTCCACTCTGGGTAAAAGACTGACTGGCTATCCTGTCTCTGTCTCTTGTAACTTTATAAACTTTTACCAGATCTCCTGTCAGCCTCCACCGCTCCTGAGAAAGGTTTGTCCAGCCTCTCCTTTGTAGCTAATACTCAAATCCAGACAACATGCTGGTTGAATGCCCTCTGCACCCTTCCAAACACTTCACATCCTTCCTGTAATGTGTCGACCAGATCTGCTCTGCTCAGAATATTCCAAATGTGGCCTTTTGTACACCTGCAACGTGACTTGTACACAGCACCCTCACTGGTGAGAGCTAGCGTGCTGTCACTGCCTTCTCACGTTGGGGCAGGTTTCCACTGTACAAAGAGTCTGGTGTCAGAACGGTGAAGGGAAACGCTTCCCGAGATGGGATATAAACCTGTTTAGTTTAATGGTTTTGTTCAAAAAGACTATAACGTGTTTAGGAGCAGATTCAGGCCATCTGGCCCATCAAGTCTGTGCCCCAATTCAATCATGACTGGTTTATTTTCCATCTCAACCCCATTATCCTGCCTTCTTCAATCCGTAACCTTTGACACCCTTACTAATCAGGAAACTCATCGGCTTTAAATATACCCAATGACTTGGCCTCCACACCTATCTGTGGTGACGAATTTTGCAGGTTCACCACCTAAGCAAATGCCTCAAATCTCTGTTCTAAAAGGAGGTCTTTCTATTCTGAGGCTCCTAGACACTCCCACTATTGGGAACATCCCGTCCATGTCCACTCTGTCTAGGCTTTTCAATAGGTTTCATGGAGATTCCACCCTCCCCCGTTCTTCTAATCCTCTTTTAAGTCCAGGCCCAAACCATCAAATGCCCCTCATATATTAACCCTTTCATTCCCAGGATCGTTTTTGTGAATCTCTTCTGGACCCTCTCCAATGCCAGCACATCCTTTCTCAGATAAGGTGCTAATATGGAGTATGAATATTCCTGGATTGAAATGAGTTTCTCTGAATTCAGTGGTCAAGGGAGTTTATTGGATTTCTCTTACTTTAGCTTTTGAATGATGTTGGTCTGTGGGAGAGCAGGTGGCATTCTGACCTCTTGTTTCACTCCACTTGTTGCTTTTGAAAGTAAAATCATTTCTTTGACACTGAGATGAGGAGGGATTTCTGCGGCCAGAGCCTAGTATATCTGTGCCACTTGGCAGACCTGCAGACCAGGTCATTGTGTGTGTTTAAAGCAGAGATCGATGGGTTCTTGATTGATGAAGGGGTTAAGGATTACAGGGAAAAGGCAGAAGAATGGGGTTGATAAACAGTCAGTCATGATAAATTGGTGGAGCAGATTTGATGGGTCGAAAGGCCTAATTCTGTTCCTATATCTTCTGGACCTGGTAGCAAGATTACACCGTGGTAGGATTCTGCAAGAACACTGCCGAGGGAGGTGGGGGAAGCAGATAGGAATGTAACATTTAAGAGGCTTTTGGACAAACAGACAGTCAGGGACAGGGACTGACCACATGCTGGCAGGTGGGATAAGCTTGGATAGGCATCGTGGTCAGCACAGACATTATGGGCTGAGTGGCCTGTCCCCGTGCTGCACTGTGGTGTTCCAGCATGATTATTGAGGGAGAAATACTGCATCTTGGCATGATTACTGAGGGAGTAATACTGCATCTCGGCATGATTACTGAGGGAGTAATACTGCATCTTGGCATGATTACTGAGGGAGTAATACTGCATGATTACTGAGGGAGAAATACTGCATCTTGGCATGATTACTGAGGGAGTAATACTGCATCTTGGCATGATTACTGAGGGAGTAATACTGCATCTCGGCATGATTACTGAGGGAGTAATACTGCATCTCAGCATGATTACTGAGGGAGGAAATACTGCATCTTGGCATGATTATTGAGGGAGTAATACTGCATCTCGGCATGATTACTGAGGGAGTAATACTGCATCTTGGCATGATTACTGAGGGAGAAATACTGCATCTTGGCATGATTACTGAGGGAGTAATACTGCATCTTGGCATGATCACTGAGGGAGAAATACTGTAGGTACAGGGCCAACCTGTTGTCTTAGAAACTCCAAAGCTTTCAGGAAAGGGAAGAAACAAATCGGAGACGCAAGTGGCTCTGCAGATGCTGGAGATGTTGAATAACACACACCAGACGCTGGAGGAACTCAGCAGGTCAGATAGCATGTGCAGGCGGAAATAACTAGCACTTCCTGGCCCTCCTTAGATGCTGCCTGACTTGCTGAGTTCCTTCAGCGTTCTGTGTGTATCGCTCTGGATTTCCCACATCAGCAGAATCTCTTGTGTTTATGCTGAGGATCCTTTGTGTGCCTCTAAAGGCAGTTGAGATTCTCTATTGAAATGAACACAGAATGCTTCAACCCCTTCATCAGGGGCTCCCCAATGTTTCCTGTGAAGGACATTAGCTTTGACAGTGAGGCAGCCCCCCCAGTACTGCACAGATATCCATTGGATTGGGATTTCTCATTGTGGCAGTCCATGAATTTCACTCTTTTCTAACTATAATGTGCAGAAACAACACATTCTTTCCAACAACACACACAAAATGCTGGACGAACTCGGCAGGTCAGGAGGGGAATAAACAGTCTACGTTTTGGGCTGAGACTCTTCATCAGGACTGGAAAGGAAGGGGAAAGATGCCAGAATGAGAAAGTGGGAAGTGGAGGAGGAGTACAAGCTGGCAGGTGATGGGTGAAACCAGGTAAGGGAGAGGGTGGGTGGGTGGAGAAGGGGGGGGTTGGGAATGAAGTAAGAAACTGGGAGGTGATATATGGAAGTGGTAAAGGGCTGAAGAAGCAGGAATTTGATAGGAGAAGGTAGTGGACCATTGGACCAAGGAGGAGAGAACCAGAGGGAGATGATGGGCAGGTGAAGGTAAGAGATGGGAGGGGGAGAAATTACCAGAAGGTAGGGAAATCAATGTTCACGCTGTCAGATTGGAGGCTATCCAGACAAAATGAGGTGTTGCTCCTCCAACCTGAGAGTGGCCTCATTGTGGCCATAGAGGAGGCCATTGAACAGCATGTGGGAATGGGAATGAGAAGTCAAATTGAAATTGAAATGGATGGCCACCAGGATATCCCTCTTTTTGTGGCAGAAGGAGAGGAGGTGCTTGATGAAGAGGTCCCCCAGTCTACATCAGGTCTCACCAATATAGAGGAGGCCACATCAGGAGCACTGGATGCAGTAGATCACCCCAACAGGCTAGCAGGTGAAGCATTGCCTCACCTGGAAGGATTTTTTGGGGCTCTGAATGGTGGTGAGGGATGAGGAACCTTCTGAAGAACTCTGCAGTCCTTCAGAAGGGGAGGGTTACACTAGGTACCCTAACTTTAAAAATTTCCTCAATGTACATTACAAGAAGTCTAGGAAATCCATGAGAATGAAAGTGTTAATGTACGAGGAGCGTTTTATAGTCCTAGGCCATTATTCCCTGGGATTTTGAAGAGGAGGGGGTATCTGATTGGAACCTATTGAATATTGAAAGGCCTAGATAGGGTGGACGTGGAGAGGATGTTTCCTATAGTGGGGGAGGCTAGAACCAGAGGGCACAGCCTCAGAAAACGTGGATCTCCCTTCAGAACAGAGATGAGGAGGAATCCCTTCAACCAGACGGTGGTGAATCTGTGGAATTCATTGCCAAAGACGGTTGTAGAGATCAAGTCTTTGGGTATATTTAAGGCAGAGGTTGATAGGTTCTTGATTAGTAAGAGTGTCAAAGGTTACAGAGAGAAGGCAGGAGAATGGGGTTGAGAGGGGTAACAAATCAGCCATGATGGAATGACAGAAGACTTGATGGGCTGAATCGCCTAATTCTGCTCCTATGTCTTCCGGTCTTATTATCTGTTGCTGGGATCTTAGTGGTTTCTGATTTTCTCACTTCACAGTTGTGACTGCAATTTAAAAGCATGTCAGTGGCTGTAAATCTCTTTGAAATGAACTTCAAAGACGTCAACTAAAAGCAAGTCATTTTCTTTCTGAATGCTGCGATGTGCTTTGAGTGAAGAAGCTTCAGATCCAGTTGAAAATGCTCTGTGGTTGAGAGATGTTAAAATGAATGAGAGACTTGCCCCAGACAAATGCTGATCAATGAGGATGTTATTCTGCCTGCCTTCGTTATAAAACATCCGAATACCCATTCATTGCTGAGTTCTGTGGTCCAGGAGCTATTCATTTAAATAGGAATTGACAGTCCTGTCAAAATTTGCTTTGTACTGTTACGTACCCCGTAACTGGGTTGCCAAACCAGCAGAAATGGATCACTCAGTTGGAGTCTGGAGTACTAGAACTAAGAAAGTTTTATTAAAGAAACAAGCAACACATTAATCGAAAGGATAATAAATGCAACAGTTCAGCGATGATAAACGCACATGTGCACAGAATTAAGATAACAGCATCAATCAAGCTCTATCGTTGTCTAGGGGTAAATGACCAATTTCAAAATGACTCAAAGTTCAGTCCAGTTTAGTAGTTCAGTTCGCAGTAATCGTTGCCATGGCGGTGGACAATGTGGGGGAAGAGAGAGATAGAATAGGAACAACTCATCATTCAGAACGGCTTCACTCACAGACCAGCAAGATGGCTCACAGACCAGCGAGATGGTTCACAAACAGCTTTTGGGCGGGTCCTTGGTGATGTCACCTGAGGTCACCGACTGTGACCCCTCCTCCAGATGCGGTCGATCCTCTGCAGTGAACCCGGCACCCAGGCAAGGGCGGACACACACCGGGTTCCCGCTGATCGTACCTTTCCACCCACTCGTGAGAAGCGTACCGCTTCCAGGGTCTCGTTACCTCGGGTGGCGTGTGTGTCTGTCTTAGCGAACCTGTCCCTTTTTATCCCCCTGCTGGGGTATCGCCTGTCCATCACTTCAAACAGTTCAGGGCTCAAAGGGGGGGGCCGCTCCAGACAGCTCTTCCTCCTACATCCCTTCATTACACATCTCCAGACGCTGCTCCATTGTTCCTTATCTCTCCTTCCCCTGAGGGCAGGTGGCAGACCAACTGCTGATGCCACTGATGCTAGCCCAGGCCAGCAAACATCTTAATTTTATGTGTATTCTCGTAACAGTACTCTTATATTCCTTCAACAAATGCACTCGATTGCTTTGTTTCACAGTTTTATTCCTGTACTCGGGCTCATTGAGCCCAACTCTGCGGAACAAGCTGCCCGAACTTAAGATTCCCCTGGGTTAGAGTCATGGAGCACTACAGAAATCAGCTCTTCAGCCCATCTAATCTGTACCAGCCCAGGGTTCTGCCCAGTCCCACCTGGACCATAAGGAAAAGGAAAAGATTAAGAATTAGTTTTATTTGTCACGTGTACATTGGAACCTAAAGTGAAATGCATCGTTTGCATCAAATCAAATCAGTGAGCACTACGCTGGGGGCAGCCTGCAAGTGTTGTCACACTTCCGGCACCAATATCGCATTCCCACCATTCACTAACCCTGACCATATACCTTTGGAATGTTCAAGAAGTACATTTAATGTCAGAGAAATGTATACAATATACATCCTGAAATTCTGTTTCTTCACAAACATCCATGAAAATAGAGGAGTGCCCCAAAGATTGAATGACAGTTAAATGTTAGAACCCCAAAGCCCCCCAACTCCCCCCTCACACGCATAAACAGCAGCAAAGCAATGACCCCCCCCACCAGCAAAAAAGCATCGGCACCCCCCACCAAGCACTCAAGCGTGTAGCACTCCAGAATTGCAGTACCCCAAAGACTACTCGACATACCACAGGCTCTCTCTCTCCCTAATAGGGGAAAAAGAGGTGTCCCCGTTTCACAGCGAGAGGGGAGACATAACAGACAACTCGCTGATTTATGGTGTTAAAGGTCTGTTGCGTCGCTTTTTCCGAGCTCTGTGGCCAACGAACACTCGTGTTTCTGGGCACACAGCCAGCAGCCAGCTCACTGCTTCCAACCCGGGAGGAAAACAGAGCACCGGGAGGAAATCTGCACAGTCACGGGGAGAAAGTACACGCTCCTTTCAGACAGTGGCGGGAATCGAACTCCCAATCAGTGACCACTGGTGTTGTAAAGTGATTGCGTTAGCTACTACTCTACCATCCTGTCCCAATGCTTTCCCTGTCACTCCACACCTCTCTGACCCGCACCAAGCTAAACCACCCTGGTGTTCTTTGGTGTTTGGGAATTCACCATTCCCTAATAATTTCCATGTGGCTTTAGAAGGCCACTCGACCCATTGAGTCAATGCCAGACCACAGTGCAATCCCACCCATTATCCCCCCCCCCAGTAATTTTCCCTGTAACTTGTTCACGCCAGCTTCTCCCAGATTTTACCATCCACCCCAACAATTTACAGTGGCCATTTAACCTGCTAGCTTGCATGTCTTTGTTGTGGGGGGGGGAACAGGACCCACAGGGAAACACTTAACCACCACACAGACAGTGTCTGAAGTCAGGATCGAACCCGGATCTATGGCACACGTGAGTCAGCAGCTCTGCCGCTGTGCCACTATGCCAGCCCGCTAACGTGAGCTTGTTCCAGGGTGTGGGAGCAGTGTGTTCGGTCTGACCTGACGTATGTATCTTGCCTTTCAGATCGCCCGTGGATCTGGAACATTCCTTATCTCCATGCTCCCGACACCAATGGGAATGTCTGGGCCCCATCGTGACTTGCAGAGTTTCCGGGAGGCACTTCCGCGCGCCCTGATCTGGATCATTTTCCCAGACAGAAGAGCACGAGCAGAATCCAGAAACTGCAGAGCAGTTTACATGCTGACCTGATGAATTCCCCCACATCACTTCCTGTTTGTATTGTCGTTTATATCTCTGTGATTTTTTTTTGCAGAATAAAGTTTTTTTGGAATGTGGTTATGCCACTTACCCAAACATTTCTTTCCCACTGTGCGCAATACTTTGGGTTTATGCGTATATTGATGAGGTAATTTGCTCTTCAAAATGTTTCCCTGTGAAAATACAACCCTTTTTCTTCCTGAGACACAGGAGACGGCAGATACTGGAATCTAGAACAACAAACAAAACGCTGAAAGAACTCTGCTCACCCCACTTGCACATGAATCAGGTGAGACCAGGTAAATGAGGGGATTTTTTTTTTAAAGAACTGAGTTACAATCTCAATCAATTCGACTTGGTAACACAATGCTTTACAGTACAGGCAACCTGGGTTCATTTCCCACCGCTGCCTGTAAGGAGTTTGTACTTTCTCCCTGTGACTGCGTTTGTTTGCTCCCACAGTCCAGTTGCTGGGTTAATTGGTCATTGTAAATTGTCCGGTGGTTAGACTGGAGTTAAATCGGGGGGTTGCTTGGCAGCGTGGCTCAGAGTGCTGGTAGGGCTTATTCCGCACTCTGTGTCAGTAAATACATAAAATATCCCAACGACTGAATGAAGAAACGATATTTAACTTCCAAAAGGGAACTGGATAAATGATTCAAAACAAACAGCAATTGCTGATCTTTTGGGAAATCAGGACTAATGTAAGGGCTCCAATGCAACCCTGGAGAGGTACTGGTTTATTATTGTCGTGTGCAGCAAGATACGGTGAAAAGCTCGTTTTGCATACTGTTCATACAGATGAACACATACAGAATGCTGGAGGAACATAACAAGTCAGGAGGGGAATATATAGCTGATGTTTCAGGCTGAGACCTTTCACCAGGTCTGGAAAGGAAGAAGCGAGAATAAGGTGGTGGTGGTGGGGAGGGGGGTGTTTGGGCAAAGAGAACAGGCCAAAAGGTGATGGGTGGATGGAGCCAGGTGAAGGGGAAGGTGGGTGGGGGGAGATGAAGTGAGAAGCTGGGAGGTGGAAGTGCTGAAGGGCTGAAGAAGGGAAAAATCTGATGGAAGAGGAGAAAGGACCATGGGAGAAAGGGAAGGAGGAGGGCACCAGGTGAGGTGAAGAGAAGAGGTAAGAGGGGAGCCAGAGTGGGGGATAGAAGAATGGAGAGGGGGAAAAATTACCAGAAGTTAAGAGAAATCAATGTAGGAGGCCACCTAGACAGAACATGAGGTGTTGCTCCTCTGACCTGAGAGTGGCCTCATCGTGGCAGAAGAGGGGGCCACTTGCACAATGCATTGAGCTAGAATAAAGTGAAGCAATAACAATGCAGAATAAAGTGTAAAAGCTACTGGCATAAGTGCAGTGCAGATAGTGCACGATCATAATGGGGTAGATTGTGAGGCAAAGAGTCCGCCTTATCATACAAGAGGGCCATTCAAAAGCCTGTTAAGACCAAGATAGAAGCTGTCCTCGAGCTGGTGCTACGTGGTTTCAGGCTTTTGTATCTTCTCCCCAGTGGAGGATGGGAGAAGAGACAATGTCTAGGGTGGGTGGGGGTCTTTGAGTATGTCTGCTGCACTACTGAGGCAGCAAGATGTATAGACAGAATCTGTAGAGGGGAGGAGAGCTCCTATGATGTCTTGCGGTCATATTGCCATAACAAGCAATTATGCATCCAGACAGAATGCTTTCTGTGGTGCATTGGTAAGGATCAAAGGGGACATGCTGAATTCCTTTCGTCTCCTGAGGAAGTAGAGGTGTCACTGAGCGCTCTTGGTGCACCTCACAGGGGTTATTTAAAGTGGAGATAGATAAATTGTTGAAAGATCAGGAAATGAAGTGCAGTGGGGGAATGGAACAGAAAAGGTGATGTGTTCTGGAGCTGTGATGTGTTTTTAATTACACCTGTGCATAAATGTACTCAGATTAATTTAATTATCACATGTACATCGAAACATACAGTGAAATACATAATTTACGTCAACAACCAACACAGCCTAAGGATGTGGTGGGAGCAACCTGCAAGTGTCGCCATACATTTTGGCACCAACATAGCATGCGCTCCGTCATCTTCACAGAACAACACAAGCAACAATAAAACAAGCCCCTTCCTTCCACCCTCCCACCCGTGCACGCAAACAGACAGTTCTCTAACCCGAGGTCGGGCCATATACTTGTGTATATGACGGTAGTGTTGACATTGTCAGATCAGTCATGATCTTATTGAATGATGGTGCAGGCTAGAGGGACCAAGTAACCCATTCCTGGTTTAAGTTTCTTCTTTGGACCACCTGCCCCTCCCGGCCAATAAAATACCTAAAATGTAGTTGCTGTTGCAATATAGAAGGTTTGGTTCTGGTCAACACTCTATAGGTAGGGTATGAACATGAGATTCTGCAAACACACGCAAAATGCTGGAGGAACTCAGCAGGTCAGGAAGTATCGGTGGAAGGAAATGATAGGTTTATTCCCCTCCGTAGATGCTGCCTGACCTGCTGAGTTCCTCCAACATTTTGTGTGTGTGTTGCTTTAGGAAGGATATGCCTGTACTGCAGAAGGTGTAGAGGAGATTCACCGGGACATTGCCTGGATTGGCAGATTGGAAGAGACTGAATAGACAGGAGCAAAAGAAGCTGAAGGCTAACCTGATGAAAATATACAGACGGACTAGGTTTGGGTTATTGAGTTACAGTGAGTTTTTTTTTGCTTGCATGCTATCCAGACAGATGATAAGTAGGTTGAGGTAGTATAAAGGAAACAGAGTGAAGAATATACAGTAATGTTGCAGCTACATAGAAAGTACAGTGCAGGTAGACAGATAAAGTGCAAAGGCCACCACGGGGGAGACTGGGAGATCAAGGGTTCATCTTTTTGCATATGAGAGCTCCATTCAACAGTCTGATAAAAATGGGATCAGAGCTGTCCTTTTGTATTCTGCCTGTTGGGAGGGGAGGAAGGGAGAATGTCCAAGGTGGGTGGGGTCTTTGATTATACTTGCTGCTTTGCTGGGGCAGCGACAAGTGTAGACAAACCCATGGAGGGGAGGCTGGTTCCTGTGATGTGCTGAGCAGTTGTCATTGTGCATTGCCATCGGATGCTTTCTGTGGTGCTTTGATTAAAAATTGGTAAGGGTCTTCGGAAGTAGAAAGATTGGTGAACTTTCTTGGCCATGATTTCTTGTCTACATGGTTGGACCAGGGACCATACCATTACCTTGTCTGAAATGTTGATCACTAACTGGTCTGGCAGAGTGTGAAGTGGTCTGGATGATTACAAACTAGTCCAGCTGATCTAATAATGTTCCAGGGCAGTTCCAACCAATCCAGCTGGTCTGAGGGATCACAAACTGGTCTTGGAGTGGACAGTCATAAAATACTGTAGGGCAGGGGCTCCCATCCTTTTTTATGCAATGGACCCCTCCCATTAACCAAGGGGCCCATGGACCTCGAGTTGGGAATCCCTGCTCTAGGGTTCAAAAACAATCAGACTACTCCAGGTTATCACATGTAGAGGGGTTGTCAGGGAAGAGTGATTATAACGTGCTAAAGCTTCTAAAGATTGGGAGTTGAAGAGTCAAATACCAAGAAACAGATACTCCTTCCCAGTTACCATTAAGGATGTCATGCTGAGGCTTAATGTCAGACTATACTTGGAGTATTGTGAGCCATTTTGAGCCCCGTATCTAAGAAAGCATGTGCTGGAGATGGAGAGGGTCAAAAGGAGATTCCTGAGAATGATCCCAGGAATGAAAGGGTTAACTTACAAGGAGCATTTGATGACTCTGGACCTGTACTCCCTGGAGTCCAGAAAAATGAGAGGGGTTCTCATTGAAGCCTATCAAATATTAAAAGGCCTAGGTAGAGTGGACGTTGAGGGAATGTTTCCAATAGTGGAGGAGTCTCGGAGCAGAGGGCACAGCCTTAGACTACAATGACGTCCCTTTAGAGCAAAGATTAGGAATTTCTTTAGCCAGAGGGTGGTGAATCTGTGGAATTCATCGCCACAGATGGCTGTGGAGGCCAATTTATTGGGTATATTTTAAGCAAAGGTTCTTGATTAGTAAGGGTGTCAGAGGTTACAGGGAGAAGGCAGGAGATGGGTTGAGAGGGAAAATAAATCGGCCATGATGAAAAGGCAAAGTAGACCCGATGGGCCAAATAGCCTAATTCTGCTTCTATTTCTTATGGTCACTGTCTCTGCACTGACCAACAAACACCTGAATCCTGCACTGATCCCATCTGATTTTCTCCATATTTCCACCAACTCCTAAATGTGAATACAGTAGACTGCGAGAGCGTGAGGTGTCAGGTGACTTGTGTGGACTCAGAAACTCGGGCTTTGGCAGCACACAAGCAATGGCTAAAGTTTAAAGAATTAGTGCGTAGTTCACAAGTGAAATATAAACATTCAAAGTAAATACAACTGAGTAGAAAAATGGTCCATCTATGGCAATCATGAGAAGCTGAAGATAGTAGAAGATCAAAGGCATGTAATGTTGCCAAAATAAAAGCAAATGATTGGAAAATGTTCAGAATCCCACAGAGGAGAATAAGGCATTGAGAAGGAATGGAAAAGTAGAAATGAGTTTAGATGAACAAGAAGCAGCGAGAAATATTCAAAGAGATTCTCTGGATAGATAAGAGGGGAAAAGATTTGCAGGTCCCTTACAAACTGAGACAGATGTAATTATATTGGTTTGTTATTATTTCACATGTAATCAAGCTACTTAGTACAGGAGGTGGGATGATGTGTTAAAGTCGTATAAGCATGTTTGTGGGGCCAATTTTGGGAGTATCGTGTGCTCTTCTGGTCACCTACCTACAGACAGGAAAGATTATCAATAAGATTGAAAGAGTGCAGAGAAAATTATCAAAGATGTAGTAGAGTTAAGGACCTGAGTTATATGGAAGTAGGTTGAATAGGTTAGGACGTCATTCGCTGGAGCCTCTGAGAATGAAGGGAGATTTGACAGAGGTATATAAAATTATGGGGAATATAGATAGGGTAAATGCAAGCAGGCTTTATACACTGAGGATGGGTGAGACTAGAATTAGAAGTCATGGGTTAAGGGTGAGAGGTGAAATGTTTAACAGGAACATGAGGGGGAGCTTCTTCACTCTGAGGGTGGTGTGAGTGTGGGTGTAACTGGCTGCCAGTGGAAGTGGTGGATGCAGGTTCAATTTCACCATTCAAGTTAAGTGTGGAGAAGTACATGGATTGGAAGGGCGGAGGGCGATAGTCCAGATGCAGGTGAATGGGACTAGGCAAAGTAATGATTTGGTAAGGACTGGATGGGTCTGTTTCTGTGCAGTAGTGCTCTGTGACTCTATGTACTGATGTACAGTGAAAAGCTTTGTAATGCATGCCTTCCGCATTGATCATTTCATCGTAACAGTGCATTGAGGCAGTAATGACAGAATTCAAAGTATAGTTCCAGTTACAGAGGACATGGTGTGCAGATAGATAATGAGGTGCAAGGTCATGCTGAGCTAAATTATGAGGTTAAGGGTCCATCTCAGGGTACCAGTCAATGGCCTTATAATAGTGGGATGGAAGTTGTCCTTGACCCTGGTGGTATGTGCTTTCAGCCTTTCGTATCTTCTGCCCGATAGGAGGGGGTGATAAGAGAGAATGTCCAGTGTGTGTGGGTGGGATCTTTGGTTGTGTTGGCTGCTTTATTGAGGGAGCAACAAGGGTAGACAGTGTCTATGGAGTGGAGGCTGGTTTCCAATATGTTCTGAGCTGTGTCCACAACTTTGTCCATAACCACAAGAACCAGCAGAGTAGTTGCCCAGCCAAGCTGTGATGCGTCTAGAAAAGATGCTTTCTATGGTGCATCGATAAAAATTGGGGCATGCCAAATTTCTTTAGCCTTAGACCATAAGATGAAGGTGCAGAATTAGAGTTGTTGGTGAGCTTCCTTGCCTGAGGCATCTATATGGATAGACCAGGACAGGTCCAGGTGATGTTGACTCCTAGAAAGTTTAAGTTCTCAACCCCTTCAAAAATCGGTGTGCAATTTGGAGGGGAACTTGCTGATAATGGGGTGGGGTCTCTTGGCACCAGATGTGTGGCGACACTTGCTCAGCACAATCCTCACTGATTTGATTTGATGCAGATGGCACATTCTACTATACCTTTTGATGTACATGTGACAAATAAAACTACTCTTCATCTTCAATATGTGCCAATGAGACCCAAATTCCAGAAAACTAGTGAATAAAAAAAAACTCATGTACAGAGCTGGGTGCAGATTGTCATCGAGTCTTTGAGCACTACAGCACAGCAACAGGCCCTTAAGCCCATCTACTGACCAGGTCTTCTCCTTGGTACCATCTGCCTGCACCTGGACCATAACCCTCCCACCCATATGCCTATCCAAACTTCTCTTCAACGTTGCAGTTCAACCTGCATCCACCACTTCTGGCAGTTCATTCAACACTTGCACCACTCTGAGGGAAGATGTTCCCCTTAAATATTTCACCTTTCACTCTTAATCCATGACCTCTAGTTCCAGTCACTTGTGATAAACCATAATACATAGGAACAGAATTAGGCCATTCCATCATGTCTGATCCCAGATCCCACTCAACTCCATATACCTACCTTCTCTCCATATCCTTTGATGAAACTATCAACTTCCACTTTAAATATACCCACGGACTTGGCCTCCATTGCAGTCTGTGGCACAGCATTCCATAGATTCATTACTCTCTGGCTAAAAAAATTCCTCTTTACCTCTGTTGTAAAAGGTCACCCCATCAATTTTGAGGCTGTGCCCTCTGGTTCTGGATGCCCCCACCATGGGAAACATCCTCTTCACAACCACCTTATCTAGGCCTTTCAACATTTGGTAGGTTTCAATGAGATCCCCCTGTATTCTTCTAAATTCCAGTGAGTACAGGCCCAAAGCTGCCAAGCACTCCTCATACATTAACCCCTTCGTTCCTGGAATCATCCTCATGAACCTCCGGTGGACTCTCTCTAATGACAACACATCCTTTCTGAGATATGGGGCCCAAAACTGTTGACAGTACCCCAAGTGTGGCCTGACTAGTGCCTTATAAAGGCTCAGCATTACCTCCTTGCTTTTATATGGTGCATTAAAGTATATTCTACTCCCCTTGAAATAAATGCCAACATTGCACCCTTCTTTACCACAGACGCAACCTGTAAATTAACTTTCTGGAAGTCTTGCACAAGGATTCCCAAGTCCCTCTGCACCTCTGATGTTTGAACCTTCTCCATTTAGATAATAGGCTGCACTATTGTTCCTTTCACCAAAATGCATTATCATACATTTCCCAACACTGTATTCCATCTGCCACTTTTTTGCCCATTCTTCCAAATTGTTTAAGTCGTGCTGAAATTGCTTTGCTTCCTCAGCATTATCTACCTTCCATCTATCTTCGTATCATCCACAAACTTCGCCACAAAGCCATCAATTCCATTATCCAAATCATTGACAAACAATGTGAAAAGTAACAGTCCCAATACCGACCCCTGATGACACCAGACACTGGCAGCCAACCAGAAAAGGCCCCCTTTATTCCCACTCACTGCCTCCTGCCTGTCAGCCATTCCTCTATCCATGCCAGTATCTTTCCTGTAATGCCATAGGAATTGTCTTGTTAAGCAGCCTCTTGTGTGGCACCTTATCAAATACCATCTGAAATTCCAAGAAAATGACATCCACTGCCTCTCCATTGTCCATCTTGCTTGTTACTTCCTCGAAGAATTCTAACAGATTTGTCAGGCAAGATTTCCCTTTCCTGAAACCAAACTGACTTTGACTTATTTCGTCATTAGTCTCCAAGTACCCCGAAACCTCATCCTTGATAATAGACTCCAACACTTTCCCAACCACTGAGGTTAGGCTAACTGGCCTATAATTTATTTTCTTTTGCCTACTTCCCTTCTTAAAGAGTGAAGTGACATTTGCAATTTTCCAATCCTCTGGGACCATGCCAGAATCAAGTGATTCTTGAAAGATCATGACCAATGCATCCGTTATCTCTTCAGCAATCTCTCTCAGGGCTCTGGGATGTAGACCAGCTGGTCCAGGTGACTTATCCACTTTAAGACCTTCCAGTTTGCCGAGCACTTTTTCCTCTGTAATAGTAATGGCACTCACCCCTACTCCCTGACATTCACGGACCTCTGGCACACTGCTAGTACCTTCCACAACGAAGACTGATGTAAAATCTCCATCCTCCCCTGTTGAGGCAGACCAGTAGTGGGGGAAGAAAACAGGAGGAACCCACTTGAAACCTCACCCCTACCCTGACACCTCCCCGCACTCACATCATAGACATCGACGCCGCCCCCAGCCTCTCCATCACTCATACCCCTCCACACCACCATCCCCACTTCCCTTGTACCTCTCACAGCCTCTCCCTCCATGCCCCAACCCCCCACACACAACCTCCACCCCAAATCACCTCAATACACATCTACTTCCCTCCTCACGCCCTCTCCCCATCATCTTTCTCTCTCCCCTCTTCCTTCTCCTCAGTGCCTTCTCCTCTCCCTTCCCCTTTCCCTCCTTCCCTTACTCCTGACCCCTTGCCGCCTTCTCCCCCTCCCCTCACTCCTGACCCCCTGCCGCCTTCTCCCCCTCCCCTTTTCCCCACCCCACCCCTCGTCCCTCCTCTCTCCCCACTCTCTGCTCTCACAGCCAGGGCGAGGAACGGTGGGGACAGCAGCGCTGCGGGTCGCCGCCGCCTGTGTGGGGCAGGGGCTGAGACCGAGTGTGTGAAGCCGCGTCAGTTTCGAGAGGAGGAGCTCGTGTTTAATTTTATCTCCGGCGCGTAGAAGAGCGGATCAGAAAATGTTCCTGTAGTCTTCCGGAGAACTACTGTGACCACACCGAGGCGGCGGGTTCAGTCTGTAATCTCGGGAACCACTAGGAAATTCTAGGAGATCTCAGCAAGGAATTTTATAAGGAGAGACCTCGTTAACAACACCTGAGACAGCGCAGACTGTGACATAGAAGCTTCGATGCGTGGAAAACTGAGCCTGGAGTATCCCGGGAAGTGTCTGGAAGGTGTGTGTACCCATTGCGGCTGAGAAGGTTGTGCCCTGGTCGTAGCGTAACTGGTGCCGAGATTGTCAAATTAAGCTCGGAGGGAGAGCGGTTATCGCCAGCTTCGGTTTGGGTTGGCAAAATGGAGCGGTGATTTCGGCAGAGAGGGGAGCGGTGGTCAGAGGGAAAAGCTGTGTCCGGGGCTGGGACCCGGGACCCGGGACCCGGGACCGAGAAAAACACAAAATGTTGGGGAGACACAGCGCGTCGGTCAGCGCCCGTGGAGAGAGAAACAGAGTGGAGGGCTTGGGTCCATGATCTTCCGCCAGAACGGCGCGTTTGTTCGTACAGCACGGAAATAGGCCATTCGGCCCAACACTCATGTTTACCCAGATTTCCATCCAAGCTACCGACTGAGATAAGAAGAGTCAGTTCAGAATGGGGCAGTTTTAGTAATGACTGCGTTGTATTGAGGATCAACAGGACCAGGTAAACGTGGAGCCTTCAACTGCCCGGGCGAGTTAAAACATTCGGTTGAGTCTTGCTGTGCTCCGCCAGTGGCCGGGGTGATGGCTACCCGCAAGGGCTGCTTTTGCCCCAACGAGGACAATGCTCGCTTCGTGCTTCTGGCGTTGCTGATCGGCGTGTACCTGGTGTGCGGCGCCGCCGTCTTCTCGGCTATCGAGCGGGACAAGGAGCTGGAATCGCAGCGCCGGTGGGCGCAGCGGAGGGAGAACTTCAGCCGGAGGTACAACATCAGCCGGCTGGAGCTCAGCGCCTTCCTGGGGCACTACGAGGAAGCCGGCATGGCCGGAGTGCGAGTGGACGAGACCCGACCCCGCTGGGACTTCGCTGGCTCCTTCTACTTTGTGGGCACCGTGGTGTCCACCATAGGTAACAAGATACTGTATCCGCCTCCCCTTCCCCAGACCCCGCTCGGTGCCGAGGGTAAACCGCAAGTAATGAACCCATACGCCCATAAGACGTAGGAGCAGAATTAGTCTATTCGGCCCGTCGCGTTTCCTTCTCCATTTCATCATGGCTGATTTAACACAAACAAGAGAAAATCTGCCGATGCTGGAAGTTCGAGCGACACACGCAAAGTGCTGGAGGAACTCGGCAGGCCAGGCAGCATCTATGGAAAAAAAGTACAGTTGACGTTTCGGGCCAAAACGTACTTTTTTCCATAGATGCTGCCTGGCCTGCTGAGTTCCTCCAGCATGTTGTGTGTGTTGGCTGATTTAACATCCCGCTCAACACCATTCTCCCGTCTTTTCCCACAACCTTTGACGCCTGACTAATCAAGAATCTGTCAACCTTTGCTTTAAATATACCCAGTGACTTAGCTACCACAGCCATCTGTGGCAACGACTTCCCCAGATTCATCACTCCTGCTAAAGAAATTCCTCCTCATCTCTGTTCTAAAGGGACATCCCTCTGGTCCCGGACTCCTCCCACTCTAGGAAACATCCTTTCCAGTCCACTCTATTTAGTCCTTTCAATATTGGTTAGGTTTCAAAGAGACCCCCCTCATCCTTCTAAATTCCAGCAAGTGTAGGTCTGAAACCATGATACATTAACCCTTTCATTCCCAAGATCGTTCTTGTGAACCTCCTTTGGATACTCTCCAATGCCAGTAGATCCTTTCTTCTATAAGGTACCCAAAGCTGCTCACGATATTCCAAGTGTAATGTGACCAATGCTTTATAAAGCCTCAGTGCTGGGGTGGGGTGGGGTAGTTGTGGGGAAGTTAAAGTGAATTGAGACTGAATTCACCAAATCCCCAAACGTTCACCTCAGTGGGCGTCAACGGGAAGTGAAAGAAGCATAATCAGGTTTAGTATCGCTGACATATGTTTGAAAATATGTTGTTCTGTGTCAGCAGTGCAGTGCAATATATAAAAATACTATCAGTCGCAATAAGGAAGGAAGAGAGAAAGAAGGGAAGATAGTGAGGCAGTGTTCATGGACCATTCAGAAATCTGATGGTGGAAGGGAAGAAACTTCCTAAAGTGTTGTGTCTTGGTCTTCAAGCTCCTGTACTTCCTTCCTCAAGGTAGTAATGAGAGGCGGTAAGGTCCTTGATGATGGATGCCACCTTCTTGAGGCCTCGCCTTTTGAAGGGAGGCTAGTGCTCATGGTGGAGCTGGCTAAGTTTACAACCCTTGGCAGCTTTTCCCAATCCTGCACACTGCCGTCTCCGTACCAGACAGCGAAGCAACTCGTTAAAATCTGCCAGGGAGAAACTGTTCATTGTGAGAGGGATCTACTTGGCATGTAGATTACTCCGTGGGAGGGGGTCTGCTGTGAGAGAAGATCTTCTCCGTGACAGGGTATCTGCTCATGATGAAGGAGATGGACTCAGAGTGAAATCTGTTCATTACAAGGAGTGTGTTGTGCTCAGAGAGAGGTTTGCTGGTGGGATCAGTGTTCAACACAGGCCCCCAAAACTGTCAAACTTACAAACCGTGTCCACTTTACTAGGTTCACCTCCACACCTGCTCAGTGATGCAACTATCTTATCAGCCAATCACGTGGCAGCAGCTCAATGCATAAAAGCATCCAGACATGGTCAAGAGGTTCAGTTGTTGTTCAAACCAAGAGTCAAAGTGGGGAAGAAATGTGATCTAAGTGATCATTGTGGTTTGAGGTGGTTTGAGTATCTCAGAAACTGCTGATCTCCTGGGGCTTTCACATGCACACAGTCTCTTGAGATTACTGAGAATGGTGCGAGAAACAAAAACATCTGGTGAGCTGCAGTTCTGTCTGCGAAAATGTCCTTGTTAATGAGAGGCATCAAAGGAGACTGGCCAGACTAGTTCAATCTGACAGGAAGGTGACAATAACTCAAATAACCATGTGCTACACAACAGCGTGTGCAGAACAGCCTCTCTGAACTTTGAAGCGGATGGACTATAGCAGCAGAAGATGTCAGTGTACCTATTAGGTGGGTCTAATAAAGTGGCCACTGAGTGTAACTTTCTACCCAATAGAATCAATATTTATTTCTGTAAACAGGTCTGAAATAACAGGATATTAATCCCATTGCTTTGTTCAAATTTGCCTACTTTCCATCAGTGACTTTAGATTCAGATTCATTTACTTATCACATGTACATAAATGAATCAGAATTGGAATTGGAGGTCGGTAATGGAATTTAGGAAACCAACACAGCACACCCACATTGCGAGGCAGAGCAACACAAGACACAGCAAGCAACAAAACAATAACAGCAAACAAGGATGAGGGGTAGTTACAGGGCAGGGGTAATGGAATGGCCGGGTAGGAGCTTGAGTCTGCAGTCGAATGTCAGCGATCCCCAAAGTCATACTGCAAGTGCTGACAAGACCAGCGATCCTCAGTCGTAGACCAGTTCTAGGCTGGAGGTTCGTATAGGTGATGAGTCCCGGGTATGGGCAGGAATCACGAGGACCGGTGGTCTCCTAGGTCACTGGGGTAGGAGATCCATCATTGCTGTCAGTAAAGCACTTAGGGTCCTGAGAGGATTAGCCTTGAGCTGAAGTCACCGTTCCTTTCTACCTAGCACCTGGAACACACAGTGTACAACTGTCACATGCTGGCCTGCCCCACACCTTCAAACTCAGAAGATCTATTTCTGTTCCATTTGAACGTTACAAATCTGGACTAGAGAGAGTTGAAGTATGAAAGAAAGACCATGAACTTCTATCAGATCTTCTCTGAGCTGGGGACACCTGAAAGTTTTTTGCATTTAATGGGCTGGGACATGTTGGACCCTTCACCTTTGTTACCTATCCAGACATCTCTTAAACGTTGAAATTGAGCTTAGATGCATCATTGTGCATTCAGCTCTTTCCACTCTCTCACAATATTCTGAGTGAAGAAGTTTCCCCTTATGTTCACAGTAAACTTTTCACCTTTCATCCTTAACCCATAACCTCTAGTTGCCCCACCCAACCTCAGTGGGAAAAAAAGCCTTCTTGCATTTACCCTATCTATACCCCTTATAATTAAGTATAACTCTATCAAATCTCCCCTCAGTCCTAACCTATTCAACTATTCCTTGTAATTCAGGTCCAGACCCAGCAACATCCTTGTAAGTTTTCTCGCTACTCTTTCAACCTCATTAGCATCTTTCCCGTGGGAAGGTGACCAAAGCTGCACTGAATACTCCAAATTAGGCCTTAATGATGTCTTATTGAACAACTTCAACATACTCAGTACTTTGATTTATGAAGGCCAATGTGCCGAAAGCTTTCTTTAAGACCCCATCAATCTGTGATGCCACTTTCAGTGAATTATGGACCTGTATTCACAGATCCCTGTGTCCAAGCACACTCCTCAGTGCCCGACCGTTCACTGTGTAAGACCTACCCTGGTCGGCCCTACTGAAGTACAACACCTCATATTTGTCTGCATTAAATTCCATCTGCCATTTTTCAGCCCATTTTCCCAGCTGGTCCAGATCCTGCTGCAAGCCATGATAGCCTTCCTCACTGTCCACTACAGTCCCACTTCGGTGTTATCTGAAAATTTGCTTATCCAGTTAACCACATTAGCATCCAGTTTAATGATATAGGTGACAAAAAACAATGGGCCCCATCACCAATCCTTGTGGCACTCCACTAGTCACAGGCCTCTAGTCAGAGGGGCATCCATCTACAACCACTCTCTGTCTTCTCTCACAAAGCAAACGTCTAGTCCAAATTACTACCTCATTTTGAATGCCGAATGACTGAACCTTCTTGAGCAACCTTCCATGCAGTACCTTGTCAAATGCTTTGCTAGAGTCATGTAGACAACATCCTCTGCCTTGCCTTCATCAACTTTCCTGGTAACTTCCTTGAAAAGGTATAAGATTGGTTAGACACGACCTACTACACACAAAGCCATGCTGACTATCCTTAATCACTCTGTGTCTATCCATGCTTGCATCTTCCAAATCTTCATTTTCATTGTAACATTCAAGATGGTTGTCGATAGCTTTAAATTCTTTGTAGTTCCTAACTTGTAGAAGTAGTGAAATTGTTTCATTTTCACTCCCGGCCATTTCTGGCATCTCCAAACCTGAATGCTTGAAACCACAGTGAGCAAAGCAGTTTTGAATTGTCTTACTGCTTATCTTTCACCACCTATCTGTGTCAAAAATCGCTGCTTTTTGAACACAAGCGCACATATGACGCTATTTAAAATCCGTATGCTCTAAGCAAGTTGTAGTGTCTAACAGCCACATGATGTGCATAGGAATGACGCTAGTTAGGAAGTGTTTGGCAGCACTCTCTGTTCCAACTAAGTGGCACAACGTCCCAAATAAACAAAGTGAATCCCAACTATTTCCTCGATTAGTTTTTGTTCTTCAAGAGTTGTCCCAAATAAGCGGCTGCCCTGGTTAACTGATCAACCGGAATCCACTGTGCAATAGAATCAATCAAAAGCTGCACACAAATAAAGACACTGCTTTACGTTGACTGTTTTACTGAGGCAGTGAGAAGATTAGACAGGGTCCATAGAAGGGAGGCTGGTTCCCATGATGTGCAAAGCTGTGACCAGAACTCTGCATTTTCTTGCCCTCTCTGTCAGAGCAATTGCCATACCAAGCAGTGATATGTCTGGATCAGACGCTTTCCGTGGTGCATCTACAAACTTTTGTAAGCTATATTTCCTTTGCAATCTGGGAACGATAGCCATCAATTTAAACACAGCAGGAGGGAAGTGGTTAATGAACGTTTATAGAAATAGTATTGATTGTAGCACTTGTGCAGGTAGTAATTGAAAATTTCTGTCTTGGATTCCTGTGTTGAACAACTGCACGACCACGTTCGTACAAGGTTCCACATGTCTACTGGGAGAGTGGGCTGTGTTCATCCCTCCACCTGTTCCAGAGCCTGAGGAGAACTTTACTTTCATTGATCTGGGATTTGTTCCATTCCAAAAGACCAATGGGCCTTGGTTTAGCATCCCAGGGGAAAGGCAGACCCACAACTTGCTGGCAGACACCAGAGTTGCCTAGCCACAGCTGAGCAGATCCCATTGACTGAGAAGATCCCACCCCTGAACAGTTCCCACCCACTGAGCAGATCCCATCCCTGAACTGACTGAGCAGGTCCCACCCAGAGAGCAGATCCCACACACTCGGGTGGATCCCACAACAGATCCACGCCAAGCAGATCAGACAGTGAATTGATTGCAGTCATTGAGAAGATTTCACTGAGCAGATCCCAGCCACAGAGATGAACTTACAGAGCAGACCCCAGTGACGGAGCTGATCTTACAGAGCAGATCGCACTCCCTTTCAGAAATCTCTCCAGCACACTGAAGCACCCCTGTATCGTGTAGACAATCTGTGACCTGCAGAGCTACAGACCCAGCACTGGAAGGAGCACCCTCTTAGCCAGTACTATTCAAAAGCCCATAGCCTCGTTGTACACTGCAATTTTCTATGATTCTGATCAATAATCCTAATATAAGGTACTTCTTTAAGATTAATAGGGAATTAAATTCGTTTACCTTTGTTCCAATTCTTCTGTATTTTAACCCCGTTGGCTGCGTTTAGTTGTAATTTGTCATAAATAAAGATTCGCCACCTCATTCTGCACTGGCTGAATTTTGTTTCACCCCTTTTACTTACATACCCTTGCATGCAATGAAATTAACCACATCTCATTTCATGTGGGGAAACAATATTACTTAGATTGTTTTATAAAGTATTTTTAAATGGATTACATGTTAATTCAAAAATAATCAAGAACAGGATGTAGAACCTTTAGGGAGGTGCAGAGGAGATTTATCAGGATACTGCCTGGACGAGAGAACATTTCTTATGAAGATAGGTTGAGCGAACTAGGGCTTTTCTCTTTGGAGCAGAGGAAGATGAGAGGCGACTTGGTAGAGGTGTACAGGATGATAAGAGACAGCCAGATAGTTTTCTCCAGGGTTGAAATGGCTAAAGTGAGGGGGCATGATTTTGAGGTGATTGGAGGAATGTATAAGGGGATATCAGGTAAGTTTTTTGCACAGAATGGTTGGTGAATGGAACACCTTGCCAGGTTTGGTGGAAGATTCAGATGCAGTAGGGACATCTAAGAAACTCTTAGATAGACATGTGGATGGTAGAAACATGGAGGGCTATGTAGAAGGGAAGGATTAGATTGATCTTAGAGTAGGTTAAAAGGTTGGCACATAATTGTGGGCCAAAAGGCCTGTATTGTGCTGTACTCTTCTATGTTCTAGTTCCCTACTTCAAGAAGGGTTGGATCTAAAGCTATGATGTCTTATAAAGCTCCTGTGTGTGAGTAGGTACACTCCTCTACACCCTCTCTAGGATTGCCACTCTACTTGTCCCAGAACTTGAAGAAGATAAAAGACTATGCAGTTTGAGTTCCAAAGAGACTGAGTCCACGTGTGTGGATCATTAACATAAAGTGTCTCAGAACATAGTACAGCACAATATAGGCCCTTTGGCCAAGGATGCTGTGTCAACTCCTTAACCTACTCTAAGATCAATCTAACCCTTCTGTCCATTTTACTGTCATCCATGTGCCTATCTACGAGTTTCTGAAATTTCCCTAATGTATCTGCCTCTACTTACCTGTATTCCACACATCCTCCACTCTCTGTGTTAAAAAAAATCTACATCTGACATGTCTCTATACTATCCTCCAATCCCTTTAAAATATCTCCCCTCATATTAGTCGTTTTTGCCCTGGGAAAAGCTGTTGGCTATCCACTCTTATCTATGTCTCTTATTATCTTCTACAGCTCTATCAAATCACTTCTCATTCTCTGTCACTCCAAAGAGAAAAGCCCGAGCTCATTCAGTCTAGCCTAATAAATCGTGCTGTCCAATCCAGGCAGCGTCCCGGTCAATTTCCTCTGCACCTTCCTGAAAGCTTCCCCATTCTTCCCATAATGAGACGACCAGAGTGAAACAATACTCCAGGTGTGGCCTAAGCAGAGTTTCAGTGTCAATACAGAAACAGGCACTTTAGCTCAACATGTCCATGCTGAACAAGGTGCCCAACTAAGCTAGTCGCGTCTGCCACATTCGGTCCATATCCTCTTAGCTACACACGTACTTACCTAAATGTCTTTTAAATATTGTTATTGTTCCTGCCCCGACCAATTCTTCTGGCTGCCCATCTCATATACACACCACCCTCTGAAGATGCTGCTGCTTAGGTTTCTTTTAAGTTCAAGTTCAAACTTATTGTCATCCAACCATACTGCTCACGTGTATACAGCTAAAGGAAACAACAAGGTGCATCGGGTGCACAGAACATACAAAACATACACCACATAAAGTAATATTAACAGATAACTTAAAACATTCTGTAGATGTATAAGTAGAGTAAAGGTGCATATACAACATGTAGTTAAATATATAACAGTGTAATGCTACTGGTGCTGTCATAAATCGTGTGTACTGGGTGCCTGGGGGAAGCCTAACAGTCCTGTTCTTATTCGGAGGTGCCTTCTGCCTGATGGTAATGGGGTCAAAGAGATTTGTGTGGGATCAATGGTGAGGACTCTGCGAGCATACGTGTCTGATATATGGATTAGATCTTTTCCCTCTCACCTTGAATCTCTGCCCTCGAGGTACCCTTTCTCTGGGACAAAGACTGTGTGCGCACTCACCCTATCCATGCCCCTTGTGATTTAAGGTATATGCAGAGCCTCCTACGTCCTAAGGAATACAGTCCTAGCTGGCCCACTTAGAGATACAGCTTGGTAATAGGCCATTCCGGCCCAATGGCACTGTGCTGGCATGTGACCAATTAACCCTCCTAACCCCACGTCTTTGGAATGTGGGAGGAAACCAAAGCACCCGCACTGGGGGAACCCACACAGTCGTGGTGAGAATGTACAAGGTCCTTACAAACAGCGGTGAGAATGGAACCGGATCGCTGGTGGTGTAATACTGTCACGTTAGCTGCGATGCTGCCAAGCCATCCCTCAGTAACTCAGGATCCCAACCCTTAGTAACATCTTTGTAAATTGTCCTTGCTCTTTCCCGCAGCAGGTTGGACAGAACGGTACAGAATCCCGTAGAGTTGGACAAGAACGCAAAATAATCAGCCATATGCAGCTGTTCAGTTATTCAAACTGAAGTAACTTGTAGACTTACATACCTAGGCTTTGAAATGGTGGTCACACGCATGAGAAAATGTGCTGGTGCTGGGAATCCAAAGCAGCACGCACAAAATGCTGGAGGAACTCAGCAGGTCAGGAGGGTCTCGGCCCGAAATGCCAACTGTTTACTCTTTTGCATAAATGCTGCCTGGCCTGCTGAGCTCCTCCAGCGTGTTGTGTGTGAAACGGTGGAGGACTGGAAAAATGGGATGAAGTTTGTTTGTTTGCACCCCTGGGTCTTCTTGGGCTCTCAGCACAGGACATCTGTCGCTCTGACTCTAGTAAGCTTAAATTTGGCAGGATCTCCAATTCTACTGTTTATTTTGTTCAATTAGTTTACATTACTTTCATGTTTTAAATTATTTCTGATTTCTGCCAGGGGAGGTGGTGGAAGCAGATAAGATAGCAACAGTTAGGGTGTTAAGGTAGCATTGCGGTTAGCGTCACGCTATTCAGTGCGACGGGGAGAACGCACAAACACCTTACTGACAGCGGCAGGAATTAAACCCCAATCACTGGCACTGAAAGAGTTACATTAGCCGCAATGCTACTGTGTTCCATTATCTGCAGTTTTTTTGAATGATCATTTCTAGGAATAATGTAATTGCACTGGAGAGGATGTGCAGGAATGATTTCTGAGGGTGGTGCCACATTCATATACTCATACAACTTAGAAGTAGGCCACTCAGCCCTTTGAGTCTGTGCTGACTCACTGAGGAATCCCATCAGGGAAATTCCCTTTCATTTCCTATAAACTATTCTCTCTCGTTCTCATCTTTTCCCTGATTTCCCTACCAGGACTGGAAAGTTGAATCAGACATGAAGGATTGGATGGGGTGAGGCTGTTTTCTTTGGGACAGAGCAGGCCACGAAGACACCTACTTGAGGTGTATAAAGGGCCCAGGTAGGATAAATTGAAAGAATGCTTCCCTTCACGGAGGGATTAAAAACCAGGGAGCAAAGATGTGAAGTATTTGGAAGGAGAAAAGCAAATGATGAAATATCTTTTCTTGTAGAGGGTGATGGGATGTGGAGCTCAGTGTCTGAAAGTGTGTTGGAGGTAGAATCCCTCTTCACATCTTGAAGAGCAGCGACCTGCAGGGCTATGGATTTTGTGGCTAGTGGGCTAGGACTGGCTACCTGGCACAGACACAATGGGCCAAGTAACCTCTTCCCATGCCATAAATTTACTGTTTCTGTCTCTGTAGAGAACATATAACAGTACAGTACAGGCCCTTCAATCCACAATGTTATGCTGACCTGTTAACCTACTCTAATATAAATCTTGCCCTTCCCTCCCACATAGCCCTCCATTTTCATTCATCCATCTGCCTATTCAAGAATCTCTTAAATGTCACTAATGTATCTGCCTCTACCATTACATTCCACACACTTGGTAGCACGTTCCACACGCTCACCACTCTCTCTGTAAAATACCATCACATTCCACACACCTTGGCCAGCTGTGGCGTAGTGGCATCAGCGCTGGACTTTGGGGCGGAAGGTCCCGAGTTCAAATCCAGCCAGCTCCCATGCACGCTTTCCATCAGTGCTGGGTTGAGCGTCGAGCTAGCAACTCAGCCTTGTAAAAAAGGAAATTGCCTGCTACAGAAATATCAACAGCAGAAGGTTGATGGCCTATGCTCTTTTGTGAGTTTAAAAGCAATTTCTCTTTCTCCACACACCTGGTGGCATATTTCTGCACACTCACCACTCTCTGTGTAAAATACCTGTTGTGTATTCAATATTTCAGCCCTATTGTAAATATTTTGTTTGATGCAGGTTATCTGTAAAAGTACGTAAATGGCATACGTCATGATACCACCACGTCATACATACGCATCTCGCTTAAAGTAAAAATAAAATTAAGGCCTGTTCACCTGGGCTTCAGTCTTTTCCTTGCAACTACTTGGAGTTACAAAACATCACAGTGACAATAAGGAAGTTTTAAATGAACCCAAGACAACTACGCACCTTGTTGAAGCGCAGTGAGGCGTTTGAGTTTTTAAAACAGCAGTGAGAAACAATCGAGCAAAAAGAAACAACATAACACACGCTTCTTTGGAAAGGGACAGGAATGCTCGAGTTTTTAAAAAAGCAGGAAACTGATGAGTTTGCGGGTTCATAAACTGTAGTTACTGGGTGATAATAATCATAAATTTTAAAAAAAGCAGAAATGGCTGCTGACATCAGAAAGATGGATGTGTTTGAATAGCTCATGTATACTGAGCTAAATGAGTAGTATTTTGAAGCAATTGAAATAGCCAATGAAAAACTAGTGCCAGTTTTGCTGAGTGCATTAGGTAGAAAAGCCTACAGTTTCCTTAGAAATTTAACTGCTCCAACCAAACCAGCTGGAAAGAGCTTTGTTGCTATTGTGAAAGTAATGTGGGAACATTTAGAAATAAAACCACTGTTGATCATAGAAGACTTCAGGTTTCATAACTGGGATCAAAAGGAAATGGCTGACTTGAAGAGATTGTCTGAGCGTTGTCAGTTCAGTGATTAACTTAATGATTCTCTGAGAGATCATTTAGTTTGTGGAATCTTACAAGAAAGCATTCAAAAATAGCTCCTCGCTGAAGTACAACTTAGATTTAAAAGAGTAGTTGTAATTGCCGTATCAATAGAAACAGCAGACAGAGAAGCAATTAAGTTGCAGTCAGGAATTAAAGTGAGCATGTATAAGATTGCAATGTCTAAACAGAAATCAGCCTAGCCAAACGTGCGTTGCCATCGTGGCAAAGGCTCACATACACCAGACCAATGCAGATCTTTGTGTGTCTTCTACAAAATGGGTCACATGCAAAGAGCATATCAAGCAGACAAAAATCAATGGACTGCACAGGGGAAGAGAAAAAGATAAAGTGTCAAGTTTCAGTTTCCAAATGAGCATTAATCTGCATGTTGCAGATGAAAAAAAAAAGATAATGATGAGAGTGATACAGGATTGGGTAGCCTGGAGTTTTACAACATGAAGCCTATCAGTAGACAATCAATATGGCTTACACCAGAAGTGAATGGCAAATTTTTAATTAAAATGGAGTTGGACAGTTATTCCACAAAATGAGTTTGAACAACATTTCAAAAATACTAAACTGAAGCCTACAAATACCCAGCTAAGAACTTATACTGGAGAAAAGATTACCCCTGTGAGAAGGGCATTTGTAACAGTGAAATGCAACAACCAACAAGCCACATTGTGTTGTATGTGGTAAAAACAGGAGGGCCAGTATTGTGGGGCTGTGATTGGCGGAGACAACTACATATTGATTGGAGATCCACAACCCCTGTAATAGGGTCAACTGAAAGTGAATTAAGAAAGGTACTGGATGATGCCACACCTTCAGACTTGTATACATCGGGCCTTCAAACACCCATCTCTGGCCAGGACAAATATCAGGACTCTGCATCTGGATTTGCTGACTTTGGTCTTTGACATTTGGATTTGTACCTGAAGCATTCTCCTGCACTTCTGGGTATAAAGTCCTAACTATTCAATCTTTCCCTGTAGCTCAATTCCTCAAGTCCCAGCAACACCTTGTCAATTTTCTCCACACACTTTTAAGCCAGTTGATATCTTTCCTGAAAGTAGGTGACCAGATCGCCACACAATCTATGCCCCTCATGGTTTTATACACCCTGCATAAAGTCAACCCCTCATTTTCCTATGTTCCAATCTTTTATTGGTCCTCACCATCGAGCAGGCAAAGCAGGAAAATTACGAAGGTCAAATTTAATGTGTTTGTGGTATTTATTTACTCGATTTTCAGTCTTTGTTTGGACTTGTGATGCCAAAAACTGGATTTTTAGACACGCTATCACTTATCATTTACTTTAAGAAAATACAATTGTCTGCCTAGACACTTGGAATTCTCAGTACCCCTGGGTCAAACACAGTCAGGATGGGTTAGAAGTGAACCATTAAAATAACAGAGGCCATTTGGTCCAAAAGTTTCCAAATGTTCCTTTCCTTCTATTTATTTACCTCAGCTGTAAATACTTTGAATATTCACTTATGTAAATTCCTCCACAAAAACTTTGCCTTTGGTCCATGTTATGCCAGGATCAGAATCAGGTTTATCTGTCTATCTATTTATTTATTTAGAGATACATTTAAAGGATGTTCAGACAAATACATGGATAGGAAACATTTGGAGGGATATGGGCCAAACTCAGACAAATGGGAATCAGAATCAGGTTTATGTCATGAAATGTGTCGTTTTGTGGCAGTAGTACAGTGCAATTTATAAAAAATTATTATAGGTTGCGAGAAAGTGAACACTCACAAGGTGACAAGCCCCAATGGAGTATCTGGTAGGGCTCTAAAAACGTGGGCCAACCAATTGGTGGCTGTGGTCAAAGACATTTTCAATCTCATTGCTTCAGTCAGAAGTTCCCACCTGCTTCAAAAGGGCAACAATCTTACCAGTGCCCAAGAAGAGCTGGGTGAGCTGCCTTAGCGACTGTTGTCCAGTAGCACTCGTGTTTGCAGTGATGAAGCACTTTGAGACGTTAGTTATGGCTAGAATTAACTCCTACCTCAGCAAGGACCTGGACCCACTGAAATTTGCCTATTACACAATAAGTCTCCGGCAGATGTGATCTTGATGCTTCTTCACCTGGCCTTGGATCACCTGGACAATAGTAATATCTACATTGGGATGCTGTTTAATGACTGCAGCTCAGTGTTCAGCACCATCATTCCTACAGTTCTGATTGAAAAGCTCCAGAAGCTGAGCATCTTCAACTAGATCCACAACTTTATAAACGGAAGACCACAATCTGTGTGGATCTTAAATAACATCTCCAGCTCCAGCTTGTAGAATCTCAGATGGAGATGAGAGGGCGTACAGGAGTGAGATGTACCAGCTAGTTGAGTGGTGTCGCAGCAACAACCTTACACCCACTGTCAGTAAGACGAAAGAGCTGATTGTGGACTTCAGGAAGGGTAAAATGAGGGAACACAAACTAGTCCTCATAGAGGGATCAGAAGTGGAGAGAGTGAGCAACTTCAAGTTCCTGGGTGTCAAGATCCCTGAGGATCTAACCTGGTCCTAACAAAATGAAGGCAAGACAGCGGCTATATTTCATTAAGAGTTTGAAGAGATTTGGTTTGTCATCTAAATCACTCAAAAACTTCTATAGACGTACCATGGAGAGGATTCTAACAGGCCGCCTCACTGGCTGGTAGGGGGGCTACTGCGTAAGACCAAAAGAAGCTACAGGAAGTTGTAAAATTAGTCAGCTTCATCTTTGGTACCAGCCTCCATAATATCCAAGGCATCTTCAGGGAGCGGTGTCTCAACACGGTGATGTCCATTATTAAGTACCCCCAGCACCCAAGGGCACACCTTCTTCTCATTGTTACCATCAGGTAGGAGATACAGAAGCCTGAAGACACTCAGCAATTCAGGAACAGCTTCTGCCCTTCTGCCATATGATTCCTAAATAGACATTGAACCCATGAATACTTTTTAAAAATATATATTATTTCTGTTCAAGTTACATGTATGTACTTACTGTAATTGATTGTTAGATTCATTTATTTTTTTCTATATATTATGGGTTATTATATTGAAGTGTTGCTGCTAAGTTAACAAATTTCACGATACATGCCAATGTTAATAAACCTGATTCTGAAGAAATAGAACATAAATAGTGCAAAAAGAGAGCAAAATAGTGTTTATGAGTTCATGGACCGTTCAGAAATCTGATGGCAGATAGGAGGAAGCTGTTCCTAAGACACTGAGTGTGCACCTGCAAACTTCTGTACTTCCTCTCAAATTAAATCAAGTTTAATTATCATTCAAGCCATACATAGACACAGCTGAATGAGACAGTGTTCCTCTGGGGCCAAGGTACAAAACATTCAAAATAGCAAGCAAATGTTCGGAAAGAGTGAGTAACATAATTCAAAATGTCAAGTGCAGTAGCATATTCACTCGAGGAAAACAAGTTTGCAAATGTTTGGGCACCGCTGGTCAAAATTTCTGTTACTGTGAATGGTTAAGTGAGTAGAAGATGAACTGATCTCCAAAAGTCATAAAGTTAAAGATGAAACATTCTTTTCAACATTTTAAGCAAGATTAGTGTATTATTTTTGTTTTGTATAATTTTAGAGTGGAAAAAAAAGGAAAGGAGCCGCATGCAAAAGTTTGGGCACCCCAAGAGATTTGAGCTCTCAGGGAACTTTTACCAAGGTCTCAGACCTTAATTAGCTTGTTAGGGCTATGGCTTGTTCACAGTCATCGTTGGGAAAGGCCAGGAGATGCAAATTTCAAAGCTTTATAAATACCCTGACTCCTCAAACCTTGTCCCAACAATCAGCAGCCATGGGCTCCTCTAAGCAGCTGCCTAGCACTCTGAAAATTAAAATAAATGATGCCCACAAAATAGGAGAAGGCTTTAAGAAGATAGCAAAGCGTTTTCAGGTAGCTGTTTCCTCAGTTCGTAATGTAATTGAGAAATGGCAGTTAACAGGAACGGTGGAGGTCAAGTTGAGGTCTGGAAGACCAAGAAAACTTCCCCAGAGAACTGCTCGTAGGATTGCTAGAAAGGTAAATCAAAACCCCCGTTTGACTGCAAAAGACCTTCAGGAAGATTTAGCAGACTCTGGAGTGGTGGTACACTGTTCTACTATGCAGCAACACCTGCACAAGTATGACCTTCATGGAAGAGTCATCAGAAGAAAACCTTTCCTGCGTCCTCACTACAAAATTCAACGTCAGAAGTTTGCAAAGAAACATCTAAACAAGCCTGATGCATTTTAGAAACAAGTCCTGTGGACTGATGAAGTTAAAATAGAACTTTTTGGCCACAATGAGCAAAGGTATGTTTGGAGAAAAAAGGGTGCAGAATTTCATGAAAAGAACACCTCTCCAACTGTAAAGGACGGGGGTGGATCAATCGTTCTTTGGGCTTGTGTTGCAGCCAGTGGCACGGGGAACATTTACTGGTAGAGGGAAGAATGAATTCAATTAAATACTAGCAAATTCTGGAAGCAAACATCACACCATCTGTAAAAAAGGTGAAGATGAAAAGAGGATGGCTTCTACAACAGGATAATGATCCTAAACACACCTCAAAATCCACAATGGACTACCTCAAGAGGCGCAAGCTAATGGTTTTGCCATGGCCCTCACAGTCCCCAACCTAAACATCACTGAAAATCTGTTGGTAGACCTCAAAAGAGCAGTGCATGCAAGACGGCCCAAGAATCTAACAGAACTAGAAGCCTTTTGCAAGGAAGAATGGGTGAAAATCCCCCAAACAAGAATTGAAAGACTCTTAACTGGCTACAGAAAACGTTTACAAGCTGTGATACTTGCCAAAGGGGGTGTTACTAAGTACTAACTATGCAGGGTGCCCAAACTTTTGCTGCGGGCCCTTTTCCTTTTTTATTTTGAAACCGTAAAAGATGGAAATAAGAAAGTAATCTTGCTTAAAATATTAAAGAAATGTGTTATCTTTAACTTTATGCCTTTAAAGAGAGCTTTTGTTACATTGGCCTTTATTAATCAAAGTATTGAGTATAAGAGCTGGAACGTTATGATGAGGTTGTTTAAGGCATTGGTGAGGCCGAATCTGGAGTATTGTGTTCAGTTTTGGTCACCAAATTACAGGAAGGACATAAATAAGGTTGAAAGAGTGCAGAGGAGGTTTACAAGGATGTTGCCGGGACTTGAGAAACTCAGTTACAGAGAAAGGTTGAATAGGTTAGGACTTTATTCCCTGGAGCGTAGAAGAATGAGGGGAGATTTGATAGAGGTATATAAAATTATGATGGGTATAGATAGAGTGAATGCAAGCAGGCTTTTTCCACTGAGGCAAGGGGAGAAAAAAACCAGAGGACATGGGTTAAGGGTGAAGGGGGAAAAGTTTAAAGGGAACATTAGTGGGGGCTTCTTCACACAGAGAGTGGTGGGACTATGGAATGAGCTGCCAGATGAGGTGGTAAATACGGGTTCTTTTTTAACATTTAAGAATAAATTGGACAGATACATGGATGGGAGGTGTATGGAGGGATATGGTCTGTGTGCAGGTCAGTGGGACTAGGCAGAAAATGGTTTGGCACAGCCAAGAAGGGCCAAAAGGCCTGTTTCTGTGCTGTGGTTTCTATGGTTTTGGAAATCAGTTCATCTTTTACTCGCTTCGCTATTCACAGTAACAGAAATTTTGACCGGGGTGCCCAAACTTTGGCATGCCACGGTATAGTCCAAGACACTGAGTGACAATGTCCAGCAGTCGATGTACAGTCTCCCGGCAGTGTACAGATGCACGCAGTCCAGCCCATCATTCCACCGCTCAAACAGGGGAGGGCAGGCCCCAGCCGAGCTCAACCACACTGTAGTGTTTCTGCGGCTCTCACCTGGTCTGCAGCAGCAAGCAAGCCCGAGACTTGAGGCCTAGCTCTGGCTACAGCTGAGGCTGCACAACTCCCGTGTCGACTCTCCCACCACTGGACCGGGGTAACAGGCCTGCAGCAACTTACATCATCACTGCCCAACAGAGTCTTGCGATCGCAAATGAAATGTCCGAGACATCTCCCACGGTTATACTGCGCCAACTCTGACGATTCCAGGTAGCGAGCAGTGACAGGGTCTGCAGGGAGGTCAGCTCCTCCAAACCCGAAATGGCTCCTCGGATACACTGGCAGGCTGCTCTGATATCACGACCGGCTCCTGCGATATCCCGACATCTCAGCGACTCCGCTGCCGGCACCAGTCCAGCTACTCTGATCGACAAGCACTGCACTGATGGAGCAGCCCTGCAGTACCCGATGTTCTTGGAGAAGAATCGTCTTTGGATTGTAAAAAAACACATCCTACAAAGAGAGAAGCGCCTTTGGTTGGCCCCCGAGAGGCCGCTATACTTGCATACTCCACTATCTTACCAGAAGTTGGTAATGAGGAGAGGGCATGTCCCAGTTGGTGAGGGTCCTCAATGATAGATGCCACGTTTTTCTTGAAGATGGCTTCGATGCTGGGAGGCTGGGGCCCATGACGGAGCTGGCTGGCTCTGCAGCTCCCCACAGCTTTCTTCAGTCTTGTACATTGAGGCTTCCATACCAGCTGCAGTGGAACCAGTCAGACTGTTCCCCACTGTACATCGGTAGAAATTTGCTAGAGTCTTTGGTGACATACCAAATCTCCTCAAACTCCTCATGAAGTATAGCTGCTGGCATGCTTCCTTCATGAATTTATCAGTATGTTGGGGCCAGGATAGATCCTCTGACACCCAGGAACTTGAAGTTGTTCCCCCGTTCCACTGCTGACCCTTCATTGCAATGGTCTCATACAATAGAATCGTACAGCGTGGAAAGAGGATCTTTTCATCTGTTTTAAAATTTAACTTCATTTGAAATTTGAATCCCCGGATTCTGCTACACACCCATACACGAACTGGGGAAACCCATATAGTCATAGGGACAATGTGTAAAGTCTATTTAGAGGATTGTCAGCAGATTTAGTCCCTGTATCTAAGAAAGGATGTGCTAGCATTGGTGAGGGTCCAGAGGAGGTTTACGAGAATGATTCAGGGAATAAAAGGGTTAGTGTATGAAGAATTCTGATGGGTCTGGTCCTGAACTCACTGGAGTTCAGATGAGTGATGAGGGATATCATTGAAACCTAATGAATGTTACCGAGGAGCAGGAAAACTCTGATCTCAAGCCTCCGCTGCTTTGTGGCTATACCCACTCATGGGGAAGGCCTCGGGAGTAAACCCCGAGGAGAAAATCCAGAGCTGGACTCCCTAAGGCAGTCGTACATCGAGTTCAACACTGACCGGCAACTCCTGCGACGCTGCTGGTGCCAAACTGTATGGGTCTCTGCTGTTCCTGTGGGTTCATCAGATGCATGCAGAGGGGGAGCCTGCTACATGGGCAACAGCTTGCTCTCCATATTATACTGCCCCGGCTTGTGTATCTAGACAGCTAGGATGCACCATCCATGATCGACTCTGACCAGCGGAGGCCTCATGCCTGAATACTGAAAGGCATAGACAGAGTGAACATAGGGAGGGAGTCCAGGACCAGAGGGCACAGCATCAGAATAGATAGTGTCGCTTTAGAACAGAGACGGAGGAATTTCTTCATTCACAGAGTGGTGAATCTGCGGAATTCATTGCCACAGACAGCAGCAAAGGACAAGTCATCAGCTATATTTAAAGTGGAGATTGATAGATTCTTGATTAGTAAGGGTGTCGAAGTCACAGGGAGAAGGCAGGAGAATGGGATTGAGAAGGATAATAAGTCAGTCAAATCTAATGGCAGAGTGGGTCAAGTGTCTGCTTTGTCTTACGGTCCACACAGTCAGTGCCCGAGGTCAGGATTGAACCTGCGTCACTGAAGCTGTAAAACGGCAACTCTACCAGTTGCCCCACTGCATCTCACTGATAAGAGTGGATGAATTACTAGAATAAAGCTGGAAGGCCTGGAATTGATGTCATGATTTTAGAAATCACCCCAACACTCCTACATAATTTAAATTCACACAATTAAGTATACCTGCTTTTAAAAGAAGCAGCTACTGAGTAGATACAGAGATCCGCCCTGGCTCCTTGGTGTGGTCTACAGTGCGATTCTATGCCTGTAGAATATTGCTTTCTGCTTTTTAAAACACCCCGACAGACCATTCAGTGCAGAGGCAGGTGAAGTGCTGACCAGATCCTGGGAAGTGAAAATTGGAAGTACTGTGGAAATCCTGTTAACACTGTTCTGTTAAAGTGTCTGCATTAAGGCAATTGCTTTTGTGTTCTGTTGTGGAATATTAAGGAGCACAAAAGCAAATTGAGCCTTGCAGTCAAAGGATGTTTGACACCCGAAACTCACAGAGGACTGAGTCAGAATCACTGTATAAGACGTAAATTTGTTGTTTTTGCATCAGCACTACAATGCAATACATAACAATAAACAATGTGAATTACAGTAAATACAGTTCTCAGAAGAGCCCAAGCAGTTCAATCTCTCATACCAACAATAAGAGAAAGACAACTCAGATTTCTAGGACACATCATGCGGAAAGATGAACTAGAAAAACTCATACTCTCTGGAAAGATTGAGGGGAGTATGCCTAGAGGAAGACCTCGGCTTATGTACATCAAAAGCATAGCCAGGTGGCTACACATCGAGGAAATGGAGGTCATCCAAAAAACGAAGGATAGATCTATATGGAAAACCATGGTCACCAACGTCCGCGTCGGATATGGTACCTAGACAGACAGTAAATATGTATATAATAGCTAAATTACATAAGCAGTGAAATCGTGGGTTTGATGTCCTTTCAGAAATCAGAAGGCAGAGGGAAGGAAGCTGTTCCTGAAATGTTGAGTTGTGTCTTCAGGCTCCTGTATCTCCTCCCTGATGGTAACAAAGAGAAAGAAGGCATGTCCTGGGTGATGGGGGTCCATACAGATGGATGCCACCTTTTTGAGGCATCACTCCTTGAAGATGCTATGGAGTTTAAAATTGCCCCTTGGATCCCCTTAAAGTCTTTCCTCTCTGACCTTAAACCCATCTCTACCCTGGGATAAAAGTCTGACCGTCTACTTTATCCACTGGGGTTGGTTGGGGGGGGTGGTGCATCACAGTAGCATACGATTAACATAACACTTTAACACGCCATCTCTGAGATCAGGGTGCAATTCCTGCCACTAGCTGTAAGGAATTTGTACATCCACTCCTTTCGGGTTTGCATTAATTCTACCCCTCTCAGAACTCTACCTTTGACACCAGATCTCAGTCCCTTCAAAGTGCCGTTTACCCTGTCCCTGACAGTGCTGGATCACCCATTTCCCACTGTCCCTGCCCCTGGTGAAAGTTCAGAGTTTCACCAATGTGCTGATTAGAATCACTGCTGTCACCATCAAATCTTGTGACAAGGTGATGTATGTATTGTTACCCACACTAAATGCTCAAGTAGCTGAGCAGGTGAGGCAGGATCTATGGAGAGGAATAAACAGTTGATGTTTCAGGACGAGACCCTTGATCAGGACTGGAAAGGAAGGGGCATCCCACCTTCTCCCTCACCTGGTATCACCTCTCACCTGCTCTTGCTGAGTCAGCATTAAACTGATTCTTTTGTGTTTTATTCTCTAGTCTGTAATTACATTAGGGTTTTGATGAGGCTGATTAGCCCTGACGCATCACTGTTCATGCAGTGTTCAATATTCATTTTCAATTTAGCAGAACCTACTTTCACTCAGTTTTTTTTGTTAAATTATGTTCCCTTTTTACTTTCCACAACTGAAGCTGAGTACATTACCATGCAGTGATGAAGGAATCTGTGTGGAAACATTAATTATGTGGCACCGAAAAGTCTCTGGTAACCGGGATTAGAGTAGGTGGCTAGCACAGACAGGTAGGGCTGAAGAGCCTGCGTCCGTGCTGATGACTCTGTTATCTTTGAGGTGTTTGGAATACTTTCACCCTTCTATTGACGTAAAAATAACTCGATCAGTTAGAGGGCACTACTGCACAGAAACAGGCCCTTCAGCCCATCTAGCCCATGCTTAAAGTATTCTGCAAGTCATGCCAACCTGCACCTGGGCCATAGCCCTCCATACCCCGTCCCTCCAGGTACTTATCCAAACTTCTCTTAAATGCTGAAATTGGACCTACATCCACGAGGTTAGTTTTATTTGTCACACGAACATCATAACATCAAAAGAAACAGTGAAATGCGTCATTTTGTGTCACTGACCAAGGCAGTCCGAGATTGTGCTTTGGGCAACCCGCAAGTGTCGCCATGCTTCTGGCGCCAACATAACATGCCCACAACTGACATACCCTAACCTGTACGTCTTTGGAATGTGGGAGGAGGCTAGAACACCTGAAAGAAATCCATGCAGAAATGAGGAGAATGTACAAACTCTTTATAGGCAGCAGCAGGAATTTAACCCTGATCAGTGATTGCTAGAACTGTAAAGCAGTTGTGTTAATTGCCGCACTACCATGCTGTTCCACTGTCCATTATCATTATCCATTATCCATCTCCATTGTTCATTATCTATGATCCATCATCCACTATCGTTTTCCATCATTTGTTATCTATTGTCAATTATCCATTATCAACTGTCGATTTTCCATTGTCAATTATCCATTGTCCATTGTCCATTATCATCATTGATTATCCATTGTCCATTTTCCATCGTCAATTGTCCATTGCCCATGATGCATTGTCCAATCTCTATTGTCTATTTTCCATTGTCTATTATCCAGTGTCCATTGTCCATTTTCCATTATTCATCATCCATTATCCATTATCTTTTATCAATTATCCATTGTCCATTGTCTACTGTCCATTACCCATCTGTCCATTATCTGTTATCCATTGTCTATCTCCTTCAGTTATCTCAGCTTATCATTTTTGGGGTGTCCAAATACATTAACACCTGCCCCTTGTCAGAGCTGTTACCAAAGCATTGTCCTCTACCCAAACGCTGTTCTATCACCATATTCACAGTCTCTCCACTCACTATCTACTCCATTCTGAACTACCCCCGTATTCATTGACCATAAGATATTGTAGTAAAATTAGGCCATTCGGCCCATTGAGTTTGCTGTGCTATTCAGTCACGATTGATTTATTATTCCTCTCAACCACATTCTCCTGCCTTCTCCCAATAACCTCCAATGCCTTTACTAATCAAGAACCTATCAACCTCTACTTTAAATATACTGAATAACTTGTGACTATGGCCATCTGCGGCGATCTATTCCACAGATTCACCAACCCTCTGGCTAAGGAAATACCTCCTCATCTTTTTTCTAAAGGTATTTCCTTCTATTCTGAGGCTGTGCGCTCTGGTCATAGACTCCCCCACTATAGGAAACAAACTCTCCACTTCCCATTCTTCTGCCACTTCTCTGCCTAGTTTTGTGTCCTATTAATGTCCCACTGTAAGCTATGACGACATTTGTGTCACCAGCAAACTTACTAACCCTCCCTCCCTTTTCCTCATCCAAGTCATTTACAGAATGATTGATATTGATGGGATCTTACTGTGTACATTTGTTGGCCTCATTGATTGCATTACAAAAGTGGGTATACTTTGAAAATTATTCTTCAACTAGAAAGGTTTCTTGAGACTTCTTAGTGCTTTACTGTATTCACCTTAAATCCCATGGTATCTAATTCCTGTGGGCACGTGGCCAAGTGGTTAAGGCATTGGATTAGCGACCTGAAGGTCATGAGTTCGAGCCCCAGCCGAGGAAACGTGTTGTGTCCTTGAGCAAGGCACTTAATTACACCATGCTCTGCGATGACACTGGTGCCAAGCTGTATGGGTCCTAATGCCCTTCCCTTGGACAACATTGGTGTCAAGGAGAGGGGAGTCTTGCAGCACGGGCAGCTGCTGGTCTTCCATACAACCTTGCCCAGGCCTGTGCCCTGGAGAGTGAAGACTTTCCAGGCGCAGAGCCATGGTCTCGCAAGACTAATGGATGCCTTACTAGTTGGGACCTCTATATACTAATAAAGAAAACATTCCTTTTGTCAAACTCTACCCCATCCAGTCCCTTTACAGTATGGGAGTCCCAGTCAATTCATGGAGAGTTAAAATCACCCATTATCACAACATTATTTTCTCACAACAGTCTGCAATCTCTCTACAAATTTGCTCCTCCAAATCCTGCAGACTGTTGGGTGGTTGATAATATAATCCCATTAATGTGGTCATCCCTTTCCTATTCCTCGGTTCCACCCATATACCCTTCACTAGACAAGTTCTCTAGTCTGTCCTGTCTGAGCACTACTGTGATATTTTCCCTGACTAGTAATGCCACCCCTTCCCCTTTGATGCCTCCCACTCTATCATGTATAAAACAAGAAAACCCTGAACATTGAGATGCCAGTCCTGCTCCTCCTGCAACCAAGTCTCACTGGTGGCTACAAAGTCATAATTCCACATGCTGATCCATGCCCTGAGCTCATCTGCCTTTCCTACAATATTCCTTGTGTTGAAATGTACACAACGCAGAATATTAGTCCCATCATGGTCATCCTTTTGATTCCTGACCTTGTACGTAGGTTTAACAACATCTTTCCCCACAGCCTCTCCGCTATCTGCTCTGGTGCTCTGGTTCCCATCCCTCTGCAGCTCCCGTTTAAACCCCACTGTGCAGCACCAGCAAGTCTTCCTGCAAGGATATTAGTCCCCATCCAGTTCAGGTGCAAACTGTCCCGTCCAATCTCTTACTAACTCTTCCTTCAGTTAGTCCTGACGAAGGGTCTCGGCCTGAAATGTCGACCGTACCTCTTCCTAAAGATGCTGCCTGGCCTGCTGCGTTCACCAGCAACTTTGATGTGTGTTGCTTGAAATTCCAGCATCTGCAGTATTCCTGTTGTTTCTGTCCTTACAGGTCCCATCTTCCCCAGAAGGGAGCCTAATGTTCCAAAAAGCTTATGCCCTCCCTTCTGCATCATCTCCTTAGCCTCTGTTAAACGAAATGATCTTCCTTTTTCTGGCCTTACTAGCACGTGGCATGGGTAGCAATCTTGAGATCACAACCTTGGAGGTTCTGTCCTTTAAATTAGCACCTAACTCCCTGGGCTCCTTAAGGTTGTTATAGCTGGGGGTGGGAGTGGGGACAAGCTCCCACTAACTATTAAATGCTCCTAATGGTGTGCACCTCAAACAGCCTCTGACAACCTAGTCCAGCTCTTGGCTTTCACATGTGGCTTAGCTACGAAGCCCGGCGGAACCGTTTCTACAAACCTCTGCTGCCGTGTAGCTACACCCACTCATGGGGGAGGCTTCAGGAATAAACCCTGAGGGAAAATCTGGAGCTGGAGTCCCTAAGGCAGTCTTACATTGAGCTCAACGCTGACCGGCAACTCCTGCGACGCTGCTGGTACCAGACTGTATCAGTCTCTGCTGTTCCTTTGGGTTCGTCAGATATGTGGAGAGGGGGAGCTAGCTACATGGGCAACAGCTCGTTCTCCATATTGTACTGCCCAGGCCTGCGTATCGAGACAGCTAGGACACAAATTCCACGGTGAACCTTGACTGTCGGAAGCCTCTCAGCTCCCTGAACTCACTTTGCAGGACTTTGTCACCCTTCCTACCCATGTCCTTTGTACTGATGACCTCTGGCTGCTCACCCACCCGCTGAAGAATGCTGTGGGCTCAATCCTGGTGCTCAGGAACCAACATGCCATCCAGGAATCTAGTTCTCATCCACAGAACCTCCTGTCTGTTCTCATAACAAACAAAACCCCTGTCACCACAACTCACCCCTTCTCCCCCTTCCTTTTTGAGTCACAGAGACAGACGGCCACAGGTGTACTCTGCGCTGGCTGTCTATCCCCTTTCCCCCTCCTGACAGTCACCCAGTTACCTGTGTTGTGCACCTTGGGTGTAACTACCTCCCTGTATTACCTGTCGATCAAACCCCTCAGCCTCCCGAATGATACGTTAGTTCATCCAGCTTCACCTTCAATTGCGTGAGACGGTCTGAAAGAAGCTGCAGCTGGATGCAGGTGTAGGCAGCGGGGACACTGGAGGTCTCTCTGCCTTCCCACTATCCTGCCTGGCGTCCCCACTGTGCAATAAGAAAGAAAGAAGCAAAAATTATATGAAAAAAATCTCCCTCCAGCCTCCTAACAGGAGCCTCTGTGAGTCAAAGCTGGTAATCCTCACTCTTAACACTGGCTCCCTGTCATTTTATTTATAGTTTTTCTGTAAATTGTGTGGTATTTCTTTATAATGCCTGCAAGAAAACAAATTTCAAGGTAGTATAGGGTAACACATAGGTACTTTGATTATAATTTTTACTTTCATTTTGATACAGTTCCATTTACCAGTGACTGGCCCAGATTCTACCAATCCAAGTACCTGCCTCAACCAATTCTTCTGGCAGCTTGTTGGCCTAAGTCCTTTCTCTGCCAAGACATAGCAGGCTACGCACCACGAGCTGTAAATGGCTTCAGTGCAAATGATTTGTTGATCAGTATAGGCACAATGGGCCAAAGGCCCTAATTCTGTGCTTTATTGATCATTGAGATGTTCCAAGCAACACACACCAAATGTTGGAGGAACTCAGCAGGCCAGGCAGCATCTGTGGAGAAGAGTATTGTCGATGTTTCAGGCCGAGACCCTTCAGTGGGTCTTGCTGAAGGGTCTCGGCCCGAAACATCGACTGTACTTTTTACCGTAGATGCTGCCTGACCTGCCGAGTTCCTCCAGCATTTTGTGTGTGTTGCTCGGATTTCCAGCTTCTGCAGATTTTCTCTTGTTTATGATTGAGATGTTCTATTTTATTAAGATTGTTTCCTTTTGTTTTTATTGAGTACTTAAGGCATAAAGTAAAAGTAAACCATATACGTTTTCAAAGTGCCTTAATGTCCTATCCCAATAGTATTGGATGAGCTCGCTTGGGGAGGAAGTGGAATAATGAAATGGATGACTATCTTATGGAAAGTATGCAAGTGGAATGAGAGATTCAGCTGTAATTTAGCAATGTCCTGAGGGATAAGATTTAAGGACTAATCATACAGTGAGCATCAGTCCTGGATATTATTCCACACCCACTGTGGGGAATCTTTTTTTCTGACATCAAATGATAAACAGGGGATTGGTTTATCTGCCTGAATTTCCAGATCAAATAATACTTTAATGGGCTGTGTGGAGGGATTCTGATGGCTGCAGGGCTGGTTTAGTTGGGACCACCCAGTGCCTCAATGGTTAATAGCTCCCTGGGGCCACTCATTTGTAAACACGTGCCTGTGTATTAACACAAGAGATTCCTTATCCACAAATTTCTTCATAGATGCTAGAAATCTGAAGTATAAACAGCATCTGTGTACGGAGAAATATATTTAACATTTCAGTAGATCTGAAACATTCCATCCCCAAATAAAAACAGAAAATGCGAGAGACAATAAACGTATCAGGCATGTTATCTGTGGATAAAGCAGAGTTGACAGAAAACCAGCTCATCATTTCCCTCTGGTGTCAACATGCTTCCCTTTCCTCCATGGTCCACTCTCCTCTCAATAGCAGAATCCTCCTTCTTCGCCCTGATCATCCCCTAGCTTCTTACTTGAACTTCCCCCCTCCCTGATCCTCGATGGTGGGGAGGGTTGTACCCATGATGGGGCTGGTTGAGTCTACAACCTTCTACAGCCTCTTGTATTCCCTTGCATTGGAGCCTCCACGCCAGGCATTGATGCAACCAGTCAGCATGGCCTCCACAGTACATCTAAGAACCTTTGGTGACATACCAAATCTCCTCAAACTCCTAATGAAGCAGAGCCTCTGACACGTCTTCTTCATGACCGCTTCAGTGTTTTGGGACCAGGGTAGACCCTCTGAGATGCTGGTGCCCGAGAGCTTGAATCTGCTCACCCTTCCACTGCAGACTCCTCAATGAGAATTGGAACACGAGGAAATCTGCAGATGCTGGAAACTCAAGCAACACACACAAAAGATGCTGGTGAACGCAGCAGGCCAGGCAGCATCTATAGGAAGAGGTACAGTTGAGGTTTCGGGCCGAGACCCTTCGTCAGGACTAACTGTTAGTAGTTAGTCCTGACGAAGGGTCTCGGCCCGAAACGTCGACTGCACCTCTTCCTATAGATGCTGCCTGGCCTGCTGCGTTCACCAGCATTTTTTGTGTGTGTTCAATGAGAACTGGTGTGTGTTCTCCTGACTTCCCCTTCCTGAAGTCCACAATCAACTTCTTGGTCTTACTGAGGAATTGATAGTGGACTTCCAGAAGGTGAACGTGAGGTTATTGTTGTGACACCACTCAACTGGCCAATCCATCTCGCCCCCGGACACCTCCTCATCGCCATCTGTGGTTCTACCAACAACCGTGGTTCGGTCTCACAGCCCTGTAGTTCCATGGTCAGGACATTGGCACCAGCTTTCTAATTCCAGAAGTTATATCAATGATTCTGGTCAAGAAGGTTAAAACACAAGGTATCCAAATGTGTGGGCAGACTAGACACAAAACCGGCTTGGTGATGGGAGTGGTGGAGGGCATTCTTCCGACAGGAAGTCTGTCACCAGTGATATACTGCAGCGATTGGTGTCGGGGCCATTGTTGTTCGGAATATATAGGAAGTGATTTGGATGAGAATGTTGGTGGTCTGATTGGTAAGTCTGAAGACCAGGTAAAACATTTTGGGAGGTCAAATTCTGGTTTGGTGTTGGTCGGCTGGTGGCGCAGTGACATCAGCGCCGGACTCCAGAACGGAGGTTCCCGGCTTCGAATCCAGTCGGGCCGTTCCCGAGTACGCTTTCCATCCGTGCCGAGTTGGGTGTTGAGCTCGCAACTCGACCTCGTAAAAATAAAGAAAAATACTGTGAAACGTCTGTGCGAGGAATGGAGCCCCACACGGCCTTGAAAATGTCTGACGCTGGCCTCTCAGCCCTGAGTCGACATCATCATCATCGGCTTGGTTTATTTTTTGTCACATGTACCATGATGTATTGAAAAGCTTTGTGGGAGAGATTGGAGCCACAAAAAGAGAAAGAGAGAAACTTAGGGAGGAAGGGAGGTAAGGAAGGGATGGAGGGGAAGGAAAAATGAGCTGCGAGGGACAGAGAAGAGGAGGAAGGATAGAGCAAGAGGAGGCAGTGTGGGGAGAAAGAGAAGGTGGAGGGGAAGGGAGCGGTCTGGGAGATTAGAGTGGGAGCAGTCTGATAGAGATGGTGGACATACAGTGAAGTTTCAGGCTGTGGCTTCACTCTTGTTGACCATCCGGAGTAGCTTGTACTCTGCAGCTGTCCAGCTACTGAGCTGTCACCTTACACCGGCTAGCAGTTAAACACACACTTCCGATGAAGTGAACCAATGGGAGCTCGGTACAGGATTACAACCCGGAGACTCAGCATCAGCCAGAGTGTGGGCGGCTGTAGAAAGGTCAATGGCATTAGTCAGACTGGAGAACCGTGTACACACATCAGAGCAGAGTGTAGCAGAATGCCTTTGTTTCTGGCTTTCCTCTCCAGTGCTGATGGCCTGAAACGTCAACTGTTTATTTCCCTGCATGGACCTGCTGAGTTCTCCCGTGTGTGTTGCCCTTCATGGGTGTCCCAGATCTATTTCATTGTACCTGTCTTTCTCCTTCTCTCTGTCACTCCCAGAGATTTTGTGTTCACCACAGACCAAGCCATTTGTAGAAGAGATGCCAGCCTACACTTCTCCAAGACCCCCATCCAACAGAAGACATCTGTCTTAAAATCTATCAGATTATAGAAGGGGTAGATGGGAGTGTAGCATAGCAGCAGGCTGTAAGATCAGGGTTCAACTCCTGCCGCTCTCCAGAAGGAGATCATACATTCTCCCTGTGACCTCGGGGTGCTTCCGTTTCCTCCCACTGTCCAGAGGCGCATGAGTTGTGAGCACGCTACGTTAGCGCTGGAAAAGTGGCAGCACTTGCAGGCTGCCCAGCAAAGTCCTCACTGATTTGATTTCACGCAAACGATGCATTTCACTGTATGTTTCAATGTACGTGTGGGCAAATAAAGGTAATCTTTAATGTTTAGATAGTCAGAGTCGTGTCCCCCGGGGTGGAAATGTCGCGTAATAGAGCGCATAACTTTAAGGTGAGAGGGGGAGGCTTTCAAGGAGTCCTGACAAAGGGTTCCGGCCCGAAACGTCGACTGATTATTTCCATGGATGCTGCCCGACCTGCTGAGTTCCTCCAGCATGTTGTGAGTGTTGCTTTGACCCCAGCATCTACAGAGTATTTTGTGTTTTGGGCTTTCAAGGAGAGGTGCAAGGAGCTTATTTTTATACCGGGAGTGGTAGGTGCCTAGGGCAGTTGCCAGGGCAGGTAGGGGAAGCCGATATGACAACAAGGTTTAAGGACATTTAAACAGAATGTGAACATGCAGAGAATGGAGCAGGGGTTCCCAACTTATTCCCTCCCATTAACCGAGGGCTCCGTGGACCCCAGGTGAGAAAGCATTGGAACGGAGGGATATGGATAATGTGCAGTCAGATGGAATTAATTTAAGCTGGCATGGTGGTTAACACAAATGCCACAGACTGTTCATCACAGGGTCTGTTCCTATGCGTTTTTAAAATTTTATGTTGTATGGACCTACATCCTGCACATCAATACTCCTAAATTGTTTGAGCTTGTGTCTTATTGTTCACTGGCTGTGCACTTTCTCCATAGCTATTACATGCTGTTCCATGTTGTGTTATTGTTTTACCTTATTCTACCTCAATGCACTTTGCAATGGTTTAGTCTGTACAAACAGTCTGCAAGACAACCTTTTGGTACATAGGACAGCAATAAACCAATACCAGTTCCAATTCTAATTCCCGTCTCCATTGATGCTGGCTGAGCTGCTGAGTATATCCATCTTCTATGTAACTTAAAAGAGTTTTAATTACATAGCGCTTTCCAACCAGTGGGTACATGTAGATATTTTTGCACTTTAGAACTACAGCAGCCATTTTGCATACAGAGAGCTCTGTACAAGCAGAAAGGATATAATTATCAGCTCATCAAAGGCCTACAAAAGAAACTGGTGGATACAGCCCAGTTCATCACAGGAAAAGCCCTCCCCACCATTGAGCCCATCCGCAAAGAGCGCTGCTACACGAAAGCAGCACCCATCAACAAGGACACCCACTATCCAGGCCATACTGTCTTCTCGAGGTCCAGGAGCCTTGGGTCCCACACCACCGGCTTCAGGGACAATTATTACCCTTCAACCATCAGGCTCCGGAACCAGTGTGGACATCTTCACTCGCTGTAACACTGAGCACAACCTATGGACTCACTTTCAAGGGCTCTATGACACATGTTCTCAGCATTACTTACTTATTTATTGCTTATTTATTTGGTATTTGCCCAGTTTGTCATTCTTTGTGCGTATATTTTCATTGATTCTATTGTTCTGCTCTGAATGCTTGCAAGAAAATGAATCTCGGGGGAGTAATTGGTCGTATACCATATACAGGCTTTGATAATAAATTTACTTTGAACTTTGAAGTGACTTAAGGAAGAGATATTGATCCAGAATAATAAAAAAATTGTAAAGAATCAAGTCAGCCAGGTGGAGAATTGTTAATTACAAGTGTCCAGACTTATAAAACTAAGAAACACAAGAGGTTCTGTGTTGTTCCAGAGTAAGACAAAAACACAAATGCTGGAGGAACTCAGCAGGTCAGGCAGCATCTATGAAGGGAAATGAAGGAGTCAACATTTCTGGCCAAGATCCCTCTAGGCCCAAAACATTGAGTGTTGATTCCCATCCATTTAAAACTGAGAGTTGTGTGGAACCCTTTTCTCTGAGAGGGTAATTGGAAACTGCTTTACTGCTGTCGCATGCGCTGGGATACACATTTTGCCTGCAATCCTAATGGATCGTTTCATTGCAACAATGTATCGAGGTAGTACAAGGGAAAAGCAATAACAGAGTTGAGAATAAGGTGTTACTGTTACAGAGAAAGTTCAGTCCAGGCAGGCAGTAAGTTATTTACGGCCATAATGAAGTAGATTGTGAGGTCAAGAATCTATCTTATTATACAAGAGGTCCATTCAATAGTCTTATAAATAGCAGGGTAGCAGCTGTCTTTAAGGTTATTGGGACATGCTGTCAGGCTGTTGTATCTTCTGCCTGATGGGAGAGGAGAGAAGAGAGAATGTCTGGGGTGGGTGTGATCTTTATACTGGCTGCTTTACCGAGGCAGCAAGAAGTGTAGACCAGGTCCAGGGGGAGAAAGTCTTGTTTCTTGATGTGCTGCGCTGAACCCTCAACTCTCTGCAATTTCTTGTGATCACGTGTAGAGCAGTTGCCATATCAAGCCATGGGTGGTGAATCCATGGAATTTCCTGCCCACGAGGGGGGAATGGAAGCACTGATTATTAGGTATATTTAACCTGAAGATAGCCAAGTATTTCAAAGTTCAAAGTAAATTTATTATCAAAGTACATATACACTCAGTGTCCACTTTATTAGGTATACTGTACCTGTGCTCCCACTGGTTAATGCAATTATCTAATCAGGCAGCAACTCAATACATGGAAGCATGCAGACATGGTCAAGAGGTTCAGTTATTGTTCAGACCAAACATCAGAATGGGGAAGAAATATGACTTTGACCATGGAATGGTTGTTGGTGCCAGACAGGATGGTTTGAGTATCTCAGAAACTGCTGACCTCCTGTGATTTTCATACACAACGGTCTCTAGAATTTACAGAGAATTATGCCATAAACAAAAAAAAATCTCGAGAGTGGCAGACCTGTTGTTGAAAATACCTCATTAATCGGAGGGGTCAGAGGAAAACGGCGAGACTAGTTCAAGCTGACAAGAAGGTGACAGTAACTCAAATAACCACGCGTTACATCAGTGGTGTGCTGAAAAGCATTTATGAATGCACATCACATCAAACCTTGAAGTGGCAGAGATAAAGCAGTGAAAGGCCATGGACATACACTGAGTGACCACTTTATTAGGTCCAGGAGAGACCGAATAAAGTAGCCACAGAGTGGATATCTTCATACACTACCTACAATTCATTTTCTTGAGGGCTTTCACAGTGGATAAAGAGATACAATTGAATCAATGACTGACAAACAACCAAAGTGCAAAAGAATACAAACTGTACAACTAATAAATAAATAATTAACACCGAGAGCATGAGCTGTAGAGTCCTTGAAACTGGGTCCATAGGTTGTGGAACCAGTTCAGTGTTAGCAAGGCATTGAGGGCTATGGAACTGGCATAAAAGAGGAGTTGAGGCCTGCATAGACCAGCTACGACTATATTGAAAGGCCTGATGACCAATTCCTTCTTTACTCCTGTACATCATTGGCACCGTTAGTTAGCCCAAAAGGTCTGTTCCTCTGTAGTGAATTTTTTATTATTTTATTGAGTAGTCAACTCACCGGAGGTAGAGGGGTGAATGTCGGCCAGGGCACAGCAAAAAATGTCCCAACTTTCATTGTTTTTTTGATTAGTTTATTCTTGTCACATGTACTGAGATACATGAGTGAAAAGTCTTGCATACTGTTCATACAGATCAAAACGTTACACAGTGCATTGAGGTAGAACAAGGGAAACCAATAACAGAGTGCAGAATAAAGAGTAACAGCTCCAGAGAAAGTGCAGTGCAGGTAAACAATAAGGTACAAGATCATAACGAGGTAGGTCAAGAGATACAAGATAACAGCAGGATAGAAGTGTCTTCAGCCTGGTGGTACGGACTTCCAGGTAGCCTATTGTGAATTCCTTGTTATTTGAGTCCTGATGAAAGGCTTGATATGTCAGCTATTTACTGTATTCCCTTCCACAGATGTTGCCTGACTTGCCAAGTTCCTCCAGCATTTTGTGTGTGTTGTCCTTCATTCTTTTATTCAGCAGTCAACCCAGTGGGGGCAGAGGGAGGAATGTTGGCCGGGACACTAAGCAAGAAGTCCCAGCTTTGCTATAAGATAGGACCACCTCGATAAACAGGAGGCGCTACAGTTCAGCAAGGACCGGCTCACCTTCTGAGTGGGAACAACATGGTGACGTAGCGTTTAGCACAACGTTTACTGCGCCAGCGATCGGGATTCAGTACCCACCGCTGTATGTTTGCCCCCTACTGCCTGGGTTTCCTCTGGATGCTCCAGTGTCCTTCCGTATTCCACAAGGCGTACTGTTCAGGGTTAGTGAGTTGTGGGCACACTATGTAGGTGCTGGAAGTTGGTGACACTTGCGGGCTGCCTCCAGCACAGCCTCGCATTGAGTTGCTCAATGACCCAAATGACGCGTTTCACTGTATGTCTCAATGTACATGTGACAAATGAAACTAATTTTCTTTAGGATATTTTGCGTGCAAGCTCCTCATCAGAGCTCATTACTGAGCTGACAGACACCGCTCTGTGTACAGCTCTCAGTCGCCACATCGGTTTATCCAGAGCTAACCATCTCGTGGCTGCAGTGCCCATTTAATCATTGCGGAAGGAGCAGAGTGCCGTGCCTTCGGGCTTTCACATTCATCATGAAGACTGTGACAGTCTGCTACTGGAGAACCAGGTCTAATCACTCCAAAACAATCTTGTGAAGGAGCTGGCAAGCTCCAGCTCATTGAGCACAACAAGTTATCCGCGAGTTTCCTCTGATCTAATCTCTGACTGATAAACTGTTGTCATGAGCTCTTCCGATGGAGATTAAGGGCTGGATGCTGAGGTTCCAGTGCCTGATGGGAGTTCCTGCCCTCCCCCCCCACCTTCATTCCAACCCAAGTGGTACCTTGCTGATTGGTCTCTTAACGCTCAATTGCTTTTGCTTGTTGACATGGTGACAGCATCCAACCAATCACAAGTGTTCTCGAAAAGATATCCTATCCAATATCAAACCAGAGAGACATACAGGCATTGAGTATAAGAGTCAGAAAATCATATCATAGCTGCTTAAAACTTTGGTTGGGCTTCACTTGTTATGAGGTGAAGCCCTCTGGTCCTAGACTCCCCCACTACCAAGTACTCCTGCTAGGCAGAATAATAGTTCAGCAGGGACTAGATGGACTAGAATCATAGCACACAAAAGCACAGAAGCAGGTCCTTCAGCCCATCTAGTCCATGCTGAACTATTATTCTGCCTAGCAGGAGTACTTGGTAGTGGGGGAGTCTAGGACTGGAGGACTTCCAGACATCCCACCCTGCAAAAACTCATTTCAGGGAGGTAGCAGCACAATTTGCAGGAGACTCCCGGAACTTCCAGGAGAGGTGGGATGTCTGCAAAAGAGTAGCTCCTTAGCAGCTAGCCAGGTAGTTTAAATAATGTTAGCTATGCTAATGAACAAATGACACCTGTTAATCTCACCTCAATATGTCTTTTACGGTCTTAACCCACCATGGGCAATAGAAAAGTCACTGTTGCAAACAGTGCAACGAGCAACACTGTCATTATTTTTTACCCCTATTAGGCAGGGGTACACTTTAGGGTAGTCTGGGGTGACGTACGTTTTATATTTTCTATTTTTGGAATTCTCTCTCTCTCTCTATCTCTATCTCTATCTCTCTCACGGGAGACTCCCAGAACTTCCGGGAGAGGTGGGACGTCTGCACTTCACCTCATAATACAAGGATATCACTTTAAAATAAAGATGAGGAAGAATTTCTTTAGCTATAGAGTGGTGAATCTGTGTATTTTTGTTTGCCCCAGGTGGCTGTGGAGGCCAAGTCATTGGGTATATTTAAAGCAGAGGTTGATAGGTTCTTGATTAGTAAGGGTATCAAAGTTTATGGGGAGAACGCAGAAGAATGGGGTTGGGATAGAAAATCAATCGGCCACGATCGAGTGCCAGAGCAGACTCAATGGGCAGACTGGCCTAATTCTGTTCCTAAGACTTATGACTTTATGCTCTTAAGTTTACCTGCCGACCCAAGAGACCTTGCATTTCTTCTGGGGACAGGGATTTCCTCCCTCATCCTATAGATGCGTAGGTGGGTAAATCAATATGGGGGAGTTGATGGGCATTTGAGAGAAAATAAATTGCGGGGGTGCAGAAAAATAAGGAGAGGGGTACTCGCATGGAGCCGAGGGCGGAATTGCTGCTTCTTTGGTCATTGAAAGATAAATTAGTTGCATCTTTCAGCAGTGTTGCCTTTGAAGCGCTGGTCAAGTAGCTTCAGTAAGAGTTCAACCCACAATCTCTTGACTTGTAAATGATGTCAAAACCACCAAGAGAATAAAGAGATTTTGCTAATGCAGAGGATGCAAAGCTAATTGTGTTTTCATTGCTTGTGTCAAAACATCAGTCAAACAAGTCCAAGCCCTTTGAAGGAGGTTGTTAATCCCCCGTTATTTCAAGAAAAGGACTTGTTGACCTATGACTGTTGGCATTTGTTTTGCTTTATTATTGTCACCCGTACCGAGATACAACGAAGAGCTTAATTTTATTTAGAGATAGAACATAGTGACGGACAACCCTTCAGCCCGTCGAGTGCATGTGACCAGTTAACCTCTTATTAAAGGTGAAGGGGAGAAGGCAGGAGAATGGGGTTGAGAAGGAAAACAATACCAGCAGACTCAATGGGCTGAATGGCCTGACTCTCTTCCTGTCTTACGTTCTAACCGACTAACCAACAACTAGAAAACCTGGAGGAATACCAGGTGGTCATGAGGAGAACCTACAAATTCCTTATAGATGGCAGCAGGAGCTGAACGTGGGTCACCAGCACCATAATGGCATCACACTTTTGTGCCATTCCCAGTACAGATAGAGCTGTGTGGATGGCTTTGCAAGCTTTCCACAGAGTTCTTTTCATTACAGTAGTCCACTGAGGTAGCACGAGGGAGAACCCACAAGGGAATGCAGGATAAAGTGCTACAGTTACGGAGAAAGTGCGGTGCAGGCAGACAACAAGGTGGAGGGGCATGATGAGGTAAATTGTGAGGTCAAGAGTTCATCTTTATCGTACAAGAGATCTGTTCAATGGTTTTATAACAGCGAGGGAGAAACTGTCCTTGTAGAAACTGTGTGGAAGGGAAGAGTTAGATTGATCTTAGAGTAGGTTAAAAGGTCAGCACAACATCGTAGGCGGAAGGGTCTGTACTGTAATGTTATGCTCTATGTTCTTTGTTCGACAAGGACCTGCAAATTTCCCTAGCTTTCTGAGGAAATAAACAGCTCCCCTGGCATTCTGCTGGTTCCCCCAGGTCTTCTTGCCGTGGTAACATATTTGTCTTCATTGCAGGTTTCGGGATGACCACTCCAGCCACCGCTGGTGGGAAGATCTTCCTCATATTCTACGGCCTGGTCGGCTGCGCGGCCACCATCCTCTTCTTCAACCTCTTCCTGGAGCGGCTGATCACGGTGCTGGCCTACGTACTGAAGACCTGCCACGAGAGGCGGCTGAGGCGCAGTGGTGTGCGGCCGCAGCTGGACTGCCAGGATGGCGGGGCCAGGCTTGGGGCCCGGGCCGACAGCCTGGCTGGCTGGAAGCCCTCTGTCTACTACGTTATGCTGATCCTCGGCCTGGCCGCCCTCACCATCTCCTGCTGCGCCTCGGCCATGTACACTCCCGTGGAGGGCTGGAGTTACATGGACTCCATCTACTTCTGCTTTGTGGCCTTTAGCACCATAGGTTTTGGTGATCTGGTCAGCAGTCAGAACAGGAGGTACGACCATCAGGGATTCTACCGCTTTGCCAACTTTCTCTTCATCCTGATGGGAGTGTGTTGTATTTATTCACTGTTTAATGTTATAGCCATTGTTATTAAGCAGTTCCTCAACTGTACTTTGAGGAGGCTGGAGTGTAGATGCTGCCAACGGTGTCAGCGTAAACTCCTCCAGCCGGGCCGTAACGCAGTGACGCCCAACGTTCTCCGCGCCAACAGGAAGACCTCGGCCGAGAGCAACGTGGCCGACTGCCGCAGGCAATCCGGAGAGATGATCTCCATCCGCGACTTCCTGGTCGCCAACAAGGTCTCGCTGGCCATCATGCAGAAGCAGCTGATGGAGACGGCGAGTGGACACCCGAGGGCAAGCGGTCCTAGCCCCCGCCCCAACGGCTTTAGCGAGGGGGTCGGAGCACTCGCCATCATGAACAACAGGCTGGCGGAGACCAGCGTGGACAGATGAAACCAGATCTGGCCTTAGCGATTGCTGAGACTTTTCCCAAATGATAATTAAATACTGTTCAATTCTTATTGTTGGCACTCAGCTTCGATCTTTTACCCCTCACCCTGGAACTGCGGGGGCATCTCCTGAGGCTGCAATATTATGGTGGTTTATTATTGTCACATGTACCAGGATACACAGTGAGGAGTTTTTTTGTTATGCATGGCTTCCAGGAGGCAATGCAAGCAATAAAACACAAAACAGAGGGAGGAGAAGTGAGAGAGGACGGGAGGGTGTAGGGGAGAGGAAGGGAGATGGAATTGGGGAGAGTGGTGAGCTGTGTGCAGTCGAGAGATGGGGGCAAGGGGAGTTAAGAGGGTAGGGGAGATGGGAGGGGGCAGAGGGGAGGGAAGGGAAAAGAGAAGTTGGGGGAGGGAGGAGGAGGGGTATCAGAATGTTTGGATGTGGCCCGAGTGTAGAAAGAGGACACTGAAGCAGGTCGATAGTTCACCGACTTTACTGAGAACAGTTGCAGAGTTTAAAGGAAAAGAAAAACAACATACGCTAGGCCAAAAGGGCCTTTAACTGAAACTATCAAACTGAAAGTTAAATGCCAACACTGCGGCTGAAAGCAATAACTAATACTAAATGAACGCTGCTCCTTGACAGTGTCGATCGAAACAATAGTCCTCTCTCCCGGACAAGGACGAGGGTAAGTAGGGAGCATAAATGTTGCCGTGCTTTTGGTCAAGTCTCGACAAGACTAGAACGAAGAATTAAACAGTAATTAGCTGGGACGTGCATACCCGCGAGCGTGATTTCCGAACCTGTGGCACGGCCCAGCTGTGGGACTGCGTAGACCCGGCAGCAGGGTCCAAGGTTGTGACGGGGAGTGTGCAGTGGTGATAGGGGAGAGAGATGGGAGAGGATGAGGATGGTGTAAGAGAGATGAGGGAGGGAGAAGGGAGAGTGTAAGGGGAGATGGGAGGGGAGGTTATATTGAAGATGGGGGAGGGAGATGGGATGGGTATGAGGAGGGGAAATTGGGAGTAGCAGAAAGCAAAACAGAATATGCAGAATGGAAATGCAGATGCCAGGCGCTGGAGCAACACACAAAATGCTGCAGGAACTTGGCAGGTCAGGTGAAACGGACGGTCAATGTTTCAGGCTGAGGTCCTTCTTCAGGACTGGAATGCAGAATATAAAGGTTGTGTTGAGTTGTTCAATCTTGGCAATTTACTTGCAAACATTTCATCACCATACAAGGAGGTATCAGTGCACAGTTAACTGAGGTGTGTCCCCCAAATACTTAGCCTTTATATACTGATAGGTCGTCATTTCAGAAACTCAGTTGTGATGTGGGGAGGAAATCTTGTCGGTGATTGGTTGTGCAGCAAACTTTGTGTATTGTGTTCTGGAATTTTGCCCGTAATGTGTTTGTTTACAGAATCGTTCATGGAAAACCACGCTTCTAGGAATTCTCTTGCATGGCATGTGTTCACTTGTGCCATGACTTCCACTGATGCCCAGTTGAAGTTGTGCCCACCTCGGTCTTCATGGGTAGGGACTGGTCGTGCCGCTTTACGGTGTTCCAAAATGACGACCAATCAGCTGATTGATAAGTACGTAAAGACCAAGCTTCCGGAGGAGGCACCGCAACTAACAGCACACGGATGATGTCTCCACGTATGGTGACGAAACACTTGCAAGTAAATTGTCAAGATCAGAGAAAAGCTTTGACCAACCATCAACCAGCCAAGCTCCACACTTTCCGATCATTTCCACTGGAATTTAATGTTACACTTACAGGGAAGGTCTAGTACAGGGAGACAAATGAAGTGCAAGGGATATGACACATCTCCCCTCCCCCCACTGGGCAGAAAATACAAACACATGTAAACATGACCGACCAGGCTCATGGACAACGTCTATCCTGCAGTTACCAGAAACTAGATCAGACATCTTATACACTAGAGCTGAGCTCTTCAATGCTGAATCTACAGTGTCTATAAAAACTATTCACCCCCCCCCCCCCGGAAGTTTTCAAGTTTTATTCTTTTACAGCATTGAATCACGGTGGATTTAATTTGGCTTCTCTTAACACTATCAACAGAAAAAATATTGCTTTGTGTCAAAGTGAAAACATCTCTACAAAGTGATCTAACTTAATTACAAATGTAAGTCACAAAGTAATTGATTCAATAGTTACTCACCCCCTTCAAGTCAGTATTTAGCAGATGCACCTTTACCAGCAATTACAGCCTTGAGTCTGTGTGAATGAGTCTCTATCAGCTTTACACATCTGGACACTGCAATTTTTCCCCATTCTTCTTTACAAAACTGCTCTAGCTCTGTCAAATTGCATGGGGATCGTGAGTGAACAGACCTTTTCAAGTCCAGCCACAGATCCTCAATTGGATTCAGGTCTGGACTCTGACTTGGCCACTCCAGGACATGAACTTTGTTGTTTTTTAAGCCATTCCCGTGTAGCTTTGTCTTTATGCTTGGGGTCATTGTCTTGCTGGAAAACAAATTTTCTCCCAAGTCACAGTTCTCTTACAGACTGCATCAGGTTTTCCTCCAGGATTTTCCTGCATTTTGCTGCATTCATTTTACCCTCTGCCTTCACAAGCCTTCCAGGGCCTGCTGCAGTGAAGCATCCCCACAGCATGACGCAGCCACCACTATGCTTCATAGTAGGAATGTTGTGTTTTTGATGATGTGTGGTGTTTGGCTTATGCCAAATATAGGGTTTAGTTTGATGGCCAAAAAGCTCAACTTTGGTTTCATCAGACTGTAGAACCTTCTCCCAGCTGACTTCAGAGTCTCCCACAAGCCTTTTGATAAACTCTAGCCAAGATTTCATGTGAGTTTTTTTCAACAATGTGTTTCTCTTTGCCACTCTCGCATAAAGCTGAGACTTTGTGCAGTCTCTCCCATCTCAGCCACTGAAACTTGTAACTCCTCCAGAGTTGTCATAGGTTTCTTGGTGGCCTCCCTCACTAGTCCCCTTCCTGCACAATCACTCAGTCTTTGAGGACAGCCTGCTTAGGGCAGATTTACAGCTGTGCCATATTCTTTCCATTTCTTGATGATTGACTTAACTGTACTCCGAGGGATATTTATTGACTTGGAAGTTATCTTGTATCCATCTCCTGACTTGTGCTTTTCAATAATCTTTTCACGGGCCTGCTTGGAGTGTTCTTTTGTCTTCATGGTGTAATTTTTGCCAGGACACTGACTCACCAGCAGTTGGACCTTCCAGAGACAACTGTGTTTTTATTATAATCAATCGAAACACCGTGACTGCACACAGGTCTCCAAATACAAACCTCCATTTAACTAATTATGTGACTTCTAAAACCAATTGGCTGCACCAGTGATGACTTGGTGTGTCATATTAAAGGGGGTGAATACATACACAATCAATTTTATGTTTTGTATTTGTAATTAATTTAGATCGCTTTGTAGAGATCGGTTTTCACTTTGACACAAAGGAGTCTTATATGTTCATCGGTGTAAAAAAAGTCAAATTAAATCCACTATGATTTAATGTTGTAAAACAATAAAACATGAAGACCTCCAAGAGGGGTGATTACTTTTTATAAGTACTATACCGTGTCAAAACCCTTACACTCTATTTGTCTGAACGGTTTCTTTGTGAATGCAACACTATGTTCTGCATAGACACAAGGTATTCTGCAGATGCTGGAAATCCAGAGCAACACATACGAAACATTGGAGGACCTCAGCAAGCCAGGCAGCATCTAAGAAGAGGATTAAACAGTTGAAGTTTCAGGCTGAGACCCTTCACCTCCCCTTGTGTGGCATGATCTGTGTGAATGGCACACAAACAAAGCTGCTCACTGTATCTTGGTTTGTGTGACAATACCAAACCAATTATCAATTACTACCTAGATTGGGGGATCGTGGGTTCATCTTCTAGCACATGAGAAGTCCGTGCTTGAGAATATGGGATGCTTCGTCTGTTTGCTTTGTCTGGAAGGGAGGAGAGTACTCACTGTCATGGACTCTGCCCTCCCACTGGTGAATATGTTCATTGGGCAAGCTGCACCCTGATGCCCGTCTCTGTTCAGTGCCGCCAGCTGTTCTGTGATGTGTGCCGGTGCTCAGGAGGTTAATAAACACTCCTCAGTGCATCGCCCATGGGCGACTTCAATGAAGTAGCATTGTTAATATTGGATGGGTGGGTGAGAGGGGAAGGGGTGTGCGGGTGATGGAGGAGGGAGATGGGGGAGGAAGATGGGAGGGTGTGAGTGGAGGGGTGGAAGGAGATGGGGAGGGACATGAGAAGGGAGGGGAGGGTGTAGGGGAGAAGGGGAGGAGAAGAGGGGAGGGGAATGTATAGGGGAGATTGGAGAGAGAGGTGGGGGGGAAACTGGAGAGAGCCAAATGGACTCTCTCACCAGGATGATCTTATGAGATCAGGTGGACACACTCCGATGTCCTGGGAGCCCTCGCCTATGATCTCCCTCCTGATCCCATTCCACTGGTTACCCAGCACCTCACCGTGTCCCACACGCCCTGCCCTCAGCTACAGAAGGGAGAACAGGCTCTTTCTTCCCTGACTGGACGCAAGTCACACTAACGCACTTCCTCCCCGATGTGCAAAAGAGCTTGGGCAGAAGTGTGCACACGCAAATTATGTGTAGTGTGCAAGGACGTGACTGAGTGTGTGCGGGACTCAAGCTTGGCCTCAATACCTCCTCGTGCAATTGGATCCCCGATTCCCTCATGTAAAACCCCAGACAGTTCAACATCTCCTCCGCAATCTCCATCAGCACAGGTGCACACAAAGCTGTGTGCCTAACCTCCTGCAATACTCACATCATGCTTCTGACTGTGAGACTGAGCACAGTTCCAATGCCATATTTAAGTTTGCTGACGACACTATCATTGTTGACAAAATCAAAGGTGGTGATAAATCAGCATGTAGGAGTGAGATTGAAAAGCTGGCCAAGTGGTGCCACAACAACAACCTCTCGCTCACTCAACGTCAGCAAGACCAAGGAGCTGATTATTCACTTCAGGAGAGGGAAACCACAGGTCCATGAGCCAGTCCTCATAGGGAGATCAGAGGTGGAGAGGGTCCTCAACTTTAAATTCCCCTGTGTTACCATTTCCTGGGCCCAGCACGTAAATGTATTCTTAGAAGTTTGTGAAAATTTGGCACGGCATCTAAAACTTTTACTAACTTCTATAGATGTTTGGTGGAGAATATATTGACCAGTTGCATCATGGCCTGGTATGGAAACAGTTATGACATTGAATGGAAAATCCTATAAAAATTAGTGGATATGGCCCAGTCCATCCCAGGTAAAGACCTCCCCTCCATTGAGCACTTCTACATGGAGCGCTGCCACAGGAAAGCAGCATCCATCATCAGGGACCCCCACCACCCAGGCCATGCTGTCTTCTCACTGAGCTCAACAAAAAGAAGGTCCCAGGACACACACTACCAGGTCCAGGAACAGTTGTTACCCCTCAACCATCAGGCTCTTGTACCGGTGGGGATAACTTCACTCACCCATCACTGAACTGTTCTCATAGCCTGTGGACTCACTTTCAAGGACTCTTCATCTCAAGTTCTCAATATTTATTGCTTATTTATTTTTTTTCTCTTCTTTATTTGCAAAGTTTGTTGTCTTTTGCTCATTGGTTGTTTGTCCACCCCATTGGGCGCAGTCTTTCATTGATTCTGTTGTGGTTCTTGGATTTACTGAGAATGTCTGCAAAAAAAAATGAATCTCAAGGTTGTTTATGGTGACATATATGTACTTTTTGCAATAAATTTACTTTGAATGTGGGGAAGAATGGAACCAGACTGTCTCTGTGAACTGCCCAGTAGAAAGCCGGCTTCTACAGGGAGCAGCTGGGGGCTCGGGTGCTGTGGGTCCCTCCGAGAGCTTGTGTCTACAGACAGGAGTGAACATCTCCAAGAACAGTCTGAGGGCTCAAGAACGCAAGTGAAGCACTCTGGTTCCTCGGCTGCGTAAGTCCAGGGAAGACAATCTCAGGCCTCTCCAAACGTGGGAGATTGAGGTGCGAGCCCCCTCTCCCAAACCCCAGTTTGTGTCGATGCTGTGTAATTCACTACCCTGTTACAAATTAATGCCACAAAATAACAGACAGCACACTGTATACGATTAAAGGAATTATATTTATGAATCTTAACTGAAGGGTTAGTAAAGAATAACAGAAAAGAAAAGGGCCCATTCTAATTAAACAGTCAAATGTCAGTCACGCACTGAGCTCTCGGTCAACGTGAACACCCACACCACCTTCCGAACGTCGCTTGCAATCCATCTCGAACGAACGCTTCTCCCACTGGTTCACCCCAGTGTCTTCTCTCTTCATCTCCTCTCGAACAAAAGCCCCTAGCCTAACCTTAGTGTCCCCTCACCAAGAAAAACCTCCTGGCAATTGGATGGCTCACATTCAACATCACCTCTCATCTTCAACAATAACCCAAACAGGCTGAAAGCAGAACAAACAGCTTTTATGGAGTTGCTAAATGAAATGCCTACAGCATAACAGGAAAGGTGTGAACCGGGGCACTACACAAGAATCTGGAACAGAAGTCGGCCGTCATTCAAGATCTTGGTTGATGTTCTATCCTATCACCATTTTAAAAAAAGATTAACTATATTTGTCATGTGTACATTGAAACATAGAGTAAAATGTGTCGTTTGTATCAACAAGCAACTGTTTGAGGATGTGCTGGGAGCAGCCCACAAAGGTTGCCGTGCTTCCTGCACCAACATAGCATGTTATAAATCCTAGAATTGGGTCATTCAGCCCATCTAAACTTCCTCACTTAAAGCACATTACAGCAGTCAATAAGAAAATGTTTGCTTTTAGTTGATGCCTTTGTAGATTTACAGCCACTGATATGCTTTTTAAAGTGCAGTCACAACTGTGAAGCGAGAAAATCAGAAACCACGAAGATCCCAGCAATAGATAATAAGACCATAAAACATAGGAGTAGAATTAGGTCATTTGACCCATCACGTCTGCTCTGTCATTCCATCATGGCTGATTTATTATCCCCCTCAACCCCATTCTTCTGCCTTCTCCCTGCAACTGTTGACGCCTTTACTAATCAAAAACCTATCAACCTCAGCTTTAGATATACCCAGTAACTTTTCCTGCACAGACGTCTGTGGCAATGAATTCTTCAGGTTCTCCACCCTCTGGCTAAAGAAATTCCTCCTCATTACTGTTCCGAAGGGACATCCTTGTATTCCGAGGTTGTCCCCTCTGGTCCTAGACTCCCCTACTATAGGAAACATCCTCTCCATGTCCACTGTATCTATGTTAGCTCTATTTCAGTAGCTTTCAATGGGATCCCTCTCATTCTTGGAACCAGACTGGTGTAGCTGTGGAGTTCTCCCTCTGTAACTAGTACATCTCTTCCTGGGTCAGAAGTAGGAAGAGAAGAAAGAAAGGTTAGCTTTATTTGTCACATGTACATTGAAACAGACAGCAAAATGCATTGCTTGTGTCAAAGCAAACCAACAGGAATTGAGATGGGCTGCCGGCAAGTATTGCCACACTTCCAGTGCCAACGTGGTGGTTGTCAGTCATGTCAGATGATGACGGCAGACCTGTGTGGGAGAGTTTTAATGTGGAAAAGCCTTTGTGCTGAGGCAGTCCCACTCTCTCAATCAGGGAAGTCCAGGTCCAGTGGTATGAACAAGGGTCACAAACTGGAGTCTTCCTTGGTTACAGTGGATGACCATGATGTCTTCTGTGCCTTGTCACAGCCTTTGTTCTCCGGGCGCAGTCTCACCAAAGCCCCACACTGTTGCAGTAGAACTTTGCCACCTTTCTACTCAAATCGTCTTGTGGTAACATACCCCGTGACATCGCAGTCACTTGTTGACTTTCAGTGACTTGTAGAGAGTATAAAATGGCTAAGCGTTAGGTACAGATGGATGGTTAAAGATGTACAGCACAGAAACAGACCCTTCAGCCCATCTGCTCCATGCTGACCACAGCATCCCTTCAAGTTCCAGTTGCCTGTGTTCAGCCTTTAACTCTACAAGCAGCACCCCCACACCCTCCATGTACCTATCCAAATTCCTCTTAAACTCTACAAGCACCACCCCTACATCCTCCATGTACCTATCCAAATTCCCCTTAAACTCTACAAGCACCACCCCTACACCCTCCATGTACCTATCCAAATTCCTCTTAAACTCTACAAGCACCACCCCCACACTCTCCATGTACCTATCCAAATTCCTCTTAAACTCTACAAGCACCACCCCCACACCCTCCATGTACCTATTCAAATTCCTCTTAAACGCTACAAGCACCACCCCCACACCCTCCATGTACCTATCCAAATTCCTCTTAAACTCTACAGCACCACCCCCACACCCTCCATGTACCTATCCAAATTCCTCTTAAACTCTACAAGCACCACCCCTACACCCTCCATGTACCTATCCAAATTCCTCTTAAACTCTACAAGCACCACCCCTACACCATGTACCTATCCAAATTCTTCTTAAACTCTACAAGCACCACCCCCACACCCTCCATGTACCTATCCAAATTCCTCTTAAACTCTACAAGCACCACCCCCACACCCTCCATGTACCTATCCAAATTCCTCTTAAACTCTACAAGCACCACCCCCACACCCTCCATGTACCTATCCAAATTCCTCTTAAACTCTACAAGCACCACCCCTACACCCTCCATGTACCTATCCAAATTCCTCTTAAACTCTACAAGCACCACCCCCACACCCTCCATGTACCTATCCAAATTCCTCTTAAACATTGCAGTTGTACCCTCCTCAACCTCTCCCTCCAGCTTCTCATTCCATGCGCTCACTCTCTTCTGTGTAAAGAGGTTACCTCTCAGGTAGCTTTTCAATCTTTTGCCTCTTGTAGCTGTACCCTATCATTTTGGAGTCCCCCAACCCTGGGGAAAAGACTATGACCTCCCACCTTATCCATATCTGTCATGATTTTATAAACTTCTGTGAGGTCACACCTCATTTTCCCAAGCTCGAAGCAATAAAGATCCAGCATGGCCAACTTCTCCCAATAACTCAGGCCCTCTAGTCCAGGCAGCGTCCTTGAAAAAAACTCTTTTGTGTCTTCACTAGATTGGCGGCGTCTTTCCTATAACAAAACCACAGGTAATACTCCAAGTGCATCCTTACCAATGACTTACATAACTGCAACATAATGTCCCCACTACTGAACTCAATGCCCTGACTGATGGAGGTCAGCATGCTAAACATCTTCTTCACCACCCTGTCTACTTGTGTGGCTCCTTTCAGCAATCCCTGCTCTTGTACTCCCATGGTTGATTGTTAGTCCAGACTCAGTGTGCTGAAGGGCCTGTCATAAATCTAATCACTGGGTGACACGGTAGTGGCTAGCGAAATGTTTTACCAGCTATAAGATCAGTGCTTATTTCCCCCACTGTCTGTAAGGCGTTTGTACATTCTCCCTGAGAATGCTTGGCTTTCGTTCAGGTGCTCCGGTTTCCTCCCACAGTCCAAAAGCCATACGAGTTAAGGTTAGTAAGTTGTCGGCATGCAGTGTTGGTGCCAGGAGCACAGTGACACTTTCAGGCTGCCCCCAGCACATCCTCAGACTGTACTGGTCGTTGACATAATGACACATTTCAATGTACATGTGACAAATGAAACTAATATTTAATCTGATCTGATTCTCAATGACATGCGCTCACCTCAATCCCTGTAATTTAAGGCCACCCAGCTTCTCACCATTGAACAATGACAATAATCTCAGCGGGACTGTAAGTTTTGGAGAACATACAGAGAAGGTTTGAGGTGGTTTAAGCTAATTGAGAGAGTTGGCACAGAAGTGGAAACCCGCGAGAGTCATGGAGTCATAGTGCACCACAGCACAGAAACAGGCCCTTTGGCCCATCTAGTCCATGCCAAACTGTTATTAAGCCTAATCCCATTGACCCATACCTGGGCCATCACTCTCCATATCCCTCCCATTCATGTATTTACCGTAACTTCTCTTAAATGTTGCAATCAAACCTACAGCCACTGCTTCCACTGGCAGATTATTTCACACTCGCACCACTCTCCGAGTGAGGAAGTTCCCTCTTATATTTTTGAATATTTCACCTTTCACCCTTTACCTCTGACCTCTACTCTAGTCTCACACAAACTTAGTAGAAAAAAAACCTGCTTGCATCTATATTATCTATATCCTTCCTAATTCTGTACACCTCAATCAAATCTCCCTCGTTCTCCTGCTATCCAGGGAATAAAGTCTTAATTTATTCAACCTTTCCCTATAACTCAGGTCCTCAAATCTCGGCAACATCCTTGCAAAATATTTCTTTGTACTCTTTGATCTCAGTGATATCTTTCGGGCAGGTAGGTTACCAGAAATGTAGGTAGGTGACAAGAATAAACTAGTTTGTATTCCATCTACTACATTCTCGTCCACTGACTCATCCCGGCTGTGAAGTCTCTGCTGCATTGGGGCTGGAGAAGGTCAATGAAGCAGTTTCAGGTCTGGGACCCTCAAACATGCCCCGAACTTGACTCCTCGCTGTTCCCTCCCACCACCCTTGTCTTTGTGTAGTTGCTCATTCAGTGCTCTGCGCCAGTTGCCCCTCAAACCGACCTCCACGAGGAATTGACACCAGAAGAGGCCTTCCCGTTGGACCTTAGCAGTAGAACGAAGGAGGTTGGCTTGGAGACGTCCACAACTTCAAGACTTGCAGCATTTTTATGTGGAAAAAGTGGCTGTCCATTTGGAGTTGGAATTGGAACTGGTCTGTTATTGTCACGTGCACTGAGATGCAGTGAAAAACTTGACTTGTACACTGTTCATACAGATCAGATCATTACACAGTGTATTGAGGCAGAACAAGGTAAAACAATAACAATGCAGAATAAAGTGTAACAGCTACAGAGAAAATGCAGTGCAGGTAAACAATAAGGTGCAAAATTTTAACGAGGTAGATTGTGAGGTCAAGAGTCCAATGCAGCGTAAAAGCTGTTCTTGTGCCCGGTGGTACATGCTTTCAAGCTTTGTATCTTTTGCCCAGTTGAAGAGGGCTGAAGAGAGAATGTCTGGGGTGGGTGAGATCTTTGATTGTACTGGCTGCTTTACTGAGGCAGCAAGAAGTATAGACAGAGTCCATGAAGGGAGGCTGGTTTCCATGATCTGCCGAGCTTTGTCCACAACTCTCTGCAGTTTCTTGCGGCTATGGGCAGAGCAGTTGCCATGCCAAGCCGTAAGGCATCTGGATATGATGCTTTATATGTTGCATCTGTAACACGACGTAAGGTTTCACTGCTAAGGTAATGGTTTCCCTGTAGCAGCAGTGTTTGGGTTATGACCAGAGATAACGGGCCATGCTAGCCAATGAGCGGGATGTTGTTCTTTCTTGTGTGTCTGGGAGAGGGGGATTTCGCAGTCTTTTTGCCGGGTAGAGATGAGGAGAGAAGACGCGAATGGAGAGAGTTGGTAGACTGCCGGACGGAGTGGACAGAGCAAGGGTCCAAAGGTCAGTGACGATCGGAGGAGGTCGATAGTGGACAATCGGCTTATCTGTAAGCTCCAACGTTGCACAATAGACTGTTTCATGAGAAAGGACGCTTTTTCTTTTTTTGTTTTCTTTATTAACCATATAGTCAAATTAAGAATTATAAACCTCAATCATTTAATCGCATATTGTGTACTGTAGGGGTCACCAACCTGTCGATCTTTGAGGCTTTCCCAATAGATCCCGAAGAAAAATCAAAAATAAATACACAAATACTGTTGTAATGTGACCATTATAAAAGTAAGTAATACTAATTAGGATAATGGTAATATAGCAATATTTTCGCTAAAAAGCTGTTTGTAAAGAGAGATTGTTTCCGGGTTGTGGGGGTTTAGTTCCGTACTTTCTGCCCAGTGTCATGTCTGTAGTTCCCCCCGCCATGCACCACGTTTTCAGCGTAGCCTGTGCTGCATCAAAGTGACCGATCAGATTAGATAAGAGTACAGACTGTCGCAAACATCAATATACGTCACTGTCCTCAACCTCCGGGCCGCGAAGCATGCAGGGGTGCAGCGGTAGTCAGGATGCACACAGCACATCTTTAAGAAAAAAAGCCGAAATAAACAAGCTGATTAATTAGGTGCCGCCCGGCACGTAAATGTCGGGTCAGGTCAGAGGCAATGCAATCGACAATCACTCGTGATATCCTGATAGCATAGTGGAGGTTCCACGAAAGAAGGCGAAAACATACAAATTCCATCCAGAATGGGAAGAGGAATTCCTGTTTACCTTGGTGAAAGACAAGTGTGTACGTATGTTGTGCCACCAAACACAAGCACTGACTAAAAGAGGGAATCTGGAGCGGCACCACAACACCAACCACCAGAAATTTAAAGACACCTACCCCCCAGAGAGCGCAATTCGTGCCAGGAAAGTTGAGCTGAAATCGGGGTTGAAGGCCCAGCAATCGTTTTTCACAAAGCATGCTGCTCAAAATAAGGCTGCTATTGAAGCATCATTTCGTGTAAGTCACCTTTTGGTCAAACACAAGAAGCCCTTTACAGATGCCGATTTATGCAAGGAAGCAATGGTCATTACCGCAGAGACTGTTTTTAATGACTTTAAAAACAAAAACGGCATCACAACCGCTATACATAATATACGGCTTGGCCCTGCAGCAGTGACAAGGAGGGTAGAGTCACTGTCAGAGGGCGTGAATATTTTTCACTACAGTTCGATGAATCCCTGGATGTAATGCAAACAGCTCAGCTTGTTGTATTTGTCGGAATGGCTTTCCAGGATTTGACGTTTGTACAACAAAGGAGGACTTCCTCACTCTTTTGCAATTAAAGGAAAGAACGAGAGGTGAGGATATTTACAATGAGTTTAAAAAAATATGTCCGTGAAAATGACATCCCCATTCATAAACTGGTGGCAATTACTACTGATGGGGCCGAGCAATGCGCGGTGTGCGCGTTGGTTTTATACCACTAAAAGTCAGTGCCTACTTCGGGTCAACTTATCTGTGTGAAATTGCATTTTCACAGATGAAAATTATTAAATCTAAGTACAGGAGCTGACTTACTGACAGACACCTCACTAGAGTTGCCAATTTTCTCACTCCCAAATAATGGACAAAAGTAGCAGTCAAATCCCGGATCATTTGTGTTTACCCCGAGAAAGACTACCATGACCATGAAGTCTTGTGCGGGTACCTGTGTGCGCATGCGCATACGTGCTGAATTTTTTTTACCCCATGAATCGGTTTTGGCTTAATTTTCATTATTCGTACTTTATATAGGCTGTGTATTTATTATATCATTCCTGCTTTTACTATATGTTAGTGTTATTTTAAGTTTTATGTGTTATTTGGTATGATTTGGTAGGTTATTTTTTTGGGTCTGGGAATGCTCAAAATATTTTTCCCATATAAATTAATGGTAATTGCTTCTTCGGCGTAAAGCATTTCGGCACGAAAGGTTTCATTGGAACGTTCTACCTTAGCGGGGGGAATACGGGACAGTTGGCAACCCTACACCTCACAGACTGTCTCAAACTGGCTGTCTGTAGTTATGAGCCAAATTTCAGGGAACTAGCAGAAAGTATTCAGCCCCAGTCATCACACTGAGTGCAACAGTCAATTTTTATTCATTTATTTTTTGTGTTGAAATAAAACTAAATAATGAAACTTAGAATTAAAGGTGTGAAGTATTGTAATATTCTTAAAGAAAAACAGCTATGGCCTGTTTGATATGCTAGTTACAGTGTTTTCTTTTTTGAATTAATTTGAAAGTTTGACAGAAGTATTTTTTGTAATTCAAATACAATTCACCCAAATAAAAGGCCTCAAATTGGAAGTACAATCTGAGCTGTTTTTTTCTCTAAACGATTTAGTAGGTAGATCTTGCCTTTTACTGAGGTCGAGGTAAGGGATCTTGGGCTTAAAAAGGTTGGTGACCACTAGTGTACTGTTTGTTATTTTGCAGTACTGATTTGTAACAGGGGACACATCGCGCAGCATCCACCCAAACGAGATTTCTTAAGTTTGGCCAGACCGGGGGCTATCATCCCCTATATTGAGCCGCTAGCTGAACTGAGAGTTACACATCGATATTCCACAATGCATTGACAAATATTGGAAGAGTCAATGTGACATGCCATTGATATGAACACCAATTTCTCCAACTTCTGGTCATTTCTCCCTGCTCCCTCCTTCTCCCTTTTTCCATTCCCCATTTTGGTTCCCCTCTCGCCCCTTCTCTTCTGTTCAACTGCTCATCACCTCCCCTCTGGTTTCTCTCCTCTTTTTACCTTCTTCCATTGTCCACTGTCCTTTCCTGTCAGATTCTTTCTTCAGCCCCTTCATCTTTTCCACCTATCACCTCCCAGGTTCTTATTTCATCCCCCCTCACCTGGTCTCACCTATTACCTGCCAGCTTGTACTTGTACCCCCTCACATCAAGTAAGTTCCCTGACTCAAATCTGACCCTTGCTTGAGTCCTATTGACTCATCTTCCCAGCTGGGGGTCCTAATATTCATTGAAAGAAGTATCTGTTCCTCAGAGTCCCTCTAAACATAGATTTAAATCCACATCCCCAAGTTATTGACCTCTCTGCTGTGGGGAATAAGATCAATGTGTCTAAAACGTGCTGCTGTCAGCCAGTATCCAATGAAAGGACCTGATGGAAGATCAGCTCTTTGTTCCTCTCCGTAGATGCTGCCTTATGTGCTGGGTTCCTCCAGAATGTTGTGTGCGTTACTTCAGATTTCCAGCACATGCACAATCTCTTGTGTCCAGTGAAAGGAAGCCTCTTCTTCAACCTCCAAGCCCAACTTCGATATGTGTCAAATCCACCATGTTTCAACTTTGTCTCGGACATTTTTTTTGAACCAAGGGCACAGGAGGTTGGCTGAGGGAATGGACAACACTGTGCACCATTAGCAAGCAAATACCAAGCAGTACTGAGCACCCTTGGAAAAGCTTTGCTGCCTTTTGATTTGCATGGACTTGTCTTTACATCACAACAGAACATGACCTTTGAAGGAGATAAAGATAAAATAAGTTGGCAAGCTTGATAAACATGTTGCTTATTTAACTGTTCCTATGGAAACAACACAATTAGAGGCTTTTTTAATAAACATTGACAAGCAATGTTTTCGAGAGACCAGGAATAAAATCACTTTAAACTGGCAACTTTAATTAAATCGTTTTTAAACTTGACATGTTCTTTCTGCAGGTGTGGAGATGGCAGACTGAATTAAATCGATTATTTACAAGAGATTATGTCTGAAAACTGTTTCCATTTCCTGTCCAATTTGTTGCTCCACTTTTTGTCCCTCCGTTTCTGCCTCCTTCCCCGGTTCTCCGAGGGTTAACCCTTCATGTACCAAAATGTAGCATGAAGAATTTACCTGACTGACATCAGTGACCCTGGAGTCCAGTCCATTTACTTGTGGAGATTTGGATTCCTTCGTGCGGGCTGACTCTCTGTGATGTCGGGGGGGAAGACCACACTGTCTGATGGAATGTCTTGGTCCACAGTGTCAGATCCATCTCATCTTGAAAATAGGATGGGATCTTCTCAGTGTATAAAGGTCCATCAACCCATGGACACTCCCTCGTTATTCCCTTTTATTTTGCGCTATTTATTTATCTTGTAATTTATAGTAATTTTAAGTCTTTGAACTATATTGCTGCCAGAAAACAACAAATTTCAGGTTATGAGACGGTGATAATGTCGGCTGCATCTCTGGCACCGAGACGGGACCCTCAGCTCAGGAGGGAAGGAGGGAAAAGAGGAGAGCAGTAGTGACAGGGGATTCGATAGTAAGGAGGACAGATAAGAGATTCTGTGGAAGAGATCGAGAATCCCGGATAGTCTGTTGCCTCCCTGGTGCCAAGGTCCGCGATATCTCGGATCGAGCTCTCAGTATTCTCAAGAGGGAGGGTGAGCAGCCGGATGTCATAGTCCATGTAGTGACCAATGACGTGGGTAGGAAGAGTGAGGATGTCCTGAAAGGTGAGTTTAGAGAGTTAGGCGCCAAGTTAAAGGACAGGACCTCCAGGATAGCAATCTCAGGATTGCTACCAGTGCCACGTGCAGGCGGGTTTAGAAATAGTAAGATAAAGCAGATCAACACGTGGCTGAAGATATGGTGCAGGAGAGAGGGCTTCAGATTTATAGATAATTGGGCAGTTTTCCAGGGAAGGTGGGAACTGTTCTGGTGGGACGGTTTACATCTGAACTGGAGGGGGACAAATATTCTTGCAGGTAGGTTTGCTAGAGAGGCTCCAGTGGATTTAAACTAGATAGGAGGGGGGGAGGGGAACCAGAGTGTAGGAACAGATGTAGGGGAGAAGGAAGAAAAAGAAAATAGTAAAGTTGTTTGCACCGTTAGTGATAAACAGAGAGTAAGAGGTGGAAAATTTCTTAAGTGCATTTATTTTAATGCTAGGAGCATTATAAGAAAGGTGGATGAGGTTAGAGCATGGATTGATACCTGGAAGTATGAAGTTGTAGCTATTAGTGAAACATGGTTGCAGGAGGGGTGTGATTGGCAACTAAATATTCCTGGATTTAATTGCTTCAGGTGTGATAGAATCGGAGGGACAAGAGGGGAAGGTGTTGCATTGCTTGTCAAAGAAAATAATACAGCGGTGCTCTGGCAGGATAGATTAGAGGGCTCGTCTAGGGAGGCTATTTGGGTGGAATTGAGGAATGGGAAAAGTGTAATAACACTTATTGGGGTGTATTATAGACCACCTAATGGGGAGCGAGAAGTGGAGGAACAAATTTGTAAGGAGATAGCAGATATTTGTAGTAAGCACAAGGTTGTGATTGTGGGAGATTTTAATTTTCCACACATAGACTGGGAAGCCCATACTGTAAAAGGGCTGGATAGTTTGGAGTTTGTAAAATGTGTGCAGGATAGTTTTTTGCAGCAATACATAGAGGTACCAACTAGAGAAGGGGTAGTGTTGGATCTCCTGTTAGGGAATGAGATAGGTCAGGTGACGGAGGTATGTGTTGGGGAGCACTTCAGGTCCAGTGATCACAATGTCATCAGTTTCAATATAATTATGGAGAAGGATAGGACTGAACTCAGGGTTGAGATTCTTGATTGGAGGAAGGCTAACTTTGAGGAGATGTGAAAGGATTTAGAAGGAGTGGATAGGGACAAATTGTTTTATAAGGATGTAATAAAGAAATGGAGGTCATTTAAAGGTGAAATTTTGAGAGTACATAATCTTTATGTTCCTGTTAGGTTGAAAGGAAAGGTTGAAAGTTTGAGAAAGTCATGGTTTTCAAGGGATATTGGAAACTTGGTTTGGGAAAAGAGAGATACCTAAATAAATATAGGCAGCATGGAGTAAATGAGGTGCTCGAGGAATATAAAGAATGTAAAAAGAATCTCAAGAAAGAAATTAGAAAAGCTAAAAGAAGATACAAGGTTGCTTTGGCAAGTAAGGTGAAAATAAATCCAAAGGGCTTCTACAGTTATATTAATAGTAAAGGGATAGTGAGGGATAAAATTGATCCCTGAGAGGATCAGAGTGGACAGCTATGTGTGGAACCAAAAGAGATGGGGGAGATTTTGAACAATTTCTTTTCTTCAGTATTCACTAAGGAGAAGGATATTGAATTGTGTAAGGTAAGGGAAACAGGTAGGGAAGTTATGGAAACTATAATTAAAAAAGAGGAAGTACTGATGCTTTTAAAACTGGATAAGTCTCTGGGTCCTGACAGGATATTCCCTAGGACCTTGAGGGAAATTAGTGTAGAAATAGCAAGGGCTCTGACAGAAATATTTCAAATGTCATTAGAAACGGGAATGGTGCCAGAGGATTGGCGTATTGCTCATGTTGTTCCATTGTTTAAAAAGGGTTCTAAGACTAAACCTAGCAATTATCAGCCTGTGAGTTTGACGTCAGTTGTGGGTTAATTGATGGAAAGTATTCTTAGAGATGTATAATCATCTGGATAGATAGGGTTTGATTAGGAAGTCAACATGGATTTGTGCATGGAAGGTCATGTTTGTCAAATCTATTGAATTTTTTGAAGAGGTTACTAGGAAAGTTGACGAGGGTAAAGCGATGGATGTTGTCTATATGGACTTCAGTAAGGCCTTTGACAAGGTTCCACACGGAAGGTTAGTTAGGAAGGTTCAATTGTTAGGTATTAATATTGAGGTAGTAAAATGAATTCAGCAGTGGCTGGATGGGAGACGCCAGAGAGTGGTGGTGGATAACTGTTTGTCAGATTGGAGGCCGGTGACTAGTGGTGTGCCTTAGGGATCTGTACTGGGTCCAATATTGTTTGTCATATACATTAATGATCTGGATGATGGGGTGGTAAACTGGATTAGTAAGTATGCAGATGATACTAAGATAGGTGGTGTTGTGGATAATGAAGTAGGTTTTCAAAGCTTGCAGAGAGATTTAGGCCAGTTAGAAGAGTGGGCTGAAAGATGGCAAATGGAGTTTAATGCTGGTAAATGTGAGGTGCTACATTTTGGTAGGACTAATCAGAATAGGACATACATGGTAAATGGTAGGGCATTAAAGAATGCAGTAGAACAGCGGGATCTAGGAATAATGGTGCATAGTTCCCTGAAGGTGGAAGCTCATGTGGATAGGATGGTGAAGAAAGCTTTTGGTATGCTGGCCTTTATAAGTCAGAGCATTGAGTATAGGAGTTGGGATGTAATATTAAAATTGAACAAGGCATTGGTGAGGCCAAATTTGGAGTATTGTGTATGGTTCTGGTCACCGAATTATAGGAAAGATGCCAACAATATAGAGAGAGTACAGAGAAGATTTACTCGAACGTTACCTGGATTTCAGCACCTAAGTTACAGAGAAAGGTTGAACAAAATGCGTCCTTATTCTTTGAAGCGTAGAAGGTTGAGGGGGGACTTGATAGAGGTATTTAAAATTATGAGAGGGATAGATAGAGTTGACGTGGATAGGCTTTTTCCATTGAGAGTAGGGGAGATTCAAACAAGAGGACATGAGTTGAGAGTTAGGGGGCAAAAATTTAGGGGTAACATGAGGGGGAACCTCTTTACTCAGAGAGTGGTAGCTGTGTGGAACGAGCTTCCAGCAGAAGTGGTAGAGGCAGGTTCGATATTGTCATTTAAAGTAAAATTGGATTGCTATATGGACAGGAAAAGAATGGAGGGTTATGGGCTGAGATGGCCTGTTTCCATGCTGTAATTGTTATATGGTTATATGGTTATAGTAGATCTGATTCTGAGATAAGATTATGAGAAGCCTAGACTGAGTAGACAGCTGGTACCTTTGTCCCAGGGTCATGATATTTAATACTAGAGGGCATGCATTGAAGGTGAGAATGGGTAAGTTCAAAGGAGATATGCAGGGCAAGTTTTTTTACACAGAGAGCACTGGGTGCCTTGAACATGCTGTCAGGGGTGGTGGTGGAAGCAGATATGATGGAGGTGTTTAAGAGCATCTTAGATGGGGACACGTATGTGCAGGGAACGAGGAATATGGACCCTGTGTATGCAGAAGTGATTTGTGTAGTTAGGTATCATTATGAACACAACATTGTGAGCCAAAGAGCTCGTCCTGGCCTGTACAGCTCTACATTCAATTTTTATTTTAATTTAGAGATACAGCATGGTGACGGGCCCTTACGACCCAACGCGCCCGTGCTGCCCATGTTGCCCATCTGATCAATTAGCCTGCTATCCCATGAGTCTTTGGAACGTGGGAGGAAACCGGAGCACTGGGCGGAAACCCATGCAGTCAGGGGAGAACGGACAAACTCCTTCTAGGCAGCGGTGGGAGCTGAACGGCAATCCACGATCACTGTAATGTGATGTACTAACCACTACTCTACCAATCTGAATCTGAATCAGGTTTAGTATCACTGGCATATGTCATGAAATTTGTTAAAAAAAAGTAGTGAGGTAGTGTTCATAGGTTCAATGTCCATTTAGGAATCAGATGGCAGAGGGGAAGAAGCTGTTCCTGAATCACTGAGTGTGTGGCTTCAGGCTCCTGTACCTCCTCCCTGATGGTAGCTGTGAGAAGAGGGCATGCCCTGGGTGATGGGGTCATTAATGTTGGGTGCTGCCTTTTTGAGGCATTGCTCCTTGAAGATGTCCTGGATGCTGGATGCTGGGGAGGCCAGAGCCCATGATCTACCTGATCGTAGCTTTTTTTCTCATCTTATTGCTTACCTGTGCTGCACTTTCTCCATAACTGTATCACTATATTCTTCATTCTGTTGTGCTTTCCTCTTACACTAGCTCAAGTGCTAATGTTTTGAAAAGATCTCTGTGGATGCCTTGCAAAGCTAAGTTCCTCACAGTATCTCAGAACATATGATTGAGGGCATAGTCTACAGTGAGGAATGTTATCAAAACTTGCAACAGGGTCTGAGAAAACCAGCTGAGAAAAAAAGGTTGAAAAATGGCAAATGGAATTTAATACAGACACATTAGGAGTTGCACCTTGGGGGGACAAACCAGGATGGGACTTACACAATAAAGGGGGTACAGTGGGGTACAACAGAGGGCTCTGGGAATACAGATCCATAATTTCTTGAAAGTGCTCTCACAGGTAAATAGGGTTGTAAAGAGAGCTTATGGCACATTGGGCTTCATAAATCAGAGCACTTAGTACAGGATTTGAATGTTATGAAGTTGTATAACACATTGGTGAGGCCAAATTTGGAGTACAGTGTGCAGTTCTGGTCACCCACCAACAGGAAAGATATCAATAAGATTGGAACAGTATGGAGAAAATGTACAAGGATGTTGCTGGGACTTGAGGACCTGAGCTATAGGGAAAGGTTGAACAGGTTTGGGCTTGATTCTCCCTGAAGCACAGGAGAATGAAGCAAGATTTGATGGAGATATACAAAATTTATAGGTGACGGGATGGAGATACGTCTCCACCAAAGGGAGTGTAGGTCACTCCTTTCCTCTGTTAGACTGCAGATAATAATATGATCAGTTTTAATCTACAACTTGAGAGGGAGAAGGGAAAATTGGAAGTGTCAGCATTACAGCTGAACAAAGGGGACTATGGACCCATGAGGGAGGAGCTGGCCAAAGTTGACAGGAAAGATACCCTAGCAGGGATGACAGTGGAACAACAATGGCAGGTATTTCTGGGAATAATACAGAAGGTGTAGGATCAGTTCATTCCAAAGAGGAAGAAAGATTCTAAGGGGAGTAAGGGGCGACCGTGGATGACAAGGGAAGTCAAGGACAGTATAAAAATAAAACAGAGGAAGTATAACACGGTAGGCTTATTCAGAAAGTTAGAAGGCATGGGATCCAGGGAAGTTTGGCCAGGTGGATTCAGAATTGGCTTGCCTGCAGAAGGCAGAGGGTGGTGGTGGAGGGAGTACATTCAGATTGGAGGATTGTGATTAGTGGTGTCCCACAAGGATCTGTTCTGGGACCTCTACTTTTCGTGATTTTTTTTAACGACCTGGATGTCGGGGTAGAAGGGTGGGTTGGCAAGTTTGCAGACGATACAAAGGTTGGTGGTGTTGTAGATAGTGTAGAGGATTGTCAAAGATTGCAGAGAGACATTGATAGGATGCAGGAGTGGGCTGAGAAGTGGCAGATGGAGTTCAACCTGGAGAAGTGTGAGGTGGTACACTTTGGAAGGACAAACTCCAAGGCAGAGTACAAAGTAAATGGCAGGATACTTGGTAGTGCGGAGGAGCAGAGGGATCTCGGGGTACATGTCCACAGATCCCTGAAAGTTGCCTCACAGGTGGATAGGGTAGTTAAGAAAGCTTATGGGGTGTTAGCTTTCATAAGCAAGGGATAGAGTTTAAGAGTCGCGATGTAATGATGCAGCTCTATAAAACTCTGGTTAGGCCACACTTGGAGTATTGTGTCCAGTTCTGGTCACCTCACTATAGGAAGGATGTGGAAGCATTGGAAAGGGTACAGAGGAGATTTACCAGGATGCTGCCTGGTTTAGAAAGTATGCATTATGATCAGAGATTAAGGGAGCTAGGGCTTTACTCTTTGAAGAGAAGGAGGATGAGAGGAGACATGATAGAGGTGTACAAGATAATAAGAGGAATAGATAGAGTGGATAGCCAGTGCCTCTTCCCCAGGGCACCACTGCTCAATACAAGAGAACATGGCTTTAAGGTAAGGGGTGGGAAGTTCAAGGGGAATATTAGAGGAAGGTTTTTTACTCAGGGAGTGGTTGGTGTGTGGATTGCACTGCCTGAGTCAGTGGTGGAGGCAGATACACTAATGAAGTTTAAGAGACTACTAGACAGGTATATGGAGGAATTTAAGGTGGGGGCTTATATGGGAGGCAGGGTTTGAGGGTCAGCACAACATTGTGGGCCGAAGGGCCTGTACTGTGCTGTACTATTCTATGTTCTATGTTCTATAACATAGCAAGGATGAGCAGGAAGCCAGAGGATTGGGAGACTTTTAAGGAGCAACAGAAGATAACTAAAAAGGCAATACGGGGGCGGGGGGGGGGGGGAGATGAGGTACGAAGACAAGCTAGCCAAGAATATAAAGGAGGATAGTAAAAGCATCTTTAGGTATGTGAAGAGGAAAAACTTAGTTAAGATCAAAGTTGGGCCCTTGAAGACAGAAACGGGTGAAATTATTATGGGGAACAAAGAAATGGCAGACGAGTTGAACAGGTACTTTGGATCTGTCTTCACTAGGGAAGACATAAACAATCTCCCAGATGTAATAGTGGCCAGAAGACCTAGGGTAACAGAGGAACTGAAGGAAATTTGCATTAGGCAGAAAATGGTGTTGGGTAAACTGATGGGACTGAAGGCTGATAAATCCCCAGGGCCTGATGGTCTGCATCCCAGGATACTTAAGGAGGTGGCTTTAGAAATTGTGGATGCATTGGTAATCATTTTCCAATGTTCTATAGATTCAGGGTCAGTTCCTGTGGATTGGAGGGTAGCTAATGTCACCCCACTTTTTAAGAAAGGAGGGAGAGAGAAAACAGGCAATTATAGACCAGTTAGTCTGATATCAGTGGTGGGGAAGATGCTGAAGTCAATTATAAAAGATGAAATAGCGGCATATTTGTATAGCAGTAGCAGGATAGGTCCGAGTCAGCATGGATTTACGAAGGGGAAATCATGCTTGACTAATCTTCTGGAATTTTTTGAGGATGTAACTATGAAAATGGACATGGGAAAGCCAGTGGATGTAGTGTACCTGGACTTTCAGAAAGCCTTTGATAAGGTCCCACATAGGAGGTTAGTGGGCAAAATTAGAGCGCACGGTATTGGGGGTAGGGTACTGACATGGATAGAAAATTGGTTGGCAGACAGAAAACAAGGAGTAGCGATTAACGGGTCCTTTTCAGAATGGCAGGCAGTGACTAGTGGGGTACCGCAAGGCTCGGTGCTGGGACAGCAGCTATTTACAATATACATTCATGATTTAGATGAAGGGATTAAAAGTAAGATTAGCAAATTTGCAGTTGACACAAAGCTGGGTGACAGTGTGAAATGTGAGGAGGATGTTATGAGAATGCAGGGTGACTTGGACAGGCTGGGTGAGTGGGCAGATGCATGGCAGATACAGTTTAATGTGGATAAATGTGAGGTTATCCACCTTGGTGGCAAGAACAGGAAAGCAGATTACCATCTGAATGGTGTCAAGTTAGGAAAAGGGGAAGTACAACGAGATCTGGGTGTCCTTGTTCATCAGTCACTGAAAGTAAGCATACAAGTACAGCAGACAGTGAAGAAAGCTAATGGCATGTTGGCCTTCATAAGAAGGGGAGTTGAGTATAGGAGCAAAGAGGTCCTTCTGCATTTGTACAAGGCCCTGGTGAGACTCCACCCGGAGTATTATGTGCAGTTTTGGTCTCCAAATTTGAGGAAGGACATTCTTGCTACGGAGGGAGTGCAGCGTAGGTTCACTGGGTTAATTCCAGGGATGGTGGGAATGTCATATGTTGAAAGATTGGAGCGACTGGGCTTGCATACACTGGAATTTAGTAAGATAAGAGGGGATCTTATTGAAACATATAAAATTATTAAGGGATTGGACATGCTAGAGGCAGAAAACATGTTCCCGATGTTGGGGGAGTCCAGAACTAGAGGCCACAGTTTAAGAATAAGGGGTAGACCATTTAGAACGGAGTTGAGGAAAAACTTTTTCACACAGAGGGTTGTGGATCTGTGGAATGCTCTGCCTCAGAAGGCAGTGGAGGCCGATTCTCTGGATTCTTTCAAGAAATAGTTAGGTAAAGCTCTTAAAGATAGTGGAGTGAAGGGATATGGGGAGAAGGCAGGAACAGGGTACTGATTGTGGATGACCAGTTATGATCACAGTGAATGGCGGTGCTGGCTTGAAGGGCCAAATGGCCTACTCCTGCACCTATCGTCTATTGTCTATTGTCACCCTGGGGCAAGGTGTAGCACCTGCTTAGCCTCTCCATCCACCCCAATCAGGGTCAGGTGAAACCACAGGAGCAGCCGGTGCATGTCAAAAGTTCCGGTTATGCGACCACTGACACCAGGCAGACAATCTCTGAAGAGTATTGGTAATGGCTAGGGTCACCCGTCTTATAAAGACACTGCCCAGAAGAAGGCAATGGCAAACCACTTCTGTAGAAAAACTTGCCAAGAACAATTATAGTCATAGACCGTGATTGCCCGTGCCATATGACATGGCACATAATGATGATGATGATACAAAATATGAGGAACATAGGTAAACGCAGGCAAGCTTTCCCCATTGAAGTTTGGTGAGATTAGAACTAGGGGTCATAGGTCAAAGGTGAAGGGTGAAATGTTTGAGGGGATTCTGAGGAGGAACTTCTTCACCCAGAGGGTGGTGCAAGTGTGGAATAAGATGCCAGCAGAAGTGGTGAATGCAGGTTCGATTTCAACAGTTAAGAGAAGTTTGGATAAGTGCATGGACTCCAGAGGTATGGAGGGCAATGGTCCAGGTGTGGGTCAGTGGGGTTAGGCAGAATGACAGTTCAGAATGGACCAGATGTGCTGAAGTGTCTGTATCTTTGCTGTAGTGCTCTGACTCATCTCAACACTGAGCTGACTCCACAGTCACATTCAAACACTCTATAACTCATCTTCTCAGTATGATTTGTCTATTTATTTATTCATTCATTTCTTTTTTTCTTTCTTTCTTTACCTATTTATATTTATTTATTGTTATTATTTTTTTTTGTATTTGTGCTTCTTGTCTTCTTTTGCACATTGGTTGTTCATCAGTCTCTGTGTGCAGATTTTCATTTATTCCATTGCATTTCTTTGTTCTACAGTGAATGCCTGCAAGAAAATGAATCTCAAGCTAGTATGTGGTGGTATGGGTGGGAGGAGAAGATGGCAGCAAGTTATGGTATTGCTGCACTGTTGTAACTATATGTTATAATTATGTGGTTTTGTTAGTTTTTCAGTCTTGGTCCGTCCTGTGTTTTTGTGATATCACACCGGAGGAATATTGTATCATTTCTTAATGCATGCATTACTAAATGACAATAAAAGAGGACTACGTGTCCTCATAATCTAATCTAATATACATACTTTGATAATAAACTTACTTTGAACTTTGAACTCTATCTAGGCCTTTCAATAATCGATTGGTTTCAATGAGATTCCCTCTCATTTTCCTAAACTCTAGTGAGTATAAGCCCAGAGCCATCAAACAGTTATTGCTGCTTACTCAAGCGCAGCGAGGAATGGGCTGTAGGAACTGAGCAGATGAAGTCATCCACCGTGATTAGAAAAGTAATTGTTTTGCGGTTGCATCCCTGTTGCTAGGATACAGCCACCTTAATGCTCAGATGAGTGTAAGCATCTATGATTCAAAGAATCAAGGTAGAAATGATGCACAGCTCAGCTGGCAGAATACCTGGTGTCCTCAGAAGCGAAGTCAATGAGAATTTATTGATGCAGGTGGTTCTGGGTTTGTTTGAGTGCAATTTACTGACTTTCTGGCATCTGCCAGCTCCAGCTCATCAATGGGGGCATGGCCAGAGGCAGTAGGCCGTGTAGAGCCAGTGGGCTTCGTCAACAGGATCTCACCTAGCCTTTGCCAGAAGACCAGAGGAGCATTCAGTTAGATAATTACTGTCTGTTACCTTGCTGTATCATTGAATAAAAAATTTGAGGTTCGATCCATTCTGAAAATCATAAAACCTTCTGGTTGGATAGCTGCATCCAGCGTGTTCATTGTTAACCGAGTCTCAATACACAATTGAGGTCTACCTCATCTGTGTTATTTGCAGCTCTTGACTATTGAAGGCCAACACACCACATCCCTCCTTTACCACCCAATCAACTTGTGCAGCGAGCTTGAGGGATGTATGGATCTGGACCCCAAGGTTCCTCTGTTGCCGCACACTGCCAAGAATCTTGCCGTTAACCCTGTACTCTGCCTTCAAGTTTGACCCATCAAAGGGACGTGCAGAGCTGTGTCTATGACTCTCTATATTTCTTATGGTCACACGCAGAGCAGTTGCTGGTCCTGGTTTTCTATTCGTTTTCTTCTTTACCCCTTCAGTTGCTGAAGGGCTCTAGCTTTAATCATCCCCCCCACCTCCTCTTCATATGTTTATTCGTTCACAGTGCCAACATCAGTGCGGGGGGGGGGGTGCGGTGATTTGGCCTGGAGTCACATATAAACCACAAAGGGCAAGGACAGCAGATTTCCTCCACCTTCCCCCACCCCCAAGAAACAACAGCAATCTGCACTCAGCGGCCACTTTATCAGCCGTCTCCTGTATCTAACAAAGTGGCCACAGAGTGTATGTTCCTGGTCTTCTCCTGCTGTAACCCATTCACTTCAGGGTTCGATGTGTTGTGTATCCAGAGATATGTCCCTGCACACTACTGTTAATGTTTGTCAGGGAATGCTGAGGAGGATTGACCCAAATGCAGAGCAGCGGAGATTATTTAACAGCAGGCAATCACTTTTGTTGTCATTTAGTAATGCATGCATTAAGAAATGATACAATATTTCCGTCGGTGTGATATCACAAAACACAGGACAGACCAAGACTGAAAAAACTGACAAAACCACATAATTATAACATATAGTTACACAGTGCAACAATACCATAACTTGATGAAGAAGTCCGTGAGCACAGTAAAGTTCAAGGTTTCTCAAATGTCCCACATCTCACGCAGACGGGAGAAGGAAGAAAAACTCTCCCTGCCATGCTGACCACGGTCTGACTCTGAGACATCCGAAAACTTTGAGCTCTGATCAGCTCTCCGACACCGAGTACTGAGCGCCATCTCTGTCCAAGTGATTTGAACTCCTTCTCAGTCGCCAAAAGCAGGCAAGGCCGGGGATTTTGAGGCCTACCCTCCGAAAGATTCCTGACCACACAGTAACGACAGCAGCAAATGGGCGTTTCAGAAATTTCTCCAGATGTTCCTCTGTGCTTTCACGTCCTTCTCCATCAAGTCAGAATTCTCCACAGCCCCTATTTAACAGATACGATATCACTTTTCACCGGAGGGCTGCGCACACGCAGGCATGCCGCCATCTTCTCCTCCTGTCTTTCATACAGTTACAAAATAACAAGCCACATGAGGCCACAAAACAAGGGAGAAACGATACCTAACGTGTTGAGGAATGAAGGTAACTGAAGGCTAGGAGCGAATGGTTGAGGCCAACTGGTTGGATGGGTGAAAATGGACTGCAGATGAGAACTGGGTTTAAATAGGCTGCAAGTGATAAGTTGGAAATGAGTGGCAGTTTACTCCTGTTAGGTGGAGTCTGGGAGCTCGCTGCCTGAGCAGGTCTGATTGGAACTCCCCCCCACCACCACCTTCTATGGCCAACACCCGATAGCCCAGGATGATCCAAATGGGTCCTCGATAAGCAATGGATCCAAAATGAAACTACTCAAGACCTCTCCTCTAAGACGTACCCTTCCCAGACAACCTGGTACCGTACACCCCACCCACACTGACGTGAAACCATCACCAGTGAACCGTGTACACTGGACCACTGGGTTCCAGAGGTGCAGGCTCATGTGGGTTGAGCAGTCCATGGACAACAGGCTCGAGGCAGGACATGTAGAAGGTAGGTGTGATCGTGAGGGACGGTGGCAGCTGGAGATGGTAAGTGACTGGATTGGTGCAATGGATGAGCTTAAAGGGACCGAGGAACTGGGGTGAGAGCTTGCGGGAGTTGGTGCACAGTGGTAAATGTGAGGTGAACAGCCAGACACAGTCCCCAGGATGGAGTAGTCTGCCTGGGCACCACTGGCAGTTAGCCTGGCAGCAGTACACACAGTTGACAGCTAGGATGGCCCTCTGCGCTCTCTTCCAAGCCTTCTGTCAGCGGCAAACCAGGATCCTGGCAGACGGGACCTCCACTGTCAGCTCCTACATGGGGAACAATGGGGGTTGGTCGCCAAAAAGCACTTCAAAGGGTGACAGTCCTGTGGCAGAGGAGGTGTGGAGATTGTGGGACAGAGCAGATACTGCTTCCATGTGGAAGGGTTAGAGGCAGAGAAGTGTCATAGAAGCTTCTCCACTTGCTGATTGGCTCCTTCGTCTGCAGACTGTCCATTGATCTGCAAATGATAACCAGAGGAGAAACTCACTGAGGTGTGGAGGAGGGAGCAGAAGGTTCACCAGAAGCAGGAGACAAATTGTGGGTCCAGTCCAGCACAATACCCTGGAGGAAGCTGTGGAGACTAACTATGTGTTGGAGAAACAGGTCTACCGTCTTAGGAGGGGTTCGGAGCACAAAGACCTGGACCACCTTGGAGAACTGGTCCACCGCTGTCATGATCACTGTGGCTCCATCGAAAGAAATACATGGTGATGTGGAACCACAGGCATCAAGGGACCGGCAGGAACCCAGAAGGCCGCTGGTTGTAGGAACAGGACTGGGCACATTGAGGGAGGTTGGCGACAAACTGATGTACATCTTCGATCATGGTGGGCCACCAAAATCGACATCGCAGAAAATCCAGAGTCCATTGTGCACCTGGATGGCCAGAGAGGGGCTGAGAAGTGGGCCCACTAAAGTTTCTCAGCGTGCACGGCTGCTGGAACATACATCTGGTTATCAGGGATACCAGCCGGAGCAGGGTGATACTGTAGGACCTGGTGGATCTGGCTTTCAAGGTCCAAGATGATCAGAGTGAGGATCTTGGAGGATGGAATGATGGGCTGAGAGTTGCTGTCCATTTCAGCTGCGTTGAACTGTCGTGTCAGGGTATCCGCTTTAGTATTCTTGCAGTCAGGTCATTAGGAGATGGTGAAGTTGAATTGCTCAAAGAAGAGGGCCCAATGAGCCTGATGTGGGTTGAGCTGGAGGGTCTGTCATTTGGATATGAGGTTCTGATGGTCAGTCCAGATCAGGAGGGGCACGGTGTTCCCATCAGCCAATATCTCCGTTCCTCCAAAGTCCATTTGGTGTCGAGTAGATCCCTGTCTCCTACTCCATCACAGTGCTGTGTATGCACAAGAAGAAGGCACAAGGGTATATCTTCCCAACTGGACCTCGCTGGGAGAGGAAGGCCCCGCCTCCCACGTCAGATGCGTCCACCTCTCCCATAAAAGGTCCGGAGGGGTTCGGATGGCAGAGAATGGGAACGGTAGCGAAGAGTCCCTTGAGCTACTTCGAAGTGTAGTTGATGGCAGAAAACCAAGTTATCCATGAAGTAGATGGCAGTGAGGGAGGTGAGAGGACTGGCAGTTTGACCGTAGTTTTGATGAAACAGCGGCAGAAGTTGGAGAAGCCCAAGAAGCGCCTTAACAGTTTCAGGGAGCTTGGTCAGGGCCATTCAATACAGCTTCTCTGAATCCATGGTTTTGTCTTGGGGTGACAAGACGTAATCCAGGAAGGAAATGATTGGGGCGTGGAACTGGCATTTTTTTAACTTGCAGTACAGCTAGTTTTCAAGGAGACACTGAAGGACTGATTGGACGTTACAGACGTGGTCTTGGGGGCCCTTAGAGAAGATGAGGATTTTTCCGAGGTAGACAAACACATACCTCTGCAGCAGGTCTCAGAGGAAGGCTTGGAAAATGGCTGAACTGTTGAAGAGTCCCAAAGGAATCACCAAGTATTCGTCGTGGCCAGTTGGTGTTATGAACACTGTCTTACACTCATCCCCCTAGCAGGTGCAGATGAGGTTATATGCAATCTGTAGATCCAGTTTGATGATGAAGATCTGGGGCCACTGGATTGTTTTGAACACACTATCCATCAACGGGAGAGGGTAACTGCTCTTAATGGTGATTTTGTTGTGTCTACAGTAGCCAATGCAGAGAGAGAGAGAGAGAGAGAGAGAGAGAGAGAGGGAGAGAGAGAGAGAGAGAGAGAGAGAGAGGGGGGGGGAGAGAGAGAGAGAGAGAGAGGGAGAGAGAGAGAGAGCAGACGACCTCGGGGAGAAGAGGTGCCCAGGAAGTGGTCAATCACCCAGTCGTGTGGTCTATAATGAGGCAGAGTGCTGGCTTCCCTTTTACTGAAAGCAATGGCTAAGTTGTGGTATTCTTGTGGGACTTTGGTGAGGTTGCATTTCCTCCATCTCCACGGATTTATGGGATGAGCTCAAATGAGGTTGCAGGCAGGGGGTCCCCAACCCAGCAGTGAACTGGATGACTGGGCAAGTGAGGGTTTAGAGTGTAGAGCCAGGGGGTAACCCAAGATGAGAGGATTCGTGGGTGAGTGGATAAATAGGAACTGGGTGGACCCATGGTGCTTTCCGATAATCATATGCAGAGGCCACATGCAAGTTCTAACGTCAAAGGCCCCAGGTGACGTGGTGCAGAAGAGGTGAGAGAATCCGCGATGCACAAACAGAGTCCAATCCTGAAAGCTGTCTGCTGTGCTGGAATCTACTGGAGCCTCCTGCGTGCGTAGAGCTGTCGGGGTGTGTTGGAGGCCAGAGAGAGTGAGTCAGTCTATGGTGTTGGAACAAGGGGACGAGGGGAGTTCACCGGATAGAAGGCCCCTCGGCCATACTTGGCAGCGCCATTTTCCCACACACAGAGGGCATTTGATGCGCGGGTGATCGGTGGCTCTGCAGTAAGCACACAAGTTGATCCTCCACCGATGCTCACACTCTTGGGGGATTACGGGAGCTCTCTGTAAATGCATGAGTTCTGGAGGTGTTGATGGTGAGAGTCCTGCAGCCTGAAATGGTTCTGGGAATGGAACTGGGGATCTGGCTGATGATCTGGAGGGTTGTTCCATAAGACGACTGTCATTTTAGAGGCCAGAGTGATGAAGCTTTCGAGGTCAGTGGGCATCTTCCGAGTAGACAGCTCATTTTTCAAGTGCTCCGAGTAGATGATAGTAACGGGCCGGCAATGCTCCCGTATTCCAGCCACACTCCAGCGGCACGCCTCAAACGGCTAGAAGAGCCTACTCCATGCTGTTTCATGACATAAACAAACAAACAAATAAATAAATCCACCGACAACCGTGAACTTGACACAGGCAAAGTATCTGATCCGCTGCACCCCCCCCCCTTCCACTCCCTGGATGGTCAAAAACCCAGGGCATGTCAGTGGTAAAATCTTCATAGTGGTTTCACTTGGGAGTTTTATTGGCCCAGTTAGCAGCAGTCCGGACCAGAGGTTGCCCAGTCAGGAATGAAATGACGAGGGCAATCTTGGCTCGGTCCATAGAATACAGAGATGGCTGGAGTTTGAAGTGTAAGATGCACTGGGATGGAAAGTTGGGACATTGGGTTAGAGATCCATCGAAGCGTTCGGGTACCGGAATCCGGGATCTGAGGGTTGCGGAATTGAGACGGAGAATTGGTTGAGAGTGGTAAGAGAAGTTCAGTGGTTTCCTGCTGCTTCTGGATGGTGTGCTCATGTCAACAGACGCCTACATCTGGGTGAGCGAACTCTGCTGAGTCAATCGCCCTTTCACCCATCTTGTCAGGAAATGTAGAGGAGGTTTGACCCAAATGCACAGCAGCAGAGACGATTTAGCAGTTAGCGATAATTTTAATTAAAAACTGCAAAATGACCAGCCAACGGGGCCACAAAACAAGGGACAGCAGATACTTAACCCAACAAGGCAACTGAAGACTAGAGGCAACAGTCTGAGGCGGACTGGTTTGAAGAATGAACAGAGGACTGTGGGTGAGAGCTGAGTTTACAGGTAAATAGGCTGCAGGAGATGAGTAGGAAACGAGTGGCAAGTGACTCCTGTTAGCTGGGTGGAGACTGGGAGGTGCCTGCCTGCGCAGTGTGATTATCTGAGTTCCTGTTGGCTTCCTGTCAACTTGAACCAATATGATTGTTTTCCTCTCTCTTCTGTCTTTAACAAGGTATTTTCATCTACATAACTGCCAGATGTTATTGCACCATTCTCTGTAAACTCTAGACACTGCTGTGCGTGAAAGTCCCAGGAGATCTGCAGTTTCTGAGATACTCAGACCACCCTATCTGGCACCAACAATCATTAAGAATCAGAATCGGGTTTATTATTACCGGCATGTATTGTAAAATTTGCTAACTTAGCAGCAGCAGTTCAATGTAATACATAATATAGAAAAAAAATAAGTAAATCAATTACAGTATACATATATTAAATAGATTAAAATCGTGCAAAAACAGAAATAATATATATTAAAAAAGTGAGGTAGTGTCTATGGGTTCAATGTCCATTTAGGAATTGGATGGCAGAGGGGAAGGACCTGTTCCTGAATTGCTGAGTGTGTGCCTTCAGGCTTCTGTACCTCCTTCCTGATGGTAACAGTGAGGAAAGGGCAAAGTCACTTCGATCACAGTTCTTCTCCATTCTGATTTTTGGTCTGAACAACAACTGGAGCTCCTGTTCTTGTTCTTGCAAAGTTTAATGGCGGTTGGCCAACCAATGTAAGGTGCATTACCTCTACCTACTGACACAGAGTGTGGACCAAAGAGACAGTAAGTATACCCACAAATTCCGCCCTCCCCACCACCACCACCCAAAAGAAACTCAAGTAATATCAAAAAGTCTCATGCTTTTCAGAAGGTAAAATACACACCTATATTCATTATGATGGCAGTGATTATCCTAATAAACTTTCCATGTTAACTGTGTCTGTCCCAACAATCTCACTTTAGCCCATATGCCCAAAGGACCATATCATGCATATCAATTCTGAACTAGGAATTAATCAGCCTGGTATATCCAATACATAAATGGCTGCCTATGTGTATACCTGAACCTCTTGACCATGTCTGCATGCTTTTATGCATTGTGTTGCTGCATCATGATTGGCTGATTCGATATTTGCATTAACAAGCAGGTGTATAGGTGTACCTAATAAAGTGGCCACTGACTGTATTTGGTGAATAAATTGAATTCATATTCCAAGGCCAGATTTGAACTTTGGTTGCTAGGTAACTGTGCATGATGGCTTTGCAGCAATGTAACCAGGATGCTATTCCATCTTTGGACTTCATGACATCAATGTTCTGACACTAACCAAGATAAAGAGCAAAAAAAAACAGAAATAAAGGAAGTTTTGAAATACCAAGTGTCGTGGGAGGTATAAAGAAAGCAAAAGGGAAGGATTGTGATAGACTGGAAATGAGGTCTTCTTGGGCATAAAATTAAAATTTGATAGAAACTATGGCCAGTCTAAATCCAACCTGGCCACAGTCAATCAAAGCCCACTATGATCACAGCCAATCCAAATCCATAAACACGAGAGATTCTATGGATGCTGGAAATCCAGAGTAGCACACTAAGATGCTGGAGGAATTCAGCAAGTCAGGTGGCGTCAATGGAGAGGAATAAACAGTCGATATCTCAAGCCGAAACTCAAGATTCTGATTAAGGGTCTTGGCCCGAAACGTCGACCGTTTACTCCTCTCCATATACGAGTTCATCCAGATCTTGTATTTGTCAATCCAAGTCTATCTTGAACCACAGCCAATTAAAGCCAACGTCACCACCACCAATCCACACCCAACATACACTCACCGATACTGGAGCAACTTCTTCCCCTCGGCACCTGATTTCTGAATGGACATTGAACCCATGTACAGTACCTCACCACCTTTTATATACTCACTTTAATTCACGTTTTCTCTATTATTATGTATTTCATTGTACTGCTGCTGCAAAGACAACAAATTTCATGACGTATGCCGGCGATATTAAACCTGATTCC